>NW_027361989.1:3145000-3745000 GCF_039654945.1 Dendrobates tinctorius | reverse complement strand
GCACCACCAGCCAAGACAGTTGAGCTGGTTCTCTACCGTATTGCATAATGAAGTTTGTTCCATAGAATCATAGATCATAGAATCGTAGAGTTGGAAGGGACCTCCTGGGCCATCTGGTCCAACCCCCTGCTCAAAGCAGGATTCACTAAATCATCCCAGTCAGATGTCTGTCCAGCCTCTGTTTGAAGACTTCCATTGAAGGAGAACTCACCACTTCTCATGGCAGCCTGTTCCACTCATTGATCACTCTAACTGTCAAAAAGTTTTTTCTAATATCTTATCTGTGTCTCCTCCCCTTCAGTTTCATCCCATTGCTTCTAGTCTTTCCTTGTGCAAATGAGAATAAAGTTGATCCTTCTACAATGTGACAGCCCTTTAGATATTTGTAGACAGCTATTAAGTCTCCTCTCAGTCTTCTCTTTTGCAAACTAAACATTCCCAAATCCTGCAACCTTTCCTCATAAGACAGGGTTTGCAGACCGGTCACCATTCTGGTTGCTCTTTTCTGAACTTGCTCCAGTTTGTTGATGTCTTTTTTAAAATGTGGTGCCCAAAACTGGACACAATATTCCAGATGAGGTCTCACCAAAGAGGAGTAGAGGGAAATAATGACTTCACGTTATCTAGACTGTATGCTTCTGTTAATACATCCTAGAATTGCATTTGCCTTTTTTGCTGCTGCATCACACTGTTGACTCATATTCAGTCTGTGATCTATTAGTATACCCAAGTCTTTTTCATATGTGCTGTCACTTAGCCCTATTCCTCCCATTCTGTATATGCTTTTTTCATTTTTATTGCCTAGATGTAGTACTTTGCATTTCTCCCTGTTAAAAACCATTCTGTTAGTTGCTGCCCACTGTTCCAACCGTGCTGTGCCTGGGACTAAGGCAATCATTCTGGAACTGTGTTTTTAATTTGCCTTCATATAGTCCTATTTTTCTTGGCTTTTTCTTGGCTATATTTTGGTGGTTGCATTTTTTTGATAATTGGACATTATGAGCATAAGTCCAGACAGGACACTAAAAGCCGCAAAATAGTTTAATGCTACTACGTCTGCTGTGGATAGAGATTTGTCTCCAGATGAATTCGCCCAGGATATTAAAAAGCTGGAAAAACTTATGATCCAGGAAACTAAAATCTGGTCCGGACAACTACGTACAGAAAGATATGATCCCGAGGGGATTAAGGTTGAAAAAGATACCAACCACAATTTATTCACAAGAACTTGTGGAGGATTGGAATAAAATCTTGAGTGCTTGTTCGATTAAACTCATGCAGCTCATTATGAAGCATGAAGCGGATAATCTGAAGAGAATTCAGGCAGTCATTACGGCTATGAAAATGAAACTGGAGGAAAAAGAGTCTGTAAGACTCAAGGAGCCACTAGCTAACATACAGCAAAGTTTCTAAATTGTAAAATTCCATCATGAGCCGAAAAAAGAACAAATTTCAACGTGACATTGGTGATTACCAGAGTAATCAAGTACATGAATGGGGCAGGTGGGCCAGATCGCCGTCCACTCCACGTTCTATCTTGAAACACCACAACAGATCGGCTGACACATGGGAACGGCATGTGTCCTTCAGCTCGACAGATGCAGAATAGCTGAACAACAGTGTAAATGATGTTTATTGTGAAGATAATACCTCTGATGATAATTTTCATGGTAATGGGAAATCCTATTATAGGAAATTCAGGAGATGGTTTTAAAAAAAAAACGTAAAAACCGCGGGGGCCGCAAGCATAGGAATAAACACCAGAATGGCCACCCGCAACAAGAAGTAAGGAGTGTTTCTTCTTCTCTTTCTGATGTTCGTAATGAAAATGATTTTTCCAATGTGTTGAATATCTCCAGTTGTACTTTAACGGAGGAGCAGTTGCAGGTTCTGTCATTTGGTGTAAATTTTGCTCCAGATAAGTGTTTTCATCTACTTCAGACTCTCCTAGACGTTAACAGATTTATTCGCAATTTAACGGTGAGGAAACATTTTTTGGTGAGAAATCTTGTGAAACAAATTCTGATGATGATTTTTCTGAGCATGTATATAGTAAGTTCATGTTCAAGGAACAAATGGCATTAAAAAATTTAAAGCAGCTCAAACGAGAAAGTGTTGGCGTTTAAAGGTCAGTGCATTTTGCAGGTCATTGTTGACCAAAAACCCTTATTTCTCTCCAGTCAATTCCAGGGTGGACCGTATGGAGAAATTCCAGTGTGCCATGGAGCGGGATCTTAGAACACTTCATCAGTCTCCCCTTTCTTCTGCAAGAAAATGTAATCTAAATTTTAAACAGCGCAATGCGCTTGAAGAGATTAAAAACATGTCTCCTGTTACGGTGAAAAAAGCAGATAAAGGCGGACTGACAGTGGTAATGGATACTGGAGTGTATAAACTACAGATAGAAACGCTTCTAAATGATGACTCTACATACATGGAATTGCCTGTAGATCCGACTGGAAACTTTCAGAAGGAATTGTTTGATTTTGCGGATGAGGGTTTTGCACTTGGGGTACTTACTAAGACGCAGTTGGAATATATCAAAATTGCACCTCCAGTTATTCCCATTCTCCATGCTTTGCCTAAAGTTCACAAATGCATTAATCCCCCCATGCGCCCCATAGTGTCAGGCATTGGATGGCTAACAGAACATTTAAGCCATTGGCTTGATTCGTTATTACAGCCGCTATGTGTGCGTACTATGGGGTTTTTTGAGGGATTCTAAAGAAGTATTAGATAATTATCTAAGATCACCTGGAAGGAAAACTTCTGCTGGGTGGGATGCGATGCAATTGCATTGTATACATCTATACCGCAACATATAATGATTGAAGCCGTACAGTTGGATAAATATAGTGATTACATGAAAGACCATTGTGATTACATTATTTGTGCTATTTGTTTCATCATGAAGCGCAATTATTTTTTGTTCAATCAGAAGTTTTTCATTCAATGCAGAGGAGTTTCCATGGGGGGAAGACATTCTGCATCTATTGCTAATTAGGTCATGGCATATTGGGAGGAGCGTTTTTTGTATGCTGCTGGAAATCGTTTTGTGCCCGACCTCTTCTGTTATGGCAGATACATTGATGATACACTCATTATCTGGAGTGGGGATGTGTCTGCCATACCGGAATTTGTCGGG
The DNA here is from genome assembly GCF_039654945.1 of Dendrobates tinctorius. Classification (NCBI taxonomy): domain Eukaryota; kingdom Metazoa; phylum Chordata; class Amphibia; order Anura; family Dendrobatidae; genus Dendrobates; species Dendrobates tinctorius. The sequence continues at coordinate 3,741,855 of NW_027361989.1, read as the reverse complement.
TATCTGAATGATAATAATTTTAACTTGCGTTTTACCCATCAAATTGATCCTAAGTGTATTTCCTTTCTGGATTTAAAACTGCAAGGTTTTGCAGACGTTCCAATTGTAACCTCTACTCATTGCAAGCCGCTTGCTGGCAATAATATATTGCATGCCAGGAGCAGCCATCCTAGCCATACCATCAAAGCAATTCCTCTGGGTGAATTGACTAGATTAACTAGGAATTTTAGTGATGCTGGCTCTCTAATACAGGAGATAGATTTGTGCTGTGACAGATTAAAAAAAGAGGTTATCCTCAGAGGTCACTTGAGCGTGCCAAGAGGATTGTTCATGAGAAAAATCGCGAGGAATTACTGTCATGATCTGACAGTTTTAAATTGCACTGGGTGAACTTTTTTTACTTTGGAAAGTTCCAAGGTGTCTTGACTGTCCCCGGTGGTGGTTAGTGGTATCGCACTTTAGGTTTTTTGTGCACGTAATTATGGATCAGGTGTGACACCCTATAAAGGAGTGCTAGGGGTGTGCAATCACGGCCTGTGATATTGTGAGATTGTGTTCACTCTGAGTTTGAGAGCCTGGTGGAAGGATGGAGCTGGAGAGGAGTCCTGCGCAGCTTAGCCAGGGGGGACGTGTTTCAGCTATGGTGTCTGGACGAAGGGCTGGCATGGCGTGGTGGGGTCGCAGTGATGGTGTCGGCGGGAAGTGTCTGCATGGACTGGTGGAGTGGCGACTATGGAGAGTGGCACTCACCATGTGGGACTTGGCTACTGAGCTGGACTCAAGCATGCTTGACTTCGTGGCAGAAGCTGGACTCATCTTGGGGACTCTGTTACTAAGCAGCAGCAACTGATGGTGGACTCTGCTCCAAGGCTGCACTAAGGTGAAGGATCCGGTTATGGTGATGGATCTGGGTGGAGGAGAAGATGCACACAGGTGGTGGGCTCTGTTGCTAGGAGCGTACGCAACAGAGCAAAGCTAAGTGGTGTTTCCCCTGTATTGCCTTCTTTCCTCATGTATGTTGTTAGTGCAGTGGTGGGATTAGTCTCCGCACCAACCTATTCCCTAGTGAGGGTTTAGGGTCAGGGTGAGCAAGGGTTTTAAGGTACGCGTGCGGCGACAGGTGCGGAGCCTGTATAGGGAACGTAAGGAGTGCAGGGACACTGGCTTAGGGGAGCTTAGGAGGTCTCCACGTCCCCCATTCCCTATCGCAGGGCCCACCATTGTTAAAGTTACCCAGGTTCCCCCTTTATTATTTGATTATTGTATAACGTGTAATACCTAGATTCGCCAGGTGGAGGCGGCGTATCCACCTGCACGTTTTATTATTTAAATGCGCCCCACTGGAGGCGGTGTATCCAGGGTCACGTGTGTTATGGGTTCGCCTTGCGGTAACCACTGCGTCCAGAGACACGTGATCGTGACATTATCACAGGCTATAGTTTTTTTTCTGGTGAGCCTTGGCCATGTGGAGACCTGTTAGTAATTGCTGCCGGGCCTCACTGAGGTGAGTGGGGAGCGGCATGGTGTGTTAGAGCCACTGCAGCAGCAGTTATCAGGGTCTGGGGCCTCTGCTCAGCTAACCAGAAAATAAAAAAAAAAATGGCGGCTGCGGTCTGGCTAAAAGCCCCCTAGAGTCGCTGCTGGGGAGCGGGACTGGTTCATGCATGTGGGCGCACCCAGGCAGGTGGGAGGAATGGTGCCCCACGGAGCTGCCTGGTATTCCCCGAGGTGAAGGGGTACGCCCCTGTGGTGAGCTGACTGGTGTGATAGTCCGCGGGGTTTACGCCAAATCTTCAATACCACCGAAGAAGCCGCCCTCCTGGTTGTGTGGAGGCGACCAGCGAGTGTATATTTCCTCCCTTTCCCGTCCCCTTCTCCTCCTGGTGTGTGCAGCAGGTGTGCTGCGGGGGAGTAGGGACAAATCTCAACCCTCGCCATTAACCAACCCTGGGAGGCGCAGACCTCATGGTGAAAGGGTTGGAGGGTGGTGTCCCTTGGTGAATAGCGGGAGTGTGAGTGTGGTGACACAGGGGGACGCCTGTGTTGTCGAGTCCAGAATGAGTTCACCAAATTTATGACAAACGAATGTGTGCAATAAACGTTCAGGTCCGGACCTGCGTGTGAACGAGCATGTATGGGTGCCACCAAATATCATCTTGTGGAAATGTGTTGTGGAGTCTGATCAGCTCTTAACAAACATACACTTACATAAACTCGTTCCCCAGGTCGGCGCTGTGGAGAGGAGTGGTGCCTCCAAAACGAACTTTATTGCCAATACCAGCGGTGTGTTTGTCATAAACCTGGAGTGTCAGGTAACGGTGGGGTGAACTCAGGATCTGGGCGTCCCCACTGTAGGTGTTTCCCTAATGAGGGGTGGTCTTGAGGGTCCAGAGACCCCTCATTAAGGAGGGGGTACTGTCATGATCTGACAGTTTTAAATTACACTGGGTGAACTTTTTTTACTTTGGAAAGTTCCAAGGTGTCTTGACTGTCCCCGGTGGTGGTTAGTGGTATCGCACTTTAGGTTTTTTGTGCACGTAATTATGGATCAGGTGTGACACCCTATAAAGGTGTGCTAGGGGTGTGCAATCACGGCCTGTGATATTGTTTTCACTCTGAGTTTGAGAGCCTGGTGGAAGGATGGAGCTGGAGAGGAGTCCTGCGCAGCTTAGCCAGGGGGGACGTGTTTCAGCTATGGTGCCTGGACGAAGGGCTGGCATGGCATGGTGGGGTCGCAGTGATGGTGTCGGCGGGAAGTGTCTGCATGGACTGGTGGAGTGGCGACTATGGAGAGTGGCACTCACCATGTGGGACTTGGCTGCTGAGCTGGACTCAAGCATGCTTGACTTCGTGGCAGAAGCTGGACTCATCTTGGGGACTCTGTTACTAAGCAGCAGCAACTGGTGGTGGACTCTGCTCCAAGGCTGTACTAAGGTGAAGGATCCGATTATGGTGATGGATCCGGGTGGAGGAGAAGATGCACACAGGTGGTGGGCTCTGTTGCTAGGAGCGTACGCAACAGAGCAAAGCTAAGTGGTGTTTCCCCTGTATTGTCTTCTTTCCTCATGTGTGTTGTTAGTGCAGTGGTGGGATTAGTCTCCGCACCAACCTATTCCCTAGTGAGGGTTTAGGGTCAGGGTGAGCAAGGGTTTTAAGGTACGCGTGCGGCGACAGGTGCGGAGCCTGTATAGGGAACGTAAGGAGTGCAGGGACACTGGCTCAGGGGAGCTTAGGAGGTCTCCACGTCCCCCATTCCCTATCGCAGGGCCCACCATTGTTAAAGTTACCCAGGTTCCCCCTTTATTATTTGATTATTGTATAACGTGTAATACCTAAATTCGCCAGGTGGAGGCGGCGTATCCACCTGCACATTTTATTATTTAAATGCGCCCCACTGGAGGCGGTGTATCCAGGGTCACGTGTGTTATGGGTTCGCCTTGCGGTAACCGCTGCGTCCAGAGACACGTGATCATGACAATTACTAACTTCTAGTTCTAGGGTTAATCATCTGCCTGGTGCACAAAACAAAAGATTGGTGTGTTCTATTAATTATAGCCCTCAATTTAATGCCATTAAGCAAATTATTCGGAACAACATGGGTATTTTGAATGAAGATGAAACCTTGTCAAGCATTCTTTCAGGAGGTTGTCACATTGTTGCCAAAAAAGCAGCTACATTGGGGAACATTATTTCTCCAAGTTTTTGGAATTTTCGGAGCCACAAACGCACCTGGCTAAACCACTCAGGTTTTTACCGTTGTGGTGGAAACAGATGCAGAACTTGTGCTCATTCCAAGGCAATGCATTTTTTTGTGGATAGTGGTAACGTGCAGCAATTTAAAATTCAACATTTTATCAATTGCAATACGAAAAATGTCATGTATTTAATTATGTGTACAGAATGCAAATTGAATTATGTTGGTTGCACGATGCGCAAATTGAAGGTGAGGATTTCAGAACACATAACTGAAGTCATCTCTCTTAGCAGTTCCCATCGGGCTATGTCCTTCGCCTCTAAACATTTTATCTCCCAACACCATAGAAGTATTTCTTCTTTTCAAGTTGTGGGAATTGAAAAAGTGGATATTCCAACAAGAGGTGGAGATTTGAAACGGCGATTAATGACCAGAGAAGCTTTTTGGATGCTTCGATTAAGAACATGTGTTCCCCAATGGACTCAATGCGCGCAAGGAAATTATGTTCCACTATTAAAGTACCTAGATTTTTCTTTTTATATTGGATTGTATATGTTTTATATTTACCTGTTTGTATAATCTTTAATGTTTGCAATAGAATTGTTATATACATTTTCTATTCTTGGTTTTTATTCATGCATCATGTGATTTCATTGTCATTATGCACCATATGTGTGGAGAATTGTAATTTTATGCCTGAATAAATTTTGTCTATATTTGGAAGCTGGATTTTTTTCATTTTTTGGCATTTCCATGTGGGACTATACGGTATCCGTGCTTCCTATGCACCACTAGCCAAGACAGGTGAGCTGGTTTTCTACCATATTGCAAATTACGGGTATAGTTTTATATTTGGAATCAATAAAGTTTAGTTTTATCCTTGTGTCAGGAAACATGAGGAATGAAGAGACAACCCATTTAAGAAAATTCAATTTTGGCTAAAACTATTCCATCATTATGAACATAAAAAAGGCTTCTCCCCTATGTGACATCGCTGATGTTTATTAACAGCTGATTACCAAGTAAAATATTTCCCACATGAAAAAGGCTTCTCCCCTGTGTGACTGCTCTGATGTCTAACAAGAATTGCTTTCCGGTTAAAATATTTCCCACATTCTGAACAGGAAAAAGGCTTCTCCCCTGTGTAACTTCTCTGGTGAGGTGGCTCAGTGGTTAGCACTGCAGCCTTGCAGTGCTGTAGTCCTGGGTTCAACTCCCCCACCAAGAACAACATCTGCAAGGAGTTTGTATGTTCTCCCTGTGTTTCCGTGGGTTTCCTCCCACATTCCAAAGACATACTGATAGGGAATTTACATTGTGAGCCCCATTGAGGACAGCGATGATAATGTGTGCAAACTGTAAAGCGCTTCAGAATATGTTAGCGCTAAATAAAAAGAAAGAATATTATTATTAGTAAGATTCCATTTCTGGTTAAAACATTTCCCACATTATGAACAGGAAAAATGACTCCTCCCCGTGTGGGATCTCTGATGTGATCAAGATTTATTTTCCATCTAACATGAAAGAAGTTTCTCCCCTGTGAGAGTTATTTGGTGTGGAACAAGACTCCCTTTCTGGTTAAAAATTGTTCCACATTGTGAACATGAAAAAGGCTTCTCCCCTTGTGTGAGTTCTCTAGTGCCTAACACAATCTGATTTAGTGCAAAAACATTTCCCACATTCTGAACATGAAAAAGGCTTCTCCCCTTTGTGAATTCTCTGGTGTCTAACAAAATGTGATATATGTGCAAAACATTTCCCACATTCTGAACAGGAAAAAGGCTTCTCCCCTGTGTGAGTTCTATGGTGATTAACCAAATCTGATTTCTGGTTAAAACATTTCCCACATTCTGAACAGGAAAAAGGCTTCTCCCCTGTGTGAGTTCTATGGTGATAAACCAATTGTGATTTCCAGTTAAAACATTTCCCACATTCTGAACAGGAAAAAGGCTTCTCCCCTGTGTGAGTTCTCTGGTGAGTAACAAAACGTGATTTCTGTATAAAACATTTCCCACATTCTGAACAGGAAAAAGGCTTCTCCCCTGTGTGAGTTCTATGGTGATTAACCAAATCTGATTTCTGATTAAAACATTTCCCACATTCTGAACAGGAAAAAGGCTTCTCCCCTGTGTGACTTCTATGGTGAGTAACAAAATTTGATTTCCGGTTAAAACATTTCCCACATTCTGAACAAGAAAAAGGCTTATCCCCTGTGTGAGTTCTATGGTGATTAACCAAATCTGATTTCAGTGTAAAACATTTCCCACATTCTGAACAGGAAAAAGGCTTCTCCCCTGTGTGAGTTCTATGGTGATTAACCAAATCTGATTTCTGGTTAAAACATTTCCCACATTCTGAACAGGAAAAAGGCTTCTCCCCTGTGTGAGTTCTATGGTGATAAACCAATTGTGATTTCCAGTTAAAACATTTCCCACATTCTGAACAGGAAAAAGGCTTCTCCCCTGTGTGAGTTCTCTGGTGAGTAACAAAACGTGATTTCTGTATAAAACATTTCCCACATTCTGAACAGGAAAAAGGCTTCTCCCCTGTGTGAGTTCTATGGTGATTAACCAAATCTGATTTCTGATTAAAACATTTCCCACATTCTGAACAGGAAAAAGGCTTCTCCCCTGTGTGACTTCTATGGTGAGTAACAAAATTTGATTTCCGGTTAAAACATTTCCCACATTCTGAACAAGAAAAAGGCTTATCCCCTGTGTGAGTTCTATGGTGATTAACCAAATCTGATTTCAGTGTAAAACATTTCCCACATTCTGAACATGAAAATGATTTCTTTGCTTTAGTAGCAGTTTGTTTTATAATGCCTCTTTTGTGACATTGATTTCCCTTATTAGTCAGTAATGAATCAGAAGATGGGACCTGTTTCATAGGATCAGATGACAGATCTTTGCTGTGAATGGATGATGATATATCTGGAGTAATGGAATTCACTTCAGTTGTATCTTGTAGGATCTCATGATCATCAGATTTAAAAATTGAAGATGTCAGCTGTCCCTCTGATCTCCTGGTACAGTCATCTGCTAAGGTAAAAAACAATTATTATTTATTAATAAAAATATCCTTTAGTTTTATATTTTTGAACATTTCTACTTAAACTGTCCATAAAAATGGCAAGCTATGTAAAAAACTAATTATTTACCAAGACAATGACAGTTCACACTCTAATAGAAAACCTTGTTGGATGAACCAGTAGTGTGTGGTGTTCAACTGTTTGTTCATTCTGCCTCCCAAATGTCAAATACAAAGAAACCAATCAATGTTATGTAGGCAAAAATAATACCAATTCTTATCTCACAAAAAACAAGTCCCCACTCTGGTCCATCATCTGTCAATGTAAAAACAGAGTTTCCCACACTATTAGTGGCTCAAAGGCTGTTGAAAAGCAACAGGGTTTCTATAAACCAATCCAGCAAAATCCGCTCTCACTTCTGAGTCTTGCAGTGTGCGCAAACAACATTTAGGATCCCTGTATTTAGCAATATTATAGTGAGAAGAATCCACTTAATTTGCGGTGTCTCCTGGAGCACAATCTGGGCACTGTGTGCTGGGTAATAAAATGGCAAATGTGTAATTTTCACTCTCCAACATCCACTGCGTGTTAATTTCCGGAAAGTTGCTGTATAGTCAAAATATTCACTCCTCCTACACACGTGGTCAAAATTGTTGGTACCCGTTGTTTAATGAAACCCACAATGGTCACAGAAATAACTTTAATCTGATAGTAATAATTAAAAAATCTATGAAAATGAACAACTGAAAGTCAGACATTGCTTTTCAGCCATGCTTCCACAGAATTTAAAATAAATAAAACTCATGAAATAGGCCTGGACAGAAATGATGGTTCCCTTAACTAAAATATTTTATTGCACAACCCTTGGAGGCAATTGTTGAAATAAAATGATTCCTGTAGCTGTCAATGAGACTTCTGCACCTCTCGACAGGTATTTTGGCCACTCTTCAAGAGCAACTGCTCCAGTCGTCTCGTGTTTGAAGGTTGCCTTTTCCAGACGGCATGTTCCAGCTCTTTCCAAAGATGCTCATTAGGATTTAGGTCAGGGCTCATAGAAGGCCACTTCAGAATAGTCCAATAGTTTCCTCTTAGCCATTCTTGCATGTTTTTAGCTGTGTATTGTGTGTCATTATCCTGTATGACCTGCGACTGAGACCAAGCTATCTGACATTGGGCAGCACATTTCTCTCTAGAATCCCTTGATAGTCTTGAGATTTCATTGTATGATGGAGATTCTAGACACCCTGTGCCAGATGCAGCAAAGCAGCCCCAGAACATAACAGAGTCTCCTCCATGTTTCACAGTAGGGACAGTGTTCTTTTTGTGATATGCCTCATTTTTCCATCTGAGAACATAGAGCTGATGTGCCTTGCCAGAAAGTTCCATTTTTGTCTCATCTGTGCATAGGACATTCTCCCAGAAGCTTTGTAGCTTGTCAACATGTAGTTTGGCAAATTCCAGTCTGTTTTTTAATGATATTTTTTCAACAATGGTGTCCTCCTTGGTCGTCTCCCATGAAATCCACTTTGGCTCATACAACGACATTTGGTGCGATCGGACACTGATGTTCCTTGAGCTTCAAGTTCACCTTTAATCTGTTTACAAGTTTTTCTGGGCTCTGGTACCATTCATATTATATGTCTCTTTGATTTGTCATCAATTTTCCTCCTGCAGCCATGTCCAGGGAGGTTGGCTACAGTCCCATGGATATTAAATTTCTGAATAATATGTGCAACTTTAGTCACAAGAATATGAAGCTGTTTGGAGATGGTCTTATAACTTTTACCTGTAACATGTTTGTCTATAATTTTCTAATCTCCTGAGACATCTCTTTCCTTCGCTTCCTCTGGTCCATGTTGAGTGTGATACACACCATGTCACCACACAGCACAGTGAGTATCTGTAGCCTCCTCTATACAGGCCACTCACTGACTCCAGGATTGTAGACTCCTGTGATGCTAATTAGTGAACACACCGCGATTTACACATTCTGTGGAAGCTTGATTGAAAAGCAATGTCTGACTTTCATTTGTTCATTTTCATAGCTTTTTTATTTATTATTACTTTTGTCAGATTAAAGTTATTTCTGTGACCATTGTGGGTTTTTCTGTCATTAAACGAGGGGTAACAACAATTTTGACCACGTGTGTATAGATTATAACCCTCAGTGAATTAATTTATAACATGGAATCACTTTATGGGGATTTCGACTATTCTGGTTTTCTGTCATTTATTTATATTAGGGCTTCTGCATATGGTGTGTCCAATCTCAACTGGGATCTGTTCCTGCTGTCCAGCTGGAGTAATCTGCTCCCTACTTCAGCCAATTGTAAAAGTACCACACCCTACTAAAGTGCAAAGCACATGGCCGGAATCTGCCAGATACAGCGCTGTTCTCCTCTGGTTTATTCCTCTGTGCTCAGCTTGCGGCTTGTGTATTTGTTTCCTGCTGTGACCGTGGCCCGTTTACTGACTACTCTTGTGTCTTCTGATTCTGTATTCTGGCCTTCTGGTTCTGACCCAGCTACCTGACTAGTCTTCTTGCCATCTAACACCACAGAATAGCAGGTAACACCATGGTCCAAGCCTAGGGGTCCCAGTGTAAGTCCAGATTCATGTAATGGTATTAAAGGGTGATGAGCAAGGCAATCCTTGGGATATGGAAAGCAGAGAAGATAGAGCCAAGCATGTTCATGGTGGACATCTTTTGAGCTGCCAGGTGACCACGAACAGTGCTCCCAATACATTGTGTCTGCAAACTATTCCAGCTAGATCTGCATTCAAATAGCTAAATGGCGCTCCTTCCCTTCTGAACACTGCCATGTGCCCAGACAGTAGTGTACAACCGTATATAGAGTATAGTGCGAAGCTGGAAAATAATTTGTAAGATCCATTTGTTTTCTATTATCCTTTGTGAAGAATTCCAAATTTACCACCACATAAAGTGACACACGTCAGATATTAATAATGGGGCCTGATTAAGAACACAAATCTGGCTGCGGGAAGAGGTTAAATCAGAGGATTTTGGACACTACTGTAATCAAACACTGTGACTATAGACAATATCATCTACTGAAATGATCAAACTCCACAGTCTCCATCAGTAATAAATGAGCAGCTAGTGGTGAAACCTCTCTGGGGTAATTAGAGTATGGGGCTCGGTGACGTCACAATCTAATCTATCGTAAGGGCCAATATTTTCTGTCAGATGAGTTTCATGAAGAAATATTACACATTTAAAGAGAACTGTGTATAATAGTGCAGAGCTGAGATGTCTTAAAGGGAACCTGTCAGCAGGATTGTGCTCAGTAACCTACAGACACTGTCAGGTCGGCACCGTTATACTGATTACAATGATACCTGGTGATGAAATCCGTCTTGTTGTTGTTCTTTAATCTGTATTTGTAGTTTTCAGTTAATGATATTCTCGGGGTCGGGGCTGTGGGCGGGGCTGTGGGCAGGGCTTTATGTGGTGCTCCGATTACATATTCATCTGTATTAGCTTATGACAGGTTGCTGATCCCTCACTGACCTGCCCCCATTATTACATAATGCATATAATAGCATTGATATTATTGTTGATAATGCCTATAATATTGTGGCTATTGTGAGGCTTAGAAAAAAAATTACATCCAGCAAAATGACACCAGTGGCGCCTGCGCAGTAGCCTCTATCTCTTACTTATAGACGCTACTGCGCAGGCGCCGCCATCGCCAGTGACATTTTGCTGGATGTAATACAGATGAATATGTAATCAGAGCACCACATAGAGCGCATATTTTTCTACAAGTGATTTTCTATCTTGTCAGCACATTCTACGTACGCTGTCATTTGGCTTTATAGTTACAGATCTGTGCAGGTAACGGTCAGCATCTTCTAATGTGAAGCAGAGAATGGCTAATGAAATCAATTATTAAACCTTATATACGTCAGTTCAGATATGGTGTACCAAGATGGCGTCTGTGTCTTCAGACAACACCCTGGAAGGAATCCTTGGAATGCAGAAGCTGAGATACTGGATACCATATATGAAAGTGAAGCTGAAATGGACCTATCATAGAGTGACACTGGCTACTCAGGAGATTGTGTGACACCCATTTCCTGTCTCTTTGTCTTGAGAATAAACTTCAGTTGTGTGCAAGCCTTTGCTGAGAAAGGAGTAGACATCTAACTCTGTGTTCGGTGTGACTCTTTAAGCGCGCACTCAGCCTATATTGGGTCAGGTACAAGCAATCATATAGATCTTGCCTTAAGGGATCACCCTCACACTAATACCACGGGGTAGGTGGATCCTCCAGGTAGTAAGTTCTATATAAAAGGGCTTTCAATGCCCAAAGTCATTTGAACAGTTTTGGGTGGAGGAGAATGTTGTGGTCTAGAGGCAAAATGGTGATCATGGTGATACGGCCGGACTACACCACCGATAAAGCAGCCACAGCCGGTGACTGAGAAGAATCTGTGACTTCTCTGCATTCAGTGGTTAATAGTGTTGAGCATTCCGATACCGCAAATATCGGGTATCAGCCGATATTCGCGGTATCGGAATTCCGATACTGAGTTCCGATACTTTTTGCATATCGAATACCGGAATCGGAAGTTCCCATAATGCTATGAGCCAGTTTGATTTGATTAAGCCAATGAGGAATCCTCAGAAGTGTGGGCACATCCTGTTAGGCATGTAGGCATGTTAACTAATGGCATGGCTGTGATTGGCTGCTGAAATGATGTCATGATGCACTATAAAAGCCGCCGCCGCCATTTAGGGTTCACTTTGCTGTGAATTCAGTTAGGGACAGGCTGCTGTTGATGACTCTGAGGGACAGTTAGAGATAGCTATTTGCTATAGAATATTGTGCTTTACCCAGGCTACATTATCAATCACTGTAGCTTTCTTTTGCCTTGCAGCGCTGTTCACAGCTGTCTGCAACGTCTGTGTGAGTGCAGCTCACGCTGTAGTGTGTCCTGCAGCCACCTCTGGTTGTAGGCCGCTCAGCGTGCGTCACTGCCTCATACATATTTATTTTTGTTTTATTGCTGCTCATTTTTCATTAATTCTCCTATTAGTGTGCATCCATCCGTATCCATCTACATTGGTTGCAAACACTATAGGAGTAGACAGCGGAGCCTTTCTGCAGCCTTTCAGTGCTAGTGCCCAGTTCTCTGCACTGTTCACGGCTGTCTGAGAGGTCTCTGTGTGTGAGTGCAGCTCACGTTGTAGTGTGTTCTGCAGCCACCTCTGGTTGTAGGCCGCTCAGCGTGCGTCACTGCCTCATACATATTTATTTTTGTTTTATTGCTGCTCATTTTTCATTAATTCTCCTATTAGTGTGCATCCATCCGTATCCATCTACATTGGTTGCAAACACTATAGGAGTAGACAGTGGAGCCTTTCTACAGCCTTTCAGTGCTAATGCCCAGTTCTCTGCACTGTTCACGGCTGTCTGTGAGGTCTCTGTGTGTGAGTACAGCTCACGTTGTAGTGTGTTCTGCAGCCACCTCAGGTTGTAGTCCGCTCAGCGTACGTCACTGCCTCATACATAGTCCTTTTTTGGTTTTACTGCAGCTCATTTTTCCTGATTTTTTTCTCCTATTAGTGTGCTTCCATCTGTATCCATCTACATTGGTTGGTTGCAAACATATATAGGAGTAGATAGAGGAGCCTTTTTTCTGACTTGTGTCCTTCAGCTGCAGCCAGATTAGTATTACCCTATTTTTTGGAGCCTCATCTTTTGCATTGTAGGTTACCTTCCTGCATTGTAATAGCTCCAAAAAGTTTGTGATACTATCGCTTTCACATCTTTGGTCACATCCTTTTTGTTTTTTTGAAAAAAAAACACATAAATAAAGTTCACCAAACACTCCACTTGACAGTTGTGTAGGCCACATTAGCTCATATTAAAGTGTAGTCCACACACTTTATAAAATTAGTGTTTCTTATACCTGTTACCAGCTGTTCAGGAATAAGCACACTAAGCCGCCCCTTTGTACTTTTCTGCCTATCTTTATCAGTCTACCAAGATGAAGAAGGCAGGGAGTAAGGCACGTGGTCGTGGGCGTGGAGTTTCAGCAGGGAGAGGACGTGGGGATTCTGTGCCTGCTGCGGGCACTAGTGACTCACCATCCCCCAGTTTTACCAGGCAACAATCCTTTATGAGCAGCTTTGTAGGACCTCGCTGTACCCCACTGCTTCGGGATGCACAAATTGAAGCCGTTGTCGGATGGATGGCAGCTAATGCATCGACTTCAATGACTTCCACATCCTCTCAGGGCCAGAGCACTGAAGAGCAACCATCTGTCTCTTCACCACCTGCCAAATTGCCCAGGCAGTCAGAGAGCCCTGGACAGGAGCCATCTCTACTTCTGTTCTCTGAATCTCTTGGCTTGGAAACAGGGGGCCAGCCAAGCAGCATTCTAGAATGTGAAGAGGGAGTATGCAATGATGCACAACTGCTTTGTCCCTCTGAATCTGAAGAGGCGGGTGGGCCAGTGCTTATGGTCAGCACACCTCAGTACGCATCAGTTGATGAGACTCAGGTGCCACTTTCTGGTGCGTACTGTGCTGACGAGACTACCCAGGAGAAGCAGGTGTTTGAAGAGGGGAGTGTAGATGATGAGGTCTTTGACCCATCATGGCGCGAGGAAAAGGAAGGTGGTGGGAGCAGCTCTGAGGAAGAGATTCCCCAAACGGCCAAAACAGGAGGGAGAGGGAGGGGGCAGACTTGGTTGCCTGTAGCCTCCACTTCGGCACCCATTAGGAGCATTCCTCTTCCAAAACCCAAAACGGGCGCTCCCAGGACTTGCAGAGCGTGGTCCTTTTTTGACACAGTTGCAGATGACATTTGCTTTGTCAAATGCAAGCTGTGTAATCATAAAGTCAAAAGAGGGAAAAGTGTCAGCAACCTCAATACCACAAATATGTGGAAACATGTGCAGACCAAGCATGTGGTGGAGTTACAAAGACACACTGAAGACATAGGCCAAGTTACAGCACCACCTATCACCTCTTCAGCTCGTGTTGTAGCCTCTTCCTCCAGCTCACACACAGCTGGTTCAGCTTCCTCACAGGATCGCCATGGAAGAACCTCTGGCACTGTTGTCCAGAGACCCAGTGACATTCCACCCACAGCACCACGTTCCCTGTCATCCTCACACTCCCAGGCCACTCTACAGCCATCGGTAGCACAGGCATGGGAGAAAAGGCGGCCATACTCGGCAAACCATCCCCGAGCACAGGCTCTGAATGCTGGCATTGCAAAACTACTGGCCCTTGAAATTCTCTCATTCAGGCTGGTGGAGACTGACACTTTCCGTAACTTCATGGCATTGGCAGTCCCACAATACACCGTGCCCAGTCGCTTTTATTTCAGCACGCAAGCCGTCCCTGCCCTGCAAAAGCATGTGGAGGGAAAAATTAAACATGCGCTACTAAACGCCGTCAGTAGCAAGGTCCACATGACCACCGATGCGTGGACCAGTAACCATGGACAGGGACGATACCTTTCCCTCACTGCCCAATGGGTCAATGTTGTGGTGCCGGGTACAGATCTTGAGAGTGGCGCTGTATGTGTTCTGCCAACTCCAAGGATTGCAGGAATCCAGTCTGTACACATTGACTCCTCCTCATACTCCAGTTCCTCAGAATCAGTGCTGCAGGAGCCGTCACGGTCTACCTCCACATGGACCCGTGAACGCTTAACCGATATGAGCACAGCCGTGGCCAAACGTCAACAGGCCATACTGAAATTAATTTCTTTGGGGAATCGAAGCCACACAGCGCAGGAGCACTGGATTGCCATCAAGCAGGAGAGCGACGTGTGGTTTGTGCCAGCGAAACTCCAGCCAGGCTTGGTAGTGTGTGACAATGGCCGAAATCTGGTGGCAGCTCTGGGCCTAGGCAACCTCACTCACATCCCATGTCTGGCACATGTGCTCAACTTGGTCGTGCAGAGCTTTCTGAGGGACTATTCGGATCTTGATGCACTGCTGCATAAGGTCCGCATAGAGTGCGCTCACTTGCGGTGTTCCAGCATGGCAAGATCGCGCACTGCAGCTCTGCAGCGCCGATTCCGCCTTCCGGAACATCGCATCATATGTGACCTACCCACCAGGTGGAATTCAACGTTACATATGTTGGAGCGGTTGTGTGAGCAGCAGGCAGCAGTAATGGAGTACCAGCTGCATCAGGCGCAAACTAGTCGCACTGTGCGCCGGTCATACTTCAGCACCACTGAGTGGTAGAGTTGAGCGAAACGGGTCGAAAAATTTCAAAAGTCGCCGACTTTTGGCAAAGTCGGGTTTCATGAAACGAAACCCGACCCTAGGATGAGGTCGGCCACGAGGTCGGCGACTTACGCGCCAAAGTCGCGTTTCAAAAGTTTGTTTAGCGCTCTTTTTCAGCCAATCAGGATCCACGGACACTGTGGGCAACGTGATGACATAGGCAGGGGTCACCACCATCTTTCAGAAGGGCATGCAAGTGATTGGCTTGCTTTGGTGGGCGTCACAGGGGGTATAAAAGGGCGTGCACGCCGACCGCCATCTTACTTCTGCCGATCTCAGTATAGGGAGAGGCTGCTGCTGATTCTGTAGGGAGAGCGTTAGGCAGGGAAGAAGACAAAAAAACTGCTTCTGCTGCTAGCGATTTGGCCTGCACAACACACCAGTCACTGTGTGTGCAGTGCAAGGGGAGGCTATATAGTGGTGTATCAGTGGTGTTGGTTGTTGGGCTGCCTTCTAAGGCTTCCTGACATTCCTGCATTGCTGTTTACCCACTGCTCCGCAAACTGCTTTTTTAAAAGCAATCCCAATTTTTTTTTTTTGTCCTGCTGAGAAGAAAAAAAAACTGCTTCTGCTGCTAGCGATTTGGCCTGCACAACACACCAGTCACTGTGTGTGCAGTGCAAGGGGAGGCTATATTGTGGTGTATCAGTGGTGTTGGTTGTTGGGCTGCCTTTTAAGGCTTCCTGACAGGCTGGCATTGCTGTTTACCCACTGCTCTGCAAACTGCTTTTTTAAAAGCAATCCAATCTCCCTTATCCTCTAGTCACTTTTGTCACAGCTGTGCCATCGAGCCTGTAACATAGCGCTCAGATATCAGTGGGCCTCACACAATCCAAAAGTGTCCAGTGTCCACAAGTGTGTGCAGAAATTCAAAATCTCCCTTATCCTCTCGTCACTTTTGTCACAGCTGTGCCATCGAGCCTGTGACATAGCGCTCAGATATCAGTGGCCCTCACACAATCCAAAAGTGTCCAGTGTCCACAAGTGTGTGCAGAAATTCAAAATCTCCCTTATCCTCTAGTCACTTTGGTCACAGCTGTGCCATCAAGCCTGTCACATAGCGCTCAGATATTCATTGGGCCTCACACAATCCAAAAGTGTCCAGTGTCCACAAGTGTGTGCAGAAATTCAAAATCTCCCTTATCCTCTAGTCACTTTGGTCACAGCTGTGCCATCGAGCCTGTCACATAGCGCTCAGATATTCATTGGGCCTCACACAATCCAAAAGTGTCCAGTGTCCACAAGTGTGTGCAGAAATTCAAAATCTCCCTTATCCTCTAGTCACTTTGGTCACAGCTGTGCCATCGAGCCTGTCACATAGCGCTCAGATATTCATTGGGCCTCACACAATCCAAAAGTGTCCAGTGTCCACAAGTGTGTGCAGAAATTCAAAATCTCCCTTATCCTCTAGTCACTTTGGTCACAGCTGTGCCATCGAGCCTGTCACATAGCGCTCAGATATTCATTGGGCCTCACGCAATCCAAAAGTGTCCAGTGTCCACAAGTGTGTGCAGAAATTCAAAATCTCCCTTATCCTCTAGTCACTTTGGTCACAGCTGTGCCATCGAGCCTGTCACATAGCGCTCAGATATTCATTGGGCCTCACACAATCCAAAAGTGTCCAGTGTCCACAAGTGTGCGCAGAAATTCAAAATCTCCCTTATCCTCTAGTCACTTTGGTCACAGCTGTGCCATCGAGCCTGTCACATAGCGCTCAGATATTCATTGGGCCTCACACAATCCAAAAGTGTCCAGTGTCCACAAGTGTGTGCAGAAATTCAAAATCTCCCTTATCCTCTAGTCACTTTGGTCACAGCTGTGCCATCGAGCCTGTCACATAGCGCTCAGATATTCATTGGGCCTCACACAATCCAAAAGTGTCCAGTGTCCACAAGTGTGTGCAGAAATTCAAAATCTCCCTTATCCTCTAGTCACTTTGGTCACAGCTGTGCCATCGAGCCTGTCACATAGCGCTCAGATATTCATTGGGCCTCACACAATCCAAAAGTGTCCAGTGTCCACAAGTGTGTGCAGAAATTCAAAATCTCCCTTATCCTCTAGTCACTTTGGTCACAGCTGTGCCATCGAGCCTGTCACATAGCGCTCAGATATTCATTGGGTCTCACACAATCCAAAAGTGTCCAGTGTCCACAAGTGTGTGCAGAAATTCAAAATCTCCCTTATCCTCTAGTCACTTTGGTCACAGCTGTGCCATCGAGCCTGTCACATAGCGCTCAGATATTCATTGGGCCTCACACAATCCAAAAGTGTCCAGTGTCCACAAGTGTGTGCAGAAATTCAAAATCTCCCTTATCCTCTAGTCACTTTGGTCACAGCTGTGCCATCGAGCCTGTCACATAGCGCTCAGATATTCATTGGGCCTCACACAATCCAAAAGTGTCCAGTGTCCACAAGTGTGTGCAGAAATTCAAAATCTCCCTTATCCTCTAGTCACTTTGGTCACAGCTGTGCCATCGAGCCTGTCACATAGCGCTCAGATATTCATTGGGCCTCACACAATCCAAAAGTGTCCAGTGTCCACAAGTGTGTGCAGAAATTCAAAATCTCCCTTATCCTCTAGTCACTTTGGTCACAGCTGTGCCATCGAGCCTGTCACATAGCGCTCAGATATTCATTGGGCCTCACGCAATCCAAAAGTGTCCAGTGTCCACAAGTGTGTGCAGAAATTCAAAATCTCCCTTATCCTCTAGTCACTTTGGTCACAGCTGTGCCATCGAGCCTGTCACATAGCGCTCAGATATTCATTGGGTCTCACACAATCCAAAAGTGTCCAGTGTCCACAAGTGTGTGCAGAAATTCAAAATCTCCCTTATCCTCTCGTCACTTTTGTCACAGCTGTGCCATCGAGCCTGTGACATAGCGCTCAGATATCAGTGGGCCTCACACAATCCAAAAGTGTCCAGTGTCCACAAGTGTCTGCAGAAATTCAAAATCTCCCCTGTCCTATAGACACCTTGTACCTTGTTTTACATTACTATATAGTTTGTTGGATTTTGTCTACATTTCTACCAAAAATGAGGAAGGCTGGTGGAAGAGGCCGTGGAATTGGGCGGGGGTTGGCAGCTGGTAATGATGGTGTTGGTGGTGGATCTGATGGTAGTGGCAAGAGCAAAATAGGACCGAATGCAGGAGGTGTTGAGCCTGCGTCATCGTCTGGCTACATAAGGCCTCGAACGCTTAGTTTTCTAGGAGTTGGCAAACCGCTTTTAAAGCCAGAGCATCAGGAAAAAGTTTTGTCTTACATTGCTGACTCAGCCTCCAGCTCTATCGCCTCCTTTTCTTCAGTTGTAAAAAGTAAAAGCACTGAGTCGTCATTGGAGGCTCATGTTCATGAACCACACCTTTCCTTGTGTCCTTCACCCCAACCAAGATTGAAGGATGACGCAGGCCATACTACTGATTACTCCATGGAGCTGTTTTCACATACCATGCCTGGATTATCAAGTCAAATGGTGAATTACCCAGGCCAAGATGAATCTGACATGGAGTGCACTGATGCACAGCCGCTGATGGATGATTCTGCTGGTACATTCACTCAGAGCACTACATTGTCCTCGCAGTGTACAGAGCCAGATTCTGACCCTGATGAGACTCAGGTGCCCCTTCCCGCACACTATACCACCATACACGGTGACACAGAGGAAGGTGCACATGACATAGAAGAGGAGGTGATGGATGACCCAGTTGTTGACCCAGATTGGCATCCATTGGGGGAAGAGGGTGCTGCTTCCAATAGCTCAGATGAGGAGCATCCACAGCAGACATCGACATCGCAACAGCTGTTATCTGGCAGGCCCGGAGCACTCCAAAGACAGGTTCCAAACATCAAAAGAGTTGCTGGACAGCTTGTCCAGAGGGTCAAAAGATCACAGCGTGCTAGGCCGCAAAATGTCTGCCAAAGTAGGAAGAGTGCAGTGTGGCACTTTTTTGACCAAAATCCTCATGATCAGGCCAAGGTTATCTGTAAGAAGTGCGCAAAGACCTTTAGCCGAGGGAAAAATCTGAAAAATTTGAATACCAGTTGCATGCTTAGACATTTAACCAGCATGCACTTGCAAGCGTGGACACAACACCAAACCTCAAGTGCCACATGTGCAACTGATCACAACGAAGGTAGTCAGCAACGCTACATTGTTTCCCCCACTGTAAGCCCACCGGTTAGCACAGCAGCAAATGTTGAGGTGTCGTTGCAAGGCCACAGCAGTCAGGGAATCCCACTGTTATATCAACGAAAGACTGATTCTAGGCCATCAGAAAGAACACCAACTCCATCACCATCATCAACCCTCTCTCAGTCCGCCCTGTCCACCGCTACTTCCACCATATGCAGCTCTCAAGTCCAGCTCACCCTCCCAGACACTATGAGTAGGTCAAGAAAGTACTCAGTCTCTCATCCGCGTACACTGGGTTTGAACGCCCACATTGCCAAACTAATCTCGTTTGAGATGATGCCCTTTCGGTTGGTGGAAAGCACAGCTTTCCGCGAACTCATGGCCTACCCAGTCGCCACTTCTTCTCTCGCAAAGCCATCCCAGCCCTCCACCATCATGTGAAAGACCGCATTGTCCATGCACTCAAGCAGTCAGTGAGCGGAAAGGTGCACCTCACAACTGATGCATGGTCCAGTCGGCATGGCCAGGGCCGTTACGTGTCCATCACTGCGCACTGGGTTAATGTGGTGGATGCAGGGTCCACAGGGGACAGCGGTGGTGGGACAGTGCTGCCTAGCCCACGGTATAGGAAACAGTTGGCTGTAGGCGTTTGACCCTCCTCCTCCTCCTCCTCCTCCAGAAGCGAAAGCTCGTCCACAGAGCGCAGTCGTACGAGCACTCCATCTGCAGCTGCCACTGTTGCACACGATGTGTCCCCCTATCGAGCAGCTAGTGGAAAGCGTCAGCAGGCTGTGTTGCAGATGATGTGTTTGGGCAACAGACACACCGCCGAGGTGCTGGCCGAGTACTTGAAGCGACAAACAGAGTCATGGCTGGGCAGTGTACATCTTGAGGCAGGCAAGGTAGTTAGTGATAACGGCCATAATTTTGTGGCAGCCATAGCCCTTTCAAAACTCAGCCATATACCTTGCTTGGCTCACACCTTGAACCTGGTGGTGCAGTGCTTCCTCAAAAATTATCCGGAGTTAACAGCCCTGCTCCAGAAGGTGCGAAGACTGTGCGCGCACATCCGCCGGTCGCCTGTACACTCCGTTCGTATGCAGAAGCTGCAGCGATTGCTCCACCTTCCCAACCACCGCCTCATTATCGACATTGCAACAAGGTGGAACTCCACCCTGCACATGGTGGAGCGGCTGTGCGAGCAGAGGCAGGCCATAATGCATTTGTGGGAGGATACACGGCCAGGCACTTTGAGAGCAGACATGGAGTTGACAGGTGTGCAGTGGTCGAAGCTGAAAGACCTCTGTAAAGTCCTTCAGTGTTTTGAGGAATGCACACGGCTGGTAAGCGCAGACGACGCCATCCTAAGCATGAGCATCCCACTTATGCGTCTGCTCATGCAAACTTTGACGCACCTTAAGGAGCAGGCGTCTGCAGCCAATGTTGATGAGGAGGAAGAGGAGGAGGGAATCCTTGATGACATTCAGCCATTGTCTGCTCAGGGACCTCTCCTGGACGAGGTGGAGGAAGAAGAGGAGGAGGATGATGGGGATGATTACTTAGGGGAGGAGGATGCATCTCGTGGGGCAAGTGAAAATGTTGGCGTGGCAAGGTCTGGTACAGGGTTTGTGCGTGACTGGAGGGATGTGGATTTTCCAGAAAGTGCTCCTCCACCCAGCACTCGCAGTGCATCATTGACACCGGGAACATTGGCCCACATGTCAGATTATGCCTTGCAGATCCTAAAAAGGGACCCCCGCATTGCCAAAATGATGAACGATGACGACTACTGGTTGGCCAGCATCCTGGATCCACGCTATAAAGGCAAATTACAAAACATCATGCCACAGGAGAACCTTGACCTAATATTGGCTAATAAACAAGCAACTCTGGTAAATCGGTTGCTTGAGGCATTCCCAGCACACAGCAGCGGTGATGGTTCTCACACGAGCCGTACGGGCCGGGGGCAGCTTGGCAGAGGTGTTCGTGGTGCACACAGCAGAAGTGGCGTTGGAGACAGGGGTTTCATGACAATGTTGTGGACTGATTTTTCAAGTACCGCTCACACAACTGGTAATACTGCATCGATGGAAAGTGACAGGAGACAGCAGTTGTCAACTATGGTTACAAACTACTTTTCCTCCCATATCGATGTTCTCCCACACAGGTCATTCCCCTTTGACTATTGGGCCGCTAACTGGACACCTGGCCTGAATTGGCACAATATGCCTTACAGGAGCTCGCTTGCCCAGCTGCAAGTGTGCTATCGGAAAGAGTCTTCAGTGCAGCTGGATCAATCCTGACAGAAAAAAGGACCCGTCTGTCAACCCAAAATGTGGATGATCTAACCTTCATTAAAATGAACCACGCATGGGTTTCCAAGGATTTTGTCCCACCTTCCTCTGATGACACATAGGGTGACAGAAAAATGGCTTGCTTTGGTCCACCTCTTCCTGGGACTTGACCTATTTCACCTTTTGCATCAGCTGAATGTCCAACATCAACATATGCCACTTTCTAAAACTCCCTAACTGTGCTGCCTCCCCCCCCCATGGCCGGGGTCACCACCTAGCGCACGACACCGTGCGAGTGCCGTTGCCCTGGACAGGTGGGTAGGCCGACTCTTGGGCGCGGGCACTGGTACAGGGTCCTTCATAGTGCAATCAAGTGTCTCTGACGGTGGTGGTGCACACCCGCCGTCAGACACACCGCCGTACTATGAGGGGCCCAGTGCCAGTACCGACGCCCACGAGTGGGCCCCCCTTGCTTGGGCAGGGCCCCAGCATTTGCAATCTTTACCTCTCCCTGCTCCTCCGCTGTGTAGTCTGGGCCGTCAAATCCATACTGTGCCTGACACCGTCTGAGCCTGCCTCCTGATGTATAGACATATATTTTGAATGTGTACGCTATCCATACATGTTATCCGGGGAAACGGTACCCTTTCTAACCTTTGTGCAATCACGTGCAATCCATACTGGGCCTAACACCGTCTGAGCCTGCCTCCTGATGTATAGACATATATTTTGAATGTGTACGCTATCCATACATGTTATCTGGGGATACGGTACCCTTTCTAACCTTTGTGCAATCACGTGCAATCCATACTGGGCCTAACACCGTCTGAGCCTGCCTCCTGATGTATAGACATATATTTTGAATGTGTACGCTATCCATACATGTTATCTGGGGATACGGTACCCTTTCTCACCTTTGTGTAATCCATACTGGGCGTGAGAACGGCTGGCGAGCTGTTAAGCAAGCTACAGCACCTGTGGCTTGCACACGTAAGTTTTTCATTTTTTCAGGAATGACGGTTAGGCCTAATTCCGGAACTGCGGTTGACCTGCACTTACTGGGAAATCATTGTTCGCGGGTAATAATTGTAATCAGTGATCCCCATCACTAACGTTGTTCAGCGGGTTATCTGCACCTGTAAGCGACAAACGCTGGCCTTTTCAGTGTAGCGCACATGCAGCCACGGACATGTAAGGGCATGACACACCAGTTATTGGCCAATCTCATGTGCCAGAGCCTCACGTGTCCCTCTAGTAAGCCGGACTCGGACCGCGGGGCATGACGGAGTCTCGTTCGTTAACGGAATTAAGCTTGCAATGTGTGCATCTGTTCTGTAGCTGGCATGGTTGAGGTTTCCCAGGTGGAGTCGAATTTAACCGTAGGCTCCACTCCTGGTGGTGCCCTTCTGGACATTCCTTTAAGGTTCAGCTTTGCAACCATACTGCCCACGTAAAACAAACACTTTGCCTTCATGAACGCTGTTTGGAGGGTCATGACTCGTGGGAATAACGCCGCCCAATCAGTTAACCTGCTAGAGAGATCGTTCGTTGCTCCTAAGCATGACATCACACTCCCTAGGAAGAAGGTAATGCCACTGTGGCGACCGTACTCCTGGGGGCGACACAAGTGCACTGATGCCCAGCCACTGCTCGATGAATCTGCTGGTACATTGACCCAGACCACTACATTCCCCTCGCACGCTACACGACCTGAATCTGACCCTGATGAAACTCAGGTTACCCTTCCCATATACAGTTCCATCTTACACGGTGACAAAGAGGAAGCTGCAGATGAAAGTGCAGGTTCGGCCCACCCGCCATCAGACACACCACCGTACTATCAGGGGCCCTGTGCCATTGCCGTCGCCAACGAGTGGGCCCCCCCTGCTTGCTCAGGATCACAGCACTTGCAAAGTTGAAATACTGTGCAGTGAGATGGAAGATGGGGACGACGAGGAGTCCAGACAAGTACAGGGATTCCCTAGCGAGGAGACTTATTTGATTGTTTTCAATGTTGGGACAGCAATTTTTGGGGAGCACTATACTCTGGAGAATGATAGATGGGGCCCACCATACACTGGAACATTCCAAAGGTGGACATCAGACACTGGAGCAGCATTTACAGGGCCCATTATACACTAGAGCATTAGAAATGGGGCCCATTATGTTTGGAGCATTATTTGGGCCCATAAGACAGTGGATCTTCATCCATGGGGACCAACATATACTGTAGCATTATGTGAAGCTCATCATATACTGTTTCAAACATTATATGGGACCAATGATTCTGTATGGAGAAATAGATGGGCCTCGTCATGAGATGTAAAAAGTGAGGTATTTTTCATTGTACTATACCGCTATTTCTCTGCCTTATCGGAGCATGATGAGTTGTGGTATGTGTTAAAGGGGCGCTCTTTCGCCCAGGGCACATAAAAACCTGCAGCCAGCCCTCCCCCCCCACAACTTTAGCCAAATAACCCCCATTTTTCAGTGCGTAACTTGTATTATGAAGTTAATTAAGGTTGACAAGCTTAAGTAAGAAGAATTGATGCTTTTGGCATTCAAATGGGCACTGTAGGTGTGTTTCCTGTCCTCCTCTCACTGCCGACTTTTATTCCCCATTGACTTACATTGGGTTTCGTGTTTCGGGACGACCCCGACTTTTCCCTATAATCGGACGATCTTGCTCGACCCGACTTTTGGAAAAGTCGGGTTTCACGAAACGAAACGCGACCCTAAAAAACCAAAAGTCGCTCAACTCTACTGAGTGGGCCTCTATGAAGGACATCTGCCACGTTTTGCGTGCCTTCGATGATTCCACGCGGATGGCGAGTGTAGATGATGCACTAGTGAGCATGACTGTCCCCCTTATCTGCCTGCTTCAAAAAACACTGCAAGCACTAAGGGAGGAGGTTTTGGAAGAGGTGGAGGATGAGGAGTCACAAATGCCATCTGCTTCTGGACAGTCTGCGCAACGTGGTTCCTCACAAAGGCCTAGGCAGGGGACACTTTGTGAGGAGGAGGATGAGGAGGAGTCAATGGAGGAGGAAGACATCTCTTCAGAGGAGGGAGGTACACAATGCTCTAGTAGTCAGTATGTAGAGCGAGGGTGGGGTGATGCAGAGCAGGCAGAGATGACACCTCAAGCAGGGGACAGCGCTTCTTGGGCAGTTGGGAGTCTGCAGCACATGGTTGATTTCATGCTGCAGTGCCTGAGAAACGACCGCCGCATGGCCCACATTCTCAACACGGCTGATTATTGGGTGCACACCCTCCTAGATCCTCGCTACCGGGACAACTTACAAAGCCTCATAACACCGTTGAACCGGGAGCGTAAAATGCGGGAGTACCAAGACACACTGGTGCATTCCATCATGTTCTCCATTCCACCCGAGAGCAGTGCTGCTAGTGCTTTACAAAGCAGCTCTGTGCGTCGAGCCAGTGGAGGAAGCTCTGCACAAAGAGGGAGCAATGGCAGTGCCTCAGCACAAGGCAAGACCAGTATGGCCCAAATGTGGCAAAGTTTTGTGTGCCCGCCACAAATGTCTACACCATCACAGACAGCTCCAGTCAGCAGGAGGCAACGTTTCCGTCAGATGGTGACAGACTACATGTCTTGCCCTCTCAGTGTACTCGAAGATAGCTCTTCCCCCTTCAAGTTTTGGGTCTCTAAGCTGGATACAGGGCCAGAGCTTAGCCAGTATGCATTAGAGGTGCTGGCTTGCCCTCCTGCTAGTGTATTATCGGAACGCGTCTTTAGTGCCGCAGGTGGTGTACTAACAGACTGTCACACGCGACTATCCTCCGATAACGTTGACCGGCTTACTTTTCTGAAAATGAACAAGGCCTGGATCTCGCCGGAATTTGCCAGTCCTCTTCCAGAATAAATAATTGGTTGGCAACAGTATCCAGGTCTCCTGTTGTGTTCATGTTTCTACCACCTGAACTGTAATCCCTGGGCTCCAACACCGCCAGTTGTTGCTCAGAATTGCCGTCTACACAGAAGAAAACACTAGCTCCTGTGTTAGTGGGGTTCAGTAACACCAGCTGCTCCCCTGCTGTGTGTCCGGCAAAGTCTCCTGCTGCCTCCACATTCATCCCAACATCAGATATTAAACTTGCTCCAATTCGGCCTTAGCCTACTCCATGAATGACCCTGGGCTCCAACACCGCCAGTTGCTGCTCAGAAGTGCCGTCTGCGCAGAGAAAAACACTAGCTCCTGTGTTAGTGGGGTTCAATAACGCAAACTGCTCCCCTGCTGTGTGTCCAGCAAAGTCTCCTGCTGCCTCCACATTCATCCCAACATCAGATATTAAACTTGCTCCAATTCGGCCTTAGCCTAGTCCATGAATGTCCCTGGGCTCCAACACCGCCAGTTGTTGCTCAGAAGTGCCGTCTGCATAGAGAAAAACACTAGCTCCTGTGTTAGTGGGGTTCAGTAACGCCAGCTGCTCCCCTGCTGTGTGTCCGGCAAAGTCTCCTGCTGCCTCCACATTCATCCCAACATCAGATATTAAACTTGCTCCAATTAGGCCTTAGCCTACTCCATGAATGACCCTGGGCTCCAACACCGCCAGTTGTTGCTCAGAAGTGCCGTCTGCACAGAGAAAAACACATGCTCCAGTGTTAATGGGGTTCAGTAACGCCAGTTGTTCCCCTGCTGTGTGTCCGGCAATGTCTACTGCTGCCTCCACATTCACATTACTACTGATTTCACTGATTTCAAACTTGCTCCAATTAAGCCTCTGGCTCCACTGTCTCTAGTATTTACCCTGGCCTCCAACACCGCCAGTTGCTGCTCAGAAGTGCCGTCTGCACAATCAACATTTGTTCCTGTGTTACTGGGGTTCAGTAACGTCAGCTGTTCCCCTGATGTGTGTCCGGCAATGTCTCCTGCTCTGTCCACATTGGAATGTGGACAGAGCAGGAGACATTGCCGGACACACATCAGGGGAACAGCTGACGTTACTGAACCCCAGTAACACAGGAACAAGTGTTGATTGTGCAGCCGCCACTTCTGAGCAGCAACTGGCGGGGTTGGAGGCCAGGGGAAGTATTAGAGACAGAGTGGAGCCAGAGGTCTAATTGGAGCACGTTTAAAATCAGTAGTAGTCTACAACAGATATTAAACTTGATGAAATTAGGCCTCAGCCTACACCCTGATTGACCCTGGACTCCAACATCGCCAGTTGCTGCTCAGAAGTGCCGTCTGCACAGTCAACATATGCGCCAGTGTTATTGGGGTTCAGAAATGTCATCTGATCCCCAGCTGTGTGTCCGGCAATTTCTCTTGCTCTGTCCACACTCACACAACTACAGATTTTAAACTTGCTCCAATTAGGCCTATGTCTCCACTCTGTTTGTAGTCTTTTCCCTGGGTTCCAGCACCACCAGCTGTTTCCCGGAATTGTCTTTGGCACAGGTACTCCCTCCTGCCCAGCCTGGTTCCAGCACGCCTGCTGTTTCCGGGTAGTGTCAATGTAACTTTGCCACCAATACGTTGTCCTGTCGTGTTGCGGTCGGGTTAGCTGAGTCTGTGGTGCCTGCAGTTTATGGGCTTCCTATGTGGGCTGCGGAATCTGGCAACAAAGGCTGGTTCCATAGTGCCAATAGGACAAGCACCCCCTGTAGGACTGTGAGTTTCGGTAACTGCGGCCGGCTCGCGGCCTTGCAACTTTTTTTTTCATGGGTACCTTCTGCTACCCATCCGGGTTCCAGCACCGCCAGATGGTCCTCGCTAGTTCCATTGGCTCTTGCAGCTTCTGCTACCCATCCGGGTTCCAGCACCATCAGCTGGTTCTCGGCAGTGCCTTTGGCTTAGGTGCCTCCTTCTCGGTATCCAAGTTCCAGCAACGTCTGCTGGTCCTTGGTAGTGCTTTCTAGCACAGGTACCTCCTGCTTAGTAACCAGGTTCCAGCACCGTCAGCTGGTCCTCAGTAGTGCCATTGCCTCTTGTTCCTTCTGCTGCCCCTCCGGGTTCCAGCACCATCAGCTCGTCCTCGCTAGTTCCATTGGCTCTTGCAGCTTCTGCTACCCATCCGGGTTCCAGCACCGTCAGCTGGTTCTCGGCAGTGCCTTTGGCTTAGGTGCCTCCTTCTCGGTATCCAAGTTCCAGCAATGTCTGCTGGTCCTTGGTAGTGCTTTCTGGCACAGGTACCTCCTGCTTAGTAACCAGGTTCCAGCACCGTCAGCTAGTCCTCAGTAGTGTCATTGTCTCTTGTTCCTTCTGCTACCCATCCAGGTTCCAGCACTGTCAGCTGGTCCTCGGTAGTTCCATTGCCTCTTGTTCCTTCTGCTGCCCCTCCGGGTTTCAGCACCATCAACTGGTTCTCGGCAGTGCCTTTGGCTTAGGTGCCTCCATCTCGGTATCCGAGTTCCAGCAACATCTGCTGGTCCTTGGTAGTGCTTTCTAGCACAGGTACCTCCTGCTTAGTAACCAGGTTCCAGCACCGTCAGCTGGTCCTCGGTAGTGCCATTGGCTCTTGTTCCTTCTGCTGCCCCTCCGGGTTCCAGCACCGTCAGCTGGTCCTCGCTAGTTCCATTGGCTCTTGCAGCTTCTGCTACCCATCCGGGTTCCAGCACCGTCAGCTGGTACTCGGCAGTGCCTTTGGCTTAGGTTCCTCCTTCTCGGTATCCAAGTTCCAGCAACGTCTGCTGGTCCTTGGTAGTGCTTTCTAGCACAGGTACCTCCTGCTTAGTAACCAGGTTCCAGCACCGTCAGCTGGTCCTCGGTAGTGCCATTGGCTCTTGTTCCTTCTGCTGCCCCTACGGGTTCCAGCACCGTCAGATGGTCCTCGCTAGTTCCATTGGCTCTTGCAGCTTCTGCTACCCATCCGGGTTCCAGCACCGTCAGCTGGTTCTCGGCAGTGCCTTTGGCTTAGGTGCCTCCTTCTCAGTATCCAAGTTCCAGCAACGTCTGCTGGTCCTTGGTAGTGCTTTCTAGCACAGGTACCTCCTGCTTAGTAACCAGGTTCCTGCACCATCAGCTGGTCCTCAGTAGTGTCATTGTCTCTTGTTCCTTCTGCTGCCCCTCCGGGTTCCAGCACCATCAGCTGGTTCTCGGCAGTGCCTTTGGCTTAGGTGCCTCCATCTCGGTATCCGAGTTCCAGCAACATCTGCTGGTCCTTGGTAGTGCTTTCTAGCACAGGTACCTCCTGCTTAGTAACTGGGTTCCAGTAACGTCAGCTGGTCCTCGGTAGTGCCATTGGCTCTTGTTCCTTCTGCTACCCATCCGGGTTCCAGTACCGTCAGCTGGTTCTCGGCAGTTCCTCAGCCTTCTTGTACCTTCTGCTACATTTCCAAGTTCAAGCCTTTGGCATTGGTTTTTGGTTATCACTCTGGATCTCCCTAACGACGACCCTGAAGACGACGACCCTGAAGACCACCCCGAAGAAGACGACGACCACGAAAACGATGACCCTGAAGACGACGACCCGGAAGACCACCCCGAAGAAGACCAAAAAGATGACCCTGAAGAAGATGACCAAGAGGACAAAGAACATGAAGACAACCACCAAAATACAGAACAACAAGAGACAGAAGACCAGAAGCAGATGACCAAGAAGCAGAAGAACAAAAAGCAGAAGAACAAAAAGCAGAAGAACATTAAGCATAAGACTAAAAATCACAGCAAAAGATATCTAAATTATAAGCAGAAGAAGACTAAGCAGTGTATGGGGGTGAGTCCGTTCCTCCTCGTGGTGCCCCTGGAAAATGCCTGCTGCTGCAGGCCAAACTGAACGCGGACAAATCCTGTTGTAAATCTTTTGTGACAGGCAGAATGGAAGGCCTAATCTTCAAACTTTTATAGATAACAACTACAGGAATGCCTGTCACAAATAAGAATATGTTGAAGAAGAAGAATAGAAAGAAGATGAAGAAGTAGAATATGAAGAAGAATAATATTTGATTAAGAAGAATATGAAGAATGTAAAAAAAAAGAATAATAGGAAGAAGGTAAAGAAGAAGAAGATGAATAAGGTGAAGAAGAAATTGATGAAAAAGATGCTGCTGCTGCTGAGGATCATGAAGGAGAAAGTGTGGGAGAAGTAAAAAAGAAGGTGAAGAGCATGGAAGTAGTGAAACATACATATCTGACAGAATATAAAAAAGGTTAACATAGTCAATATCTTTGTAACTCCGAACGTCTTTAAAAAAAAAAATTATTCCTGCTATTCCATTTGATTGGGCTAAACCTCTATGCCTTTAATGTCTCCTCCACCTTCCCCAATACATTCTATATTATTATTAGTTGTTTTTCTTCATGTAGAATTAACCTACAAGGAAAGAAAGGGTTTATTTTAATTCCGATATTTCTGTCCCATTGACTTGCATTGGTTTCCAGTATCGGAATCGGCGATATCCGATACTTTTTGGGTATCGGTCCGATCCAATCCGATCCGATATTTCATGATATCGGATGGTATCGCTCAACACTAGTGGTTACTACTCACCTGGGCAGTCATATGTGGGAATCTCCTCTTTACACCACTCATCACCCCTCACATATGTCTCTGTAGTATTAATATGGGTCAGATCTTCACCCTGAAAAAACATATTGTGAAAGTCACTGACAGATGGAGAAGTCCCATCTATGATCAGCTCTAATCCTGCCATCTCCACCGTTCTCATTACACAAGTATAAAACATATAATACTGGTGGATAAAACAAGACTGAGCACAAGACCTTCACAGCCGTCTACACATCAAAGGGGAGATCTCCTGACACCTTATCTCCACCTACCTGATGATCCTGAGGAACATTGGAATCTTCTTGGTTACAGTCCTGTGGAAGAAGAGGATGGGGACATCTCTCTGGTGTTGTCCTCTTACTGGATATATCTGGAGGAAACACATACAGGGACTGAATTCATTCTCTACATACAGATAATTATAGGCCATGTGTATTTAGTCCTGTCTATTACCTAGTGATGTGAGGGGCTGGGGAACCTCCATTATGACATCCTTGTACAGATCTCTGTGTCCTTCTAAATACTCCCACTCCTCCATGGAGAAATAGACAGCGACATCCTGACACCTCATAGGAACCTGACACATACAATGATACCGTCATCCCCCCGATCCCTTCATAGTGTTACTGTATAATGTCCCAGCATTCCCAGCAGTGTCACCTCTCCAGTCAGCAGCTCAATCATCTTGTAGATGAGTTCTAGGATCTTCTGGTCATTGACGTCCTCATGGATCAGTGGGTGAGGTGGAGGCCCTGTGATTGGGCTCAGGGGTCTTCCCCATCCCTCAGACACAGGGTCCTGACAGCGATCACTAGAGGTCTTGTTCACCACTGTGTAATCCTGGTTATGGAGAGACACATTAATAAATCTCACTACAGACATTTCCAGAGTCCTCACCTCTCCAGTTCTGTCCATCTGTTATTCCCATAGATAAGAATGATGTAATGTGACGTCATCAGAATCTCTCACCTCTCCAGTGAGCCGGAAGAGGATCTCTAGGGTGAGGTGTAACATCCTCTCCGCCATCTTGTCTTTGTCCATATCAATCTTTGATGGGTAAATCAGGAAAATTCTCTTTTGTAGAAGATCTTCACTGAGAGGATCCGATATTGTAGAGACCTGAATGAGAAGAAGATGATCCGATGTAACATCATAAGAATCCTGTGTAATAATACAATTACTGGAGATAATAAGGGAAACATATGAGGAGATTTATTATTTTACAGGGTTGTTTTCTTCCCTGACATCTACTAATAAAACCTATATATTTAGGCCACAGACAACAAGCAGTTTCCTCCTCGGAGTCGGCAGCTGAACACGTTCCTCATAGACTCATCTTCCATAACGCTAATTCTCGTCTCATTACCGGCACTGGAATCGGCATTAGCAATACTGCAGGAGATATTCATTACACGCGACATGAGAAATAACTCCTTCATGATGAGGACGACATCTTCATCTTCTACTGCGGCTCTAGAGACAGATTTGGCCAGAGTCGGTCACTGCCTCCATCCCCACCGGCCGTCTATATGAAGGTTTCCCGTCTTCCCCGCACTGGAATCTTCTCTCACGTTAGATCTCAGCTCTGAGTCACACACAGAAGTTTGAGGCTTTTAGAAAAGATTTTTTGTTTCGACAATCACAACGGACAGAAATGATCTGACCCCAAAGTCTCCATGTACAGTGATTTATGGGGTTTATTTCTGGCCTTAGACTTTCCTATATTACAAGAAAAACTCCAGAAAAAGCCGATATTAAAATGTTTCTAAAGAAAAATTGGCTCCAACAATTCTTGTAAGAAGAAAAAAATATGCAAAAAGCAGAAGACACATTTTATAATTTTTAACATGTTGAACATTTATTAAAAAGAAATGAATCTTTTTGTGCCCCAGAACATAGATGTACACCGCAGGGACGGCACAGAGGAGGTTTCAACAAAACCACTTGCTGCTGTGAAAAGCAAACATGACATCTAAGAAGGTGTGACAGAGTTCGGCTGAATGCCCCCCGCCTCCAAGTACTCGATAGTATGGGGCGGCCTAGTTACTCCGATACTTACATGCCTAATAATGGGGTCTGGGCTGCAATGTATGAAGGTCTATTAGGCCGGGCCAGAGGCAGCGTCCAATAAGTTACCTTATAACGCCCCCATACACATTAGACTAAAGCTCCATGAAAGCACTGATTCCGGGGGGTTTGGCCGACCATATAATGTATTTGGGGGCCTCCCGACAGATGATGTCAGGGTAGAGAAGGATCTGACATCCTGAATTTCAGAGGATAATCCGTCTGTTCTTCCTGTAGATAATCCTCCTCTAGAGGAGTCTGGAGGCGACTCTCTCATACAGACCACAGGAAAGCTGGAATATTTGTGTGTATGGGGGAGTCGGGAGAGATCGCCGTCTGCCAAATGACCGTTCAGCCAACTCTGATCTCATGTGTATGGGGCCGTTACACTGACAGGCAGTGATGATACACGGCACTACAGTAGTACAGGGCATCACCGGAGCCATCAGAGGCTTGTATGTTGTATGATCGCACTGATCAGAGGGGTTTAAAAAAGGTTTAAAGGGGAAAAATATCACAGCTTCAGCAACAAGAAATATCCATCACTATATGGAAAGCAGAGTCACTGCACAATGTTAGTTACGTCACGTCCATAACTACTTTATTATACTCTATTATCCTGTACACAGTGGAGTAGATAGAAATCACAGATCACACAGCAATAGCTGGAATTGGACCCTCCAACGTAAAGAAAAAAAAATCTCTCTATCTTTATTGTGACGGCCGTCTGCGAATCTGGGCTGCAGTAGGAACAGCACCCCGAGTAACCCCAAGACCCTTAACCCCTATACAGGGATCTGGAATTGTAGCAGGGCCCAGGGGTTAGCTGTTTGGTGGAACAATGGACCAGAGCAGGACAGCCGCCAAGGGGTTAAAACTAAAACCCGTAATCGTGATCAGGAGGCAGGAGTCTGAGGTCGGAGGGCAGCAAAGGTACAGAATCAACAAGCAGCAGAAGGGTCAGAAATCCAAGCGAAGGTCAGCGTCAAAAAATCGGAAGAGAGGCAGAGGTACAAAAACGGCAGGCAAAAGAATGGTCAGAAATCCAGGCTGATGTCAGAGTTAACTATAGCAATTCACACAGTAACACGCAGGGGAACCAAGAATATATCTTGTGGCTTGCAAGACCAGTCCAAGGTATTTGAGGAATCAGGTCATCCCTCACAGGTTCCCGGACTGATGATGTAATTAGGACCGCCCCCAGGACCAGGCCAGATGGTGATGCAGTAAGCCGTACATGACTGACAGAGGGCCGGAGCCTGCGCCCACCAGATGCCTGCGCAGGAGCCTCTTCTCTGTCACCACCCTCACCCAGGGACGAACCACAGTGCCTCCCAGTGGCCGAGGCAGGAACAGCCGTCCCCGAGTCCGACGGCGATGCAATGGTCCGGCGCCTCCTAGAGGCCGAGACCGGAACAGCAGGCCCCGAGTCTGGCGGCGACGTGTCAGTCCAGCTCCTCCTAGTGGCCGAAGCCAGAACAGCAGGCCCCGAGTCTGACAGCGACGTGACAGTACCCCCCTTCTAAGAGGGGCCTCCGGACCCTCAAAACCCGGTTTGTCAGGGTGAAGGAGGTGAAACCTTCTAATTAACCCCTTGGCATGGATGTCACTAGCGGGGACCCAGGACGTCTCCTCTGGGCCATAGCCCTTCCAGTGCACCAAATATTGCATGGACCCTCTCACCAAACGGGAATCAAGGATACCCTTGACTTCGTACTCCAATGCACCCTTGACCAAAACTGGAGGAGGAGGGGACTGGACAGGATGAATTGGGGAGCGGTACATCTTGAGGAGGGTTTTGTGGAAAACATTGGGTATTTTAAAAGCCTGAGGGAGCTTTAAACGAAAGGCTACCGGATTATTTACCTCTAATATCTCATAGGGACCAATAAATCTGGGACCCAGTTTGGCAGATGGTACCTTAAGCTTAATGTTCTTGGTAGACAGCCAAACTTTTTCCCCAACTCCCAGGTGCGGCCCCCTTGGACCGCCGTCTATTTGAGGCCAAAGCCTGTTTGACCTGGGAGCCTTTTAAGTTTGTGTTCACCTCCGACCAGATGGTCCTTAAGTGATGTATGGATTTCTCTACCTCCGGGAGCTCCGACATCTTAGCCGAAAATGAACCAACACGTGGGTGCAAACCATGATTGCAGAAGAACGGGGTGGTTTTGATGGATTCTTGGTATTGATTATTTAGGGCAAATTCCGCTAACGGAAGATGTTCCACCCAATCGGACTGATGTTCCAAGACATAGCAGCGGAGATACTGCTCTAGGGCCTGGTTGGTACGCTCAGTTTGACCATTGGTCTCAGGGTGGTAAGCGGAGGAGAAGGATAATTCAACGCCAATGCATTTGCAGAATGCCTTCCAGAATTTAGAAACGAACTGGGTACCTCGGTCGGACATGATATTCACCGGAGTGCCATGCAGTCGTATTACATGAATGATAAACAACTTACTCAAAGTTTCTGAATTAGGTAGTCCAGACAGGGGAACGAAATGGCACTGCTTACAGAACCTGTCCACCACCACCCAGATACATCTCTTCCCTTCTGAGGGCGGCAGGTCAGTAATGAAGTCCATGGAGATGTGGGTCCATGGACTCTCTGGGGCGGGCAAGGACTGGAGCCAGTCGGCAGGCCGATTATGGGGGGACTTGGCACGAGCACAGGTTTTGCAAGCTAGTAATAATAATAATATAATAATAAATTTTATTTTTATAGCGCCGACATATTCCGCAGCACTTTACATTTCAGAGGGGATTTGTACAGACAATAGACATTACAGCATAACAATAATCACATACAGTAGATGATAACAAATAACAAGAGGAGTGAGGGCCCTGCTCGCAAGCTTACAGTCTATGAGGAAAGAGGGAGACACGAAAGGTGGGTGGTAACAGTTGCTCTGATTGTATGGACCAGCCATAATGTTAAGTGTGTAACAGTACAGACACAGAGGGCTAATGGATGCATAAAGCATGTGGGAACATGATGCTGGGAACCTGGTTATGGTAAAACTTTTGGCTCTGCCACACAGGGATAGGTTAGGTTAATGTGTTGAGGCGATAGGCCAGTCTGAATAAATGCATTTTCAGGACACGCTTAAAATTGTGGGGATTGGGGACTAATCGTATTGACCTGGGAAGTGCATTCCAAAGAATTGGCGCCGCACGTGTAAAGTCTTGGAGACGGGAGTGGGAGGTTCTGACTATTGAGGATACTAACCTCAGGTCATCAGCAGAACGGAGGGCGCGGGTAGGGTGGTATACTGAAACAAGGGAGGAGATGTAGGGTGGTGCTGAGCCATGGAGGGCTTTGTGGGTGAGGGTAATAAGTTTATACTGAATTCTGGAGTGGATGGGTAGCCAGTGTAATGACTGGCACAAGGTAGAGGCATCGGTGTAACGATTGGCGAGGAATATGATCCTGGCTGCAGCATTCAAGACAGATTGGAGAGGGGAGAGTTTGGTAAGAGGGAGACCGATTAGAAGAGAGTTACAATAGTCGAGACGAGAATGAATAAGAGAAACAGTAAGAGTTTTTGCAGAGTCAAAAGTAAGAAAAGGTCGAATTCTAGAAATGTTTTTGAGGTGCAGATGACAAGAGCGAGCCAGTGATCGAATGTGGGGGGCAAAGGAAAGCTCGGAATCAAGTATGACCCCAAGACAGCGGGCATGTTGCTGGGGAGTAATAGTGGAACCACACACAGAAATAGCAATGTCGGGTATAGGTACATTAGTAGAGGGAGGAAACACCAGGAGTTCAGTCTTTGACAGGTTCAGTTTCAGATATAGTGAGGACATGATATTAGACACAGCGTTTAGACAATCGCCAGTGTTTTCTAGAAAGGCTGGCGTGATGTCAGGAGAAGAAGCGTATAATTGGGTGTCATCAGCATAGAGATGGTACTGGAAACCAAATCTACTGATTGTTTGACCAATAGGGGCAGTGTACAAGGAGAAGAGGAGGGGGCCTAGAACCGATCCTTGAGGAACCCCAACAGTAAGGGGAAGGTGAGAGGAGGAGGAACCGGCAAAAGAAACAGTAAAGGAGCGGTCGGAGAGATAGGAGGAGAACCAGGAGAGAACGGTGTCCTTGAGGCCAATGGAGCGGAGCATAGTGAGGAGGAGCTGATGATCCACAGTGTCGAATGCTGCAGAGAGATCCAAGAGAATTAGCATGGAGTAATGACCATTTGATTTAGCTGTTAGCAGATCATTAGAGACTTTAGTGAGGGCAGTTTCAGTGGAGTGTAAAGAGCGGAAACCGGATTGGAGAGGGTCGAGAACAGAGTTTTCTGAGAGATAGCGGATAAGACGGGAGTGGACCAGGCGTTCCAGGAGTTTAGAGATGAAGGGAAGATTAGAGACAGGTCTATAATTAGCGGCACAGTTTTGGTCGAGGGATGGTTTTTTAAGTAGTGGATGTATGATGGCATGCTTAAATGAGGAGGGAAAAATACCAGAAGAGAGAGAGAGGTTAAATATTTTAGTTAGGTGAGGGGTGACAGCAGGGGAAAGGGACTGGAGGAGATGTGACGGAAATGGGTCACTGGTGCAAGTAGTTGGGCGAGAAGATGCAAGGAGCCTGCTTACTTCTTCTTCTGTGACTGGTTCAAAATCAGAGAGTGAGTTAGATGCAGTGGGGGAGGGAGGACAGTGCATGGTATGAGGGGATTTGGAGATAATTTCCTGTCGGATCTGGTCAATTTTTTCTTTGAAGTAATTGGCCAGATCGTCAGCTCGGAGCTCCGTGGTTGGGGCCTGTACTCTTGGATTGAGTAGAGAATGAAAAGTGTCAAAGAGACGTTTCGGGTTATTGGACAGTGAGGTGATGAGGGTGTTGAAATAGGTTTGTTTGGAGAGGTGAAGGGCAGTGTTGTATGTTCTAAGCATAAACTTAAAATGGATGACGTAATCTTTACAGTCCTTAACCAACATCAGCCACCAAAAATTACTAGTCACTAGTCTGGCAGTATTATTGACACCAGGATGGCCTGCCAGGACAGAGTCATGCGATTCCTTCAGAACTTGTAGGCGAAACGGGTCTGGAACGAACAATTTCTGGGGGGGGTGTCGCGTCCGGGGCTGGCTCTGAGGACCTACGGATCTCCTCCAGAAGGTCCAGAGACACTGCCGAGACAACGATCCCATTGGCCAGTATTGTAACTGGTTCAGAATCCTCAGCCTGTGAGGGGCACAAACTTCGAGAGAGGGCATCAGCCCTTACATTTTTAGTCCCTGGACGAAACGTGATCACAAAGTTAAACCTTGAGAAGAACAAAGCCCACCTTACCTGCCTAGGATTCAGTCTTTTAGCTTGACTCCAAGTAAGTCAGGTTCTTGTGATCTGTGATCACTGTAACCTTGTGTTTAGCACCTTTGAGGAAGTGGCGCCATTCCTCGAAGGCCCACTTTATGGCCAACAATTCCCGATTCCCTATATCATAATTTTTCTCAGTAGGAGAAAATTTTCGGGAAAAGAAGGCACATGGACGGAGTTGAGTGAGGGAGGCAGTGCCTTAGGAAAGCACTGCCCCTACTCCAACCTCAGAGGCATCAACCTCTACCACAAAGGGGCGGTCTAGATCAGGCTGGATTAATATTGGGTTGGCAGAAAAACAAGCCTTTAAAACAGAGAATGCCTGAAGTGCCTCAGACTTCCAATTAACCACGTCTGCCCCCTTCCGGGTCAGATCCGTGAGCGGTTTGGCGATCTCAGAGAAGCCTTTGATAAATTTACAGTAGTAATTTGTAAACCCCAAGAATCGCTGCAGCGCTTTTAGAGTTTTGGGTTGCACCCATTCGCTAATGCGTCGGATCTTGGCAGGATCCATGCAGAACCCCTTAGCAGAAATCATGTACCTCAAAAATTGTACCTTGTCAGCCATAAAAACACACTTCTCCAGCTTGGCAAATAGAAAATGTTCTCTAAGTCTCTGGAGCACAGAACGGACATGATGCGTGTGTGTAAGAACATCAGCAGAGTAGATCAGGATGTCATCTAAATAAACCACTACATATACCCCACAGATATCCCTGAAGATATCATTCACAAAGTTTTGGAACACGGCAGGTGCGTTACTTAACCCAAACGGCATAACAAGGTACTCAAAATGACCAAGGGGCGTGTTAAACGCGGTTTTCCACTCATCTCCATCTCTGATGCAGACAAGATTGTAAGCTCCCCAGAGATCAAGCTTAGAGAACCAACGGGCTCCAAGTAGCTGATTAAACAGATCAGGGATGAGTGGAAGCGGATACTGTTTTTTTACAATAATAGCGTTCAGCTCACGATAATCAATACAAGGTCTGAGTCCACCATCTTTTTTTTCCACAAAGAAAAACCCAGCCCCTACAGGTGAAGTGGAGGGTCTAATAAAACCTTTTTGCAAGCTGTCTGCTATGTAGTCATTCATGGCTTCACGCTCTGGACCAGAGAGGTTAAATATTCTCCCCTTAGTGAGACGAGCACCTGGGACCAAGTCTATAGGACAGTCATACTCTCTATGAGGAGGTAATGTCTCAGACTCCACTATGGAAAAAACATCCTCATAGTCCCTGAATGCATATGGTATAAAGGGGGTTTTAATTTTAATTTGGTTCACTGACAGCGACATACAGTGATTCTGACATTGTGGACTCCAGCGCACGATATCACCTAAGTGACAGTCAGTAACAGGATTATGCTAGCACAACCATGGCATACCTAAAACAACCGCATGTGATAAATTGTGAATAACAAAAAATGACATATTTTCTATGTGTAATGCCCCCACTGACATAGCAATTTCTGTAGTAACAAATTCCACTCCACCCTGAACAATAGATGGACCATTAATTGCAGTGGTGTGAATAGTGGAATTAAGTCTTAGCAAAGGTACACCAAGATTCCTTGCAAGCAAAAAATCCATGAAGTTGCCTGCGGAACCACAATCCACAGAAGCCTTCACACACAGAGATTTCTGAGAAAACGAGAGAAAGACGGGTAACAAAAGATTAGCCACATTTGTGGGCAATACCTGAGCCTCTGGGCCAGCACGACCAGAGCTGCCCAGAGGCCGACATCCCAGGAATGTGGATTTCTGATGCTCAGCATTTCCCTTGAAGTCTCCAGGCTGCAGCATTCTGGTATAGGAAGATGGGAGTGTTCCTTCAGGCTGTGCACTGAAGCAGGTGTTAGGCCAAGAAATCAGCTAAGCAGGAGAAGAAGGGAAAAAAAAAGTTCAGGAGACTGCTTTTATATATGATGGACATATATACAAAAAGCAGTTTTTTGGGCCGGATATAATGTGACGGTCGTCTGTGAATCTGGGCTGCAGTAGGAACAGGACCCCGAGTAACCCCAAGACCCTTAACCCCTATACAGGGATCTGGAATTGTAGCAAGGCCCAGTGGGTAGCTGTTTGGTGGAGCAGTGGACCAGAGCAGGACGGCCGCCAAGGGGTT
Organism: Dendrobates tinctorius; assembly: GCF_039654945.1. Taxonomy (NCBI): domain Eukaryota; kingdom Metazoa; phylum Chordata; class Amphibia; order Anura; family Dendrobatidae; genus Dendrobates; species Dendrobates tinctorius. Next base: position 3,702,433 of record NW_027361989.1, on the reverse strand, counting down.
AAAACTAAAACCCATAATTGTGGTCAGGAGGCAGGAGTCAGAGGCCGGAGGGCAGCAGAGGTGCAAAATCAGCAGGCAGAGGAAGAGTCAAAAGTCTGGGCCAAGGTCAGTAAAACCAGAAGGGCAGCAAAGGTACAGAATCAGCAGGCAGCAGAAGGGTCAGAAATCCAAGCGAAGGTCAGCATCAAAAAATCGGAAGAGAGGCAGAGGTACAAAAACGGCAGGCAATAGAATGGTCAGAAATCCAGGCTGAGGTCAGAGTTAACTATAGCAATTCACACAGTAACACGCAGGGGAACAAAGAATATATCTGGTGGCTTGCAAGACCAGTCCAAGGTATTTGAGGAATCAGGTCATCCCTCACAGGTTCCCGGACTGATGATGTAATTAGGACCGCCCCCAGGACCAGGCCAGATGGTGATGCAGTAAGCCCTACATGACTGACAGAGAAGCAGAGCCTGCGCCCACCAGATGCCTGCGCAGGAGCCTCTTCTCTGTCACCACCCTCACCCAGGGGCGAACCTCAGTGCCTCCCAGTGGCTGAGGCAGGAACAGCCATCCCTGAGTCCGATGGCGACGTGACGGTCCGGCGCCTCCTAGTGGCCGAGACCGGAACAGCAGGCCCCGAGTCTGGCGGCGACGTGTCAGTCCGGTGCCTCCTAGTGGCCGAAGCTGGACCAGCAGGCCCCGAGCCTGGCGGCGACGTGCCAGTCCGGCTCCTCCTAGTGGCCGAAGCCGGAACAGCAGGCCCCGAGTCTGACAGTGACATGACATATATACACGGTTCAAAAAAATAAAGGGAACACTTCAACAACAGAATATGACTCCAAGTAAATCAAACTTCTGTGAAATCAAACTGTCCACTTAGGAAGCAACAATGATTGACTATCAATTTCACATGCTGTTGTGCAAATGGAAAAGACAACAGATGGAAATTATTGGCAATTATCAAGACACCCTCAATAAAGGAGTGGTTCTGCAGGTGGGGACCACAGACCACATCTCAGTACCAATGCTTTCTAGCTGATGTTTTGGTCACTTTTGAATGTTGGCTATGCGTTCACACTTGTGTTAACATGAGACGGACTCTACAACCCACACAAGTGGCTCAGGTAGTGCAGCTCATCCAGAATGGCACATCAATGCGAGCTGTGGCATGAAAGTTTGCTGTGTCTGTCAGCATTCTGTCCAGAGGCTGGAGGTGCTACCAGGAGACAGGCCAGTACACTAGGAGATGTGGAGGGGGCCGTATGAGGGCAACAACCCAGCAGCAGGACCGCTACCTCCACCTTTATGTAAGGAGGAACAGGAGGAGCACTGCCAGAGCCCTGCAAAATGATCTTCAGCAGGCCACAAATGTTCATGTGTCTGCACAAACGGTTAGAAACCGACTCCATGAGGATGGTCTGACGTCCCGACAGCCACAGATGGGGGTTGTGCTCACAGCCCAACACCGTACAGGACGCTTGGCATTTGCCACAGAACACCAGGATTGGCAAATTCGCCACTGGCGCCCTGTGCTCTTCACAGATGAAAGCAGGTTCACACTGAGCACATGTGACAGACGTGACAGAGTCTGGAGACGCCGTGGAGAGCGATCTGCTGCCTGCAACATCCTTCAGCATGACCGGTTTGGCAGTGGTCAGTAATGGTGTGGGGTGGCATTTCTTTGGAGGCCACACGATGTTGGGCTGTGAGCACAACCCCCATGGAGACACAATTGTGCCTTTACCTGGAGATAAATTCCCAGTGGGGGCAATTTCCAAAATGCAATAACTTAAGTGGGGAATTCAGCTCTTTTCACACTTAAGGGATCTGTATATGGAGTCTACAAACTACAGTGGGGGAAATAAGGATTTGTTACGCTGCCAATTTTGGGGCTAAAGTCACATTTTTGTGAGGGAAAAAAGCAAAATTGTCATTTTTTCCTTCCACATTGCTTATATTCCTCTCACACTATCCGAATTCAGATATTGTCCTGTCACAAAGGAGAATACAGGGAGCGAAAGGGTTAATAGGACTCACAGGAGGAACCGGCCCAGAAAGCAGAAGATCCAGGAGTGTCCGCCATATATATGACTGCTCTGTGCACAGGACCTGTGATGAGGTCACAGGAGGGGAGGAGTCAGGGGTCACATGATCAGGGGCCTCAGTGTGTGCAGGACTCAGTGTGCTGGAGCGCTCCCGATAATCAGCTGCGTGTGTCGCGCTGTGTGATAGTCACAGCACCTGCATGGAGGGCGACACATGCAGCTGATTATCGGGAGCGCTCCAGGGATCCGGGGTCCCGATGCAGCTATTTGGTAACAACTTCGCCGACGATATTCGCTCATCTCTAGTAATAACAGCTCAAAGGAATTCACCGGACTTTTCATTAAGTTTAATAGCAAGACCCTATTAAATATTGAGCACCAGCGGGATGAAGCATTGACAGCGGCATGTAAAAGTGTGGGCGCCCCTGGTCAAAATGACCGTTATTGTGAGCAGTAGTAAGATGAAGATGAAATGATCTCTAAAAGGCCGAACCTCTAAGATGACACATGGCCTTTTTATTTTAGGCAAAAATAATAATAAAAAAAAATATATATAGACTTTTTTACAATTTCATAATTGCAAAAAGGAAAAAGGGTGATGCAAAACTTTGGGCACCCTTGGAGATTTGTGTACTGAGATAATTATGACCAAGATTTCACACCTTAATTAGCTTGTTAGGGTTATGGTGAGATCACATGGTGACCAGGAGCTACAGTGTGAGGAAAGGGCTAAAAAGCCTTCACTAGACCCCTGTACAGCTGTATAATGAGACCCATGCTTTATAGTGAAGGGACAGGAGTGAGGGCCTGTTCCCAGGAGCTACAGACTGAGGAAAGGGCTAAAAAGCCTTCACTAGACCCATGTACAGCTGTATAATGAGGCCCAGGCTTAATAGTGAAGGGACAGGAGTGAGGGCATGTTCCCAGGAGCTGCAGTCTGAGGAAAGGGCTAAAAAGCCTTCACTAGACCCCTGTACAGCTGTATTATGAGGCCCAGGCTTTATAGTGAAGGGACAGGCGTGAGGGCCTGTTCCCAGGAGCTACAGTCTGAGGAAAGGGCTAAAAAGCCTTCACTAGACCCCTGTACAGCTGTATAATGAGGCCCAGGCTTTATAGTGAAGGGACAGGAGTGAGGGCCTGTTCCCAGGAGCTACAGTCTGAGGAAAGGGCTAAAAAGCCTTCACTAGACCCCTGTACAGCTGTATAATGAGGCCCAGGCTTTATAGTGAAGGGACAGGAGTGAGGGTCTGTACCCAGGAGCTACAGTCTGAGGAAAGGGCTAAAAAGCCTTCACTAGACCCCTGTACAGCTGTATAATGAGGCCCAGGCTTTATAGTGAAGGGACAGGCGTGAGGGCCTGTTCCCAGGAGCTACAGTATGAGTAAAGGGCTAAAAAGCCTTCACTAGACCCCTGTACAGCTGTATAATAAGGCCCAGGCTTTATAGTGAAGGGACAGGAGTGAGGGCCTGTTCCCAGGAGCTACAGTCTGAGGAAAGGGCTGAAAGCCTTCACTAGACCCATGTACAGCTGTATAAATGAGGCCCAGGCTTTATAGTGAAGGGACAGGAGTGAGGGCCTGTTCCCAGGAGCTACAGTCTGAGGAAAGGGCTAAAAAAGCCTTCACTAGACCCCTGTACAGCTGTATAATGAGGCCCAGGCTTTATAGTGAAGGGACAGGAGTGAGGGTCTGTGCCCAGGAGCTACAGTCTGAGGAAAGGGCTAAAAAGCCTTCACTAGACCCCTGTACAGCTGTATAATGAGGCCCAGGTTTTATAGTGAAGGGACAGGCATGAGGGCCTGTTCCCAGGAGCTACAGTCTGAGGAAAGGGCTAAAAAGCCTTCACTAGACCCCTGTACAGCTGTATAATGAGGCCCAGGCTTTATAGTGAAGGGACAGGAGTGAGGGCCTGTTCCCAGGAGCTACAGTCAGAGGAAAGGGCTGAAAGCCTTCACTAGACCCCTGTACAGCTGTATAATGAGGCCCAGGCTTTATAGTGAAGGGACAGGAGTGAGGGCCTGTTCCCGGGAGCTAGTCTGAGGAAAGGGCTAAAAAGCCTTCACTAGACCCCTGTACAGCTGTATAATGAGGCCAGGCTTTACAGTGAAGGGACAGGAGTGAGGGCCTGTGCCCAGGAGCTACAGTCTGAGGAAAGAGCTAAAAAGCCTTCACTAGACCCCTGTACAGCTGTATAATGAGGCCAGGCTTTATAGTGAAGGGAAAGGAGTGAGGGCCTGTGCCCAGGAGCTACAGTCTGAGGAAATAGCTAAAAAGCCTTCACTAGACCCCTGTGCAGCTGTATAATGAGGCCCAGGCTTTATAGTGAAGGGACAGGAGTGAGGGCCTGTTACCAGGAGCTACAGTCTGAGGAAAGAGCTAAAAAGCCTTCACTAGACCCCTGTACAGCTGTATAATGAGGCCCAGGCTTTATAGCGAAGGGACAGGAGTGAGGGTCTGTGCCCAGGAGCTACAGTGTGAGGAAAGGGCTAAAAAGCCTTCACTAGACCCCTGTACAGCTGTATAATGAGGCCCAGGCTTTATAGTGAAGGGACAGGAGTGAGGGCCTGTTCCCAGGAGCTACAGTCTGAGGAAAGGGCTGAAAGCCTTCACTAGACCCCTGTACAGCTGTATAATGAGGCCCAGGCTTTATAGTGAAGGGACAGGAGTGAGGGCCTGTTCCCAGGAGCTACAGTCTGAGGAAAGGGCTAAAAAGCCTTCACTAGACCCCTGTACAGCTGTATAATGAGGCCAGGCTTTATAGTGAAGGGACAGGAGTGAGGGCCTGTGCCCAGGAGCTACAGTCTGAGGAAAGAGCTAAAAAGCCTTCACTAGACCCCTGTACAGCTGTATAATGAGGCCAGGCTTTATAGTGAAGGGACAGGAGTGAGGGCCTGTGCCCAGGAGCTACAGTCTGAGGAAACAGCTAAAAAGCCTTCACTAGACCCCTGTGCAGCTGTATAATGAGGCCCAGGCTTTATAGTGAAGGGACAGGAGTGAGGACCTGTTCCCAGGTGCTACAGACTGAGGAAAGAGCTAAAAAGCCTTCACTAGACCCCTGTACAGCTGTATAATGAGGCCCAGGCTTTATAGTGAAGGGACAGGAGTGAGGGCTTGTTCCCAGGAGCTACAGTCTGAGGAAAGAGCTAAAAAGCCTTCACTAGACCCCTGTATAGCTGTATAATGAGGCCCAGGCTTTATAGTGAGGGGACAGGAGTGAGGGCCTGTTCCCAGGAGCTACAGTCTGAGGAAAGGGTTGAAAGCCTTCACTAGACCCCCTGTACAGCTGTATAATGAGGCCCAGGCTTTATAGTGAAGGGACAGGAGTGAGGGCCTGTTCCCAGGAGCTACAGTCTGAGGAAAGGGCTAAAAAGCCTTCACTAGACCCCTGTACGGCTGTATAATGAGGACCAGGCTTTATAGTGAAGGGGCAGGAGTGAGGGCCTGTGTCCAGGAGCTACAGTCTGAGTAAAGGGCTAAAAAGCCTTCACTAGACCCCTGTACAGCTGTATAATGAGGCCCAGGCTTTATAGTGAAGGGACAGTAGTGAGGGTCTGTGCCCAGGAACTACAGTCTGAGGAAAGGGCTAAAAAGCCTTCACTAGACCCCTGTACAGCTGTATAATGAGGCCCAGGCTTTATAGTGAAGGGACAGGAGTGAGGGCCTGTTCCCAGGAGCTACAGTCTGAGGAAAGGGCTAAAAAGCCTTCACTAGACCCCTGTACAGCTGTATAATGAGGCCAGGCTTTATAGTGAAGGGACAGGAGTGAGGGCCTGTGCCCAGGAGCTACAGTCTGAGGAAAGGGCTAAAAAGCCTTCACTAGACCCCTGTACGGCTGTATAATGAGGACCAGGCTTTATAGTGAAGGGGCAGGAGTGAGGGCCTGTGTCCAGAAGCTACAGTCTGAGTAAAGGGCTAAAAAGCCTTCACTAGACCCCTGTACAGCTGTATAATGAGGCCCAGGCTTTATAGTGAAGGGACAGTAGTGAGGGTCTGTGCCCAGGAACTACAGTCTGAGGAAAGGGCTAAAAAGCCTTCACTAGACCCCGGTACAGCTGTATAATGAGGCCCAGGCTTTATAGTGAAGAGACAGGAGTGAGGGCCTGTTCCCAGGAGCTACAGTCTGAGGAAAGGGCTAAAAAGCCTTCACTAGACCCCTGTACAGCTGTATAATGAGGCCCAGGCTTTATAGTGAAGGGACAGGAGTGAGGGTCTGTGCCCAGGAGCTACAGTGTGAGGAAAGGGCTAAAAAGCCTTCACTAGACCCCTGTACAGCTGTATAATGAGGCCCAGGCTTTATAGTGAAGGGACAGGAGTGAGGGCCTGTTCCCAGGAGCTACAGTCTGAGGAAAGGGCTAAAAAGCCTTCACTAGACCCCTGTACAGCTGTATAATGAGGCCAGGCTTTATAGTGAAGGGACAGGAGTGAGGGCCTGTGCCCAGGAGCTACAGTCTGAGGAAAGAGCTAAAAATCCTTCACTAGACCCCTGTACAGCTGTATAATGAGGCCAGGCTTTATAACGGGACAGGAGTGAGGGCCTGTGCCCAGGAGCTACAGTCTGAGGAAAGAGCTAAAAAGCCTTCACTAGACCCCTGTGCAGCTGTATAATGAGAACCAGGCTTTATAGTGAAGGGACAGGAGTGAGGGCCTGTTCCCAGGAGCTACAGACTGAGGAAAGAGCTAAAAAGCCTTCACTAGTCCCCTGTACAGCTGTATAATGAGGCCCAGGCTTTATAGTGAAGGGACAGGAGTGAGGGCCTGTTCCCAGGAGCTACAGTCTGAGGAAAGGGCTAAAAAGCCTTCACTAGACCCCTGTATAGCTGTATAATGAGGCCAGGCTTTATAGTGAAGGGACAGGAGTGAGGGCCTGTGCCCAGGAGCTACAGTCTGAGGAAAGAGCTAAAAAGCCTTCACTAGACCCCTGTACAGCTGTATAATGAGGCCAGGCTTTATAGTGAAGGGACAGGAGTGAGGGCCTGTGCCCAGGAGCTACAGTCTGAGGAAATAGCTAAAAAGCCTTCACTAGACCCCTGTGCAGCTGTATAATGAGGCCTAGGCTTTATAGTGAAGGGACAGGAGGGCCTGTTCCCAGGAGCTACAGACTGAGGAAAGAGCTAAAAAGCCTTCACTAGACCCCTGTACAGCTGTATAATGAGGCCCAGGCTTTATAGTGAAGGGACAGGAGTGAGGGCCTGTTACCAGGAGCTACAGTCTGAGGAAAGGGCTAAAAAGCCTTCACTACACCCCTGTACAGCTGTGTAATGAGGCCCAGGCTTTATAGTGAAGGGACAGGAGTGATGGCCTGATACCAGGAGCTACAGTCTGAGGAAAGGGCTAAAAAGCCTTCACTAGACCCCTGTACAGCTGTATAATGAGGCCCAGGCTTTATAGTGAAGGGACAGGAGTGAGGGTCTGTGCCCAGGAGCTACATTGTGAGGAAAGGGCTAAAAAGCCTTCACTAGACCCCTGTACAGCTGTATAATGAGGCCCAGGCTTTATAGTGAAGGGACAGGAGTGAGGGCCTGTTCCCAGGAGCTACAGTCTGAGGAAAGGGCTGAAAGCCTTCACTAGACCCCTGTACAGCTGTATAATGAGGCCCAGGCTTTATAGTGAAGGGACAGGAGTGAGGGCCTGTTCCCAGGAGCTACAGTCTGAGGAAAGGGCTAAAAAGCCTTCACTAGACCCCTGTACAGCTGTATAATGAGGCCAGGCTTTATAGTGAAGGGACAGGAGTGAGGGCCTGTGCCCAGGAGCTACAGTCTGAGGAAAGAGCTAAAAAGCCTTCACTAGACCCCTGTACAGCTGTATAATGAGGCCAGGCTTTATAGTGAAGGGACAGGAGTGAGGGCCTGTGCCCAGGAGCTACAGTCTGAGGAAAGAGCTAAAAAGCCTTCACTAGACCCCTGTACAGCTGTATAATGAGGCCCAGGCTTTATAGTGAAGGGACAGGAGTGAGGACCTGTTCCCAGGAGCTACAGACTGAGGAAAGAGCTAAAAAGCCTTCACTAGACCCCTGTACAGCTGTATAATGAGGCCCAGGCTTTATAGTGAAGGGACAGGAGTGAGGGCTTGTTCCCAGGAGCTACAGTCTGAGGAAAGAGCTAAAAAGCCTTCACTAGACCCCTGTATAGCTGTATAATGAGGCCCAGGCTTTATAGTGAAGGGACAGGAGTGAGGGCCTGTTCCCAGGAGCTACAGTCTGAGGAAAGGGCTAAAAAGCCTTCACTAGACCCCTGTACGGCTGTATAATGAGGACCAGGCTTTATAGTGAAGGGGCAGGAGTGAGGGCCTGTGCCCAGGAGCTACAGTCTGAGTAAAGGGCTAAAAAGCCTTCACTAGACCCCTGTACAGCTGTATAATGAGGCCCAGGCTTTATAGTGAAGGGACAGTAGTGAGGGTCTGTGCCCAGGAGCTACAGTCTGAGGAAAGGGCTAAAAAGCCTTCACTAGACCCCGGTACAGCTGTATAATGAGGCCGAGGCTTTATAGTGAAGGGACAGGAGTGAGGGCCTGTTCCCAGGAGCTACAGTCTGAGGAAAGGACTAAAAAGCCTTCACTAGACCCCTGTACAGCTGTATAATGAGGCCCAGGCTTTATAGTGAAGGGACAGGAGTGAGGGTCTGTGCCCAGGAGCTACAGTCTGAGGAAAGGGCTAAAAAGCCTTCACTAGACCCCTGTACAGCTGTATAATGAGGCCCAGGCTTTATAGTGAAGGGACAGGCGTGAAGGCCTGTTCCCAGGAGCTACAGTCTGAGGAAAGGGCTAAAAAGCCTTCACTAGACCCCTGTACAGCTGTATAATGAGGCCCAGGCTTTATAGTGAAGGGACAGGCGTGAAGGCCTGTTCCCAGGAGCTACAGTCTGAGGAAAGGGCTAAAAAGCCTTCACTAGACCCCTGTACAGCTGTATAATGAGGCCCAGGCTTTATAGTGAAGGGACAGGAGTGAGGGCCTGTTCCCAGGAGCTACAGTCTGAGGAAAGGGCTGAAAGCCTTCACTAGACCCCTGTACAGCTGTATAATGAGGCCCAGGCTTTATAGTGAAGGGACAGGAGTGAGGGTCTGTGCCCAGGAGCTACAGTCTGAGGAAAGAGCTTAAAAGCCTTCACTAGACCCCTGTACAGCTGTATAATGAGGCCAGGCTTTATAGTGAAGGGACAGGAGTGAAGGCCTGTGCCCAGGAGCTACAGTCTGAGGAAATAGCTAAAAAGCCTTCACTAGACCCCTGTGCAGCTGTATAATGAGGCCCAGGCTTTATAGTGAAGGGACAGGAGTGAGGGCCTGTTCCCTGGAGCTACAGACTGAGGAAAGAGCTAAAAAGCCTTCACTAGTCCCCTGTACAGCTGTATAATGAGGCCCAGGCTTTATAGTGAAGGGACAGGAGTGAGGGCCTGTTCCCAGGAGCTACAGTCTGAGGAAAGGGCTAAAAAGCCTTCACTAGACCCCTGTATAGCTGTATAATGAGGCCAGGCTTTATAGTGAAGGGACAGGAGTGAGGGCCTGTGCCCAGGAGCTACAGTCTGAGGAAAGAGCTAAAAAGCCTTCACTAGACCCCTGTACAGCTGTATAATGAGGCCAGGCTTTATAGTGAAGGGACAGGAGTGAGGGCCTGTTCCCAGGAGCTACAGTCTGAGGAAATAGCTAAAAAGCCTTCACTAGACCCCTGTGCAGCTGTATAATGAGGCCCAGGCTTTATAGTGAAGGGACAGGAGGGCCTGTTCCCAGGAGCTACAGACTGAGGAAAGAGCTAAAAAGCCTTCACTAGACCCCTGTACAGCTGTATAATGAGGCCCAGGCTTTATAGTGAAGGGACAGGAGTGAGGGCCTGTTACCAGGAGATACAGTCTGAGGAAAGGGCTAAAAAGCCTTCACTAGACCCCTGTACAGCTGTGTAATGAGGCCCAGGCTTTATAGTGAAGGGACAGGAGTGAGGGCCTGATACCAGGAGCTACAGTCTGAGGAAAGGGCTAAAAAGCCTTCACTAGACCCCTGTACAGCTGTATAATGAGGCCCAGGCTTTATAGTGAAGGGACAGGAGTGAGGGTCTGTGCCCAGGAGCTACAGTGTGAGGAAAGGGCTAAAAAGCCTTCACTAGACCCCTGTACAGCTGTATAATGAGGCCCAGGCTTTATAGTGAAGGGACAGGAGTGAGGGCCTGTTCCCAGGAGCTACAGTCTGAGGAAAGGGCTGAAAGCCTTCACTAGACCCCTGTACAGCTGTATAATGAGGCCCAGGCTTTATAGTGAAGGGACAGGAGTGAGGGCCTGTTCCCAGGAGCTACAGTCTGAGGAAAGGGCTAAAAAACCTTCACTAGACCCCTGTACAGCTGTATAATGAGGCCAGGCTTTATAGTGAAGGGACAGGAGTGAGGGCCTGTGCCCAGGAGCTACAGTCTGAGGAAAGAGCTAAAAAGCCTTCACTAGACCCCTGTACAGCTGTATAATGAGGCCAGGCTTTATAGTGAAGGGACAGGAGTGAGGGCCTGTGCCCAGGAGCTACAGTCTGAGGAAAGAGCTAAAAAGCCTTCACTAGACCCCTATACAGCTGTATAATGAGGCCCAGGCTTTATAGTGAAGGGACAGGAGTGAGGACCTGTTCCCAGGAGCTACAGACTGAGGAAAGAGCTAAAAAGCCTTCACTAGACCCCTGTACAGCTGTATAATGAGGCCCAGGCTTTATAGTGAAGGGACAGGAATGAGGGCTTGTTCCCAGGAGCTACAGTCTGAGGAAAGAGCTAAAAAGCCTTCACTAGACCCCTGTATAGCTGTATAATGAGGCCCAGGCTTTATAGTGAAGGGACAGGAGTGAGGGCCTGTTCCCAGGAGCTACAGTCTGAGGAAAGGGCTAAAAAGCCTTCACTAGACCCCTGTACGGCTGTATAATGAGGACCAGGCTTTATAGTGAAGGGGCAGGAGTGAGGGCCTGTGCCCAGGAGCTACAGTCTGAGTAAAGGGCTAAAAAGCCTTCACTAGACCCCTGTACAGCTGTATAATGAGGCCCAGGCTTTATAGTGAAGGGACAGGAGTGAGGGCCTGTGCCCATGAGCTACAGTCTGAGGAAAGGGCTAAAAAGCCTTCACTAGACCCCTGTACAGCCGTATAATGAGGCCCAGGCTTTATAGTGAAGGGACAGGAGTGAGGGCCTGTTCCCAGGAGCAACAGTCTGAGGAAAGGGCTAAAAAGCCTTCACTAGACCCCTGTACGGCTGTATAATGAGGACCAGGCTTTATAGTGAAGGGGCAGGAGTGAGGGCCTGTGCCCAGGAGCTACAGTCTGAGTAAAGGGCTAAAAAGCCTTCACTAGACCCCTGTACAGCTGTATAATGAGGCCCAGGCTCTATAGTGAAGGGACAGTAGTGAGGGTCTGTGCTCAGGAGCTACAGTCTGAGGAAAGGGCTAAAAAGCCTTCACTAGACCCCGGTACAGCTGTATAATGAGGCCCAGGCTTTATAGTGAAGGGACAGGAGTGAGGGCCTGTTCCCAGGAGCTACAGTCTGAGGAAAGGACTAAAAAGCCTTCACTAGACCCCTGTACAGCTGTATAATGAGGCCCAGGCTTTATAGTGAAGGGACAGGAGTGAGGGTCTGTGCCCAGGAGCTACAGTCTGAGGAAAGGGCTAAAAAGCCTTCACTAGACCCCTGTACAGCTGTATAATGAGGCCCAGGCTTTATAGTGAAGGGACAGGCGTGAGGGCCTGTTCCCAGGAGCTACAGTCTGAGGAAAGGGCTAAAAAGCCTTCACTAGACCCCTGTACAGCTGTATAATGAGGCCCAGGCTTTATAGTGAAGGGACAGGAGTGAGGGCCTGTTCCCAGGAGCTACAGTCTGAGGAAAGGGCTGAAAGCCTTCACTAGACCCCTGTACAGCTGTATAATGAGGCCCAGGCTTTATAGTGAAGGGACAGGAGTGAGGGTCTGTGCCCAGGAGCTACAGTGTGAGGAAAGGGCTAAAAAGCCTTCACTAGACCCCTGTACAGCTGTATAATGAGGGCCAAGCTTTATAGTGAAGGGACAAGAGTGAGGGCCTGTTCCCAGGAGCTACAGTCTGAGGAAAGGGCTAAAAAGCCTTCACTAGACCCCCGTACAGCTGTATAATGAGGCCCAGGCTTTATAGTGAAGGGACAGGAGTGAGGGCCTGTTCCCAGGAGCTACAGTCTGAGGAAAGGGCTAAAAAGCCTTCACTAGACCCCTGTACAGCTGTATAATGAGGCCCAAGCTTTATAGTGAAGGGACAAGAGTGAGGGCCTGTTCCCAGGAGCTACAGACTGAGGAAAGGGCTAAAAAGCCTTCACTAGACCCCCGTACAGCTGTATAATGAGGCCCAGGCTTTATAGTGAAGGGACAGGAGTGAGGGCCTGTTCCCAGGAGCTACAGTCTGAGGAAAGGGCTAAAAAGCCTTCACTAGACCCCTGTACAGCTGTATAATGAGGCCCAGGCTTTATAGTGAGGGGACAGGAGTGAGGGCCTGTTCCCAGGAGCTACAGTCTGAGTAAAGGGCTAAAAAGCCTTCACTAGACCCCTGTACAGCTGTATAATGAGGTCCAGGCTTTATAGTGAAGGGACAAGAGTGAGGGCCTGTTCCCAGGAGCTACAGACTGAGGAAAGGGCTAAAAAGCCTTCACTAGACCCCTGTACAGCTGTATAATGAGGCCCAGGCTTTATAGTGAGGGGACAGGAGTGAGGGCCTGTTCCCAGGAGCTACAGACTGAGGAAAGGGCTAAAAAGCCTTCACTAGACCCCTGTACAGCTGTATAATGAGGCCCAGGCTTTATAGTGAAGGGACAGGAGGGCCTGTTCCCAGGAGCTACAGACTGAGGAAAGAGCTAAAAAGCCTTCACTAGACCCCTGTACAGCTGTATAATGAGGCCCAGGCTTTATAGTGAAGGGACAGGAGTGAGGGCCTGTTACCAGGAGCTACAGTCTGAGGAAAGGGCTAAAAAGCCTTCACTAGACCCCTGTACAGCTGTGTAATGAGGCCCAGGCTTTATAGTGAAGGGACAGGAGTGATGGCCTGATACCAGGAGCTACAGTCTGAGGAAAGGGCTAAAAAGCCTTCACTAGACCCCTGTACAGCTGTATAATGAGGCCCAGGCTTTATAGTGAAGGGACAGGAGTGAGGGTCTGTGCCCAGGAGCTACAGTGTGAGGAAAGGGCTAAAAAGCCTTCACTAGACCCCTGTACAGCTGTATAATGAGGCCCAGGCTTTATAGTGAAGGGACAGGAGTGAGGGCCTGTTCCCAGGAGCTACAGTCTGAGGAAAGGGCTGAAAGCCTTCACTAGACCCCTGTACAGCTGTATAATGAGGCCCAGGCTTTATAGTGAAGGGACAGGAGTGAGGGCCTGTTCCCAGGAGCTACAGTCTGAGGAAAGGGCTAAAAAGCCTTCACTAGACCCCTGTACAGCTGTATAATGAGGCCAGGCTTTATAGTGAAGGGACAGGAGTGAGGGCCTGTGCCCAGGAGCTACAGTCTGAGGAAAGAGCTAAAAAGCCTTCACTAGACCCCTGTACAGCTGTATAATGAGGCCAGGCTTTATAGTGAAGGGACAGGAGTGAGGGCCTGTGCCCAGGAGCTACAGTCTGAGGAAAGAGCTAAAAAGCCTTCACTAGACCCCTGTACAGCTGTATAATGAGGCCCAGGCTTTATAGTGAAGGGACAGGAGTGAGGACCTGTTCCCAGGAGCTACAGACTGAGGAAAGAGCTAAAAAGCCTTCACTAGACCCCTGTACAGCTGTATAATGAGGCCCAGGCTTTATAGTGAAGGGACAGGAGTGAGGGCTTGTTCCCAGGAGCTACAGTCTGAGGAAAGAGCTAAAAAGCCTTCACTAGACCCCTGTATAGCTGTATAATGAGGCCCAGGCTTTATAGTGAAGGGACAGGAGTGAGGGCCTGTTCCCAGGAGCTACAGTCTGAGGAAAGGGCTAAAAAGCCTTCACTAGACCCCTGTACGGCTGTATAATGAGGACCAGGCTTTATAGTGAAGGGGCAGGAGTGAGGGCCTGTGCCCAGGAGCTACAGTCTGAGTAAAGGGCTAAAAAGCCTTCACTAGACCCCTGTACAGCTGTATAATGAGGCCCAGGCTTTATAGTGAAGGGACAGTAGTGAGGGTCTGTGCCCAGGAGCTACAGTCTGAGGAAAGGGCTAAAAAGCCTTCACTAGACCCCGGTACAGCTGTATAATGAGGCCCAGGCTTTATAGTGAAGGGACAGGAGTGAGGGCCTGTTCCCAGGAGCTACAGTCTGAGGAAAGGACTAAAAAGCCTTCACTAGACCCCTGTACAGCTGTATAATGAGGCCCAGGCTTTATAGTGAAGGGACAGGAGTGAGGGTCTGTGCCCAGGAGCTACAGTGTGAGGAAAGGGCTAAAAAGCCTTCACTAGACCCCTGTACAGCTGTATAATGAGGGCCAAGCTTTATAGTGAAGGGACAAGAGTGAGGGCCTGTTCCCAGGAGCTACAGTCTGAGGAAAGGGCTAAAAAGCCTTCACTAGACCCCCGTACAGCTGTATAATGAGGCCCAGGCTTTATAGTGAAGGGACAGGAGTGAGGGCCTGTTCCCAGGAGCTACAGTCTGAGGAAAGGGCTAAAAAGCCTTCACTAGACCCCTGTACAGCTGTATAATGAGGCCCAAGCTTTATAGTGAAGGGACAAGAGTGAGGGCCTGTTCCCAGGAGCTACAGACTGAGGAAAGGGCTAAAAAGCCTTCACTAGACCCCCGTACAGCTGTATAATGAGGCCCAGGCTTTATAGTGAAGGGACAGGAGTGAGGGCCTGTTCCCAGGAGCTACAGTCTGAGGAAAGGGCTAAAAAGCCTTCACTAGACCCCTGTACAGCTGTATAATGAGGCCCAGGCTTTATAGTGAGGGGACAGGAGTGAGGGCCTGTTCCCAGGAGCTACAGTCTGAGTAAAGGGCTAAAAAGCCTTCACTAGACCCCTGTACAGCTGTATAATGAGGTCCAGGCTTTATAGTGAAGGGACAAGAGTGAGGGCCTGTTCCCAGGAGCTACAGACTGAGGAAAGGGCTAAAAAGCCTTCACTAGACCCCTGTACAGCTGTATAATGAGGCCCAGGCTTTATAGTGAGGGGACAGGAGTGAGGGCCTGTTCCCAGGAGCTACAGACTGAGGAAAGGGCTAAAAAGCCTTCACTAGACCCCTGTACAGCTGTATAATGAGGCCCAGGCTTTATAGTGAAGGGACAGGAGGGCCTGTTCCCAGGAGCTACAGACTGAGGAAAGAGCTAAAAAGCCTTCACTAGACCCCTGTACAGCTGTATAATGAGGCCCAGGCTTTATAGTGAAGGGACAGGAGTGAGGGCCTGTTACCAGGAGCTACAGTCTGAGGAAAGGGCTAAAAAGCCTTCACTAGACCCCTGTACAGCTGTGTAATGAGGCCCAGGCTTTATAGTGAAGGGACAGGAGTGATGGCCTGATACCAGGAGCTACAGTCTGAGGAAAGGGCTAAAAAGCCTTCACTAGACCCCTGTACAGCTGTATAATGAGGCCCAGGCTTTATAGTGAAGGGACAGGAGTGAGGGTCTGTGCCCAGGAGCTACAGTGTGAGGAAAGGGCTAAAAAGCCTTCACTAGACCCCTGTACAGCTGTATAATGAGGCCCAGGCTTTATAGTGAAGGGACAGGAGTGAGGGCCTGTTCCCAGGAGCTACAGTCTGAGGAAAGGGCTGAAAGCCTTCACTAGACCCCTGTACAGCTGTATAATGAGGCCCAGGCTTTATAGTGAAGGGACAGGAGTGAGGGCCTGTTCCCAGGAGCTACAGTCTGAGGAAAGGGCTAAAAAGCCTTCACTAGACCCCTGTACAGCTGTATAATGAGGCCAGGCTTTATAGTGAAGGGACAGGAGTGAGGGCCTGTGCCCAGGAGCTACAGTCTGAGGAAAGAGCTAAAAAGCCTTCACTAGACCCCTGTACAGCTGTATAATGAGGCCAGGCTTTATAGTGAAGGGACAGGAGTGAGGGCCTGTGCCCAGGAGCTACAGTCTGAGGAAAGAGCTAAAAAGCCTTCACTAGACCCCTGTACAGCTGTATAATGAGGCCCAGGCTTTATAGTGAAGGGACAGGAGTGAGGACCTGTTCCCAGGAGCTACAGACTGAGGAAAGAGCTAAAAAGCCTTCACTAGACCCCTGTACAGCTGTATAATGAGGCCCAGGCTTTATAGTGAAGGGACAGGAGTGAGGGCTTGTTCCCAGGAGCTACAGTCTGAGGAAAGAGCTAAAAAGCCTTCACTAGACCCCTGTATAGC
Source organism: Dendrobates tinctorius (assembly GCF_039654945.1). Lineage (NCBI taxonomy): Eukaryota > Metazoa > Chordata > Amphibia > Anura > Dendrobatidae > Dendrobates > Dendrobates tinctorius. The sequence goes on along the minus strand of NW_027361989.1, from coordinate 3,686,158 downwards.
TGTATAATGAGGCCCAGGCTTTATAGTGAAGGGACAGGAGTGAGGGCCTGTTCCCAGGAGCTACAGTCTGAGGAAAGGGCTAAAAAGCCTTCACTAGACCCCTGTACGGCTGTATAATGAGGACCAGGCTTTATAGTGAAGGGGCAGGAGTGAGGGCCTGTGCCCAGGAGCTACAGTCTGAGTAAAGGGCTAAAAAGCCTTCACTAGACCCCTGTACAGCTGTATAATGAGGCCCAGGCTTTATAGTGAAGGGACAGTAGTGAGGGTCTGTGCCCAGGAGCTACAGTCTGAGGAAAGGGCTAAAAAGCCTTCACTAGACCCCGGTACAGCTGTATAATGAGGCCCAGGCTTTATAGTGAAGGGACAGGAGTGAGGGCCTGTTCCCAGGAGCTACAGTCTGAGGAAAGGACTAAAAAGCCTTCACTAGACCCCTGTACAGCTGTATAATGAGGCCCAGGCTTTATAGTGAAGGGACAGGAGTGAGGGTCTGTGCCCAGGAGCTACAGTCTGAGGAAAGGGCTAAAAAGCCTTCACTAGACCCCTGTACAGCTGTATAATGAGGCCCAGGCTTTATAGTGAAGGGACAGGCGTGAAGGCCTGTTCCCAGGAGCTACAGTCTGAGGAAAGGGCTAAAAAGCCTTCACTAAACCCCTGTACAGCTGTATAATGAGGCCCAGGCTTTATAGTGAAGGGACAGGAGTGAGGGCCTGTTCCCAGGAGCTACAGTCTGAGGAAAGGGCTAAAAAGCCTTCACTAGACCCCTGTACAGCTGTATAATGAGGCCCAGGCTTTATAGTGAAGGGACAGGAGTGAGGGTCTGTGCCCAGGAGCTACAGTGTGAGGAAAGGGCTAAAAAGCCTTCACTAGACCCCTGTACAGCTGTATAATGAGGCCCAGGCTTTATAGTGAAGGGACAGGCGTGAAGGCCTGTTCCCAGGAGCTACAGTCTGAGGAAAGGGCTAAAAAGCCTTCACTAAACCCCTGTACAGCTGTATAATGAGGCCCAGGCTTTATAGTGAAGGGACAGGAGTGAGGGCCTGTTCCCAGGAGCTACAGTCTGAGGAAAGGGCTAAAAAGCCTTCACTAGACCCCTGTACAGCTGTATAATGAGGCCCAGGCTTTATAGTGAAGGGACAGGAGTGAGGGTCTGTGCCCAGGAGCTACAGTGTGAGGAAAGGGCTAAAAAGCCTTCACTAGACCCCTGTACAGCTGTATAATGAGGCCCAGGCTTTATAGTGAAGGGACAGGAGGGAGAAAAGTGGGGGAAGGAGCCAGAAGAGCCGGACTGCCCATCACTAACCTGCAGAGCCGCACTCCACAGATATGGCTGCTCTGTGCGCACAGGACCTGTGATGAGGTCACAGGAGGGGAGGAGTCAGGGGTCACATGAACAGGGGCCTCAGTGTGGGCAAGGCTCTGCTGTTCTGGTTGTCATGGTGCTGGATGAGGGGAAGTTTCTGTGTGGGGTCAGGAGGGGTTTACAGGGTGGATGTAGCAGAGCCGCGTGTGTACGAGGTGTACGGAGCGGAGCCGTGTGTGTACGAGGTGTACGGAGCGGAGCCGTGTGTGTACGAGGTGTACGGAGCGGAGCCGTGTGTGTACGAGGTGCACGGAGCTGAGCCGTGTGTGTACGAGGTGCACGGATCCGAGCCGCGTGTGTACGAGGTGTACGGAGCCGAGCCGCGTGTGTACGAGGTGTACGGAGCGGAGCCGCGTTTGTACAAGGTGTATGGAGCGGAGGCGCGTGTGTACGAGGTGTTTGGAGCGGAGCTGCGTGTGTACGAGGTGTACGGAGCGGAGCCGCGTGTGTACGAGGTGTACGGAGCGGAGCCGCGTGTGTACGAGGTGTACGGAGCGGAGCTGCGTGTGTACGAGGTGTACGGAGCGGAGCCGCGTGTGTACGAGGTGTACGGAGTGGAGCCGCGTGTGTACGAGGTGTACGGAGCGGAGCCGCGTGTGTACGAGGTGTACGGAGCGGAGCCGCGTGTGTATGAGGTGTACGGAGCGGAGACGCGTGTGTACGAGGTGTACGGAGCCGAGCCGCGTGTGTACGAGGTGTACGGAGCGGAGCCGTGTGTGTACGAGGTGTACGGAGCGGAGCCGTGTGTGTACGAGGTGTACGGAGCGGAGTCGTGTGTGTACGAGGTGTACGGAGAGGAGTCGTGTGTGTACGAGGTGTACGGAGCGGAGCCGTGTGTGTACGAGGTGTACGGAGCGGAGCCGTGTGTGTACGAGGTGTACGGAGCGGAGCCGCGTGTGTACGAGGTGTACGGAGCGGAGTCGTGTGTGTACGAGGTGTACGGAGCGGAGTCGTGTGTGTACGAGGTGTACGGAGCGGAGTCGTGTGTGTACGAGGTGTACGGAGCGGAGTCGTGTGTGTACGAGGTGTACGGAGCGGAGTCGTGTGTGTACGAGGTGTACGGAGCGGAGCCGTGTGTGTATCAGGTGAGCGGAGCCGTGTGTGTACGAGGTGTACGGAGCGGAGCCGTGTGTGTACGAGGTGTACGGAGGGGAGCCGTGTGTGTACGAGGTGTACGGAGCGGAGCCGCGTGTGTACGAGGTGTACGGAGCGGAGCCCTGTGTGTACGAGGTGTACGGAGCGGAGCCGTGTGTGTACGAGGTGTACGGAGCGGAGCCGCGTGTGTACGAGGTGTACGGAGCGGAGCCGCGTGTGTACGAGGTGTACGGAGCGGAGAGCGGAGCCGTGTGTGTACGAGATGTACAGAGCGGAGCCGCGTGTGTACGAGCTGTACAGTGCGGAGTCGCATGTACAAGGTATACGGAGTGGAGCCCTGTGTTTACGGAGTGGAGCTGTGTGTGTACGAGGTGTACGGAGCGGAGCCGCGTGTGTACGAGGTGTACGGAGCGGAGCCGCGTGTGTACGAGGTGTACGGAGCGGAGCCGCGTGTGTACGAGGTGTACGGAGCGGAGCCGCGTGTGTACGAGGTGTACGGAGCGGAGCCGCGTGTGTACGAGGTGTACGGAGCGGAGCCGCGTGTGTACGAGGTGTACGGAGCGGAGACGCGTGTGTACGAGGTGTACGGAGCCGAGCCGCGTGTGTACGAGGTGTACGGAGCCGAGCCGCGTGTGTACGAGGTGTACGGAGCCGAGCCGCGTGTGTACGAGGTGTACGGAGCCGAGCCGCGTGTGTACGAGGTGTACGGAGCGGAGCCGCGTTTGTACGAGGTGTACGGAGCGGAGGCGCGTGTGTACGAGGTGTACGGAGCGGAGCCGCGTGTGTACGAGGTGTACGGAGCGGAGCCGCGTGTGTACGAGGTGTACGGAGCGGAGCCGCGTGTGTACGAGGTGTACGGAGCGGAGCCGCGTGTGTACGAGGTGTACGGAGCGGAGCCGCGTGTGTACGAGGTGTACGGAGCGGAGCCGCGTGTGTACGAGGTGTACGGAGCGGAGCCGCGTGTGTATGAGGTGTACGGAGCGGAGACGCGTGTGTACGAGGTGTACGGAGCCGAGCCGCATGTGTACGAGGTGTACGGAGCCGAGCCGCGTGTGTACGAGGTGTACGGAGCCGAGCCGCGTGTGTACGAGGTGTACGGAGCGGAGCCACGTTTGTACAAGGTGTACGGAGCGGAGCCGCGTGTGTATGAGGTGTACGGAGCGGAGACGCGTGTGTACGAGGTGTACGGAGCCGAGCCGCGTGTGTACGAGGTGTACGGAGCGGAGCCGCGTGTGTATGAGGTGTACGGAGCGGAGACGCGTGTGTACGAGGTGTACGGAGCCGAGCCGCATGTGTACGAGGTGTACGGAGCCGAGCCGCGTGTGTACGAGGTGTACGGAGCCGAGCCGCGTGTGTACGAGGTGTACGGAGCGGAGCCGCGTTTGTACAAGGTGTATGGAGCGGAGGCGCGTGTGTACGAGGTGTTTGGAGCGGAGCCGCGTGTGTACGAGGTGTACGGAGGGGAGTTGTGTGTGTACGGAACGGAGCCATGTGTGTACTGAACGGAGCCGCGTGTGTACGAGGTGTACGGAGCGGAGCCATGTGTGTACTGAATGGAGCCACGTGTGCTTTCATATGACAGCATGAGCTAGCAGCTGTGATTGGATGTAATAAGTTTACTTCCGGTCACTTTCGTCAGCTGATGTGAGTACTGCTGCCATCAGCCCAAACCTGCTGCCGTTAACAGTATTCTTCCGCTGGCTCCTTTGCTGTTAATAAATAATTTAAAATAAAGAATGGCGTGGGTTCCCCTGTATTTTTGATAACCAGCCAGGCAAAACTGACAGCTGGGCACTGCAACCCTTTAGCAAGGCTGGTTATTGAGAATAGAGGGGTCCCTATGCTGTTTTTTTAATTATTTAAATAAATAATTGTAAAAAGCTGTGTGGGGTCCCGCCATTTTTGACAAGCAGCCTTGCTAAAGGTCACAGCTAGGAGCTGGTATTCTCAGGCATGTAAGGAGACATGAATATTGCCCCCCTACCCTAAAAATAGCAGCCTGCAGCCACCCAGAAAAGGCAGATCTATTACATGCGCCAATTCTAGATGCTTTGCCCAGCTCTTTCCAGCCCTGTAACGTTGGCTAGAAGGGTAATATTTGTGGGGTTGATGTCCCTTTGCATTGTCCAGTGACATCAAGCCCAGAGGTTAGTAATGGAGATGGTTAGTAATGGACACCCTATCCAGTACTGATCCTGGAAACAAGAAACCAGGTTGCATACTCATTGAGGTTACCGCGGGTCACTGAGGCTGCATTCCCAGCCAGGCCAATGAACTGCGGTGACCTCCCTCCGGTGAGATCACCGCTAGCACAGTGAAAAAAAGTCTCATTGTCAGAGGCGAGTTCACCTCTGCACTTGCGATTGAACAGCGGGCGGGGAGGGGGTGGGTTATGCATGCGCACCAATAGAGAGCTCGTAAGTGCCATCTTGGAAGTTGGCAATATTACAGAAAACCCAATGAAGTTCATGTATTAAGAAATCATTTACATATATCTGTTTATATCTACACCCCTCTATAATGCTATTTGTCCTAGTATTTATGCCTTCTTAAAGTAGAGTGTTATATGCTTCTTATTTGGTTGTAAATCGCCATCTTGTAGATCTGTGCTACAGCCATTATAAGGTATAACAAGTACAGTGCATAATAAACCATCATTTGTGGTCAGGCCCCACAAGAGCCACATGAATAACAGCCCCAGGAATATTAGATAGAAAGGTCTGTGAAGATGGCGGCACAAAGTGACTCCACACTAGCAGATCGCTGAGAGGTTTTGACCTTTTTGGTGTTATGGAAGAATTGGGAGGTAAAATATTACTCAGCGCGGTATCAGAAAGTGAAACTGGCCGGTACCGTGTGAAGATGTCCGTCATTTCTCTGCAGGGTGCAGGGTAAGGTGTAATTAGTCTTACCTGCCTGTTAGTATTTCGCTGGGCTGGTATTAGGAGCCGCTCTCGTGGCTTTTGCCTGTTCAAGGCCTCGCTGATGTCATTTTTGTAGTGACAATCCACAATCTTCAATTCTAATGCTTGATGGTCAAAGAGTTTGTCTGTTGAGCAAATGTGATGTCACCTGTCCCTCGCATGTTGCCCCTCATTTACAAACATTAACGCACTCCCCCCGCAGTGATATCACTGGAATTAATTATATGCGAACACATGTAGTGGATCAATAAATTAGAATTTCAAAATATTCACAACATTCCAAAATGTAAACATTGTTTCACATAGCAAACAGAAGAATGACATAAAGGCAAGAAGAAAAAATAATATAATATCATAATAAATAATGTAAAACAATAATCTAACATTAACCCCTTCACCACCCCTTGAGTTTTTTGTTTTCCGTCTTCCCAGAGCCATCACTTTTTTACTTTTCCATATATATCGCCATGTGAGGGCTTGCTTTTTTGTGGGACAAGTTGTACTTTTGAAGGGCACCATTGGTGTTACCATATCATGTACTGGAAAATGGGGAAAAATTCAAAGTGTGACGAAATTGCAAAAAAAAAGTGCAACTTCACAATAGCTTTTTTTTTTACCGTGTTCTCTAAATGACCTGCCAATATGATTCTCCAGGTCATTACGAGTTTGTAGACACCAAACATGGATAAGTTCTTTTTTATTTAAGTGGTGAAAAGAATTCCAAAGTTCGTAAAAAAAATAAATAAATTGTCCCCATTTTCCCAGACCCATAGCGCCTCCATTTCTCGTGACCTTGGGCTGGGTGAGGGCTCAGTGTTTGTGTGCCGAGCTGACGTTTTCATTGATACCATTTTGGTGTAGATCCGATCTTTTTATCGTCAGTTATTGCATTTAATTCAATGTTGTGGAGACTAAAAAAATGTAATTCTGGTATTATGATCTTTCTTCTCACCACACCGCTTACAGATCAGATTCATTCTTTTTATATATTGATGGATCGGGCGATTCTGAATGTGTCGTTACCAAATATGTGTAATTTTTAATTGGTGTATTTTGAATGGATCAAAGGAGCGGGGATTTGAATTATATTTCTTACATTTTTTATATTTGTAAAACCCTTTCTCTTTACTGGCTCAGTAATCTGCGTGAGACACTAGAAGCTGCGATCATCCAATCACCTCTGCTGCACATAGCGGCGCTCCAGCCTGCCGTGTGTAGCCACAACGCTCATCTGATCGGTTTTGTTTTATTCTTTTGCTTGCTGTGTGAAACAATGTTTACATTTTGGAATATTGTGGATATTTTGATATTCAAATTTATTGATCCACTTCATGTGTTTGCATATAATTAATCCTAGTGATGTCACTGCGGGGGGAGTGAGGTTTTTTTTATTAGATGATTTGACAATAATATGCAATCCAACATACACAGAAACCATACATTCTATGCATATATCCAGACAATACAATGTTACTCTCATCCACTTTCACTTTAACCCTTTGAATGTTAAAATACTTCATTTGAACCATATACAGAACTAGCGATGAAACTATAAACAGATATTAAGACCTCAAGATCCCCAAGTTACAAGCTACCTCCTCAACCTTGTGCCATATTGTACCTTTACATGCCACCATTAATTGCCTGATCTCTGCTTGTGGATAGCTACATTCAATAAAAGTCCTCCATTTTTGAAAAATGTTTCCGTATTCTTTTCTTTTTGGGATTCTATATCTATTTTGTCCATCACCATTAGGGATTTTATAGCATCTATCAGTTCTGAAACACTCGGTGGTGTCTTCTCCAGCCAGTGTCTCAAGATACATTTCATAGCTGCCAGCAGAACAATATGTACGGCATCGGGAGCAGAACAATATGTACGGCATCGGGAGCAGAACGATATGTACGTCATCGGGAGCAGAACAATATGTACGGCATCGGGAGCAGAACAATATATGTACGGCATCGGGAGCAGAACAATATGTACGGCATCGGGAGCAGAACAATATGTACGGCATCGGGAGCAGAACAATATGTGCGGCATCGGGAGCAGAACGATATGTACGGCATCGGGAGCAGAACAATATGTACGGCATCGGGAGCAGAACGATATGTACGGCATCGGGAGCAGAACGATATGTACGGCATCGGGAGCAGAACAATATGTACGGCATCGGGAGCAGAACAATATATGTACGGCATCGGGAGCAGAACAATATGTACGGCATCGGGAGCAGAACAATATGTACGGCATCGGGAGCAGAACAATATGTACGGCATCGGGAGCAGAACAATATGTACGGCATCGGGAGCAGAACAATATGTGCGGCATCGGGAGCAGAACGATATGTACGGCATCGGGAGCAGAACGATATGTACGGCATCGGGAGCAGAACGATATGTACGGCATCGGGAGCAGAACGATATGTACGGCATCGGGAGCAGAACAATATGTACGGCATCGGGAGCAGAACAATATATGTACGGCATCGGGAGCAGAACAATATGTACGGCATCGGGAGCAGAACAATATGTACGGCATCGGGAGCAGAACAATATGTACGGCATCGGGAGCAGAACAATATGTACGGCATCGGGAGCAGAACAATATGTACGGCATCGGGGGCAGAACAATATGTACGGCATCGGGAGCAGAACAACATGTACGGCATCGGGGGCAGAACAATATGTACGGCATCGGGAGCAGAACAATATGTACGGCATCGGGAGCAGAACAATATGTACGGCATCGGGAGCAGAACAATATGTACGGCATCGGGAGCAGAACAATATGTACGGCATCGGGAGCAGAACAATATGTACGGCATCGGGAGCAGAACAATATGTACGGCATCGGGAGCAGAACAGTATGTACGGCATCGGGAGCACAACAGTATGTACGGCATCGGGAGTAGAACAATATGTACGGCATCGGGAGCAGAACAATATGTACGGCATCGGGAGCAGAACAATATGTGCGGCATCGGGAGCAGAACAATATGTACGGCATCGGGAGCAGAACAATATGTACGGCATCGGGAGCAGAACAATATGTGCGGCATCGGGAGCAGAACAATATGTACGGCATCGGGAGCAGAACAATATGTACGGCATCGGGAGCAGAACAATATGTACGGCTTCGGGAGCAGAACAATATGTACGGCATCGGGAGCAGAACAATATGTACGGCATCGGGAGCAGAACGATATGTACGGCATCGGGAGCAGAACAATATGTGCGGCATCGGGAGCAGAACAATATGTACGCATAGGGAGCAGAACAATATGTGTGGCATCGGGAGCAGAACAATATGTACGCATAGGGAGCAGAACAATATGTACGGCATAGGGAGCAGAACAATACGTACGGCATCGGGAGCAGAACAATATGTACGGCATCGGGAGCAGAACAATATGTACGGCATCGGGAGCAGAACAATATGTGCGGCATCGGGAGCAGAACAATATGTATGGCATCGGGGGCAGAACAATATGTACGGCATCGGGAGCAGAACAATATGTACGGCATCGGGAGCAGAACAATATGTGCGGCATCGGGAGCAGAACAATATGTACGGCATCGGGAGCAGAACAATATGTACGGCATCGGGGGCAGAACAATATGTACGGCATCGGGAGCAGAACAATATGTACGGCATCGGGAGCAGAACAATATGTGCGGCATCGGGAGCAGAACAATATGTATGGCATCGGGGGCAGAACAATATGTACGGCATCGGGAGCAGAACAATATGTACGGCATCGGGAGCAGAACAATATGTGCGGCATCGGGAGCAGAACAATATGTACGGCATCGGGAGCAGAACAATATGTACGGCATCGGGGGCAGAACAATATGTGCGGCATCGGGAGCAGAACAATATGTACGCATAGGGAGCAGAACAATATGTGCGGCATCGGGAGCAGAACAATATGTACGCATAGGGAGCAGAACAATATGTACGGCATCGGGAGCAGAACAATACGTACGGCATCGGGAGCAGAACAATATGTACGGCATCGGGAGCAGAACAATATGTACGGCATCGGGAGCAGAACAATATGTGCGGCATCGGGAGCAGAACAATATGTATGGCATCGGGGGCAGAACAATATGTGCGGCATCGGGGGCAGAACAATATGTGCGGCATCGGGAGCAGAACAATATGTGCGGCATCGGGAGCAGAACAATATCGACATCGGGAGCAAAACAATATGCACAGCATCGGGAGCAGAACAATATGTACGGCATCGGGAGCAGAACAATATGTGCGGCATCTGGAGCAGAACAATACGTACGGCATCGGGAGCAGAACAATATGTACGGCATCGGGAGCAGAACAATATGTACGGCATCGGGAGCAGAACAATACGTACGGCATCGGAAGCAGAACAATACGTACGGCATCGGGAGCAGAACAATACGTACGGCATCGGGAGCAGAACAATACGTACGGCATTGGGAGCAGAACAATATGTACGGCATCGGGAGCAGAACAATATGTACGGCATCGGGCAGGGCCGCCATCAGGGCATTACTGCCCTTACTACTGTATGGGGCCCCATGAACAGTAGCAAAAAGAGGGGCCCGGATACGCTGGTAGCCCGGGCCCTCCTCTCTTGATACTGCTGTTTGGGCTACAGGAGCAAGCTGCGCAATAGTTCATGGCCGCTGCAAGCCAGATACATAACAACACTGTGGTGATTTAAAGATACACCTACAGTGTTTTTAGTGAATGCAGTGGCCAGAAATCAGTGCTGTACCTTTAAAGCAGCATCAGGACCAAGTGCATCATGGTCCTGACGCAGGTCAGGTGAGACTGCGCGCTCTTCTTCATTCTGGAGCAGAGCAGAGCAGCAACATGTCACGTTTCTGGGAGGCAGAAGATGCTGAAATCGGCAGAGGCAGAGGAGGTGGGCAGTGTGTGAGGACTTGCAGGAAGTTGCAGAGGGGAGTGAGGTGAGGAGATGGGAGGCTGCTGAGGTGAGGAGATGGGAGGCTGCTGAGGTGAGGAGATGGGAGGCTGCTGAGGTGTGGAGATGGGAGGCTGCTGGGGTGTGGAGATGGAAGGCTGCTGAGGAGATGGAAGGCTGCTGAGGTGAGGAGATGGGAGGCTGCTGAGGTGTGGAGATGGGAGGCTGCTAAGGTGTTGAGATGGGAGGCTGCTGAGGTGAGGAGATGGGAGGCTGCTGAGGTGTGGAGATGGGAGGCTGCTGAGGTGTGGAGATGGGAGGCTGCTGAGGTGTGGAGATGGGAGGCTGCTGAGGAGATGGAGGCTGCTGAGGAGAGGAGATGGGAGGCTGCTGAGGAGATGGAGGCTGCTGAGGAGAGGAGATGGGAGGCTGCTGAGGAGATGGGAGGCTGCTGAGGTGTGGAGATGGGAGGCTGCTGAGGAGATGGAGGCTGCTGAGGAGAGGAGATGGGAGACTGCTGAGGTGAGGAGATGGGAGGCTGCTGAGGTGTGGAGATGGGAGGCTGCTGGGGTGTGGAGATGGAAGGCTGCTGAGGAGATGGAAGGCTGCTGAGGTGAGGAGATGGGAGGCTGCTGAGGTGTGGAGATGGGAGGCTGCTAAGGTGTTGAGATGGGAGGCTGCTGAGGTGAGGAGATGGGAGGCTGCTGAGGTGTGGAGATGGGAGGCTGCTGAGGTGTGGAGATGGGAGGCTGCTGAGGTGTGGAGATGGGAGGCTGCTGAGGAGATGGAGGCTGCTGAGGAGAGGAGATGGGAGGCTGCTGAGGAGATGGAGGCTGCTGAGGAGAGGAGATGGGAGGCTGCTGAGGAGATGGGAGGCTGCTGAGGTGTGGAGATGGGAGGCTGCTGAGGAGATGGAGGCTGCTGAGGAGAGGAGATGGGAGACTGCTGAGGAGATGGAGGCTGCTGAGGAGAGGAGATGGGAGGCTGCTGAGGAGATGGAAGGCTGCTGAGGTGAGGAGATGGGAGGCTGCTGAGGTGTGGAGATGGGAGGCTGCTGAGGTGTGGAGATGGGAGGCTGCTGAGGTGTGGAGATGGGAGGCTGCTGAGGAGATGGGAGGCTGCTGAGGTGTGGAGATGGGAGGCTGCTGAGGAGATGGAGGCTGCTGAGGTGAGGAGATGGGAGGCTGCTGATGTGTGGAGATGGGAGGCTGCTGAGGTGAGGAGATGGGAGGCTGCTGAGGTGAGGAGATGGGAGGCTGCTGAGGTGAGAAGATGGGAGGCTGCTGAGGAGATGGGAGGCTGCTCACATCTGGAGATGGGAGGCTGCTGACTTGTGGGGATGGGAGGCTGCTGACGTGTGGAGATGGGAGGCTGCTGAAACGACCAAAAAAATTCTAGAATTCCACTTTTTTCAATTTCACCGCACTTTGAATTTTTTTCCCATTTTCCAGTACGCTATTTGGTAAAGCCAATCATGTCATTCAAAAGTACAACTCGTCCTGCAAAAAACAAGCCCTCACACGGCCATATTGATGGAAAAATAAAAAGTGGGTATATATGATTGGGAAACCTCTTTATTTGGGAAATTGTTCTGCGCTCGCACTGCGGTGCATGGACTGGGCGCCGGTCTCCTGGCCTGCATCCTCATACATGCTGTGAGGCTGCTGAATTCTAGTCAGGAGACCGGCGGCCCGTCCATGCACTGCGGTCCGAGCGCAGATCGATATCCACCGACAGCTTCATACATGTACAGAAAACAATACAATAATCTGCAATCAGAAGTACAGATTATAAAAAAAAGTCACAATCTGGTTTCAATTATTTTTTTAAAAAGTATGTGACTCATTTCCTTAAAGGAAAATAAAAATCTACCTAAACAGCGTATTGGGTATTTTAACAAATGATTAATAAGTTACAGTAGAGTAGAGCTCATCCAAAAGAGTCTACCTTGTTGTGGTGGCGGCTTAAAATTCTTTTGGCCAGAACAAAAGCTGCTGGCTATATGTATGATCTGGGAAATGTTAATGTGTGATTGGTGAGGACGGGGTGCAGAAGTGGAGTTTTTCCAAGAGTGGGCAGTGGGACTCTGGAAGATTTGAGGGGTGGAGGCACGGCTGGGGTGGAGCCTGGACGGAGTCTCAAGGGGGCCCAAAAATTTTTACAGTATGGGGCCCTGAAATTCCTAATGGCAGCCCTGGCATCGGGAGCAGAACAATATGTACGGCATCGGGAGCAGAACAATATGTACGGCATCGGGAGCAGAACAATATGTGCGGCATCAGGAGCAGAACAATATGTACGGCATTGGGAGCAGAACAATATGTACGGCATCGGGAGCAGAACAATATGTGCGACATCGGCAGCAGAACAATATGTGCGGCATCGGGAGCAGAACAATATGTGCAGCATCGGGAGCAGAACAATATGTGCGGCATCGGGAGCAGAACAATATGTGCGGCATCGGGAGCAGAACAATATGTACGGCTTCGGGAGTAGAACAATATGTACAGCATCGGGAGCAGAACAATATGTACGGCATTGGGAGCAGAACAATATGTACGGCATCGGGAGCAGAACAATATGTACAGCATCGGGAGCAGAACAATATGTACGGCATCGGGAGCAGAACAATATGTGCGGCATCGGGAGCAGAACAATATGTGTGGCATCGGGGGCAGAACAATATGTACGGCATCGGGAGCAGAACAATATGTGCGGCATCGAGAGCAGAACAATATGTGCGGCATCGGGAGTAGAACAATATGTACGGCATCGGGGGCAGAACAATATCTACGGCATCGGGAGCACAACAATATGTGCGGCATCGGGAGCAGAACAATATGTACGGCATCGGGAGGAGAACAATATGTGCGGCATTGGGAGCAGAACAATATCTACGGCATCGGGAGCAAAACAATATGTACGGCATCGGGAGCAGAACAATATGTGCGGCATCGGGAGCAGAACAATATGTACGGCATCGGGAGCAGAACAATATGTACGCATAGGGAGCAGAACAATATGTACAGCATCGGGAGCAGAACAATATGTACGGCATCGGGAGCAGAACAATATGTGCGGCATTGGGAGCAGAACAATATCTACGGCATCGGGAGCAAAACAATATGTACGCATAGGGAGCAGAACAATATGTATGGCATCGGGAGCAGAACAATATGTACGGCATCAGGAGCAGAACAATATGTGCGGCATCGGGAGCAGAGCAATACGTACGGCATCGGGAGCAGAACAATATGTGCAGCATTGGGAGCAGAGCAATATGTGCGGCATCGGGAGCAGAGCAATATGTGCGGCATCGGGAGCAGAACAATATGTACGGCATCGGGAGCAGAGCAATATGTGCGGCATTGGGAGCAGAGCAATATGTACAGCATCGGGAGCAGAGCAATATGTGCGGCATCGGGAGCAGAACAATATGTACGGCATCGGGAGCAGAATAATATGTACGGCATCGGGAGCAGAACAATATGTGCGGCATCGGGAGCAGAACAATATGTACGGCATCGGGAGCAGAACAATATGTACGGCATCGGGAGCAGAACAATATGTATGGCATCGGGAGCAGAACAATATGTACGGCATCGGGAGCAGAACAATATGTGCGGCATCGGGAGCAGAACAATATGTACGGCATCGGGAGCAGAAGAATATGTACGGCATCGGGAGCAGAACAATATGTACGGCATCGGGAGCAGAAGAATATGTACGGCATCGGGAGCAGAACAATATGTACGGCATGGGGAGCAGAACAATATGTACGGCATCGGGAGCAGAACAATATGTACGGCATGGGGAGCAGAACAATATGTACGGCATCGGGAGCAGAACAATATGTACGGCATCGGGAGCAGAACAATATGTACGGCATCGGGAGCAGAACAATATGTACGGCATCGGGAGCAGAACAATATGTACGGCATCGGGAGCAGAACAATATGTGCGGCATCGGGAGCAGAACAATATGTACGGCATCGGGAGCAGAAGAATATGTACGGCATCGGGAGCAGAACAATATGTACGGCATCGGGAGCAGAAGAATATGTACGGCATCGGGAGCAGAACAATATGTACGGCATGGGGAGCAGAACAATATGTACGGCATCGGGAGCAGAACAATATGTACGGCATCGGGAGCAGAACAATATGTATGGCATCGGGAGCAGAACAATATGTACGGCATCGGGAGCAGAACAATATGTGCGGCATCGGGAGCAGAACAATATGTACGGCATCGGGAGCAGAAGAATATGTACGGCATCGGGAGCAGAACAATATGTACGGCATCGGGAGCAGAAGAATATGTACGGCATCGGGAGCAGAAGAATATGTACGGCATGGGGAGCAGAACAATATGTACGGCATCGGGAGCAGAACAATATGTACGGCATGGGGAGCAGAACAATATGTACGGCATCGGGAGCAGAACAATATGTACGGCATCGGGAGCAGAACAATATGTACGGCATCGGGAGCAGAACAATATGTACGGCATCGGGAGCAGAACAATATGTACGGCATCGGGAACAGAACAATATGTACGGCATCGGGAGCAGAACAATATGTACGGCATCGGGAGCAGAACAATATGTGCGACATCGGGAGCAGAACAATATGTGCGGCAGCGGGAGCAGAACAATATGTACGGCATCAGGAGGACAATATGTCCGGCATCGGGAGCAGAACAATATGTTCGGCATCGGGAGCAGAACAATATGTACGGCATCGGGGGCAGAACAATATGTATGGCATCGGGAGCAGAACAATATGTACGGCATCGGGAGCAGAACAGTATGTACGGCATCGGGAGCAGAACAATATGTACGGCATCGGGAGCAGAACAATATGTGCGGTATCGGGAGCAGAACAATATGTACGGCTTCGGGAGCAGAACAATATGTGCGGCATTGGGAGCAGAACAATATCTACGGTATCGGGAGCAGAACAATATGTACAGCATCGGGAGCAGAACAATATGTACGGCATCGGGAGCAGAACAATACGTACGGCATCGGGAGCAGAACATATGTACGGCATCGGGAGCAGAACAATATGTACGGCATCGGGAGCAGAACAATATGTACGGCATCGGGAGCAGAACAATATGTGCGGCATTGGGAGCAGAACAATATCTACGGCATCGGGAGCAGAACAATATGTACAGCATCGGGAGCAGAACAATATGTACGGCATCGGGAGCAGAACAATATGTGCGGCATCGGGAGCACAATAATATGTACGGCATCGGGAGCAGAACAATATGTGCGGCATCGGGAGCAGAACAATATGTGCGGCATCGAGAGCAGAACAATATGTGCGGCATCGGGAGTAGAACAATATGTACGGCATCGGGGGCAGAACAATATGTACGGCATGCATCGGGAGCAGAACAATATGTGCGGCATCGGGAGCAGAACAATATGTGCGGCATCGGGAGCAGAACAATATGTGCGGCATCGGGAGCAGAACAATATGTACGGCATCGGGAGCAGAACAATATGTGCGGCATTGGGAGCAGAACAATATCTACGGCATCAGGAGCAGAACAATATGTACGGCATCGGGAGCAGAACAATATGTACAGCATCGGAAGCAGAACAATATGTACGGCATCGGGAGCAGAACAATATGTGCGGCATCGGGAGCACAATAATATGTACGGCATCGGGAGCAGAACAATATGTGCGGCATCGGGAGCAGAACAATATGTGCAGCATCGAGAGCAGAACAATATGTGCGGCATCGGGAGTAGAACAATATGTACGGCATCGGGGGCAGAACAATATGTACGGCATCGGGAGCAGAACAATATGTGCGGCATCGGGAGCAGAACAATATGTGCGGCATCGGGAGCAGAACAATATGTACGGCATCGGGAGCAGAACAATATGTGCGGCATTGGGAGCAGAACAATATGTACGGCATCGGGAGCAGAACAATATGTACGGCATGGGGAGCAGAACAATATGTACGGCAACGGGAGCAGAACAATATGTACGGCATCGGGAGCAGAACAATATGTACGGCATCGGGAGCAGAACAATATGTACGTCATTGGAAGCAGAACAATATGTGCGGCATTGGGAGCAGGACAATATGTACGGCATCGGGAGCAGAACAATATGTACAGCATCGGGAGCAGAACAATATGTACGGCATCGGGAGCAGAACAATATGTGCAACATCGGGAGCAGAACAATATGTGCGACATCGGGAGCAGAACAATATGTGCAACATCGGGAGCAGAACAATATGTCCGGCATCGGGAGCAGAACAATATGTACGGCATCGGGGGCAGAACAATATGTATGGCATCGGGAGCAGAACAATATGTACGCATCGGGAGCAGAACAGTATGTACGGCATCGGGAGCAGAACAATATGTGCGGTATCGGGAGCAGAACAATATGTACGGCATCGGGAGCAGAACAATATGTGCGGCATCGGGAGCAGAACAATATGTACGGCATCGGGAGCAGAACAGTATGTACGGCATCGGGAGCAGAACAATATGTACGGCATCGGGAGCAGAACAATATGTGCGGCATCGGGAGCAGAACAGTATGTACGGCATCGGGAGCAGAACAATATGTACGGCATCGGGAGCAGAACAATATGTACGGCATCGGGAGCAGAGCAATATGTGCGGCATCGGGAGCAGAACAATATGTACGGCATCGGGATCAGAACAGTATGTACGGCATCGGGAGCAGAACAATATGTACGGCATCGGGAGCAGAACGATATGCGCGGCATCGGGAGCAGAACAATATGTGCAGCATCGGAAGCAGAACAATATGTACGGCATCGGGAGCAGAACAATATGTACGGCATTGGGAGCAGAACAATATGTGCGGCATCGGGAGCAGAACAATATGTACGGCATCGGGAGCAGAACAATATGTACGGCATCGGGAGCAGAACAATATGTGCCGCATCGGGAGCAGAACAATATGTACGGCATCGGGAGCAGAACAATATGTACGGCATCGGGAGCAGAACAATATGTACGGCATCGGGAGCAGAACAATATGTACGGCATTGGGAGCAGAACAATATGTACGGCATCGGGAGCAGAACAATCAGGAACTACATCAGGAACTGTAATCAGGAACTACATCCTGTAATCAGGAACTACATCCCTGATTGTAGTCTGGATCTCCCTTGTTTTGTTATCTACAGAGCTGACCGTGATTGTGTAGCTTCAGGTAAACAAAGGGGGGGTGGGGTATGTCTCTACATCAACACTAGCTGGTGCTGTGATGTTAACATACTGGGAAAAGGCTGCTCTCCAGATCTAGAGTACCTTGCACTCAATTGTAGACCATTTTACGCTCCAAGAGAGTTTTCATCTATGGTTCTGGTTGCAGTATATATTCCCCCTCAAGCATCTGTTAAAGCTGCTATTGGTGAATTAGCTTGCAAAATATCAGAATGGGAGAAAGGATCTCCTGAAGCATTTGTGATCGTAATGGGGGACTTTAACAAAGGAAAACTCAACCTGGATCTCCCCAAATTTACTCAACATATAAACTGCTTCACGAGAGAGAACAATACGCTTGATCACTGCTATACTGTCTTAAAAGGGGCCTACAGGGCAGTGAGGAGAGCAGCAGTGGGCTTTTCAGATCATTGTCTAATTCATTTAATTCCAGCCTACAGGCAAAGGTTGAAAACATCCAAACCTACAGTTTATACAAAGAAGACATGGTCTGAGGAGGCAAAATTGCAACTGCAAGCATGCTTTGAATGCACGGACTGGGAGGTATTCCAGGAAACATGCTCGGGTCTGGATGAATGGGTTGATGCAGTGTCCTCATATATCCGTTTTTGTGAAGACACGTTTATTCCATCCAAATCTGTCCACTTTCGGGGAAACAACAAGCCGTGGTTTACAAATAAAGTCAGGTTGATCCGTAAGAGAAAAGAGGAGGCTTATAAAGCAGGCGATATTACTGAATTCAAGAAACTTAGGAACTCGCTATCTAAAGAGATCAAGTTAGCCAAACACGAGTATGCAAAGATTCTGGAGGAAAGGTTCTCATCAAAAGATACTAGATCTGCATGGAGAGGATTAAGAGAGGTCACCAATTATAAAAGCCACCCCACTATAGTGAACCCCAGCAGACGTCTGGCAGCAGAGTTAAATGAATTCTACTGCAGATTTGAGGCAAGCTCTACACACAGTGGCTATTCATCTCTAAGCTCCTCAGTCTGTTCATATAAAGATCATTCATTGTGCAACACCCAAGTAGTGATCTCCGAGGCAGAGGTGATACGCATCCTGAAGGGACTTAAGGTCAAAAAGGCACCTGGCCCTGATGGTGTATCTCCAATGTGTCTGAAAGTATGTGCTACCCAGCTTGCCCCTATACTGACAAATATATACAATGTGTCACTGAAAGAGTGCGTTGTACCTCAGTGTTGGAAAAATTCCACAATTATCCCTGTCCCCAAGAAAGTGGGATCCTCTGAGTTGAACGACTATAGACCAGTAGCACTCACATCTGTAGCTATGAAAGTCTTCGAAAGAATTATGATGTCCCACCTGATAAAATTCACGCAGAAGCTATGGGACCCGCTTCAGTTTGCCTATAAGGAGAATCGTTCGGCAAACGACACTGTCAATCTGGCACTGAAGTACATTTTGGATCATACAGATGAACGGCACTCATATGTCCGGATTCTTTTCATGGACTTTAGCTCAGCGTTCAATACCATTGATCCGAATTTACTTCATAAGAAAATGGTAGCTCTTGGAGTCCCTCTCAACTTATGCTTGTGGATTTATAACTTCCTGACAGCCAGGATACAGAGTGTAAAAGTTGGACCATTCACTTCGGACACCTTGGTCACAAACATCGGGGCACCTCAGGGGTGTGTTTTGTCCCCGTTACTGTTTTCTCTCTATACGAATGATTGCATCTCTTCAGCAGACTCAGTAAAAATCTTGAAATTTGCCGATGATATGACACTGATTGGTCTCATCAGGGGAAATGCTGAAGACTTGTATCGGAGTGAGGTGGAAAGAATATGTGACTGGTGTAAAGCCAATAATCTTGTACTCAACACTAAAAAAACTGCTGAGATGGTTGTGGATTTTAGGAAAGATCAACATGAGATACTTCCAATCTACATCCATGACGAAGTGGTTCTTAGGGTCACAGAGACCAAATTCCTTGGTGTTATCATCTCTCATGATCTTAAATGGGGGAAAAACGTGGATGCTGTTATAAGAAAAGCACAACAGAGGATGTTCTTCCTGCGTCAGCTGAAAAGATATGGTTTGTCTAAGAATCTGCTGATCTTATTCTTTAATGCTGTCATCAGATCTGTGATTTGTTCCTCTCTGATAGTCTGGTATGGGGGAGCCACTGCGCATGACAAACTCCGCTTACAAAGGACTTTCAGAACAGCAGAGAGAATTATAGGCTCCCCCCTGCCTAAAATCCAGGATCTTTATGATAAGAGTATTCGATCCCACACATTGAAAATTTCATCCGATCCCTCTCACCCGGGACACTCCTCATTCCAACTACTCCCTTCAGGACGTCGCTTCAGAGTCCCCAAATGCAGCACCAACCGCCATATGAACAGCTTCTATCCACTCTCTGTTCAACAGTGGATGGCCATGGAACAAGGAGGTGGAATAAGATTCTGCAGGTGAACAACTGGCTACGTCGATGGTGCCGTCAGCAACGATTTGGATTCCTGGATCACGGAGTGAACTACTTATACGATGGACTACTTGCTAGAGATGGGGTGCACCTTACGAAGACTGGTAAGCATGTATTTGGAAGTCGCCTTGCTACACTTGTAAGGAGAGCTTTAAACTAGAACAACATGGGAAGGGAAGCAAAAGACCAGAAAAAGCCATACACCTGACAAATGCTATTGAGAACTCTGCTATTAGAAGTGGAAAGGAAGAACAAAGACGAAAGAATCTAATTAATAAAAATATTGGAGAAAGAGAAACCAATCACAAACTAAAATGTTTCTATACTAATGCACAAAGCATGGGCAACAAACAAGGAGAATTGGAACTACTAACACAGGAAAAGAAATATGATGTCATTGGAATCACTGAAACTTGGTGGGACAATACACATGATTGGAATACAAGACTAGAAGGATACAACTTATTTGCAAGAAACAGACTTGATAAACGAGGAGGGGGTGTCGCATTGTATGTTAGAAACGCGTATATCTGCACAGAGATTGAAGCTTCAGAGACTGGGAGTTCTGTGGAAACTGTTTGGGTAAGAATACAAGGACAGAACAATGGAAAGGACACCATTGTAGGCATTTACTACAGGCCGCCTGTGCAAGCTGAAGCTATGGATGAACTCTTTATGCATCAAATGGCCAAGTTCTCCAAAAAATATGACATAGTTGTCATGGGAGATTTCAACTATCCAGACATTTGTTGGGAATCTCTCTCAGGCAAAACTAACAGGTCAAGGAAATTCTTATCCTCTCTTGCTGACAACTTTATCTTCCAAAAGGTAAGGGAGAAAACAAGGGGAACTGCTACCTTGGATCTAATCCTTATAAACAGGGAGGAAATGGTTGAGGAGGTAAAAGTGGCTGGGACCCTAGGAGGTAGCGACCATGCTATTTTAGAATTTTGGATAACTAGAGGCGGAAGACCTGTGAAGACTCAGACGTCAAGGTTAGATTTCAGAAAGGCAGATTTTAAGGGATTCAGAAAGAGAATTGGAGGGATCCAATGGCTGGATATCCTTAAAGACAAAAATGTCCAGGAAGGATGGGAAATCTTGAAAAATGAAATTCTCAAAGCACAGTTGTTAACAATTCCGAAAAGAGGGAAGAATAGGAAGCAGTTAAGGAAACCAGGATGGATGAACACAGAACTTAAGCACATGCTAAAAAGGAAGAAAAAAATGTTTATAAAATGGAAAGAGGGAGGCATATCTAAAGAAGAATATAATGCTGTCTGCAGAACCTGCAGGGCACAAATCAGATTAGCTAAAGCTGAAAATGAATTGAGGCTTGCAAGAGATGTCAAAAGCAATAATAAAGGATTTTGGGGATATGTCAAAAGTAAAAGAAAAGTCAAAGATGCTATAGGATTTTTACAGGATGAAAATGATGAAATGGTAAGACAGGATGTTGAGAAGGCTGAACTTTTAAATTCCTATTTTGCATCTGTTTTCTCTCAGAAAGGAAATGTAACATCAACTGTTATTCACTGTCCTATTAAGGGAATAGAAGAATCCAGGATATCTATAAACAGAAAGATAGTGAGGAAACACTTAGCTAGCCTAAATGAATTCAAGTCTCCAGGTCCAGATGAATTACACCCCAGAGTACTGAAGGAGATAGCAGAAGAAATTTTTGAACCCCTCTCTATAATCTTTGAAAATTCTTGGAGAACAGGAGAAGTGCCAGAAGACTGGAGAAGAGCAAATGTTGTTCCTATCTTCAAAAAGGGGAAGAAGGTGGACCCAGGTAACTATAGGCCGGTGAGTCTGACTTCTATACCAGGAAAGATCTTTGAACAAATTATTAAACAACATGTATGTCAATACCTGGATAAGAATGAAGTGATTAAACAGAGTCAGCATGGGTTTGTAACTAATAAGTCATGTCAGACTAACTTAATTTCCTTCTATGACGGTATCACTGATTGGGTGGATCAAGGAAATGCTGTAGATATAGTATATCTTGACTTCAGCAAAGCATTTGACAAAGTCTCTCATACAATCCTTATTGAAAAAATGATTAAGTATGGAATGGACAAGGCAACTGTTAGGTGGATTCATAACTGGCTTAGTGATCGGACCCAAAGAGTGGTCGTAAATGGCTGCACATCCAGTTGGAAGAATGTCTCAAGTGGGGTACCACAGGGCTCTGTCCTGGGCCCTGTATTGTTCAACATCTTTATCAACGATTTAGATGAAGGAATTGAGGGTAAACTGATTAAATTTGCTGATGACACAAAGCTAGGAGGGATAGCTAATACTAGAGAAGAGAGAGAGAGGATTCAAAAAGATTTAAATAAACTGGAGAAGTGGGCAGCAACTAACAGAATGGTTTTTAACAGGGAGAAATGCAAAGTACTACATCTGGGCAATAAAAATGGAAAAAGCATATATAGAATGGGAGGAATAGGGCTAAGTGACAGCACATGTGAAAAAGACTTGGGTATACTAATAGATCACAGACTGAATATGAGTCAACAGTGTGATGCAGCAGCAAAAAAGGCAAATGCAATTCTAGGATGTATTAACAGAAGCATACAGTCTAGATCACGTGAAGTCATTATTTCCCTCTACTCCTCTTTGGTCAGACCTCATCTGGAATATTGTGTCCAGTTTTGGGCACCACATTTTAAAAAAGACATCAACAAACTGGAGCAAGTTCAGAAAAGAGCGACCAGAATGGTGACCGGTCTGCAAACCCTGTCTTATGAGGAAAGGTTGCAGGATTTGGGAATGTTTAGTTTGCAAATGAGAAGACTGAGAGGAGACTTAATAGCTGTCTACAAATATCTAAAGGGCTGTCACATTGTAGAAGGATCAACTTTATTCTCATTTGCACAAGGAAAGACTAGAAGCAATGGGATGAAACTGAATGGGAGGAGACACAGATTAGATATTAGAAAAAACTTTTTGACAGTTAGAGTGATCAATGAGTGGAACAGGCTGCCACGAGAAGTGGTGAGTTCTCCTTCAATGGAAGTCTTCAAACAGAGGCTGGACAGACATCTGACTGGGATGATTTAGCGAATCCTGCTTTGAGCAGGGGGTTGGACCAGATGGCCCAGGAGGTCCCTTCCAACTCTACGATTCTATGATTCTATGATTCTATGAACAGTGAATCATCATGTGTAGACTATATACTGTATCTGTCTTGTTAGATGTTACTTGTTGTATCTGTTGTTATATATTATGTTGCCTCTTTGCCACAAAGAATTCCTTGTATATATGTAATATGTACTTGGCGATAATAAATTTGATTGATTGATTGATTGATTGAACAATATGTACGGCATCGGGAGCAGAACAATATGTACGGCATCGGGAGGAGAACAATATGTACGGCATCGGGAGGAGAACAATATGTACGGCATCGGGAGGAGAACAATATGTACGGCATCGGGAGCAGAACAATATGTACGGCATCGGGAGCAGAACAATATGTACGGCATCGGGAGCAGAACAATATGTACGGCATCGGGAGCAGAACAATATGTGTGTACGGCATCGGGAGCAGAACAATATGTACGGCATCGGGAGCAGAACAATATGTGCAGCATCGGGAGCAGAACAATATGTACGGCATCGGGAGCAGAACAATATGTACGGCATCGGGAGCAGAACAATATGTGTGTACGGCATCGGGAGCACTATATATGTTATTATTTGATTCATTTATCAGGCTACTGAAATGAATAACACATGCCTGTACATTTTTGGGTATCCCAACCTTCCAGATTCTCTGTATGTAGATAATTACCTCGGCCCAGAATCTTTGAATAATTGGACATTGAAATAGCACAGAAAGAGGACTTAAAAATCCTCCAATAATAGAAAACAGAAAAAGAGCAAAAAGGTTTACCCGTCCAGGCCTCCAGACAAATGCCCTATCAGGATGCAGTGGACCCATATAGTTAAGATGGCGGCAACACAGGTGCAAGAATACCGATGACACAACCGCTCACAGCGGAGGGGGAGGTTGCCTGGTATGTTAATGCACAATAAAAAACTTTTATCCGGTGCTGTTCCCACTATGGCAATGCACAGCATCCAGGCCAGCCTAGTAGTGACACCCTTCTATTAGCTTAGGCGGGCTGCCCAGCGCAATCAAAATGCATGCCATGTGAACAGACACCGCAGTTTACAAGACCAAATGGGCCCCACTGCACCCTGAATAAAAAGTGCAAAAAACACACTAAAAAATGTGGAGTATTAGCTGATATTTTGGCCAAAATACATGAGCCCGTAACCTACGCCAAAGGTCTTCACGTTTACGGGTACCTAACACTAAATCCTAACACTGAACTGCATCCTGCAAAAAATGAAATGATAAGTGCAAAAAATTAATGCATACAATGCACTCTTCATATCATTTTTTGCAGGATGCAGTCGGGCCTCTTTCTGTTGGCTTGGTCTATTGGGGCGTCTGTCACTGTGTGTTGCATATTTTAGTGCTGTAGCAGCCCGCCTGCTAATACTATGGGCATCATTAATAGGTTGCAAGCCAGACACTTTGCACCACACTTATATATGTGTGACTGACGTCCTATGCAAGCCTTATCTATGTGCATTTTTCCTACTAGGCAGCCAACCCCACCATGGTTTGTTAGGTGTGGGGTGGTTGTTTTTATCAGTAGTTTGCACCTGAGCTGCCCCTTGCCTCTATTAGTGGAGGCCTGCTGCATCCTGCTATATGTGCATCTGTCATCAGACAAGGTTCTGGTAAGGCCATATCTTGTTGTGTGAGTTTTTTTGAATTTTTTCTATGTTAGCTGTTTTGATATTAGTGTTAGGGACCTGCAATATCATGAGGAGCCTTGACGTTGGCTTGCAGGCTATATCTATTTTGGCCAAAATATTAACCAATACCTCATTTAATGTACTCATTGTTTGCATTAATTTTTTGCACTTATCATATCATTTTTTGCAGGATGCAGTCAGGCCTCTTTCTGTTGGCTTGGTCTATTGGGGCATCTGTCACTGTGTGTTGCATATTTTAGTGCTGTAGCAGCCCACCTGATAATACTATGGATATGCATAGGCAGCCTCAATAGTAAAAAGTTGGTCACACTTGTCAAACACTATGTTTGACAAGTGTGGCCAACCTGTCAATCACATTCCAAGCGATGCTACAGATAGCTTGGAATGCGCTTGAATTCTGCACGCAAAAATCGTGTGAAAAACAATTCGCATGCGTTTTTCCCACGGCGGGAGTTGCGGAAATGCTGTGGACATTTCCGCAACATTTCTGCAATGTGGGCACATAGCCTCAAAGTCATGCAAAACTAACCATTTTTAGCAAGTACATTCTCCCAAACAAAGAGAGTTTTAGATTTCTCCATCTTTCCAATTCTAACAATATTTTTTCAATTTAACTAGAATCATGTAATCTATATAGAGATCGAGCATCTCTCCCTATTTTCACCCCTAAGTAGGTTATATGTTTCTGTGCTACTGAGACTCCAGCAGTTTTCTCAGGATCAGCTATTTTTGTGTCAGATATAAGAGCTGGCTGTGACGGGAGTATTCTCCAGAGCAAGGAGGGACAACAGGCCTGGGAACGATCCAACAGATTTATTGACCAGAAAACAGGAACAACACGAAGGTAATTTGCAGAGTCCCAAAATAAGTCCACAGGAAACTGATTCGGGGGCACCTCCCGACAATCCTTGTGCCAGATCACAAAACCATAGTCCTTTAAGAGTCCCAGAAATCCACCACGATCACACAGAGGCCGAGGCTTCCTCAGACAGCCTCGACCTTCTCTTTTAGCATCCAACTCACATCTGATCTTAAAACAAGAATGTATTGTCAGGGCTCCTGGGATCAGCCCATCTGAAGGGGGGTAGGGGTCACACCTACTATTCAATGGTTTGGTCCATCAGAAGATTCTAGAAATGTAAGGGCTCCACTGAGTCTACAGGGTGTGTATTGTAGGTTATCTTCTGCTTAGGAAATCAATAGCCAAAGTTCCACTAGCTGTTGACACAAGACTAAATTAGATTATGGTCCAGGTACATCACAAGACATTGCAAAGTATTGGGGGAAGGAGACATGGTTAATTTACAGCAAATGAACCAGAGAAAAGTTAAATGACATATTATACAAAATACAGGACAGGGCAAGACTACAAATCATGACAATCCCTTCCCCTCCCAATTTGTGTACGTACTAGGGACCTCTACAGGTCACTGGTTAAGTACACACAGGCATGGCTGACAGGACTCAGGGCTCCTCTTGCCTGGACAATCCATCTGCATTTTGGTGTTGGCTGCCTCTTCTATACTGTATGGTAAAGTTATAGGGCTGCAGTGCCAGGCTCCATCGTAGTAAGCATCCATTGTCCCCAGAGACTCTGTTCAGCCAGGTGAGGGGATTGTGATCAGTAACCACAGTGAATTCTCGTCCATACAGATACGGCCTTAGTTTCCTAAGGGCCCACATTACAGCCAGACATTCTTTTTCAACAGTTGCATAGGCCACTTCTCGGTCCAGCAGTTTCCGGCTGAGGTAGGCAATGGGGTGCTCGTCCCCAGCTGCATTCACCTGGCTGAGTACAGCTCCCAGTCCATAAGCAGAGGCGTCCGTCTGCACAATGAATCTCCTCTTGTAGTCTGGAGCAGCCAGAACAGGGTCACAGACCAGAGCGTCCTTCAGCTGGTTAAAAGCCTCATCACAGGCTGGAGTCCAGATCACCAGCCGGGGCATCGTTTTCTTGGTCAGGTCGGTAAGAGGCTTGGCCACAGTGCTGAAATGAGAAACAAATTTTCGGTAATAACTGGCAGTGCCCAAAAAAGCCATAACTTGTTTCTTAGTTTGGGGTACAGGCCAGTCTCTAATAGCCTGGATTTTGGCAGGTTCGGGACGGAGCTTCCCTCCTCCTACTCTATGCCCTAGGTACTGAACTTCACCCATCCCCAATTGGCATTTATCTGGTCGAATGGTTAGGCCTGCTGCAAGAAGCAGGTCAAGAATAACGGCTACTTGGTTCAGATGTTCCTCCCATGTCTGGCTGAAGATGGCGATATCATCCAAGTAGGCACAAGCAAAGTCACCACATCCCCGGAGGATCTGGTCCATCATTCTCTGGAAGGTGGCCGGGGCATTCTTCATTCCAAAGGGCATATTTAGGAATTCATACAGACCAAAGGGGGTTATAAAAGCGGACTGTTCTCTCCCTTCCTCCGTGAGAGGGATTTGCCAGTATCCCTTACTGAGATCAAAGATAGTGACATATCGGGATCCAGCCAGTCGGTCTAGAAGTTCGTCAATACGAGGCATTGGGTAAGGATCACTGACGGTATGGTCGTTTAGTCGTCGATAGTCCACACAAAATCGAGTACTCCCATCCTTCTTGGGTACTAACACCACAGGAGAGGCCCAAGGGCTATGGGAGGCCTGGTTTACCCCAAGCTGTAACATCTCCTCCAGTTCGTGCTGCATGGTGTTTCGAACTGATTCAGGTACCCGGTAAGGAGCCTGTTGTATGGGACGGATGCCCTGAGTGTCCACATGATGTTGGGTGACGGTGGTTCAACCTGGTTGGGATGAGAAAGCAGCACGTCTCTGTTGAAGCACTCCCAGCATCTGGTTTTTCTGTAAGGAATCCAGGTGATCTCCCAGAGGAACCTGTTCCACAGTGGATGGGGCTCTCGCTGCTTCCACGAGATCAGGTAGGGAGTCCTCATCTTCTTGACCGTCCTCTGAAGCTAGCCGACAGCTTGCTATCATTGGAAGGGTCCGGTCATGGTACTCCTTAATCATACTCACATGGACAGTCTTTTGTCTTAGCCCCTGATCATCTAAAGCAAGAAGGTAATTGGTGTCATTCAGTTTTCTGAGAACCCGGAAGGGACCCTCCCATGTTGTCTGCAGTTTATTCTGCAGATGGGGAACAATCATTAAGACCTGTTGTCCTTCTACAAACTCCCGGTAGCGTGCTTTACGGTCATACCATGTCTTCTGTCTGGTTTGAGCCATCCGCACATGACTCTGGGCAAAACTAGCAAGTTGGGCCAGGGTTTCTCGCAGCTTTAGGACATAAGGGACAACAGGGGCCCCTGTATCTTCAACTTGCCCCTCCCAGTATTCCTTGAGCAGGGTTAAGGGTCCTCGGACCTTTCTTCCATAGAGTAGTTCAAAGGGGGAGAACCCAGTGGACTCCTGGGGAACTTCCCGATAGGCAAACAAGAGATGGGGTAGGTACTTCTCCCAGTTTGAATCTCTGTCAGTGAAGGCCCTCAGCATATTCTTCAGAGTGCCATTGAATCGTTCACAAAGTCCATTTGTTTGGGGATGATACGGGGTCGTGCGGATCGCTCGTACTCCACAGGTGCGCCACAGACACTGGACCAGCTCTGACATGAACTGGGAGCCTTGGTCGGACAAGATCTCACTGGGAAATCCTACTCTGGTGAAAATGGTAACCAGGGCCTCGGCCACCTTGGCTGCAGAAATACTTGACAAGGCCACCGCTTCTGGATATCGGGTGGCATAGTCCACAACAGTGAGAATGTACTGCTTTCCAGATTTACTTGGTTTAGCCAGAGGTCCAATGATATCAACAGCTACTCTTTGAAAGGGTTCTTCTATTATAGGGAGCGGTTGCAGGGGTGCCTTTGGGTGATCTCCGGGTCGCCCTCTACGCTGACATATGTCGCAAGTTCGGCAGAAATGCGCCACTGCTTGGGAAATCCCAGGCCAATAGAAAGATTGAGTCAATCGCCTCTCGGTGCGGGTTTTGCCTTGATGGCCAGCAGTAGGAATATCATGAGCAAGGTGTAATAGGGGAATTCTGTATTTCTGAGGAACAATCAGCTGTTTGCTATAAGTCCAGGGCTTATCTAGGGAGTCGGCATTGGTAACCCGATACAGAAGTCCATTTTCTCTGATAATTCTTTCTCCATTCTCCCCTAGCTGCCCTATTTCAGCTCGAGCTCTAAAACTAGCTAGGGTGGGGTCAGTCTCCACTTCTTGTCTAAACTGAACTTTATCCCAGGTAACATTCATATTATCCCCACAAGAAGAATCACTCACCGGCTGTGACGGCGGTTCTGGTGGCCTCATTTCCATGGATGGGTTGTACACGTCCACATTTGCTGCTCTCTTGGCTTGACTTCGGGTTACCGCACCGACAAAGTGGCAATGAAGATTCCCCACATCATTTCCTAGAAGAACATCTGCAGGGAGGCCACTCATCACACCGACCATGCATTGTTTGGCCCCAAAGTCATAATCCAGGGTCACACTCGCTCTTGGAATATATCTCTGGGTACCTCCAGCCAATTCAATGGCAATTCCTGGTCCCTTTTGAATTGCTTCTGGTTGAATTACTCGGGGATCGGCTATGGTGAGAAAAGCCCCAGTGTCACGGAAGCCAACAACTTTTTGACCATCCAGCACGACCTCCTGTAGATGTTTGTGCTGAAGATCAGAAGAACAGGTGGCTGGGGCTCGCACCCCATAGACTCCTGGTAGGGAAGCCAGGATATCAGAGTCACTTGGCAAGTCATCAGGCACTGAATCCATCTCTTCTCCAGGTGAGGGGGTCTGTAGATAATGAACAGGCAAAGGCGGTCTGTAGGTGTTCTGCCTCCGTACACCTGGACATTGGAATTGCATATGCCCGGGCTGCCCACATCCATAGCATCTGCGCTCTGGGATTCTTCCTCCACGTCGTAGTCCCAAAGGTGGAGCAGGAGTAATGAGAGGCACAGTCACACGAAGGTCACCATGAGTTGATGGTCTAGTGGGATGGTGAATATTGGAGGCAGAAGGACCAGGGGCCGCCAGCGTTGGGGGGCTGGTAGTGTTTTTCTCCCTGAGTAGTAATTTTTTCCACTGAGGCTTGATGGTGAGAGCCTCATCAGCTAGAGCTGCAGCTTCCTCCACTGTTGCTGGTCTCCTTTCACGCACCCATTCTCGTATCTCAGCGGGGCACTTAAAATAAAACTGCTCTTTTAGGATGACCTGCAGGAACGTTTCCCAGGTTATGGCCTCCTCTGCCTCCAGCCAGCGATGACATATATGTTTGAGTTTGTGAGCATACATCTTGAAGGACACTTCCTCATCACAGGCTAAAGTACGGAACTGAGTCCTGTAAGTGTCTGGGGTCACAGCATAATGTTCTAGAATAGTCTGTTTAATCTCCGCATACTCACAGTTCAACCGAGGGTCCATAGCTCTATAGGCTGCGGCAGCTCCACCCTCTAAGTGCCCCACAAGATGTCGGACGCGCTCCCTTTCCGGGACTTCCATTAATCGACACTGATGCTCAAAGTCCTGGAAGAAGCCCTCAATGTCACCGGAAGCCTCATTAAACGGCTTGAAGTCTTTGCGGGACACTCTGGGGAGTTCCCTCATGGGGGATGCTGTGGGTACAGTCTGTCTGGAGCTTCTCGCTGCCTCCAAA
Organism: Dendrobates tinctorius; assembly: GCF_039654945.1. Lineage (NCBI taxonomy): Eukaryota > Metazoa > Chordata > Amphibia > Anura > Dendrobatidae > Dendrobates > Dendrobates tinctorius. The sequence goes on along the minus strand of NW_027361989.1, from coordinate 3,655,715 downwards.
GCGATCTCCCTCTCCAGCATTGCCCTCTGCCCCTCCAGCAATGCCCTCTCCTCCATCCTGCGCTGCCTCTCCTCGGCTCTGCGCATGACCTCCATCTTATATTCTATGGAGACCTCTTCTCCCAGCAAGGCCATCTCCTCCTCGTACCACACAACCCACTGACTTTTTTGGGTATTTACCTCCGGCTGCCGTCTTTCCTCTCTTTGCTGTGAGGATCCTTCCTCAACATCATCTTGCAGGCGAACTGCTTCCAAAGTCTCAATCAGCTGCTCCTTGGAGAGTCCCTTGTAGCTGACTCCCAGTTCACGGGCCTTTGTTTGTAGGTTCACCGCAGTCCAGTTCTTGTACTCTGCGGTGCTGGTACCCGATGTTGATGGGCCGTTCTCCTACATTCCTTCTGCTCCGATCCCACCGCTGCCGCCAGTTTGTGACGGGAGTATTCTCCAGAGCAAGGAGGGACAACAGGCCTGGGAAAGATCCAACAGATTTATTGACCAGAAAACAGGAACAACACGAAGGTAATTTGCAGAGTCCCAAAATAAGTCCACAGGAAACTGATTCGGGGGCACCTCCCGACAATCCTTGTGCCAGATCACAAAACCATAGTCCTTTAAGAGTCCCAGAAATCCACCACGATCACACAGAGGCCGAGGCTTCCTCAGACAGCCTCGACCTTCTCTTTTAGCATCCAACTCACATCTGATCTTAAAACAAGAATGTATTGTCAGGGCTCCTGGGATCAGCCCATCTGAAGGGGGGTAGGGGTCACACCTACTATTCAATGGTTTGGTCCATCAGAAGATTCTAGAAATTTAAGGGCTCCACTGAGTCTACAGGGTGTGTATTGTAGGTTATCTTCTGCTTAGGAAATCAATAGCCAAAGTTCCACTAGCTGTTGACACAAGCCTAAATTAGATTATGGTCCAGGTACATCACAAGACATTGCAAAGTATTGGGGGAAGGAGACATGGTTAATTTACAGCAAATGAACCAGAGAAAAGTTAAATGACATATTATACAAAATACAGGACAGGGCAAGACTACAAATCATGACACTGGCATTTACTTACATTTATTTGCATCCTGAAAATGAGCCAAAATATGTCAATTTATCGAGTAATCCCTGCAAGTATCTCCCCGTGTCTGCTATAAACAACAGCATATCGTCTGCAAAACATGTTAGTTTAACTTCTACATCCCCCATCTTTATGCCTTCGAAACACTCTGAATTAATCAAAAATCGGGCAAGAGGTTCTATGGCTAAGGTGAACAATACCGGTGATAGTGGCGCCCCTGCCTTGTTCCCTTTTGCAGGTGAATTGTCTCAGATAGAAAACCTGGGGGGTGAATCTTGGCCTGTGGTGCAGTATACAAAGCAGTAAGATAATTTCTACAAGTCCCTGTTATTCCAAACTTATCCAACACATTATATAACCATCCTCATTGTATGTTCTCAAAAGCTTTCTCAGCATCTAGTGCCAAGAGAGCTGAATTTTCCTTCCCTTTCCCTTCCCGATAGAGACGATCTTGGACCGCTAATACTGTTCTAATATTTAATACCGCTGCCCGTTTTTTATGAAACCTACTTGATGTGAGCCGATCAAGTCTGGGAATAATCCAGCGAGTCTATCCGCCAATATTTCTGACAGAATTTTTATATTCTGGTTTATCAGCGGAATCGGTCTACATGACCCTGGCTCTCTCATCTTTTCCTTGTTTGTGGAGAACTTTAATATAAGCCGTGTTTCCCGAGCAAAATGTTGTTTTGTAACGAGAAATTAAAAACTTCGACTAGAGTATTAGTTATATCATCCTTCAGCAATTTATAGAATTCCCCTGGAAGTCCATCCGGGCCGGGGCCTTATTACTCTTCACATGTGTCATCGTTTTGACTAGTTCTTCTTTCTTTATTAATCCGTTTATCTTCTCTCTGTCTGTTTCATTACGCTGAGGCAATTGTAAGGAGTCAAGAAAGCGAGTCCACTCCGCCATATTCGCGTCTCCATCTTTGTATAAGGCTGAATAGAAATCGCTAAGAATTTTATTTATTTTTTGGGTCACCCTGTATAATACCCTCAGAGTCTCTTACATTATATAAGGGATGTGCCTTTTACCTTCTATCTCTATTGGAAACTGGCGGATTATTGATATATTCTGTGTAACTTACTCTAGTTTTCTGACTTGCTTCATTATAGGCTATCCTCGTTTTCTTTTATAAAGAATTGACATCTCCAATTATTCTCCCCCTCACAACAGCCTTTGCTGTATCCCGGTATAAATGCACTGAACCCCTATGTTCTCTATTATCTAAGTCAAATTCTAACCTCCAATTTTTTATGATTTTATGAAAATTTTCATTTTGTGCCAAGAACGTCGGAAATCTCCATAAGATATCAGAGCCTTTTGTGAAAGTGTCCTGCAAGGATAACGAAACCGGGGTATGATCCGAAATAATTGGATCTAGAATGTTAATATCATTCAGCCTATTCACCAAGTCATGAGAGATCAGAAAATAATCTATTCTAGACCAAGAGTTGTGAACCTGTGAAAAATGAGTAAATTCTCGATCTATTGGATGAGATGTACGCGAGATATCTACCAACCCCGTGCTTTCTAGGAATGGTGCCACCACTCTGTCACTTGATCTACTACTGTCTGTCTGTTTCACTCCAGATCTGTCTAAATGTTACTCACAACTGTGTTAAAGTCACCACCAATGATTATCTTTTCCTCCTCGTATTCCAATATTAGAGTTTCGAGCTCTCTAAAAAACACTTTATTGTTCCCATTTGGAGCATATGTGTTATATAATCTAACCCTGCCCACCGGGGTGCCTAATAATACTCTTATCTTCCTTCCAGATTTATCTGAATCCCAAGATATTACTTTACAGTTCGCCTGTTTGCTTATTAAAATAAGTACACCTGCTATCCTATTCACCGACGGAGATCCCAAAACAGAACCCACCCACATTATATCCATCCTGCAGAAATCTTGCTCTTTTATGTGCGTTTCTTGTAGCATCGCAATGTCTACTTTAAGTTTCTTAAGGTGTCTCAAAACCACCATTCTTTTTTGTGGGGACTGAAGCCCTTTGACATTCCATGTTACTACTTTCATATTAAATGTATAACAAGAAATTAAAAAGTTTTTAATGAAACAGTCTGTTGAATTAAACAGTTTAAAACCTAAAGAGTATGAAGTCTTTTTCTGACCTCACTTTTTTCGCACATGTATCTGTGGGCACTCTGTAAACCCAGCCTTTCTTTCACCAAAGCTAGACTTTCCCCCTCCTTTAGAACTCAGCCTCTAGCTCCATTTTATCCCCCAAAATCAAACATATTATACAATTTATTATTTTGCAATGCGTGCCTTAGGAGAAAAAAAAAGAAAAAATGTGCCGTCTTCTAACAGATTTTGCCATCACCTCTTAATACGACAGATTGTTATAGTCTCTCTCCATCTGGGTCTCATCCAGGGACTCGTCCGCCATTATTCTGAAGCAACTTCTTCATATATTCTCTGGCCATGTCCGGTGCATTAAAGCATCCTCTGCCTCCTTCTGGGGGAAATATCTTCAGAGTAGCAGGAAATTGCAGCGCGAATCTGACCTTTTTTCCCACCAGTTCAGTACACAGATCACTAAATGCTCTCCTTTTCTTTGTGACTTCTACGGAATAATCGTTGAATAATAAACCTTTGTAGCCTCTAATAGTGATTTGAGTCGACTTTTTTTCTGTAATGTTGTAGAAGGGCAGATTTATCCACAAAGTCCAGATATTTCACAATTACCGGTCTCGGTCTACTAGAAGGAGAGGGAGAATTGTGCTGCTGCGGCAGAGGTGGACCCACTCTGGGGGCTCTTTCTACTTTCATACTGTTTTCTATCCCCAATGATCTGGGAAGTTCCTCCATACAAATCTTCATTAAATGAGTAGGGGGGATAGATTCTGGGAGACGTATTATCCTTAGATTGTTTCTCCTCGATCTGTTTTCTAGATTCTGGGAGACGTATTATCCTTAGATTGTTTCTCCTCTATCTGTTTTCTAGATCATTTCCTTTTTCAGACAATTGCAGGCTCAATTTTGTGGCTTTTCTCAGCTTTAGTTGTATATTCTGAAGTTCATACTCTGCTGCACTCAATCTGTGCTCAGCTATATCAAGCCTTCAGACCGCTGGGTGATGGAAGCCTGCGGCTGCTGCAATGATGCAGAAACTGTTTGTTCGAGACTTTTTTATGTCTGGTGCCAATATTTTAGCCACCTCTGCAGCCAGAGCTTTATATGGTATATTAAGTCCTGCTGGTAGTTCCCCCTCTTCCTCCCCCGTCTGTATCGTATGCGGTGCTGTGCCCGAGGACTTACTAGATTTCTTTGCTTTTGGTGCATCCGGCGCCATCTTGTTGCACGCCTCTAGTGGTGTGTGGGGATTAAAACTTTTCTGGGACCCGCTTCTGTTAAGAAATCTCTCCATACGCCGATGGAGATGTCTGGAGAGTCTCACTGACAGACAATTAGCCAGTCGCAAGGTTGAATAGGTCCCAGGAATCACACTGGCAGAGGCTGGTTTACGGAGCTCTTGTCACACCGGAAGTTCCTGATATGTGTTTTAGCGCATTTATAAATATTTATATTCCTGTTCATTTTAGTTAACATTTAACAAAATTCAGTAAAAATACCTATTTGAATAAAAAGCATAGTGAGCTCCTACTTCACTGCCAGAAGAGCAAGCACCGAGAACGGAGAAAAAGAAGGAGCCGATCGCCACATCAGATGGAAGCTCTGGGAAGGAATTCCCCTTAGTGCCGAGCTCAAAGAGTAAGATCAACTCAATTCAATAATGTCTCACATTTCACTCTGCTCACAACAGCATGAACAGGAAACCAGAGAGGTAATATACCAGGGTCGTGGACAGGAAACCAGAGAGGTAATAAACCAGGGTCATGGACAGGAAACCAGAGAGGTACTATACCAGGGTCATGAACAGGAAAGCAGAGAGGTAATATACCAGGATCATGGACAGGAAACCAGAGAGGTAATATGCCAGGGTCATGGACAGGAAACTAGAGAGGTAATATACCAAGATCATGGACAGGAATCCAGAGAGGTAAGATATCAGGATCATGGACAGGAAACTGGAAAGGTAAGATATCAGGATCATGGACAGGAAACCGGAGAGGTAAGATATCAGGATCATGGACAGGAAACAAGAAAGGTAATATACCAGGGTCATGAACAAGAAACCAGAGAGGTAATATACCAGGGTCATGAACAGGAAGCCAGATAGGTAATATACCAGGGCCGTGGACAGGAAACTAGAGAGGTAAGATACCAGGGTCATGAACAAGAAACCAGAGAGGTAATATACCAGGGTCATGAACAGGAAGCCAGATAGGTAATATACCAGGGCCGTGGACAGGAAAATAGAGAGGTAATATAACAGGGTCATGGACAGGAAACCAGAGAGGTAACATACCAGGGACATGAACAGGAGACCAGAGAGGTAATATAATAGGATCATGGACAGCACACCAGAAAAGTAATATACCAGGGTCATGGACAGGAAACCAGAGAGGTAATATACAAGGGTCAAGGATAGGAAACCAGAAAGGTAATATTCTAGGGTCATGGACAGGAAACCAGAGAAGTAATGTACCTGGGTCATGAACAGGATATTAGAAAGGTAATATATCAGGGTCATGGACAGGAAACCAGAAACGTAAGATACCAGGATCATGGACAGGAGACCAGAAAGGTAATATTCCAGAGTTATGGACAGGAAACTAGAGAGGTAAGATACCATGGTCATGGACAGGAAAACAGAGAGGTAATATACCAGGGTTATGGACAGGAAACCAGAGAGGTAAGATACCAGGGTCATGGACAGGAAACCAGAATGGAAATATACCAGGGTCATGGACAGGAAACCAGAGAGGTAAGATACCAGGATCATGGACAGGATACCAGAAAGGTAATATACCACGGTTATGGACAGGAAACCAGAGAGGTAAGATACCATGGTCATGGACAGGAAACCAGAGAAGTAATATACTAGGGTCATGGACAGGAAACCAGAGGTAAGATACCAGGATCATGGACAAGAAACCAGAGAGGTAAGATACCAGGATCATGGACAGGAAACCAGGGTCATGGACAAGAAGCCAGAGAGGTAAGATACCAGGGTCATGGACAGAAAACCAGAGAGATAATATACTAGGGTCATGGACAGGAAACCAGAAAGGTAATATACCAGGGTCATGGACAAGAAACCAGAGAGGTAATATACCAGAGTCATGGACAGAAAACCAGAGAGATAATGTACCAGGGTCATGGACAGAAAACCAGAGAGGTAATATACCAGGGTCATGGACAGGAATCCAGAGAGGTAATATACCAGGTTCATGGACAGGAAACCAGAAAGGTAATATACCAGGGTCATGGACAGGAAAACAGAAAGGTAATATACCAGAGTCATGGACAGGAAATCAGAGAGGTAATATACCAGGGTCATGGACAGGAAACCAGAAACGTAATAAACAAGGGTCATGGACAGAAAACCAGAGAGGTAATATACCAGGGTCATGGACAGGAAACCAGAGAGGTAATATACCAGGGTCATGGACAGGAAACCAGAAAGGTAATATACCAGGGTCATGGACAGGAAAACAGAAAGGTAATATACCAGAGTGATGGACAAGAAAAAAGAGAGGTAATATACCAGATTCATGGACAGAAAACCAGAGAGGTAATGTACCAGGGTCATGGACAGAAAACCAGAGAGGTAATATACCAGGGTCATGGACAGGAATCCAGAGAGGTAATATACCAGGGTCATGGACAGGAAACCAGAAAGGTAATATACCAGGGTCATGGACAGGAAAACAGAAAGGTAATATACCAGAGTCATGGACAGGAAATCAGAGAGGTAATATACAAGGGTCATGGACAGGAAACCAGAAACGTAATAAACAAGGGTAATGGACAGAAAACCAGAGAGGTAATATACGAGGGTCATGGACAGGAAACCAGAGAGGTAATATACCAGAGTCATGGACAGGAAACCAGAAAGGTAATATACCAGGGTCATGGACAGGAAAACAGAAAGGTAATATACCAGAGTCATGGACAGGAAATCAGAGAGGTAATATACCAGGGTCATGGACACGAAATCAGAGAGTTAATATACCAGGGTTAGGGACACGAAATCAGAGAGGTAATATACTAGGGTCATGGACAGTAAGCCAGAGAGGTAATATACCAAGGTCATGGACAGTAAGCCAGAGAGGTAATATACCAAGGTCATGGACAAGAAACCAGAGAGGTAATATACCAGGGTCATGGACAGGAAACCAGAGAGGTAATATGCCAGGGTCATGGACAGGAAATCAGAGAGGTAATATACCAGGGTCATGGACAGGCTACCAGAGAGGTAAGATATCAGGCTCAAAATTATGAGGTCCAGAATAAATGTTTGAATCATTTCTTATGTACTGATGTGTATTTTTGTGGCAATTTAAATGTATAAATATTTTAACCATGTTAATGTTATGTAGATTTTATTTTAGTTGTTTAAATGAAAATAATTATAAACTCAAACTTCACAGTGTGAGGAGCAGGTGCAGAGGGCAGTAAATCACCAGAATGAGCCGAACGCTGCATCACTTTCGAAATTGAGGTGAACGGAGTTCAATATTTTGGGAATTCGTTCTGCTCAGTAATAGCAGTATGAATGGGAGACCAGAAGCACAGTGTACTAGGGCACAGAGAGAAACATGGGTTCCAGGACATATGGGCCCCCGATGTCCTGTTAAAAAACTAGAAATCAGGAATATCAAGGAATTTATGGAAAAAAGAAGACAAGAGAAAATGTTGATGGGTAAGTTTTTCATATTAGGCTCAATATATACTTGGCTTGGTTTTAATAAGGTGGAAATATAATTTTCCCACCAGGTTCAGGAATTGTCAAGGAAGTTATCGATTGTAACCAGAACCTTTGAAATTTCGGGATATTACAGACCCGCTTTTTAGTTTGACATATGTTAAATCTACCGATCTGAAAGAACAGCTGCCCATAATAATATATGTTATTCACCATAAATGCTGGACGTGAGGCACCATGTATCTTATCAATGGTATCTAGTGGAGCAGAAGCTATCCTCCAGGAACAACAGACCGATATAGTATATCATTAATCTGCAGATAGCTTATCACTATAGTCGGATGGTAGATATAGATCTAGATGGGAAAAGATGGCTGGGGGGGAAAGGGTGAGGATGGAAGTAAGATGGGGAATTGTGGCCAGGGAGAGAGCACAGTAGGTGGTCATCCGCGCTGATTCTACCGGCAAGAATCTTCTTATGGGAGACAAAGAGGGGGAAATACAATATATTTGATCATATATATTATATTTATACCTAATTTATAACCCACTTGCTGATTGTCTCTCTTAGGCCAGACACATCCACAATCACAGGGAGTGAGTGTGAAGACAAAATAGTATTGTGACCCGGTCACTGCTTCACATAGAGTCTTCATTGCTAGTGCACAAATCAAGAAGCAGGAGAACGTGGCGAACCCCACAATGTCCACATACCAAAGAGGCACACACAGACAAGACCGATCTATAGAGAGGATTACATTACCCAGAGGCGCTCTTTTAAGCACGTTTCGCTTGTAATGCTTCCTCAGAAAGGGGTTTCTACAAGAGAAACGCGGGTAATGTTCAGTTTGCCCCGTTCTGCAGCTTCTGGATTTATGCACCAGCAATGAAGACTCCATGTGAAGCCGTGACCGTGTCATGCCCATAATGCCACACATGCCCTATGGAATCGGCTTTATAACATTCATTGTTTGTACTATTTTTTGATTGTTTCCATGAGCACTGTCACTTTATGAGTAGTGTTGAGCATTCCGATACCGCAAGTATCGGGTATCGGCCGATACTTGCTGTATCGGAATTCCGATACCGACTTCCGATATTTTTTCAATATCGGAATTCGGTATCGGAATCGGAAGTTCAAAGTTGATTGACAGCCTGACATCATCATCATGCGCGGTGTGTGCGCATCACGATGCGCCGTCATTTCGGGCCTTCCGGGGGTCTCTGCCGGCCTGCCGGGGGGGCTGTGTGGACTGCCCGGGGTCTGTACCGGCCTGCCGGGGGGCTGTGCCGGCCTGCCGGTGGTCTGTGCACCCTGTGGGGGTCTGTACTGGCCTGCCGGGGGGCTGTGCCGGCCTGCCGGTGGTCTGTGCACCCTGTGGGGGTCTGTACCGGCCTGCCGGGGGGCTGTGCCGGCCTGCCGGGGGGCTGTGCTGATGTCCGGGGGTCTGTGCAAGCATCGTCCGATGGGACTACAAGTCCCATCTGGCGATGCCTGCTACCATGACAGTGATTGACACATTAGCCAATGATGGGACAGTAGTAGTCCCATCATCCGGCTAATGTGTTAAATGTTAAAAAAAAAAAAAAAAAAATACTACATACATACTACATGCATGCTACATACATACTACATGCTACATACATACTACATATATACTACATGCATGCTACATACATACTACATGCTACATACATACTACATATATACTACATGCATGCTACATACATACTACATGCTACATACATACTACATGCTACATACATACTACATGCTACATACATACTACATATATACTACATACATACTACATACATGCTACATACTGCATGCTACATACATACTACATACATACTACATACATACTACATGCATACTACATGCATGCTACATACATACTACATACATGCTACATACATACTACATGCTACATACATACTACATATATACTACATACATGCTACATGCTACATACATACTACATATATACTACATGCATGCTACATACATACTACATATATACTACATGCATGCTACATACATACTGCATGCTACATGCATACTACATACATACTACATACATACTACATGCTACATACATACCACATATATACTACATACATGCTACATGCTACATACATACTACATACATACTACATACATGCTACATGCTACATACATACTACATATATACTACATGCATGATACATACATACTACATATATACTACATACATACTACATACATACTACATACATACTACATATATACTACATGCATGCTACATACATACTACATGCTACATACATACTACATATATACTACATGCATGCTACATACATACTACATGCTACATACATACTACATATATACTACATACATACTACATATATACTACATACATACTACATATATACTACATACATACTACATACATTCTACATACATGCTACATACTGCATGCTACATACATACTACATACATACTACATGCATGCTACATGCATGCTACATACATACTACATGCTACATACATACTACATATATACTACATACATGCTACATGCTACATACATACTACATATATACTACATGCATGCTACATACATACTACATATATACTACATGCATGCTACATACATACTGCATGCTACATGCATGCTACATACATACTACATACATGCTACATACATACCACATATATACTACATACATACAATACATTCATACAATACATACATAGACATACAGTACATATAACATAGAGTAACATACTTACCAATACTTGTCACATTGTTCCCCGAAGCCATTGTCTTTTCCGGAATAAATATTAACATAACAAACCACAAAAATACTCACCCACGATCCGAAGCAGTCCACGAGTGTGTCCCACGACGATCTTGGGTAGAGAACTGCAGCATCAGATGATGCTGCCGTTCTCTACGGGCTGCAGGAATCCAATGACGGAAGGTAGGTATCCTTCCGCACTGTATTCCTCCGCCACTTAGAAAAAAAAAAGTCCCTAGTCTCACTTTATGCCATTGCTGCGTAGTCAAATTCTAACCTCCAATTTTTTATGATTTTATGAAAATTTTCATCTTGTGCCAAGAACGTCGGAAATCTCCATAAGATATCAGAGCCTTTTGTGAAAGTGTCCTGCAAGGATAACGAAACCGGGGTATGATCCGAAATAATTGGATCTAGAATGTTAATATCATTCAGCCTATTCACCAAGTCATGAGAGATCAGAAAATAATCTATTCTAGACCAAGAGTTGTGAACCTGTGAAAAATGAGTAAATTCTCGATCTAATCATCCAAATGAGATGTACGCGAGATATCTACCAACCCCGTGCTTTCTAGGAATGGTGCCACCACTCTGTCACTTGATCTACTACTGTCTGTCTGTTTCACTCCAGATCTGTCTAAATGTTACTCACAACTGTGTTAAAGTCACCACCAATGATTATCTTTTCCTCCTCGTATTCCAATATTAGAGTTTCGAGCTCTCTAAAAAACACTTTATTGTTCCCATTTGGAGCATATGTGTTATATAATCTAACCCTGCCCACCGGGGTGCCTAATAATACTCTTATCTTCCTTCCATATTTATCTGAATCCCAAGATATTACTTTACAGTTCGCCTGTTTGCTTATTAAAATAAGTACACCTGCTATCCTATTCACCGACGGAGATCCCAAAACAGAACCCACCCACATTATATCCATCCTGCAGAAATCTTGCTCTTTTATGTGCGTTTCTTGTAGCATCGCAACGTCTACTTTAAGTTTCTTAAGGTGTCTCAAAACCACCATTCTTTTTTGTGGGGACTGAAGCCCTTTGACATTCCATGTTACTACTTTCATATTAAATGTATAACAAGAAATTAAATATTTTTTAAAGAAACAGTCTGTTGAATTAAACAGTTTAAAACCTAAAGAGTATGAAGTCTTTTTCTGACCTCACTTTTTTCGCACATGTATCTGTGGGCACTCTGTAAACCCAGCCTTTCTTTCACCAAAGCTAGACTTTCCCCCTCCTTTAGAACTCAGCCTCTAGCTCCATTTTATCCCCCAAAATCAAACATATTATACAATTTATTATTTTGCAATGCGTGCCTTAGGAGAAAAAAAAAGAAAAAATGTGCCGTCTTCTAACAGATTTTGCCATCACCTCTTAATACGACAGATTGTTATAGTCTCTCTCCATCTGGGTCTCATCCAGGGACTCATCCGCCATTATTCTGAAGCAACTTCTTCATATATTCTCTGGCCATGTCCGGTGCATTAAAGCATCCTCTACCTCCTTCTGGGGGAAATATCTTCAGAGTAGCAGGAAATTGCAGTGTGAATCTGACCTTTTTTCCCACCAGTTCAGTACACAGATCACTAAATGCTCTCCTTTTCTTTGTGACTTCTACGGAATAATCGTTGAATAATAAACCTTTGTAGCCTCTAATAGTGATTTGAGTCGACTTTTTTTCTGTAATGTTGTAGAAGGGCAGATTTATCCACAAAGTCCAGATATTTCACAATTACCGGTCTCGGTCTACTAGAAGGAGAGGGAGAATTGTGCTGCTGCGGCAGAGGTGGACCCACTCTGGGGGCTCTTTCTACTTTCATACTGTTTTCTATCCCCAATGATCTGGGAAGTTCCTCCATACAAATCTTCATTAAATGAGTAGGGGGGATAGATTCTGGGAGACGTATTATCCTTAGATTGTTTCTCCTCGATCTGTTTTCTAGATTCTGGGAGACGTATTATCCTTAGATTGTTTCTCCTCTATCTGTTTTCTAGATCATTTCCTTTTTCAGACAATTGCAGGCTCAATTTTGTGGCTTTTCTCAGCTTTAGTTGTATATTCTGAAGTTCATACTCTGCTGCACTCAATCTGTGCTCAGCTATATCAAGCCTTTCAGACCGCTGGGTGATGGAAGCCTGCGGCTGCTGCAATGATGCAGAAACTGTTTGTTCGAGACTTTTTTATGTCTGGTGCCAATATTTTAGCCACCTCTGCAGCCAGAGCTTTATATGGTATATTAAGTCCTGCTGGTAGTTCCCCCTCTTCCTCCCCCGTCTGTATCGTATGCGGTGCTGTGCCCGAGGACTTACTAGATTTCTTTGCTTTTGGTGCATCCGGCGCCATCTTGTTGCACGCCTCTAGTGGTGTGTGGGGATTAAAACTTTTCTGGGACCCGCTTCTGTTAAGAAATCTCTCCATACGCCGATGGAGATGTCTGGAGAGTCTCACTGACAGGCAATTAGCCAGTCGCAAGGTTGAATAGGTCCCAGGAATCACACTGGCAGAGGCTGGTTTACGGAGCTCTTGTCACACCGGAAGTTCCTGATATGTGTTTTAGCGCATTTATAAATATTTATATCCCTGTTCATTTTAGTTAACATTTAACAAAATTCAGTAAAAATACCTATTTGAATAAAAAGCATAGTGAGCTCCTACTTCACTGCCAGAAGAGCAAGCACCGAGAACGGAGAAAAAGAAGGAGCCGATCGCCACATCAGATGGAAGCTCTGGGAAGGAATTCCCCTTAGTGCCGAGCTCAAAGAGTAAGATCAACTCAATTCAATAATGTCTCACATTTCACTCTGCTCACAACAGCATGAACAGGAAACCAGAGAGGTAATATACCAGGGTCGTGGACAGGAAACCAGAGAGGTAATAAACCAGGGTCATGGACAGGAAACCAGAGAGGTACTATACCAGGGTCATGAACAGGAAAGCAGAGAGGTAATATACCAGGATCATGGACAGGAAACCAGAGAGGTAATATGCCAGGGTCATGGACAGGAAACTAGAGAGGTAATATACCAAGATCATGGACAGGAATCCAGAGAGGTAAGATATCAGGATCATGGACAGGAAACTGGAAAGGTAAGATATCAGGATCATGGACAGGAAACCGGAGAGGTAAGATATCAGGATCATGGACAGGAAACAAGAAAGGTAATATACCAGGGTCATGAACAAGAAACCAGAGAGGTAATATACCAGGGTCATGAACAGGAAGCCAGATAGGTAATATACCAGGGCCGTGGACAGGAAACTAGAGAGGTAAGATACCAGGGTCATGAACAAGAAACCAGAGAGGTAATATACCAGGGTCATGAACAGGAAGCCAGATAGGTAATATACCAGGGCCGTGGACAGGAAAATAGAGAGGTAATATACCAGGGTCATGGACAGGAATCCAGAGAGGTAATATACCAGGGTCATGGACAGGAAACCAGAAAGGTAATATACCAGGGTCATGGACAGGAAAACAGAAAGGTAATATACCAGAGTCATGGACAGGAAATCAGAGAGGTAATATACAAGGGTCATGGACAGGAAACCAGAAACGTAATAAACAAGGGTAATGGACAGAAAACCAGAGAGGTAATATACGAGGGTCATGGACAGGAAACCAGAGAGGTAATATACCAGAGTCATGGACAGGAAACCAGAAAGGTAATATACCAGGGTCATGGACAGGAAAACAGAAAGGTAATATACCAGAGTCATGGACAGGAAATCAGAGAGGTAATATACCAGGGTCATGGACACGAAATCAGAGAGTTAATATACCAGGGTTAGGGACACGAAATCAGAGAGGTAATATACTAGGGTCATGGACAGTAAGCCAGAGAGGTAATATACCAAGGTCATGGACAGTAAGCCAGAGAGGTAATATACCAAGGTCATGGACAAGAAACCAGAGAGGTAATATACCAGGGTCATGGACAGGAAACCAGAGAGGTAATATGCCAGGGTCATGGACAGGAAATCAGAGAGGTAATATACCAGGGTCATGGACAGGCTACCAGAGAGGTAAGATATCAGGCTCAAAATTATGAGGTCCAGAATAAATGTTTGAATCATTTCTTATGTACTGATGTGTATTTTTGTGGCAATTTAAATGTATAAATATTTTAACCATGTTAATGTTATGTAGATTTTATTTTAGTTGTTTAAATGAAAATAATTATAAACTCAAACTTCACAGTGTGAGGAGCAGGTGCAGAGGGCAGTAAATCACCAGAATGAGCCGAACGCTGCATCACTTTCGAAATTGAGGTGAACGGAGTTCAATATTTTGGGAATTCGTTCTGCTCAGTAATAGCAGTATGAATGGGAGACCAGAAGCACAGTGTACTAGGGCACAGAGAGAAACATGGGTTCCAGGACATATGGGCCCCCGATGTCCTGTTAAAAAACTAGAAATCAGGAATATCAAGGAATTTATGGAAAAAAGAAGACAAGAGAAAATGTTGATGGGTAAGTTTTTCATATTAGGCTCAATATATACTTGGCTTGGTTTTAATAAGGTGGAAATATAATTTTCCCACCAGGTTCAGGAATTGTCAAGGAAGTTATCGATTGTAACCAGAACCTTTGAAATTTCGGGATATTACAGACCCGCTTTTTAGTTTGACATATGTTAAATCTACCGATCTGAAAGAACAGCTGCCCATAATAATATATGTTATTCACCATAAATGCTGGACGTGAGGCACCATGTATCTTATCAATGGTATCTAGTGGAGCAGAAGCTATCCTCCAGGAACAACAGACCGATATAGTATATCATTAATCTGCAGATAGCTTATCACTATAGTCGGATGGTAGATATAGATCTAGATGGGAAAAGATGGCTGGGGGGGAAAGGGTGAGGATGGAAGTAAGATGGGGAATTGTGGCCAGGGAGAGAGCACAGTAGGTGGTCATCCGCGCTGATTCTACCGGCAAGAATCTTCTTATGGGAGACAAAGAGGGGGAAATACAATATATTTGATCATATATATTATATTTATACCTAATTTATAACCCACTTGCTGATTGTCTCTCTTAGGCCAGACACATCCACAATCACAGGGAGTGAGTGTGAGGACAAAATAGTATTGTGACCCGGTCACGGCTTCACATAGAGTCTTCATTGCTAGTGCACAAATCAAGAAGCAGGAGAACGTGGCGAACCCCACAATGTCCACATACCAAAGAGGCATACACAGACAAGACCGATCTATAGAGATGATTACATTACCCAGAGGCGCTCTTTTAAGCACGTTTCGCTTGTAATGCTTCCTCAGAAAGGGGTTTCTACAAGAGAAACGCGGGTAATGTTCAGTTTGCCCCGTTCTGCAGCTTCTGGATTTATGCACCAGCAATGAAGACTCCATGTGAAGCCGTGACCGTGTCATGCCCATAATGCCACACATGCCCTATGGAATCGGCTTTATTACATTCATTGTTTGTACTATTTTTTGATTGTTTCCATGAGCACTGTCACTTTATGAGTAGTGTTGAGCATTCCGATACCGCAAGTATCGGGTATCGGCCGATACTTGCTGTATCGGAATTCCGATACCGACTTCCGATATTTTTTCAATATCGGAATTCGGTATCGGAATCGGAAGTTCAAAGTTGATTGACAGCCTGACGTCATCATGATGCGCGGTGTGTGCGCATCACGATGCGCCGTCATTTCGGGCCTTCCGGGGGTCTCTGCCGGCCTGCCGGGGGGGCTGTGTGGACTGCCCGGGGTCTGTACCGGCCTGCCGGGGGGCTGTGCCGGCCTGCCGGTGGTCTGTGCACCCTGTGGGGGTCTGTACTGGCCTGCCGGGGGGCTGTGCCGGCCTGCCGGTGGTCTGTGCACCCTGTGGGGGTCTGTACCGGCCTGCCGGGGGGCTGTGCCGGCCTGCCGGGGGGCTGTGCTGATGTCCGGGGGTCTGTGCAAGCATCGTCCGATGGGACTACAAGTCCCATCTGGCGATGCCTGCTACCATGACAGTGATTGACACATTAGCCAATGATGGGACAGTAGTAGTCCCATCATCCGGCTAATGTGTTAAATGTTAAAAAAAAAAAAAAAAAAATACTACATACATACTACATGCATGCTACATACATACTACATGCTACATACATACTACATATATACTACATGCATGCTACATACATACTACATGCTACATACATACTACATATATACTACATGCATGCTACATACATACTACATGCTACATACATACTACATGCTACATACATACTACATGCTACATACATACTACATATATACTACATACATACTACATACATGCTACATACTGCATGCTACATACATACTACATACATACTACATACATACTACATGCATACTACATGCATGCTACATACATACTACATACATGCTACATACATACTACATGCTACATACATACTACATATATACTACATACATGCTACATGCTACATACATACTACATATATACTACATGCATGCTACATACATACTACATATATACTACATGCATGCTACATACATACTGCATGCTACATGCATACTACATACATACTACATGCTACATACATACCACATATATACTACATACATGCTACATGCTACATACATACTACATACATACTACATACATGCTACATGCTACATACATACTACATATATACTACATGCATGATACATACATACTACATATATACTACATACATACTACATACATACTACATACATACTACATACATACTACATATATACTACATGCATGCTACATACATACTACATGCTACATACATACTACATATATACTACATGCATGCTACATACATACTACATGCTACATACATACTACATATATACTACATACATACTACATATATACTACATACATACTACATATATACTACATACATACTACATACATTCTACATACATGCTACATACTGCATGCTACATACATACTACATACATACTACATGCATGCTACATGCATGCTACATACATACTACATGCTACATACATACTACATATATACTACATACATGCTACATGCTACATACATACTACATATATACTACATGCATGCTACATACATACTACATATATACTACATGCATGCTACATACATACTGCATGCTACATGCATGCTACATACATACTACATACATACTACATGCTACATACATACCACATATATACTACATACATACAATACATTCATACAATACATACATAGACATACAGAGAATTTACTCATTTTTCACAGGTTCACAACTCTTGGTCTAGAATAGATTATTTTCTGATCTCTCATGACTTGGTGAATAGGCTGAATGATATTAACATTCTAGATCCAATTATTTCGGATCATACCCCGGTTTCGTTATCCTTGCAGGACACTTTCACAAAAGGCTCTGATATCTTATGGAGATTTCCGACGTTCTTGGCACAAGATGAAAATTTTCATAAAATCATAAAAAATTGGAGGTTAGAATTTGACTACGCAGCAATGGCATAAAGTGAGACTAGGGACTTTTTTTTTTCTAAGTGGCGGAGGAATACAGTGCGGAAGGATACCTACCTTCCGTCATTGGATTCCTGCAGCCCGTAGAGAACGGCAGCATCATCTGATGCTGCAGTTCTCTACCCAAGATCGTCGTGGGACACACTCGTGGACTGCTTCGGATCGTGGGTGAGTATTTTTGTGGTTTGTTATGTTAATATTTATTCCGGAAAAGACAATGGCTTCGGGGAACAATGTGACAAGTATTGGTAAGTATGTTACTCTATGTTATATGTACTGTATGTCTATGTATGTATTGTATGAATGTATTGTATGTATGTAGTATATATGTGGTATGTATGTAGCATGTAGTATGTATGTAGTATGTATGTAGTATGTATGTAGCATGTAGTATGTATGTAGCATGCATGTAGTATATATGTAGTATGTATGTAGCATGTAGTATGTATGTAGCATGCATGTAGTATATATGTAGTATGTATGTAGCATGTAGTATGTATGTAGCATGCATGTAGTATATATGTAGTATGTATGTAGCATGTAGTATGTATGTAGCATGCATGTAGTATATATGTAGTATGTAGCATGTAGTATGTATGTAGCATGCATGTAGTATGTATGTAGCATGCATGTAGTATGTATGTGGTATGTATGTAGCATGTAGTATGTATGTAGCATGCATGTAGTATATATGTGTTATGTATGTAGCATGTAGCATGCATGTAGCATGCATGTAGTATGTATGTAGTATGTATGTAGTATGTATGTGGTATGTATGTAGCATGCATGTAGTATGTATGTAGTATATATGTGGTATGTATGTAGCATGTAGTATGTATGTAGCATGCAGTATGTATGTAGCATGCATGTAGTATGTATGTAGTATATATGTAGTATGTATGTTGCATGTAGTATTTATGTAGTATGAATGTAGCATGTATGTAGTATGTAGTATGAATGTAGCATGTATGTAGTATGCATGTTGTATGTATGTAGCATGTATGTAGCATGTAATTTTTTTTTTTTTTTTTTTTTTACATTCAACACATTAGCCGGATGATGGGACTACTACTGTCCCATCATTGGCTAATGTGTCAATCACTGTCATGGTAGCAGGCATCGCCCGATGGGACTTGTAGTCCCATCGGACGATGCCTGCACAGACCCCCGAAGCCTGCACAGACCACCGGCAGGCCGGCACAGCCCCCCGGAGCCTGCACAGACCACCGGCAGGCCGGCACTGCCCCCCGGCAGGCTGGCACAGCCCCCCGGAGCCTGCACAGCCCCCCGGCAGGCCGGCACAGCCCCCCGGCAGGCCGGCACAGCCCACCGGAGCCTGCACAGACCACCGGCAGGCCGGCACAGCCCCCCGGCAGGCCGGCACAGACCACCGGAGCCTGCACAGACCCCCTGGCAGGCCGGCACAGCCCCCCGGCAGGCCGGCACAGACCACCGGAGCCTGCACAGACCCCCTGGCAGGCCGGCACAGCCCCCCCCGAAAGGCCCGTACAGACCCCAGAGAGGCTGTACAAGGCAAAAACAGGGTTTTTCTTATTCCGATACCGGAAGTCCCATAGACTTGAATGGGACTTCCGGTATCGGAATCGGCGATACCGATACTTTTTTTAAAGATCGGCCGATCCATTCCGATCCGATACTTTGAAGTATCGGACGGTATCGCTCAACTCTATTTATGAGTCTACAATTTAATATTTATTCATGTGTGGATTGTAAACACGTTCTATATATTCTTTGTATCTGGGTTTATTGTGAATTGCTATTTACAATTCGGCGGAGACCTTACACCTGAGATATGTGACGATATAGGATGATATGCTATATACAGTGCCTTGCGAAAGTATTCGGCCCCCTGGAATTTTTCAACCTTTTCCCACATATCGTGCTTCAAACATAAAGATACCAAATGTAAATTTTTGGTGAAGAATCAACAACAAGTGGACACAATTGTGACGTTGAACGAAATTTATTGGTTATTTTAAATTTTTGCGGAAATGCAAAAACTGAAAAGTGGGGCGTGCAATATTATTCGGCCCCTGTAACTTAATACTTTTTTGTGCCACCTTTTGCTGCGATTACAGCTGCAAGTCGCTTGCGGTATGTCTATCAGTTTTGTACATCGAGAGACTGAAATTCTTGCCCATTCTTCCTTGGCAAACATCTCGAGCTCAGTGAGGTTGGATGGAGATCGTTTGTGAACAGCAGTTTTCAACTCTTTCCACAGATTCTCGATTGGATTCAGGTCTGGACTGTGACTTGGCCATTCTAACTCCTGGATACATTTATTTGTGAACCATTCCATTGTAGATTTTGCTTTATGTTTGGGATCATTCTCTTGTTGGAAGACAAATCTCTGTCCCAGTCTCAGGTCTTTTGCAGACCCCAACAGGTTTTCTTCAAGAATGGTCTTGTATTTGACTCCATCCATCATCCCATCAATTTTCACCATCTTCCCTGTCCCTGCTGAAGAAAAGCAGGCCCAAACCATGATGCTGCCACCACCATGTTTGACAGTGGGGATGGGGTGTTCAGGGTGATGAGCTGTGTTGCCTTTATGCCAAGCATATCGTTTGTTAGTGTTGCCAAAAAGTTTGATCTTGGTTTCATCTGACCAGAGCACCTTCTTCCACATGTTTGGTGTGTCTCCCAGGTGGCTTGCTGCAAACTTTAAACAACACTTTTTATGGATATCTTTGAGAAATGGCTTTCTTCTTGCCACTCTTCCATAAAGGCCAGATTTGTGCAGTGTATGACTGACTGTTGTCCTATGGACAGACTGTCCCACCTCAGCTGCAGATCTCTGCAGTTCATCCAGAGTGATCATGGGCCTCTTGGCTGCATCTCTGATCAGTCTTCTCCTCGTTTAAGATGAAAGTTTAGAGGGATGGCCCAGTCTTGGTAGATTTGCAGTGGTATGATACTCCTTCCATTTCAATATGGTCGCTTGCACAGTGCTCCTTGGGATGTTTAAAGTTTTGGAAATAATTTTGTATCCAAATCCGGCTTTAAACTTCTCCACAACAGTATCACGGACCTGCCTGTTGTGTTCCTTGGTCTTCATGATGCTCTCTGTGCTTCAAACAGAACCCTGAGACTATCACAGAGCAGGTGCATTTATACGGAGACTTGATTACACACAGGTGGATTATATTTATCATCATTAGTCATTTAAGACAACACTGGATCACTCTGAGATCCACAATGAACTTCTGGAGTGAGTTTGCTGCACTGAAAGTAAAGGGGCCAAATAATAATAATATTGCACGCCCCACTTTCCAGTTTTTGTATTTCCACAAATATTTAAAATAACCAATACATTTCGTTCAACTTCACAATTGTGTCCCACTTGTTGTTGATTCTTCACCAAAAATTAACATTTGGTATCTTTATGTTTGAAGCATGATATGTGGGAAAAGGTTGAAAAGTTCCAGGGGGCCGAATACTTTCGCGAGGCACTTTAATTGTTATACTTCTTCCATATGGGCTTTCCACTTACAATTATATATATATATGTAAAGGATTTTTCTAAACTATACTTTGGGGCAGATTTAGATACGTTTTATATACATACCTGATGATTTTTCTCTGCATAATCTCTTCTTTTTACATTTTTTATGTGTTTTGTTGAAATACAGATATATTTCATACTGAAATGTTGTTTATGGGAGTAACGTTTGTAGGCTGTGTTGTTGATTTCTACTTCTGAATATATGGAGGACCTCATTTGGGCTTTTTATATATATGGTTAGACAAACAAACTACATATAGCAGCAAAAGGTGTATACATGATAACCTCATACTGCAGGGAAGACATGTATTCTAGAATACTAAAGAAAGTGATAATACAAAATGACAATATTTAGGAGTATTTCACCAAACTCCATTACAATCCATAAATCTCCATGTCCCTTTTATCTAATGTCATTACTCACATAACTCTTCACATATTGACTACTGTATTGTCCTCATCACAGACACTACTTACTACCATGTGACACCATTATTTACTCTCACAATGCCCTGCAGCTACTCCTATTAACCCTTGTGTATGCCAACCATACCTGCTAATGGCTCTGATGTCATTTATGTCGCCATTCTGGCTAGAGCTCCCATAAGGTCATCTCATTAGCTGCAAAGTTAGTTAGCGAAAGTTTTTCTAAGATGGCAGCTCAGTCTGACATGGCTGTTCAATATATTTACTACTGATCATTCTCGTACAATGAGTGCTTTTTAACATGGACAAACATGAGGAATGACAAGGGGTGTTAGGAATCTGGGTCATTCTGTTATGGAAATATATATGTATTTCATATAGATCTCACTTGCCTGCTATAGGCTATATACTCCATATACTGCTATATACTCATGTATTCTTATATACTCATATATACACAGATGCATATTCACAGTTTGAACCTTGTAACTAGTTGGTGGAAATGACCTACTGCCCCCCCCATGAGAGAGTCTGGGGAGCAGATGGTATCTTATGATAGCATTGTTTTGTGATATTTGTCCCAGACATAGAAAGAGGAAGTTTAGGCCAGATGTACCAGCCGATATCAGAACATTGCTGACATTGTAAGACAAAGAGCAGTATATCATCTGATGCTTAAGTCACCTTAGGTCGACACCCATATATGTTTATGCATTAAAACTGACCAATTAGCTAAGAAGTAAAGCCTTTCTGTACAACTGATAAAACCAAGTATATTGAATAAACTTCCAGAGTTTTGCTGGGAGGTATTGCTGCCAACCACGTCTGGCATCTTTCCTTCTTTGAGCGCTCAATAAGACTCTGTCTAATTAGGACAGGCCACAGTATGCACAGGGGTAAATCTACCCAAATCAAAAGTAAATCCACAACAATTCTATGCTTATGCAGCAACCCAGATTCTCACATTTGTCTCCAGAGGCTAAGTCCTTTTTCCCTGCTACTGAGCATGCTCACGGGAGGACGAGCTCTCACTGGAGTTCAGGAGTCAGGTGCTCAGGTCCTGCTCCTGATTTGATTGGTTATGCTCGGGGCTCTGGAGATTTCCGGCAGGTCCCGTACGCTATAAAAAGTGCGCATGGCCGCTATGCCATGCGCTAGTATTTTCTATACTTGCTGCTGTATGTTTGTTGATGGATGCTTGGTCTGGTGTATGACTTATTATGAAACCCCTTCCCTCGGTTATTACGAGTATGTGAGTGATTGGGTCAGCCAGTAGCAGCGCTAGCGCCAGCACGCTCAAGCTTCAGCCATCTCAGCAGCAAAGCGTCCTGCATCGCGCTTGTGTTATTACGGTTGCAGACTTCTGTGGCGTTCGCAGTTGCGACGCCGTGCACACGCTCATTCACGGTAAGTCCATTTGGTTGTAGTGCAACTTTAACTACTCCTGTGTTCAGCTACCGTACGTGTGCCGCTGTGTCCCTGTGTGTTTAACAAGCTCAGCGCTACCTTTTCCTTATTTTTCTGTTGTCCTAGTAGTGGTCAACACCTTTAAGAAGATACAATTTTGAGGTAAAATATTTCCAACATTTTGAACATGAAAAAAGCTTCTCCCCGTATGACTTCGCTGATGTTTATCAACCCCTTCCTGACATCAGACGTACTATCCCGTCCATGGGACCCGGGACCCTATGCCCATGGACGGGATAGTACGTCTAGCGCGATCAGCGGCGCCCACATGGTGAGCGCCGCTGATCGCGGCCGGGTGTCAGCTGATTATCACAGCTGACACCCGGCACTATGTGTCAGGGGTGGTCACGGACCGCCCCCGACACGTTAACCCCTTGCACACCGCGATCAAACATGATCGCGGTGTACCGGGAGTTAAAGGGAAGCATCGGCAGGGAGGGGGCTCCCTCCATGCTTCCCTGAGCCCCCCATGGCAGCGCAATGTGCAGCGCTGCTGCGGGGGACTCCTTTCCTCCAGGCCCCCAGATCCAAGATGGCGACGGGGGCCTTCGGGGGCCTG
Source organism: Dendrobates tinctorius (assembly GCF_039654945.1). NCBI lineage: Eukaryota > Metazoa > Chordata > Amphibia > Anura > Dendrobatidae > Dendrobates > Dendrobates tinctorius. The sequence continues at coordinate 3,631,548 of NW_027361989.1, read as the reverse complement.
GAGGAAGCTGGCTTCCTCAGTGCCTGCAAAGCGCAGGCATGAGGAAGCCTTGTGCACTGCCTGTGACAGATTGCTGATCTGTCACAGTGATCTGTGATGTGACAGATCAGCGATCTGTCACAGGACAGTGATGTCCCACCTGGGACTATGTAATAAAGTAAAAAAAAAATTAAAAAAAAGTGTAAAAATAATTTTAAAAAAATCGCCAAATAAATTAGTAAAAAAAAAAAAATATTCCCCAATAAAATCATTTTTTGAAAATAAAAAAAACCCAAAACAATAAAAGTACACATATTAGGTATCACCACGTCCGTAACGACCCACCCTATAAAACTGTCCCATTAGTTAACCCCTTTAGTGAACCCCTTAAAAAATAAAAATAAAAACGAAGCAAAAAATAATGATTTATTATCATACCGCCAAACAAAAAGTGCAATAACGCGCGATCAAAAAGACGCATATAAATACCCATGGTACCGCTGAAAACGTCATCTTGTCCCGCAAAAAACGAGCCAAACACAGCATCATCAGCGAAAAAATAAAAAAGTTATAGCTCGCCGAATAAAGTGATGCAAAAATAATTATATTTTATATAAAATAGTTTTCATTGCATAAAACCGACAAAACATAAAAAAACGACCTAAATGAGGTATCGCTGTAACCGTACTGACCCGAAGAATAAAACCGCTTTATCAATTTTACCGCACGCGGAACGGTGTAAACGCACTCCCCCAAAAGAAATTCATGAAACGCTGGTTTTTGTTCATTCTGCATCCCAAAAATCGGAATAAAAAGCGATCAAAAAATGTCACGTGCCCGAAAATGGTACCAATAAAAACGTCAACTCGTCCCGCAAAAAATAAGATCTCACATGACTCGGTGGGTCAAAATACGGAAAAATTATAGCTCTCAATATGTGGTGATGCAAAAACTATTTTTACAATAAAAAGCGTCTTTTAGCGTGCGACAGCTGCCAAAAATAAAAACCGCCATAAATAGTAAATCAAACCACCCGTTATCACCCCCTTAGTTAGGGAAAAATAATAAAAAATTTAAAAAATGTATTTATTTCCATTTTTCCATTAGGGCTAGGGTTAGGGTTAGGGCTAGGGTTAGGGTTAGGGATAGGGCTAGGGTTAGGGCTAGGGTTAGGGCTGAGATTAGGGTTAGGGGTGTGTTGGGGTTCAGGTTGGAGTTAGAATTGGGGGTTTCCACTGTTTGGGCACATCAGGGGCTCTCCAAATGCAACATTGCGTCTGATCTCAATTCCAGCCAATTCTGAGTTGAAAAAGTCATATGGTGCTCCTTCCCTCCCAAGCTCTGCCATGCGCCCAAACAGTGTTTGACCCCCACATGTAGGGTATCAGCCTACTCAGGACAAATTGCAAAACAATTTTTGGGGTCCAATTTCTCCTGTTACCCTTAGGAAAATAAAAAATTGGGGGCAAAAATATCATTTTTGTGGAAAAAAATGATTTTTTTTATTTTCACGTCCGAGCGTTATAAACTTCTGTGAAGCACTTGGGGGTTCAAAGTGCTCACCACACATCTAGATAAGTTCCGTGGGGGGGTCTAGTGTCCAAAATGGGGTCACCTGTTGGGAGTTTCAATAGTTTAGGTACATCAGGGGCTCTCCAAACGCACATGACTCCCGCAGACCATTCCATCAAAGTCTGCATTCCAAAATGGCACTGCTTCCCTTCCGAGCCCCGACGTGTGTCCATACAGTAGTTTTCTCCCACATATGGGGTGTCAGCGTACTCAGGACAAATTGGACAACAACTTTTGCGGTCCAATTTCTACTGTTACCCTTGGGAAAATGAAAAAATTGGGGACTAATTGATCATGTTTGTGGAAAAAATACGATTTTTTTATTTTCATGCCCGGGCATTATAAACTTCTGTGAAGCCCTTGGGGGTTCAAAGTGCTCTCCACACATCTAGATAAGTTCCTTAGGGGTTCTTGTTTCCAAAATGGGGTCATTTGTGGGTGTTTCCACTGTCTAGGTACATCAGGGGCTCTCCAAAGGCAACATGACACCCGCAGACCATTCCATCAAAGTCTGCATTCCAAAACGTCACTACTTCCCTTCCGAGCCCTGACGTGTGTCCATACAGTAGTTTTCTCCCACATATGGGGTGTCAGCGTACTCAGGACAAATTGGACAACAACTTTTGGGGTTCAATTTCTCCTGTTACCCTTGGGAAAATAAAAAAATTGGGGACTAATTGATCATGTTTGTGGAAAAAATACAATTTTTTTATTTTCATGCCCTGGCATTATAAACTTCTGTGAAGCCCTTGGGGGTTCAAAGTCCTCACCTCACATCTAGATAAGTTCCTTAGGGGGTCTAGTTTTCAAAATGGGGTCATTTGTGGGGGGTTTCCACTGTTTAGGTACATTAGGGGCTCTCCAAAGGCAACATGACACCCGCAGACCATTCCATCAATGTCTGCATTCCAAAACATCACTACTTCCCTTCAGAGCCCTGACGTGTGTCCATACAGTAGTTTTCTCCCACATATGGGGTGTCAGCTTACTCAGGACAAATTGGACAACAACTTTTGGGGTTCAATTTCTCCTGTTACCCTTGGGAAAATAAAAAAATTGGGGAATAATTGATCATGTTTGTGGAAAAAATACGATTTTTTTATTTTCATGCCCTGGCATTATAAACTTCTGTGAAGCCCTTGGGGGTTCAAAGTGCTCACCACACATCTAGATAAGTTCCTTAGGGGGTCTAGTTTTCAAAATGGGGTCATTTGTGGGGGGTTTCCACTGTTTAGGTACATTAGGGGCTCTCCAAAGGCAACATGACACCCGCAGACCATTCCATCAATGTCTGCATTCCAAAACGTCACTACTTCACTTCCGATCCCCGACGTGTTCCCATAGAGTAGTTTTCTCCCACATATGGGGTATCAGCATACTCAGGACAAATTGGACAACAACTTTTGGGGTCCAATTTCTCCTGTTACCCTTGGGAAAATAAAAAAATGGTGACTAAAAGATCATGTTTGTGGAAAAAATACGAATTTTTTATTTTCACGCCCGGGCGTTATAAACTTCTGTGAAGCACTGGGGGGGTTCAAAGTGCTCACCTCACATCTAGATAAGTTCCTTAGGGGGTCTAGTTTTCAAAATGGGGTCATTTGTGGGGGGTTTCCACTGTTTAGGTACATTAGGGGCTCTCCAAAGGCAACATGACACCCGCAGACCATTCCATCAATGTCTGCATTCCAAAACGTCACTACTTCACTTCCGATCCCCGACGTGTTCCCATACAGTAGTTTTCTCCCACATATGGGGTATCAGCATACTCAGGACAAATTGGACAACAACTTTTGGGGTCCAATTTCTCCTGTTACCCTTGGGAAAATAAAAAAATGGTGACTAAAAGATCATGTTTGTGGAAAAAATACGAATTTTTTATTTTCACGCCCGGGCGTTATAAACTTCTGTGAAGCACTGGGGGGTTCAAAGTGCTCACCTCACATCTAGATAAGTTCCTTAGGGGGTCTAGTTTTCAAAATGGGGTCATTTGTGGGGGGTTTCCACTGTTTAGGTACATCAGGGGTTTTCCAATCGCAACATGGTCTCCGATCTCAATTCCAGCCAAAAACGTCAAATGGCGCTGCTTCCCTTCCGAGCTCTGCCATGCGCCCAAATAGTGGTTTACCCCCACATGTGGGGTATCAGCATACTCAGGACAAATTGCACAATAACTTTTAGGGTGCTGTTACCCTTGGAAAAATAAGAATTGAGGGTGAAAAGATCATTTTTGTGGAAAAAATATGATTTTTTAATTGTACGGCTTTATGTTATAAACTTCTGTGAAGCCCTTAGGGGTTCAAAGTTCTCACCACACATCTAGATAAGTTCCTTAGGGGGTCTAGTTTCCAAAATGGTGTCATTTGTGGGGGGTTTCCACTGTTTAGGTACATCAGGGGTTTTCCAATCGCAACATGGTCTCCGATCTCAATTCCAGCCAAAAACGTCAAATGGCGCTGCTTCCCTTCCGAGCTCTGCCATGCGCCCAAATAGTGGTTTACCCCCACATGTGGGGTATCAGCATACTCAAGACAAATTGCACAATAACTTTTAGGGTGATGTTACCCTTGGAAAAATAAGAATTGAGGGTGAAAAGATCATTTTTGTGGAAAAAATATGATTTTTTAATTGTACGGCTTTATGTTATAAACCTCTGTGAAGCCCTTGGGGATTCAAAGTTCTCACCACACATCTAGATAAGTTCCTTAGGGGGTCTAGTTTCCAAAATGGTGTCATTTGTGGGGGGTTTCCACTGTTTTGGTACATCAGGGGTTTTCCAATCGCGACATGATGTCCGATCTCAATTCCAGCCAAAAACGTCAAATGGCGCTGCTTCCCTTCCGAGCTCTGCCATGCGCCCAAATAGTGGTTTACCCCCACATGTGGGGTATCAGCATACTCAGGACAAATTGCACAATAACTTTTAGGGTCCTGTTACCCTTGGGAAAATAAAAATTGGGGTGAAAAGATCATTTTTGTGGAAAAAATATGATTTTTTAATTGTACCGCTGTACGTTATAAACTTCTGTAAAGCCCTTGTGGGTTCAAAGTTCTCACCACATATCTAGATAAGTTCCTTGGGGGGTCTAGTTTCCAAAATGGGGTCACTTGTAGGGGGTTTCCACTGTTTAGGTACATCAGGGACTCTCCAAACGTGACATACTATGAAAAGTATAATATTACAGGGTATATACACTAGTCTCCTTAATATTGCGTTGATCCAGGGAGCTAGTCTGATTGCCGTATGTGGAGTCGGGAAGGAATTTTTTTCCCCAATGTGAAGCTTACTGTTGCCACATGGGTTTTTTTTGCCTTCCTCTGGATCAACATGTTAGGGCAAGTTAGGATAGGATATGGGTTGAACTAGATGGACTTAAAGTCTCCCTTCAACCTTAATAACTATGTTACTATGTTACTATGTTACATGGCGTCCGATCTGAATTCCAGCCAATTTTGCATTGAAAAAGTCAAACGGCGCTCCATTCTGAGCTCTGCCATGTGCCGAAACAGTCGTTCCCCACCACAAATCAGGTATCAGCGTACTCAGGACAAATTGCACAATAACTTTTGCAGTCCAATTTCTCCTGTTACCCTTGGTAAAATAAAAAAAATTGAACCTGAAGTATTTTTTTGTGAAAAAAAGTTAGATGTTCATTTTTTTTTAAATATTCAAAAAAATTCCTGTGACGCACCTAAAGGGTTAATAAACTTCTTGAATGTGGTTTTGAGCACCTTAAGGGGTGCAGTTTTTAGAATGGTGTCACTTTTGGGTATTTTCTATCCTATAGACCCCTCAAAGTGGCTTCAAATGTGATGTGGTCCTAAAAATAAAATGGTGTTGTAAAAATGAGAAATCGCTGGTCAACTTTTAACCCTTATAACTTCCTAACAAAAAAAAATTTTGGTTCCAAAATTGTGCTGATGTAAAGTAAACATGTGGGAAATGTTAGTTATCAAGTTTTTTGTGTGCCGTATCTCTGTGATTGAAGGGCATAAAAATTCAAAGTTGGAAAATTGCAAAATTTTCAAAATTTTTGCCAAATTTCCGTTTTTTTCACAAATAAACGCAAGTTATTTGAATGAAATTTTACCACTAACATGAAGTACAATATGTCACGAGAAAACAGTGTCAGAATCACCAGGATCCATAGAAGCGTTCCAGAGTTATGACCTCATAAAGGGACAGTGGTCAGAATTGTAAAAATTGGCCCGGTCATAAACGTGCAAACCACCCTTGGGGGTGAAGGGGTTAAGAGTTGATTTCAGTAGAAAACATTTCCCACATTAAGAACAGGAAAAAGGTTTCTCCCCTGTTTGAGTTTTTTTGCCCTGATGACATTCACCCTCGGGTATTATGGGAGTTAAGCAATGTGATAGACAGGCCTCTATTCCTTATATTTAAAGACTCTATAGAAACAGGGTCTGTTCCTTTTGATTGGCGGCAAGCAAATGTGGTACCAATATTCAAAAAGGGGTGTAAAAGGGAACCTGGAAACTATAGGCCGGTAAGCTTAACATCTGTTGTGGGTAAAATTTTTGAAGGGTTTCTAAGGGATACCATTATGGAATATCTCAATGTTAATAAATGTTTAACTCCATATCAACATGGATTTATGAAGGATCGCTCCTGTCAGACTAACCTGATCAGCTTCTATGAGGATGTAAGCTCTCAAATGGACCCAGGAGAATCATTGGATGTCATTTCTCTCGACTTCTCTAAATCATGTGACACTGTCCCACATAAAAGATTGGTAAGTAAGAGGAGAAAGCTTGGGCTAGGGGAAAATGTGTGTAGATGGGTAGGTAGCTGGCTTAGTGATAGAAAACAAAGAGTGGTTATTAATTGTGCATACTCAGATTGGGCCAGGTGTTATGAATGAGTCACCGGAGGAGGAAAAAACAAAAATGCAAGCTAAGTCCAGAAAACAGGAGAGGTTGGTAGCTAGCGGATTGCAGACCCCTTGTTAGGAATCTGTGTCCTGCCATACGTATGCAGAGATCCAGATCCTCACATTTGTCTCCAGAGGCTAAGTCCTTTCAGCCAGCTTCTGTGCATGCTCCCATTGGAGTTCAGGAGTCAGTTGCTCAGGTCCTGCTTCTGATTCCATTGGTTCAGCTCAGGGCTCTGGAGATTTCCGGAAGGTCCCGGTCACTATAAAAAGTGCACATGGCTGTTCCGCCATGCGCTAGTATTTTTCATACTGCTGCTGTGTGTATGGTGACGGATGCTTGGACTGGTGACTGACATTATGAAACCCCTTCCCTCTGATAATACGTTTGTGTGAGTGATTGGGCATCAGCCAGTATTAGCGCCAGCGCGCTCAAGCTTCATCTCTGCCAGCAGCTAGCGTTGTGCATTGTGCTTGCAGCATAGCCATGCTTTTCCTGCGGCTCAGCTATCGCCGCGCTGCGGTTGCAGTTTGTTGGACGTTCGCAGTTGCGACGTTCCGCTTTTCAGTTTACGGTAGGTCTAGATGGAAAGTCCTGACGTCTAAGGCTACTCCTGTGACTTTTAAATACCGTGTCTGCTCCGCTGGAGTCTGTGACCTAGAACAGACTCAGTGGTTTTGCATGCTTTAAAGCTTGCAGCTCTGTGTCTCTAACAGAGCTTGCTTTAGTGCACTGGGTGCAGTTAAAACCCTGTGCACATTACCGCCCTTGTGATCTGCCCCTCTAGCATCGGTTTTTACACCTGCCACACGGTGGACCCCGGGCGGCGAACACGCTTTATTTATATTTTTATTTAGCGTGTTCCGACGTCCCTAACACAATACTAGCGCCAGGGTCTGGCTAGAGATGGCAGATCAGCAGCAGCTGTTACAACTTGTGCGTCAGCTCGAGGCTCGTCTTGCTACCCTGGAGAGGTCTCTCTCAGCTGCGCAGGCTACAGATGCTGCCATCCAGGCACTCACAGATGCGGTAGGACGTATGTCCATGTCCGCCCTTGCACCAACAGTTACGCGCCTCCCGTTGCCCGATAAATATGCTGGGGATGGCGCCTACTGTAGGGGTTTTATCAGCCAGTGCTCGATACACCTGGAGCTGCTGACTGCGCAATTCCCTACGGAGCGGGCTAAGGTGGCTTTTGTTATCTCCCTACTGTCTTGCAAGGCGCTGGAATGGGTTACGCCTCTGTGGGAGCTTGGTGACCCCGAGATTCGGTCCCCGGCTAACTTGCTTACTGCCATCAGGCAAGTTTTTCTCGGTCCTCGGGTCACGCATGATACGTCCCTGCAGTTACTCGCCCTTACTCAGGGGTCACTCTCGGTTAGCCAGTATGCCGTCCATTTTCGGACACTGGCGTCTGAGTTGGAATGGTCCGACAAGGCCCTAATCCCCGTTTTTTGGCGAGGTCTAGCGGAGCATATGAAGGATGCTCTCTCTACTAGAGAGATTCCCACTAGCTTGGAAAAGCTAATCTGAGTCTCCTCACGTATCGATCTCCGTTTTTCGGAACGCGGTATGGAGCGGGCTCACTCCAAGCACAAATCCGTTTCGACTTCCAAATTTTTTGTACCCCTTGAGTTAGACGAGCCGGAGGTTCTACCTCCTGAGCCCATGGAGGTGTCTCGCACCAACTTTAATACAGACTCTGACCAGGAATCCATCTGCGGTTGTCACCATGTCTGTGCAGTTTCTCCAGAAGCCAGCTCCCCACAAAGGTTGGAGTCTGAACCGGCTGTCGAGACCTTTGTCCCTCCTCATCTCAGGGCTCAGGTGCTCACCTGGGCGCATGCGCCTAACACGCACCACCATCAGGGCTATATGCAGATCTCAAAACTGTTGGCTGATGTGTATTGGTGGCCCCATAGAGCTCGGGACATAAAAAAATTTATTCAGGCTTGCACCTTATGTGCTCAGTCTAACCCTCCTAGACAGAGGGTGGTGACATCTGCCGACACACGGCAGCGTGCCTCTGTCACTCCCGCTCCTACTATCTCCCAAGTGTCCCTCTTGAAATCTGGTGACCTCGGTTCCTCTGATGCCTTCCAGGTGTCTCGGGTTACTATAACCCCTACCTGGACACCAAGCTCGCCCTCGGACGAGTTTGAGCCCTATGCCACCGTAGGGCACAAGGTATTCCGGAGGGCTCGGGGAGGAGGGGGCCTTAGGAGGGGGGGTAATGTTAGGAATCTGTGTCCTGCCATACTTATGCAGAGATCCAGATCCTCACATTTGTCTCCAGAGGCTAAGTCCTTTCAGCCAGCTTCAGAGCATGCTCCTGGAATGTACTCCCATTGGAGTTCAGGAGTCAGGTGCTCAGGTCCTGCTCCTGATTCCATTGGTTCAGCTCAGGGCTCTGGAGATTTCCGGAAGGTCCCGGTCACTATAAAAAGTGCGCATGACTGTTCCGCCATGCGCTAGTATTTTTCATACTGCTGCTGCGTGTATAGTGATGGATGCTTGGACTAGTGACTGACTTATTATGAAACCCCTTCCCTCTGATAATACGTTTGTGTGAGTGATTGGGCATCAGCCAGTATTAGTGCCAGCGTGCTCAAGCTTCATCTCTGCCAGCAGCTAGCATCCTGCATCGCGCTTGCAGCATAGCGGTGCTTTTCCTGCGGCTCAGTTATCGCTGCGCTGCGGTTGCAGTTTCTTGGACGTTCGCAGTTGCAACGTTCCGCTTTTCAGTTTACGGTAGGTCTAGATGGAGTAGTCCTGACGTCTAAGGCTACTCCTGTGACTTTTAAATACCTTGTCTGGTCCGCTGGAGTCTGTGACCTAGAACAGACTCAGCGGTTTTGCATGCTTTAAAGCTTGCAGCTCTGTGTCTCTAACAGAGCTTGCTTTAGTGCACTGGGTGCAGTTAGAACCCTGTGCACATTACCGCCCTTGTGCTCTGCCTCTCTAGCAGCACTTTTTACACCTGCCGCACGGTGGACCCCGGGCGGCGAACACCCTTTAATTATATTTTTATTTAGCGTGTTCCACCGTCCCTAACACCCCTGATCCTATTCACAACAACTAACAGTAGCCGTGGAGCATTCCTATGGTGGTCCAAGACGCCTCTTCACAGCCGGAGAACTAAATAAGCCTAAAGAAAGAAAGGGGAAATCTAAACTGCCCCAGAGCAGACCCCAAAGCAATAGACAGCCCCCAACATGTATTGTCAGTGAAAACAGATGAAAACACAAACACAGACAGAAAGACAGGCAGAGCAAACAATGGGGCCCAACTAACTAGATAGGAAAGGACAGAAAAGATGCTGGCTGCAATCCGCAAAAACCCTACCAAAAATGTCCCAACACGTCTGAGAGGAAAAAACGGCCCTGAAGTCACTAGACTTCAAAATCCCTATATCAGCACTCCGATATATTCTGAAGACAGAGCAAAAGAGATTTAACCGATCAGGGACAAAAATGGAAATTCAGCAGAGCCCCAGCTGGGGCTGGCAGAACACAAAACTAAGCAAATCAGACAAAATCTTATGGAACAATAACAGAGCAAAACTTAGCTTTAGAAGACAGGAACTAAACTGGAGGCCAGAGCTCAGAGCAGAGAAATCACCAGCAACCCTACAGGGCATCGGCTGCCTTATATCCACTCAGAGATTCCGGATGTCCAATCGCAATCCCCCTGTTCAGGTGACAGGTTTCTCCCATCCAAATCAGTTTCACCACCTCCTTTCACCAGCAGAGGGAGTTCATCGGACATCAAAGGTGAACGAGAAAATGAGCTCACAACAGTACCACCCCCTTGAGGAGGGGTCACCGAACCCTCATCCACGCAACCAGGCTGATCAGGATGGGCCCGATGAAAAGCACGAACCATTCTTTCGGCATGAATATCAGATGCTAAGACCCAAGAATTATCCTCCTGGCCATAACCCTTCCACTTAACCAGATACTGGAGTCTCCGTCTAGCCAGACGAGAATCCAGTATCTTCTCAACCTCATATTCCACAATACCTTCAACCAATACAGGGCCAGGAGGTGCCACCACAGGAACTACTGGTTCAACAAACCTCTTCAACAGAGACTTATGAAACACGTTATGGATCTTAAATGTAACAGGAAGAGCCAATCGAAAAGAGACCGGATTAAGAATCTCCAAAATCTTGTAAGGTCCAATAAATCTAGGTTTAAACTTTGGAGAAGCCACTTTCATAGAGATATTCTTTGATGACAACCAAACCATATCACCCACCTTAAATCGGGGACCAATCGTCCTATGCCGGTTGGAAAACCGCTGGGCCTTTTCCTGGGAGAGAGACAACTTATCCACCACTTGGTCCCAAATCTGGTGCATTCTCTCCACCACAGTGTCAACACCTGGGCAGGCAGAAGACTCCACCTGCCCTGAAGAGAATCGAGGATGAAACCCAAAGTTACAAAAAAAAGGTGACATCAAAGTGGAAGAACTAGCTCTATTATTTAAAGCAAATTCGGCCAAAGGCAAAAATGAGACCCAATCATCCTGATCAGTAGAGATAAAACATCTCAAATAAGACTCCAAAGTCTGGTTTGTTCTCTCCGTCTGCCCATTGGTCTGAGGGTGAAACGCAGAGGAGAAGGACTACTGAATTCCCAGCTTGGAACAAAAAGTCCTCCAAAATCTAGAGACAAACTGAACTCCTCTGTCAGATACAATGTTCATAGGAATCCCATGCAAGCGAACCACCTGTTGCAAAAACAAGGGCACCAACTCTGAGGAAGATGGCAACTTAGGGAGTGGTACAAGATGGACCATCTTAGAGAATCTATCACAAATCACCCAGATAAGTCATTCTCTGAAAGACAGGCAGATCAGAAATAAAACCCATTGAAATATGGGTCCATGGCCTCCTGGGCAAAGGCATCAACAACCCACTAAAGCGAGAGCAAGGTTTAGACCGGGAGCAAGTCCCACAGGACTGCACAAAATTCCTGACATCACGAGATAAGGCGGGCCACCAAAAAGATCGACTCACCAAATCTCTAGTACCAAAAATACCTGGATGACCAGCCAATGCGGTGCAATGAACTTCAGATATTACTCTCTTCCTCCACTGGTCAGGAACATACAATTTTCCAATGGGACAACGCTCAGGTTTGTCCTCCTGAAACTCTTCCAGAGCATGTCTCAAATCGGGCGAGATGGCAGAAAGAACTACCCCCTCACCTAAGATGGTAGCAGACTTGGTCACAATAGGAGAATCAGTAAAGAAACTCCTAGAGAGGGCGTCTGCCTTGACATTCTTAGTGCCCGGAAGAAAAGAGACCACAAAATCAAAACGTGTGAAAAACAAGGCCCACCTAGCCTGCCTAGGATTCAAGCGTTTGGCCGACTCAAGGTAAATCAAATTCTTGTGGTCAGTGAGGACCACGACTTGATGTCTAGCTCCCTCCAACCAATGTCTCCACTCCTCAAATGCCCATTTCATGGCTAACAGTTCCCGATTACACACATCATAGTTGCGTTCAGATGGGGAGAACTTTCGGGAAAAGAAAGCACAGGGATTCATTTTAGATGTTACCGGATCTTTTTGGGACAAAACAGCTCCTGCACCAATCTCAGAAGCGTCCACCTCTACCTGAAGCGGGAGTGAGACATCAGGTTGCCGCAAAACTGGAGCAGAAGTGAACCTCCGCTTCAGCTCCTGAAAAGAAGAAACAGCCTCTGGAGACCAATTCAGCACATCAGCACCCTTCTTAGTCAAATCAGTCAATGGTTTGGCAATACCAGAAAAATTAGCTATAAATTTATGATAAAAATTAGCAAAACCCAAAAACTTCTAGATGGCCTTCAAAGAAGTGGGATGAACCCAATCATAAATGGCCTGTACCTTGGCCGGGTCCATTTCAATAGTTGACGGAGACAAAATAAATCCCAAAAATGAAATCCTCTGTACACCAAAAAGGCATTTCGATCCCTTGACATACAGGGAATTCTCCCTCAAAATCCGGAACACAGTCCGAACATGTTCCACATGAGAGTCCCAATCCTTGGAAAAGATCAAAATATCATCCAGATAGATGATCAAAAATGTATCCACAAAGTCTCGGAAAATATAATTCATGAAGCACTGGAAGACAGAAGGGGCATTAGTGAGCCCAAAAGGCATCACCAGGTACTCAAAATGTCCCTCCGGAGTATTAAACGCCGTCTTCCATTCATCCCCATGCTTAATGCGAATAAGATTATACGCCCCCCTGAGGTCAAGCTTGGTAAACCAGCAAGCACCTTTAACTCTGGAGAATAGATCAGAAATCAGGGGTAACGGATACTGATATTTAACAGTAATTTTGTTGAGGGAACGATAGTCAATACAAGGCCTTAATGAACCATCTTTCTTGGCCACGAAAAAAAAACCAGCACCAAAGGGAGAAGAGGATGGTCTAATATGACCCTTCTCCAACGACTCCTTAATATAAGATCGCATATCCTCATGCTCGGGTACAGATAAATTGAAAAGTCGACCCTTGGGAAATTTACACCCAGGGCTCAGCTCAATTGCACAGTCATAACTCCTATGAGGAGGCAAAGACGCAGACTTATTCTCACTAAATACATCATAAAAATCAGCCAAATAATCAGGAACATCATGCAACTGTGGAGAGGTGGAGAAAACAGGAGTGTCACTAAGAGCACACTGACAACCCCAACTCACCACAGACACAGATTTCCAATCCACAACTGGATTATGGATTTGCAAACAGGGAAACCCCAGAACAATGGTATCATGCAAATTATGCCACACCAAAAATCTGCAATTTTCTTGATGGTCTTGGGTGACCCGCATTACCACCTGGGTCCAAAACTGAGGTTTTTCTTCGCCAAAGGAGTAGCATCAATACTCCTCAAAGGGATAGGAGTCCGCAGAGGTGTCATAGGAAACCCACAAAGTTTAGCAAAATCCAAGTCCATCAGGTTCAGAGCCGCTCCTGAATCCACAAAAGCCTTAGCGGAAAATGTGGACAGGGAGCAGATCAGAGTAATTGCCAGAAGAAACTTAGTTGTGCACACCCACAGCAAATGTGTGTGCAAAATGCTTCTCTCGTTTAAGGCAGACAGAAATATTATGAGAGGCATCTCCACAGAAAAAACACAGTTTATTACGCCTTCTGAACTGCTGACGTTGCGCCCTAAACAAAACTCTATCACACTGCATAGGTTCAGACATTTGTTCAACAGGTGGCAACATTTCTCGTGTAATTTTACGTTCACGTAAACGCCGATCAACCTGAATGGCTAATGACATAGAATCATCAAGACCGGAGGGAACAGGAAATCCCACCATAGTATCTTTTACGGTTTCTGACAAACCCTTCCGAAAGAGAGCTGCCAAGGCACCATCATTCCAGGTAGTAAGGACCGCCCACTTTCAGAATTTTTGACAGTACAACTCTGCAGAATCCTGACCCTGGCTCAATGCCAACAGGGCTTTTTCAGCTCGATCAATAGCATTAAGTTCATCATACAACAACCCCAAGGCTTGAAAATATGCGTCCACATTAGTTAGATTAGGATCATCAGGTGTCAAAGAAAACGCCCAATCCTGGGGATCGCCGTGCAGCAAAGAGATGACAATTTTAACCTGCTGCGCAGAGCTCCCCAATGAGCTAGGTTTCAAGACAAGAAATAATTTACAATTATTCTTAAAATTCAAAAATTTAGACCGATCCCCAAAAAACACATCAGGAGTAGGGATCTTTGGTTCAGCAGCACGTGAATGAGCAAGATAGGCAGAAATTCCCCACACTTCAGCAGCGAGCTGCTCCACACGATCAGACAATTGCTTAATCTCCATTAAGAAAAAATTCCTCCTACGGCCCCAGAGAAAAAGAGGAAAAAAATATACATTAAAAAAAAAGAAAAATTCTGACACTTTTTTTTTTTACAATTCTTTCCTGCTATTGAGTACCCTAGAATCTGTGGTATGGCTGGTGATTCTGTTATGAATGAGTCACCGGAGGAGGAAAAAACAAAAATGCAAGCTAAGTCCAGAAAACAGGAGAGGTTGGTAGCTAGCGGATTGCAGACCCCTGATCCTATTCACAACAACTAACAGTAGCCATGGAGCATTCCTATGGTGGTCCTAGATGGCTCTTCACAGCCAGAGAACTAAATAAGCCTAAAGAAAGAAAGGGGAAATCTAAACTGCCCCAGAGCAGACACCAAAGCAATAGACAGCCCCCAACATGTATTGTCGGTGAAAACAGATGAAAACACAAACGTAGACAGAAAGACTGGCAGAGCAAACGATGGGGCCCAACTAACTAGATAGGAAGGACAGAAAAGATGCTGGCTGCAATCCGCAAAAACCCTACCAAAAATGTCCCAACACGTCTGATAGGAAAAAACGGCCCTGAAGTCACTAGACTTCAAAATCCCTATATCAGCACTCAGGTATATTCTGAAAACAGAGCAAAGAGATTTAACCAATCAGGGACAAAAATGGAAATTCAGCAGAGCCCCAGCCGGGGCTGGCAGAACACAAAACTAAGCAAATCAGACAAAATCTCATGGAACAATAACAGAGCAAAACTTAGCTTTAGAAGACAGGAACTGAACTGGAGGCCAGAGCTCAGAGCAGAGAAATCACCAGCAAACATACAGGGCGTCGGCTGCCTTATATCCACTCAGAGATTCCGGATTTCCAATCGCAATCCCCCTGTTCAGGTGACAGGTTTCTCCCATCCAAATCAGTTTCACCACCTCCTTTCACCAGCAGAGGGAGTTAATCGGACATCAAAGGTGAACGAGAAAATGAGCTCACAACAACCAGGGTTACTAGTGGGGTACCACAGGGTTCTGTATTGGGCCCCCTACTATTTAATATATTTATTAATGATCTAGTGGATGGCTTACACAGTAAAATATCAGTATTTGCAGATGATACAAAACTATGTAAGGTAGTTAACACAGAGAAGGACAGTTTGCAACTACAGACAGATTTGAGTAAATTGGAGAATTGGGCTGAAAAATGGCAAATGAGGTTTAACACAGATAAGTGTAAGGTTATGCACATGGGAAGGAGAAACAGATGCTATAATTACTTACTAAATGGGAAACTGCTGGGGAAATCAGGCATGGAAAAAGACTTAGGCATCTTAGTCAATAAGAAGCTAAATTGGAGTGCCCAGTGTCAGGCAGCTGCCACCAAAGCAAATAGGGTCATGGTATGCATTAGAAGAGGTCTGGGGACACGAGATGAAAACATAATTCTCCCTCTGTACAAATCACTCGTCAGACCACACTAGAAGTATTGTGTGTAATTTTGGACGCCGATGCTCAAGAAAGACATTACTGAACTTGAAAGGGTTCAAAGGCGGGCTACTAAAATGATAAATGGAGTTGGTTCACTACAATACCCAGAAAGGTTATCAAAATTAGGTCTATTTACTCTAGAAAAGAGAAGACTTAGGGGAGAACTAATAAATATGTTCAAGTATATCAGAGGGCAATACAGAGATCTCTCCAATGAACTGTTTGTACCAAGGACTGTGACAAGAACAAGGGGGCATTCTCTTCGTTTGGAGGAAAGACAATTTCTGCACCAGCATAGAAGAGGGTTCTTCATGGTAAGAGCAGTGAGGCTCTGGAATTCTCTTCCTGAGGAAGTGGTGATGGCCAACTCACTGAATGAATTTAAGAAAGGAATGGATGCTTTTCTTGGGAGTAACAGTATAGAAGGTTACGAATAACAGAATATTATAGGTAGATGGCTGACCCAGCTTAGGGGAAGGAATTTTTTTCCCTATGGAGAAAATTGGCTTCTACTCTGTGGGTTTTTTGCCTTCCCCAGGATCAACAATACAAAGCAGCTGCACTAAAAATAGGCTGAACTAGATGGACATAAGGTCTTCCTTCAGCCTTCAAAACTATGTTACTATGTTACTATGACTAAGAAGAGATGATTTCCTCACAAAACATTTCCCACATTCTGAAGAGGAGAAAGGATTCTCCCCCGTGTGAGTTCTTTGATGCTTAAACAAATCTGATTTCCAGTTAAAATACTTCTCACATTCTGAACAGGAAAAAGGCTTCTCCCCTGTGTGAGTTCTTTGGTGCTTAATCAAATTTGATTTCTGGGTAAAACATTTCCCGCATTCTGAACAGGAAAAAGGTTTCTCGCCTGTGTGAGTTTTATGGTGAGTAACAAAATGTGATTTATGTGCAAAACATTTCCCTCATTCTGAACAGGAAAAAGGCTTCTCCCCTGTGTGGGTTCTATGGTGATTAGCCACATATGATTTCTTTGTAAAACATTTCCCACATTCTGAACAGGAAAAAGGCTTCTCCCCCGTGTGAGTTCTTTGGTGCTTAAACAAATCTGATTTCTGGATAAAACATTTCCCACATTCTGAGCAGGAAAAAGGCTTCTCCCCTGTGTGAGTTCTATGGTGCTTAACCAAATCTGATGTCTGGCTAAAACATTTCCAACATTCTGAACAGGAAAAAAGCTTCTCCCCTGTGTGAGTTTTCTGGTGTGTAACAAAATTAGATTTCTTGTTAAAACATTTCCCACATTCTGAACATGAAAAAGGCTTCTCCCCTGTGTGAGTTATTTGGTGTGTAACAAGATTCCCTTTATGGTTAAAACATTTCCCACATTCTGAACATGAAAAAGGCTTCTCTCCTGTGTGAGTTTTCTGGTGTGTAACAAAATTAGATTTCTGGTTAAAACATTTCCCACATTCTGAACATGAAAAAGGCTTCTCCCCTGTGTGAGTTTTTTGGTGACTAAGAAGAGATGATTTCCTCACAAAACATTTCCCACATTCTAAACAGGAAAAAGGCTTCTCCCCTGTGTGAGTTCTTTGGTGCCTAACCAAATCTGATTTCTGGTTAAAAAATTTCCCACATTCTGAACAGCAAAAAGGTTTCTCCCTTGTGTGAGTTCTTTGGTGCTTATCCAAATGTGATTTCTTTGTACAGCATTTCCCACATTGTGAACAGGAAAATCTATTGTCTGTTATGTGAATTTTTTCATGTGTAAGACAAGTCTTTTCAAGAAAACTATTTCCATATTCTGAATATGAAAATAGCTCCTTTCCTTTAGAATCAATTAATTTTGTAATGCTTATATTGTGACTTTGATTTTTTTTAGTAGTTGGTAATGAACCAAAAGATGGGACCTGTTTCAAAGTATTAGATGACAGATCTTGGCTATGAAGGGATGATGGTATATCTGGAGTAATGGCATTAACTTCAATTGGGTCCTGTGAGATCTCAAGATCATCAGATTTAAAAATTGAAGATGTCAGCGTTCCCTCTGATCTCCTGGTACAGTCATCTGCTAAAAATAAAACCAATTAATAATTTTGAATAAAATATCTTCACATTTTATACTTTTGAACATTTCTTCTTAAGCTGTCCATAGAAAATACAAGCTTTTTAAAAATACTGAATTATTCTCCAAGACAATGACAGTTCACAGTCTAATCGAAAGCCTCATAGCATGAACCAGCGCATCATGGTGTTCAATGGTTTGTTCATTCTGCTTCCCAAACATGGAATAAAAAGCCAACAAACAATGTTATATAGGTAAAAATTATACCAATAAAACTTCTACTCATCTCACGGAAACACAAGACACCACTAAGGTCCATCATCTGTCAGAGGAAAACCAAAAGGTTTCCACAATATTTGTGGCTCAAAAGCTCTTGAAAAGCAACATGGCTTCCATAAACCAATCCAGCAATATCCGCTCTCCCAAAGTCAAATATCCACTCTCTTCTGAGCCTTGTAGTGCACCCAAACCATATTTAGCATCCATATATTTGGCATTACTATAGTGAGACGAACCCACTTAATTTACGGTGTGTGTTTCCTGGAGCACAATCTGGGCATTATGTGTTGGATAATAAAATGGCAAATGGCAATTTTCATGTTGCAACATCCAGTGCGAGCTAATTTCCGTAAAGTGTCACTACTCCCATAGAATAATTCACTGAGGGTTATAATTTCCATAATGGAGTCACTTTATGGGGATTTCTACTGCTTTAGTTTCCTGTAATTGTGTTATATTAGGGCATCTGCAGATGGTGTGTCCCCTCTCCACTGGAATCTGCTCCTGTGATGTTTGAATCCGTCACCAAGCAGCGCCTTATTTATTGTGAAGGCGTTGCTGGTAATAGAAGAGACGTCAAAACCAGAAGCTCTGGGTGGCGCTGGCTCTGTCCAGCCACTAAGATTAGGGTTCCTGAGACCAGTAGTTTCATCCAGCCTGGCAGTATGGGTTTGTGTGCTGTCCAGCAATCTGGTAGTAATCTGCTACCTGCTTAAGCCAATTAGAAAGCACCAAACCCTACTAAAGCTTGAAGCATATTCCTGGAATCTGCCAGATACAGCCTTGTTCTCCTCTGGTTCAGTCCTCTGTGCTCAGCTGGTGTATTTGTTTCCTGGTGTAATCCCAGCCCGCTTACTGACTACACTTGTGTCTTCTGATTTTGTACTTTCTCTGCCCTCCTGGTTTCGACCAGCTACCTGACTATTCTTCTTGCCATCTCGCTCCACAGAATAGCGGGTAACACCATGGCTCAAGCCTAGGGGTCTCTGTGTAAGTCCAGAACCATATAGAGGGGTTAAAGGATGATGAGCAAGGCAATCACTGGGATCTGGAAAATAGAGTAGATAGAGCCAAGCCTTCTCGTGGTGGCCATCTTTTGATCTGCCAGGTGATCACTAACAGTGCTCCCAATACATCGTGTCTGCAAACTATTCCATCAAGATCTGTGTACGAATAGCTAAATGGCGCTCCTTCCTTTCTTAGCCCTACCATGTGCCCAGAAAGTAGTGTACAACCATATACAGGGGATTGTTGGATTCAAGACCAGGGGAAGAGTCTTGAGGAGATCATTTGCATATTCCCAGTGCCTTCTGGGATAAGTGAAGAGTCTCCACGAGCTCAACGATCACTGGGTTTTGGCCGTTGCAGCTGAAAAGAGGAAATCGGAGAAACCAGGGGAAGAGTCTTGAGGAGATCATTTGCATATTCCCAGTGCCTTCTGGGATAAGTGAAGAGTCTCCGCGAGCTCAACGATCACTGGGTTTTGGCCGTTGCAGCTGAAAAGAGGAAATCGGAGAAACCAGGGGAAGAGTCTTGAGGAGATCATTTGCATATTCCCAGTGCCTTCTGGGATAAGTGAAGAGTCTCCGCGAGCTCAACGATCACTGGGTTTTGGCTGTTGCAGCTGAAAAGAGGAAATCGGAGAAACCAGGGGAAGAGTCTTGAGGAGATCATTTGCATATTCCCAGTGCCTTCTGGGATAAGTGAAGAGTCTCCGCGAGCTCAACGATCACTGGGTTTTGGCCGTTGCAGCTGAAAAGAGGAAATCGGAGAAACCAGGGGAAGAGTCTTGAGGAGATCATTTGCATATTCCCAGTGCCTTCTGGGATAAGTGAAGAGTCTCCGCGAGCTCAACGATCACTGGGTTTTGGCCGTTGCAGCTGAAAAGAGGAAATCGGAGAAACCAGGGGAAGAGTCTTGAGGAGATCATTTGCATATTCCCAGTGCCTTCTGGGATAAGTGAAGAGTCTCCGCGAGCTCAACGATCACTGGGTTTTGGCCGTTGCAGCTGAAAAGAGGAAATCGGAGAAACCGCGCGCCTGTCGGCGCGCAAATTTTGTCTCATCTTTCATCTTTTTAAGAAATCTCAAGATGGAAGAGGCCAGGAGCCATTTGGTGAGCTGCATTTCTTGCTACATGTTCACAGATTTACCAGTGGAAAAGCCAAACTTCACATGCCACAAATGCAAGCTTGTGACTCTGTTGGAGGAAAAGTTGCAAAATCTCGAAGAGAGGTTAGCTACGTTGAAGATCATTAAGGAAGGTGAAGAGTTCTTGGACAGAGCAGAATTATCTCTTCATGTTACAGAAAGAGAAGAAATTCGAAGTGCACCTGAAGAAACAGAGGATTGGAGACATGTGACCCAGAGAAGCAGGAGGATCAGGAGGCAGTCAGCACCCATACTGCTCAGAAACCAGTACCAGGCTCTCACGCAGGAAAACGATGAAGAAATACATCAGGATAAGACTTTGCCAACAAACAGCAACCTTGTACGCCTTCAGAGTCCTCCTGGATGGAGAAAGAAAAATGTTGTGAAGAAGAAACGGAGAGTGGTGGTCATGGGGGATTCCCTGTTGAGAGGAACAGAGGCCGCTATCTGCAGACCGGATATAACTTCAAGAGAAATGTGCTGTCTTCCAGGTGCAAAAATTAAAGATGTGTCTGACAGGATATCAGGACTCTTCAGACCTACAGATGACTACCCATTCCTGCTACTACATGTGGGGACAAATGACACCGCAAGAAACGACCTGGAAACCATCTGCAGAGACTTTGAAGACTTAGGCAAGAAAGTGAAAGAACTGGGAGCGCAGGTGGTCTTCTCTTCCATCCTCCCAGTGGATGGCCATGGAACAAGGAGGTGGAATAAGATTCTGCAGGTGAACAACTGGCTACGTCGATGGTGCCGTCAGCAACGATTTGGATTTCTGGATCACGGAGTGAACTACTTATACGATGGACTACTTGCTAGAGATGGGGTGCACCTTACGAAGACTGGAAAGCAGGTATTTGGAAGTCGCCTTGCTACACTTGTAAGGAGAGCTTTAAACTAGAACAACATGGGAAGGGAAGCAAAAGACCAGAAAAAGCCATACACCTGACAAATGCTACTGAGAACTCTGCTATTAGAAGTGGAAAGGAAGAACAAAGACGAAAGAATCTAATTAAAAAAAATATTGGAGAAAGAGAAACCAATCACAAACTAAAATGTTTCTATACTAATGCACAAAGCATGGGCAACAAACAAGGAGAATTGGAACTACTAACACAGGAAAAGAAATATGATGTCATTGGAATCACTGAAACTTGGTGGGACAATACACATGATTGGAATACAAGACTAGAAGGATACAACTTATTTGCAAGAAACAGACTTGATAAACGAGGAGGGGGTGTCGCATTGTATGTTAGAAATGCGTATATCTGCACAGAGATTGAAGCTTCAGAGACTGGGAGTTCTGTGGAAACTGTTTGGGTAAGAATACAAGGACAGAACAATGGAAAGGACACCATTGTAGGCATTTACTACAGGCCGCCTGTGCAAGCTGAAGATATGGATGAACTCTTTATGCATCAAATGGCCAAGTTCTCCAAAAAATATGACATAGTTGTCATGGGAGATTTCAACTATCCAGACATTTGTTGGGAATCTCTCTCAGGCAAAACTAACAGGTCAAGGAAATTCTTATCCTCTCTTGCTGACAACTTTATCTTCCAAAAGGTAAAGGAGAAAACAAGGGGAACTGCTACCTTGGATCTAATCCTTATAAACAGGGAGGAAATGGTTGAGGAGGTAAAAGTGGCTGGGACCCTAGGAGGTAGCGACCATGCTATTTTAGAATTTTGGATAACTAGAGGCGGAAGACCTGTGAAGACTCAGACGTCAAGGTTAGATTTCAGAAAGGCAGATTTTAAGGGATTCAGAAAGAGAATTGGAGGGATCCAATGGCTGGATATCCTTAAAGACAAAAATGTCCAGGAAGGATGGGAAATCTTGAAAAATGAAATTCTCAAAGCACAGTTGTTAACAATTCCGAAAAGAGGGAAGAATAGGAAGCATTTAAGGAAACCAGGATGGATGAACACAGAACTTAAGCACATGCTAAAAAGGAAGCAAAAAATGTTTATAAAATGGAAAGAAGGAGGCATATCTAAAGAAGAATATAATGCTGTCTGCAGAACCTGCAAGGCACAAATCAGATTAGCTAAAGCTGAAAATGAATTGAGGCTTGCAAGAGATGTCAAAAGCAATAATAAAGGATTTTGGGGATATGTCAAAAGTAAATGAAAAGTCAAAGATGCTATAGGATTTTTACAGGATGAAAATGATGAAATGGTAAGACAGGATGTTGAGAAGGCTGAACTTTTAAATTCCTATTTTGCATCTGTTTTCTCTCAGAAAGGAAATGTAACATCAACTGTTATTCACTGTCCTATTAAGGGAATAGAAGAATCCAGGATATCTATAAACAGAAAGATAGTGAGGAAACACTTAGCTAACCTAAATGTATTCAAGTCTCCAGGTCCAGATGAATTACACCCCAGAGTACTGAAGGAGATAGCAGAAGAAATTTTTGAACCCCTCTCCATAATCTTTGAAAATTCTTGGAGAACAGGAGAAGTGCCAGAAGACTGGAGAAGAGCAAATGTTGTTCCTATCTTCAAAAAGGGGAAGAAGGTGGACCCAGGCAACTATAGGCCGGTGAGTCTGACTTCTATACCAGGAAAGATCTTTGAACAAATTATTAAACAACATGTATGTCAATACCTGGATAAGAATGAAGTGATTAAACAGAGTCAGCATGGGTTTGTAACTAATAAGTCATGTCAGACTAATTTAATTTCCTTCTATGATGGTATTACTGATTGGGTGGATCAAGGAAATGCTGTAGATATAGTATATCTTGACTTCAGCAAAGCATTTGACAAAGTCTCTCATACAATCCTTATTGAAAAAATGACTAAGTATGGAATGGACAAGGCAACTGTTAGGTGGATTCATAACTGGCTTAGTGATCGGACCCAAAGAGTGGTCGTAAATGGCTGCACATCCAGTTGGAAGAATGTCTCAAGTGGGGTACCACAGGGCTCTGTCCTGGGCCCTGTATTGTTCAACATCTTTATCAACGATTTAGATGAAGGAATTGAGGGTAAACTGATTAAATTTGCTGATGACACAAAGCTAGGAGGGATAGCTAATACTAGAGAAGAGAGAGAGGATTCAAAAAGATTTAAATAAACTGGAGAAGTGGGCAGCAACTAACAGAATGGTTTTTAACAGGGAGAAATGCAAAGTACTACATCTGGGCAATAAAAATGAAAAAAGCATATATAGAATGGGAGGAATAGGGCTAAGTGACAGCACATGTGAAAAAGACTTGGGTATACTAATAGATCACAGACTGAATATGAGTCAACAGTGTGATGCAGCAGCAAAAAAGGCAAATGCAATTCTAGGATGTATTAACAGAAGCATACAGTCTAGATCACGTGAAGTAATTATTTCCCTCTACTCCTCTTTGGTCAGACCTCATCTGGAATATTGTGTCCAATTTTGGGCACCACATTTTAAAAAAGACATCAACAAACTGGAGCAAGTTCAGAAAAGAGCGACCAGAATGGTGACCGGTCTGCAAACCCTGTCTTATGAGGAAAGGTTGCAGGATTTGGGAATGTTTAGTTTGCAAAAGAGAAGACTGAGAGGAGACTTAATAGCTGTCTACAAATATCTAAAGGGCTGTCACATTGTAGAAGGATCAACTTTATTCTCATTTGCACAAGGAAAGACTAGAAGCAATGGGATGAAGCTGAATGGGAGGAGACACAGATTAGATATTAGAAAAAACTTTTTGACAGTTAGAGTGATCAATGAGTGGAACAGGCTGCCACGAGAAGTGGTGAGTTCTCCTTCAATGGAAGTCTTCAAACAGAGGCTGGACAGACATCTAACTGGGATGATTTAGCGAATCCTGCTTTGAGCAGGGGGTTGGACCAGATGGCCCAGGAGGTCCCTTCCAACTCTACGATTCTATGATTCTATGATTCTAAGAGACATTGGGAAATAATTTGTAAGGTCCATTTGTTTCCTATTATCCTGGTGAAAACTCTCTGGGTAATTAGAGTATGGGGCTCGGTGGCTCTTGGCAATCTAAACTATCGTAAGGGCCAATATTTTCTGTCAGATGAGTTTCAAGAAGAAAGATTAAACATTTGTAGAGAACTTTTTATAGTAGTGCAGAGCTGATGTGTCTTAAATTTAGATCTCAGGCATTTGGCAGAGGTAATGGAGACCTTATTTAAAAGGCTACCAGGTAGTTGCAGACTCACATAAGTGAGGCAGGCCGATCCCACCATCATCAAACTACCATACAAAATGAACCTGTACCAAAAGAACTAGAATAAAATACATGTTACCATATTTTTTGGATTATAAGACGCACCCCAAATTTTGAGGAGAAAAATAGGAACAATTTTTTTTAACAACATGGTGGTGCTTCTTAAAATCCATGCATCTTATTACTGTGGTGAAGCGGGGTCCCAGGGTCGCTGCTGGAGGAGGCAGGAGTGGGGTGATGCTGCAGACTGCAGGATGGGATGAGAGTGTGTCCGATGTGCAGTGCGCTGCTGCGAGTGTTTGGTGCTGCTGGAGTGCCTGGCGCTGCTGCCCGGGTGTCTGCCACTGTGGGGGGCTCTGTCAACATTTCATGAAAGGCCAGAGCCCCTTGGATGTCCTGTGCAGTGGACTCCGTTAACATGGCCACCGCCGGGGGGGCGGCGCATGCGCAGATGGAGATCTCGGGATCAAGATCTTGGGAGATGAGATTTCAGCCCTGAAATTAGATCTCAGGATTCTAGGAAGCCAACAGCATCATTACCCTCCGCTTTCTCTTACAGGCCCAGCATAAGATTTTTCTTCAAGTGATTTTCTATCTTGTCAGCACATTCTACGTACGCTGTCATTTGGCTTTATAGTTACAGAACTGGGCAGGTAACGGTCAGCATTTTGAGGTGGATGGATCCTCCAGGTTCTAAGTTCTATAGAAAAGGGCTTCCAATGCCCAAAGTCATTTGAACAGTTTTGGGTGGTGGAGAATGTGGTCTGGAGGCAAAATGGTGATCATGGTGATACGGCCGGACTACACCACCGATAAAGCAGCCACAGCCGGTGACTGAGAGGAATCTGTGACTTCTCTGCATTCAGTGGTTACTACTCACCTGGGTAGTCATATATGGGAATCTCCTCTTTACACCGCTCATCACCCCTCACATATGTCTCTGTAGTATTAATATGGGTCAGATCTTCACCCTGAAACAAATATTGTAAAAGTCACAGACAGATGGAGAAGTCCCATCTATGATCAGCTCTAATCCTGCCATCTCCACCGTTCTCATTACACAAGTTGTTGGAATATGTTTAGTGCAACAACTCCATTCCTGTGTATGAGTGTTTAGTTGCTAGTTTTGTATGCTGTTTATAAAGTTTTAAAAAAAAACTTGCAGAGGCTCACACCTCATGTGACTGTATTTCCTGTTTTCCTGCTGTGTCTGTGTATGAGAGAAGCAGCCTGCTGTAGATGCTGCACAGATAGAGACGCACAAATTATTTATTCCTGATCTATTAAGCTTATCATATATTGTTCCTGATTAGGGATGAGCGAGTAGTGAAATACTCGGACTCGCTGTACTCGTTATGAGTACCTCCTAATACTTGGGTACTTGCAACGAGTAGCGAGTCAAATGTAAGTCTATGGGAAATGCGAGTAATGGGCTGTGTGTGTGTGATGGGCTAGGACTGTGCAGGGACTGTGCCGGGCTGTTCGGGACTGTGCTGGGCTGTGCAGGTACCGTGCGGGGACTGTGCTGGGCTGTGCGGGATTGTGCTGGGCTGTACGGGAGTGTGTGTGGACTGTGCTGTGCAGGGACTGTGCAGGCTGTGCCGAATATTGCGAGGCGAGTAGTGAAATTTACTCGCCAGGATTCAAGTACCGCATTACTCGCCGAGTACCGAATCCTAACGAGTATACTCGCTCATCCCTATTCCTGATTGTTTCTGAATAAACAAGTTCTGTTGTCTCATGCTTGAAGAGAATCGTGAGTAATCCGCTGCCAACACAAGTTCTGTGATGTATTAAGAGAAGTATAGAGTCTACATCACGTCAAATAATTATTCTCATCTACTCCTTCTTGGTCAGATCTCTTCTGGAACACTGTGTCCAGTTCTGGGCACCACATTTAAAAAAAACATTGAAAAGCGAGACCAAGTTCAGAGAAGAGGATGGTGAGATAAAACAAGACTGAGCACAAGACCTTCACAGCCGTCTACACATCATAGGGGAGATCTCCTGACACCTTCTCTCCATCTACCTGATGATCCTGAGGAGCACTGGGATCTTCTTGGTTACAGTCCTGTGGAAGAAGAGGACGGGGACATCTCTCTGGTGTTGTCCTCTTACTGGATAGATCTGGAGGAAACACATACAGGGACTGAATTCATTCTCTACATACAGATAATTATAGGCCGTGTGTATTTAGTCCTGTCTATTACCTGGTGATGTGAGGGGCTGGGGAACCTCCATTATGACGTTCTTGTACAGATCTCTGTGTCCTTCTAAATACTCCCACTCCTCCATGGAGAAATAGACAGCGACATCCTGACACCTTATAGGAACCTGACACATACAATGATACCGTCATCCCCCCGATCCCTTCATAGTGTTACTGTATAATGTCCCAGCATTCCCAGCAGTGTCACCTCTCCAGTCAGCAGCTCAATCATCTTGTAGATGAGTTCTAGGATCTTCTGGTCATTGATGTCCTCATGGATCAGGGGGTGAGGTGGAGGCCCCGTGATTGGGCTCAGGGGTCTTCCCCATCCCTCAGACACAGGGTCCTGACAGCGATCACTAGAGGTCTTCTTCACCACTGTGTAATCCTGGTAATGGAGAGACACATTAATAAATCTCACTACAGACATTTCCAGAGTCCTCACCTCTCCAGTTCTGTCCATCTGTTATTCCCATAGATAAGAATGATGTAATGTGACGTCATCAGAATCTCTCACCTCTCCAGTGAGACGGAAGAGGATCTCTAGGGTGAGGTGTAACATCCTCTCCGCCATCTTGCCTCTGTCCATATCCATCCTTGATGGGTAAATCAGGAGAATTCTCTTCTGTAGAAGATCTTCACTGAGAGGATCCGATATTGTAGAGACCTGAATGAGAAGATGATCCGATGTAACATCATAAGAATCCGGTGTAATAAAACAATTACTGGAGACAATAAGGGAAACATATGAGGAGATTTATTATTTTACTGACATCTACTAATAAAACCTATATATTTAGGCCACAGACAACAAGCAGTTTCCTCCTCGGAGTCGGCAGCTGAACACGTTCTTCATAGACTCATCTTCCATAACGCTAATTCTCGTCTCATTGCCGACACTGGAATCGGCATTAGCAATACTGCAGGAGATA
The DNA here is from genome assembly GCF_039654945.1 of Dendrobates tinctorius. Classification (NCBI taxonomy): domain Eukaryota; kingdom Metazoa; phylum Chordata; class Amphibia; order Anura; family Dendrobatidae; genus Dendrobates; species Dendrobates tinctorius. The sequence continues at coordinate 3,604,022 of NW_027361989.1, read as the reverse complement.
TTCATTACACGTGAAATGAGAAATAACTCCTTCATGATGAGGACGACATCTTCATCTCCTACTGCGGCTCTAGAGACAGATTTGGCCAGAGTCGGTCACAGCCTCCATCCCCACCGGCCGTCTATATGAAGGTTTCCCGTCTTCCCAGCACTGGAATCTTCTATCACGTTAGATCTCAGCTCTGAGTCACACACAGAAGTTTGAGGCTTTTAGAAAAGATTTTTTGTTTCCACAAACACAACGGACAGAAATGATCTGACCCCAAAGTCTCCATGTACAGTGATTTATGGGGTTTATTTCTGGCCTTAGGCTTTCCTATATTACAAGAAAAACTCCAGAAAAATTAAAATGTTTCTAAAGAAAATTGGCTCCAACAATTCTTGTAAGAAGAAAAAAATATGCAAAAAGCAGAAGACACATTGTATAATTTTTAACATGTTAAATATTTATTAAAAATAAATTAATCTTTTTGGGCCCCAGAACATAGATGTACACCGCAAAAACCCTGAAAAGCAAACATGACATCTAAGAAGGTGTGACAGAGTCCGGCTGAATGCCCCCCGCCTCCAAGTACTCGATAGTATGGGGCGGCCTAGTTACTCCGATACTTACATGCCTAATAATGGTGTCTGGGCTGCAATGTATGAAGGTCTATTAGGCCGGGCCAGAGGCAGCGTCCAATAAGTTACCTTATAACGCCCCATACACATTAGACTAAAGTTCCATGAAAGCTCTGATTTCGGGGGGTTTGGCCGACCATATAATGTATTTGGGGGCCTCCCAACAGATGATGTCAGGGCAGAGAAGGATCCGGCATCCTGAATTTCAGAGGATAATCCGTCTGTTCTTCCTGTAGATAATCCTCCTCTAGAGGAGTCTGGAGGCGACTCTCTCATACAGACCACAGGAAAGCTGGAATATTTGTGTGTATGGGGGAGTCGGGAGAGAGCGCCGTCTGCCAAATGACCGTTCAGCCAACTCTGATCTCATGTGTATGGGGCCGTTAGTATTACACTGACAGGCAGTGATGATACACGGCACTACAGTAGTACAGGGCATCACCGGAGCCATCAGAGGCTTATATGTTGTATGGCCGCACTGATCAGAGGGGTTTAAAAAAGGTTTAAAGTGGAAAATAAATCAGTTTCAGCAACAAGAAATATCCATCACTATATGGAAAGCAGAGTCACTGCACAATGTTAGTTACGTCACGTCCATAACTACTTTATTATACTCTATTATCCTGTACACAGTGGAGTTGATAGAAATCACAGATCCCACAGCAATAGCTGGAATTGGACCCTCCAATGTAAAGAAAAAAAAAATCTCTCCATCTATATACACTGTTCAAAAAAATAAAGGGGACACTTAAACAACAGAATATAACTCCAAGTAAATCAAACTTCTGTGAAATCAAACTGTCCACTTAGGAAGCAACACTGATTGACCATCAATTTCACATGCTGTTGTGCAAATGGAATAGACAACAGACGGAAATTATTAGCAATTATCAAGACACCCTCAATAAAGGAGTGGTTCTGCAGGTGGGGACCACAGACCACATCTCAGTACCAATGCTTTCTGGCTGATGTTTTGGTCACTTTTGAATGTTGGTTGTGCTTTCACACTCGTGGTAACATGACACGAACTCTACAACCCACACAAGTGGCTCAGGTAGTGCAGCTCATCCAGGATGGCACATCAATGCAAGCTGTGGCAAGAAGGTTTGCTGTGTCTGTCAGCGCAGTGTCCAGAGGCTGGAGGTGCTACCAGGAGACAGGCCAGTACACCAGGAGATGTGGAGGGGGCTGTATGAGGGCAACAACCCAGCAGCAGGACCACTACCTCCAACTTTGTGCAAGGAGGAACAGGAGGAGCACTGCCAGAGCCCTGCAAAATGATCTTCAGCAGGCCACAAAGTTTCATGTGTCTGCACAAACGGTTAAAAACTGACTCCATTAGGATGATCTGAGGTCCCGACGTCCACAGATGGGGGTTGCGCGCACAGCCCAACACCGTACAGGACACTTAGCATTTGTCACAGAGCACCAGGATCAGCAAATTCACCACTGGCGCCCTGTGCTCTTCACAGATGAAAGCAGGTTCACACTGAGCACATGTGACAGACGTGACAGAGTCTGGAGACGCCATGGAGAGCGATCTGCTGCCTGCAACATCCTTCAGCATGACCGGTTTGGCAGTGGTCAGTAATGGTGTGGGGTGGCATTTCTTTGGAGGGCCACATGATGTTGGGCTGTGAGCACAACCCCCATGGAGACAAAATTGTGCCTTTGGGTCACCCTCCCAGGGCTGTGGGGTACCCGGTAGCGGGCCGGTGTAAGGGGGAATGTGTCACAGCAGCAGTGACCCGGTCCATGGCCCTGGGCGCCCAATATTAATGGCGGTGGTGTTAATGGTGTTAAAGCTTATTTGAATAGTTTGTGACGCCACCCATGGTGTTTGGCAAGGGAGATGTTAAGCCAATGCTGCATGCAGATCCGCGGGGACTGATGGTGTGGTGCAGCAAAGATGGTATAGCTCCCCACAGGTGGAGCTGTAGTCCCAGGGCAGTGTAGGTGCAATGGATAAGGAGAGGCGCAGAATGGTATAGATGCTGTTACCCAGATGTAGCGTTGCTGGAGGTGTTAGCGACGAATGAATGGAGGACACCAGAGCTTGCAGTTTCAACGCTTTACTCACAGTTCGTGGTACCCACTGGTGCCTGCCTCCGTGCCGTGTCCTCCGGGGTAGAGACTCAATCAACATCCCGGGCAAGTCAGAGTTCTCCTCTCCAACACTCCGCCAAGATGTGCCTTTCCTGAACGACTCCTCTATTGCGGCTTTTAGTGTGAAGAACTCCAGTACCGTAGTTCTCTGGAATTCCTCCTGTCAGATGTTCCTAGAACCTCACTTGTATGACAGACAGCGGTAGCCTCTTATCGGGGACTCCCTTCTCAGAAGTCCTGGCTCTCTATCCAGTTGCTGTTGTGTCCCAAGTCTTAGATGGGAGTAGTGCACTTACAGCCAACTACACCACCGGTGTCTGCTGCAGAACCAGAAGTGTCCATACAACCTCGGGGACCGGGCCCCAGCCTTGTGCTGAGAACCTATAGGCAGGGTTCCTCTTCCAACCCACAACTCCTCTCTGTTCTCCTACTCCTTCATTCCGCGCTGTTCCTTCTCTCTCTTATGGAAGCTTAGGTTGCAGTTCTACGTCTTTCTCCTTCTCTTCTCTTTCCCGTGCCAGCTGGCTCAGATCACTGAGGCAGCTGCAGCACTCTTTCTAAACTGAGCTCAAACTGAACTCAAAACTAACTTCCGAACTGAACTCCTTCTCGATAGACCTCCTGTCAGACTGACCTACGATCCTCAACTTTCCCCCTCTTTTATACTCTCTTGTTACAAAGCAGGGTTTCATGAAGGGTGCTCTGCTACCCCCAGCCTGAAGCTGCTAGGTGGACCTACTGAACTATCCTGTGTGTGACATGCAGGTGTTGGAGCGTGGAAAGGAGTTCCCAACTTACCTAGTTGGTGGGGCACCACACCTTAGGAGAAGGTGCAGTACATCTGTGGCGACTGAGCCTCAGGGGCGCCACACCTTTACCTGGAGATAAATTCCCAGTGGGGGGCAATTTCCAAAATGCAATAACTTAAGTGGGGAATTCAGCTCTTTTCTCACTTAAGAGATCTGTATATGGAGTCTACAAACTACAGTGGGGGAAATAAGGATTTGTTACGCTGCCAATTTTGGGGCTAAAGTCACATTTTTGTGAGGAAAAAAGTAAAATTGTCATTTTTTCCTTCCACATTGCTTAAATTCCTGTCACGCTATCAGGATTCAGATATTGTCCTGTCAGAAAGGAGAATACAGGGAGCGAAAGGGTTAATAGGACTCACAGGAGGAACCGGCCCAGAAAGCAGAAGATCCAGCAAGTGTCCGCCACATATATGACTGCTCTGTGCACAGGACCTGTGATGAGGTCACAGGAGGGGAGGAGTCAGGGGTCACATGATCAGGGGCCTCAGTGTGTGCAGGACTCAGTGTGCTGGAGCGCTCCCGATAATCAGCTGCGTGTGTCGCGCTGTGTGATAGTCACAGCACCTGCATGGAGGGCGACACATGCAGCTGATTATCGGGAGCGCTCCAGGGATCCGGGGTCCCGATGCAGCTATTCGGTAAGTGATATTAGCCAATAACAACTTCTCCGATGATATTCGCTCATCTCTAGTAATAACAGCTCAAAGAAATTCACCAAACTTTTCATTAAGTTTAATAGCAAGACCCTATTAAATATTGAGCACCAGCGGGACGAAGCATTGACAGCGGCATGTAAAAGTGTGGGCGCCCCTGGTCAAAATGACCGTTATTGTGAGCAGTAGTAAGATGAAGATGAAATGATCTCTAAAAGGCCGAACCTCTAAGATGACACATGGCCTTTGTATTCTAGGCAAAAATAATAATAAAAATAAAAAGAGACTTTTTTACAATTTCATAATTGCAAAAAGGAAAAAGGGCGATGCAAAACTTTGGGCACCCTTGGAGATTTGTGTACTGAGATAATTTTGACCAAGATTTCACACCTTAATTAGCTTGTTAGGGTTACGGTGAGATCACATGGTGACCAGGAGCTACAGTCTGAGGAAAGGGCTAAAAAGCCTTCACTAGACCCCTGTACAGCTGTATAATGAGGTCCAGGCTTTATAATGAAGGGACAGGAGTGAGGGCCTGTTCCCAGGAGCTACAGTCTGAGGAAAGGGCTGAAAAGCCTTCACTAGACCCCTGTACAGCTGTATAATGAGGCCAGGCTTTATAGTGAAGGGACAGGAGTGAGGGCCTGTTCCCAGGAGCTCCAGTCTGAGGAAAGAGCTAAAAAGCCTTCACTAGACCCCTGTACAGCTGTATAATGAGGCCCAGGCTTTATAGTGAAGGGACAGGAGTGAGGGCCTGTGCCCAGGATCTACAGTCTGAGGAAAGGGCTAAAAAGCCTTCACTAGACCCCTGTACAGCTGTATAATGAGGCCCAGGCTTTATAGTGAAGGGACAGGAGTGAGGGCCTGTTCCCAGGAGCTACAGTCTGAGGAAAGGGCTGAAAAGCCTTCACTAGATCCCTGTACAGCTGTATAATGAGGCCCAGGCTTTATAGTGAAGGGACAGGAGTGAGGGTCTGTTCCCAGGAGCTACAGTCTGAGGAAAGGGCTAAAAAGCCTTCACTAGACCCCTGTACAGCTGTATAATGAGGCCCAGGCTTTATAGTGAAGGGACAGGAGTGAGGGCCTGATCCCAGGAGCTACAGTCTGAGGAAAGGGCTGAAAAGCCTTCACTAGATCCCTGTACAGCTGTATAATGAGGCCCAGGCTTTATAGTGAAGGGACAGGAGTGAGGGCCTGTTCCCAGGAGCTACAGTCTGAGGAAAGGGCTAACAAGCCTTCACTAGACCCCTGTACAGCTGTATAATGAGGCCCAGGCTTTATAGTGAAGGGACAGGAGTGAGGGCCTGATCCCAGGAGCTACAGTCTGAGGAAAGGGCTGAAAAGCCTTCACTAGATCCCTGTACAGCTGTATAATGAGGCCCAGGCTTTATAGTGAAGGGACAGGAGGGAGAAAAGTGGGAAACCGCACATCCAAGCTCTTTCTACCTCCTGTCGCCTCCAGCTCAAAAATATATCCAGAATCCGTCCTTTCCTCCACCCTCAATCTACTAAAATGCTTGTGCATGCCCTCATCATCTCCCGCCTCGACTACTGCAACATCCTTTTCTGTGGCCTCCCTGCTAACACCCTCCCACCTCTCCAGTCCATCCTTAACTTTGCCGCCCAACTAATTCATCTCTCTCCTCGCTACTCCTCCATTTCTCCCCTCTGCAAATCTCTTCACTGGCTCCCATTCCCTCAGTGTATCCAGTTCAAATTACTAATACTGACCTACAAGGCCATCTATAACCTGTCTCCTCCATATGTCTCTGAACTAATCTCCCGATACCTTCCCTCACGTAATCTCCGGTCCTCCCAAGACCTCCTTCTCTCCTCCACACTTATTCGCTCCTCACCCAACCGCCTCCAAGACTTCTCCCGAATAGCCCCTATTCTCTGGAATTCTTTGCCCCAACAAGTCCGACTATCAACCACATTTAGATCCTTCTGACGGAACCTGAATACTCACCTCTTCAAGAAAGCCTACAGCCTGCAATGACCCCGCTACCTCCTTCTCTCTCACCACTACCGGCGATATCACCTCAAAGAACACCGGAACTGCTGCAACCCCCCAACCTACTGTCTCCTTCCCCACCATCCTGTAGCATATCAGCCCGAAAGGGCAGGGTCCTCTCTCTCCTCTGTATCAGTCTGTCATTGTTAGTTTGTTTACTATGAGTGATATCTGTAATTTGTATGTAACCCCTTCTCATGTACAGCACCATGGAATCAATGGTGCTATATAAATAAATAATAATAATAAGAAGAGCCGGACTGCCCATCACTAACCTGCAGAGCCGCACTCCACATATATGGCTGCTCTGTGCACAGGACCTGTGATGAGGTCACAGGAGGGGAGGAGTCAGGGGTCACATGATCTCCGGAGTGAAGACGCTCCATGGAGGCTTCTCCTCAGTCAGTGACATTCCCGTCATTATTCGCCCCTCACTACTGGCACAATTACCCCGCGCCGCCTTCTCTACACAGTGTTATGTGTGGAATGTAACGTGTGATTTCTCTGGAGGGAAATAGACCCCACACATGAGGGAATTCTCACCAGTTACCGGCCGTCTACTATATGGCGGCATATGATTGTGCTATCAACTCCACACCAGGAGCTAAAATGCCCAAATCTCGGTTAATTCCTCCCTTCCAGAGTCCGGCTGAGGTTCATATACGGCCATGCTCCTCTCCAGTCACCGTGGGGGGTTTGGTAGAAGGATGGAGGGTTGGGCCTGTGAGTCACGGGTCACCTTCCCTATCCTTTACCCCTTATACCTGACCTGTTTATCCAATTGTCTGCAGCTAAATGGTTTTACAAACTTACCGTGAGAGGGGAATATAACCTTATAAGTGTACGTCAGGGTGATTATTATTATTATTATTTATTTATATAGCATAATTTGTTCCATGGTGCTGTACATGAGAAGGGGTTACATACAAATTACAGATATCACTTACAGTAAACAAACTAACAATGACAGACTGATACAGAGGGGAGAGGACCCTGCCCTGTCGGGCTTACATTCTACAGGATGGTGGGGAAGGATACAGTAGGTTGGGGGGTTGCAGCGGTTCCGGTGTTGGCTGAGGTGATATCACCGGTAGTGGTGAGAGAGAAGGAGGTAGCGGAGTCATTGCAGGCTGTAGGTTTTCCTGAAGAGGTGGGTTTTCAGTTTCCGTTTGAAGTATCCAAATGTGGTTGATAGGCGGACTTGGTGGGGCAAAGAATTTCAGAGAATAGGAGCTATTCGGGAGAAGTCTTGGAGGCGGTTGGGTGAGGAGCGAATAAGTGTGGAGGAGAGAAGGAGGTCTTGGGAAGACCGGAGATTACGTGAGGGAAGGTATCGGGAGATTAGTTCAGAGACATATGGGGGAGGCAGGTTGTAGATGGCCTTGTAGGTCAGTATTAGTAATTTGAACTGGATACGCTGAGGGAATGGGAGCCAGTGAAGAGATTTGCAGAGGGGCGAAGTGGAGGAGTAGCGAGGAGAGAGATGAATTAGTCGGGCGGCAGAGTTAAGGATAGACTGGAGAGGTGCGAGGGTGTTAGCAGGGAGACCACAGAAAAGGATGTTGCAGTAGTTGAGGCGGGAGATGATGAGGGCATGCACAAGCATTTTAGTAGATTGAGGGTGGAGGAAAGGACGGATTCTGGATATAGTTTTGAGCTGGAGGCGACAGGAGGTAGAAAGAGCTTGGATGTGCGGTTTGAAGGACAGGGCAAAGTCAACGGTTACTCCGAGGCAGCGGACTTCTGGTACGGGGGAAAGTGTGATGTCATTAATTGTTATAGCTTGGTTGGGTAAGGAAGATCTGTGAGATGGAGGAAAGATGATGAGTTCAGATTTGTCGACATTGAGTTTGAGGAAACGAGAGGAGAAGAAGGAGGATATGGCTGATTGACACTCTGGGATTCTGGACAGCAGAGAGGTGACGTCTGGGCCAGAGAGGTAGATCTGAGTGTCATCAGCATAAAGGTGGTAGTGGAATCTGTGGGACTTTATGAGTTGCCCCAGACCAAGTGTATAGATTGGGAAGAGTAGGGATCTTAAAACAGAGCCTTGGGGGACTCCAACAGAGAGATGGTGGGATGAGGAGGTGGTGTGGGAGTGGGAGACGCTGAATGTGCGGTTGGAATGGTATGAGGAGATCCAGGATAGGGCAAGGCCTTTGATGCCGAAGGAGGAGAGGATCTGTAGTAGAAGACAGTGGTCAACTATGTCAAATGCAGAGGACAGGTCTAACATAGTAACATAGTAACATAGTTATTAAGGTTGAAGGGAGACTTTAAGATCATCTAGTTCAACCCATATCCTATCATAACTTGCCCTAACATGTTGATCCAGAGGAAGGCAAATAAAACCCATGTGGCAAACAGTAAGCTTCACATTGGGGAAAATAATTCCTTCCCGACTCCACATACGGCAATCAGACTAGCTCCCTGGATCAACGCAGGTCTAGAAACAGGAGTATAGAGTATTGTCCATTTGATTTGGCTGTAAGTAGGTCATTAGTAATTTTGGTCAGGGCTGTCTCAGTGGAGTGATGGGGGCAGAAACCAGATTGTAGATTGTCAAAGAGCAAGTTAGATGATAGGTGGGAAAAAAGTTCAGCATGGAAGTGCTGTTCCAGGAGTTTGGAAGCGAATGGAAGCAATGATATTGGGCGATAGCTGGATATAGCGGTTGGGTCGAGGGTTGGTTTTTTGAGGATAGGCGTGATTGTGGCATGCTTGAAAGCAGAAGGGAAGGTACCGGACGTTAGTGATAGGTTGAAGAGGTGGGTTAGGGATGGGATAAGTGTGGAGGTGAGGTTGGAGAGGAGGTGGGATGGATGGGGTCGAGTGCACAGGATGTGAGGTGCGATTTGGAGAAGAGACGATTAAGCTCCCCTTCAGTGATGTTGGAGAGTGAGGTTATGGGGTTTGGGCATTGGTCTGGCATGCAAAGGGGTTGTGGTGGTTGAGTGATGAAGATTTGCCTTGTTTGGTCAATCTTGTTCTTGAAGTGTGTGGCAAAGTCCTCGGCAGAGATGATCGAGGTTGGAGGAGACAGTGGTGGGTGGAGGAGGGAGTTAAAAGTTTTGAATAACTGTTTTGGGTTGTAAGATAGGGAAGATATGAGGGTTGTGAAGTAGGCCTGTTTAGCAGAGTTGAGGGCAGATTTGAAATCGAGTGTTGCCTGTTTGAATGTGGTGAAGTCATCTTGCAAATTTGTTTTCTTCCAGCGGAGCTCTGCAATCCTGGACACTTGCCGGAGCTTTTTAGTGGTGCTATTGTGTCAGGGTTGTCTGTTGGTACGTCGCATTCTGCCATGAACGAGAGGGGCAACCGCGTCAATAGCTGATGCGAGAGTGGCATTGTAGTAAACAGTGGCACCGTCTGTGTCATAGAGTGAGGATATGGATGCCAGTGGTAGAATAGAGTCAGAGAACGTGGGTGTCTAGGTGTGCAAGGTTTCTGTGGGTGTGCGTGTTGCTGGACATGGGTGCCAGGTGAGGAGGACAGGGATGAGAAAGTGAGTAGATGATGGTCAGATAGAGGGAGAGGGGAGGTGGTGAAGTTAGAAAGAGAGCAGAGACGGGTGAAGACCAGGTCTAGTGTGTGTCCATCTGTGTGGGTGGCTGAGGTGGACCACTGAGTAAGTCCAAAGGATGAAGTAATGGACAGGAGTTTTGAGGTTGCTGACTGAAGGGTATCAGTGGGGATGTTGAAGTCACCCATGATGATAGTGGGGTGTCAGTTGAAAGAAAATGAAGAAGCCAGGTAGAGAATTGGTCAATGAAGGCAGTGGTCAGGTCTGGAGGTCGGTATATGATGGCCACTTGGAGGTTGGAGGGAGAGTAGATGCGGACAAAGTGGACTTCAAAAGAGGGGAGGATTAGGGAGGGAAGAGGTGGGATTGGGATTGGGTTGAAGGTGCAGTTGGAAGAAAGGAGAAGACCCACTCCTCCACCGTGTCTGTTGCCAGGGCGAGGAGTGTGGGTAAAGTGGAGGCCGCCGTAACACAGCACAGCAGGGGAGGCAGTGTCAGAGGGTGTCAGCCATGTTTCTGTGAGGCCAAGGAAGGCAAGATTGTGAGAGAGAAAGAGGTCATGAATCACATGGAGCTTATTGCATATGGAGCTGGCATTCCAAAGTGCTCCCGAGAGAGGGAGCAGGGGGTTGGGTGTCAATGGCACAGGTTTTAAGTTGGAAAGATTGCGGTATTTCTTATTAGATAGGGAGCGGTAGGAAGGGGAAGTAGTTGGGGGTGTGAGCTGTGGGGGTCTAAGATTGGGAGATATGACGCCAGCAGTGAGGAGAAGCAGAGAAAGGGAGAGCAGATGGGAGAAGGAGAGTGGGCAGCTTGTTTTATGTTTCATTCGGACAGATTTGAGGTTGAGGAGCCGTTCAGCAGAGGAGGTCAGGTGGGAAGGAAAGAGTGAAGGGGAGATGATTATTTGGTTAGAGGCTGCTGGGGTTTGGGGATAGCGAAGGAGAGTGAGGACTAAAGGAGCAAACACTGTGAGGGCATATGTAAACATGGTGAACAAATAAGATAGGTTAAGAAAAGCTAAGTCCAAGTAATAAGAATGGCTTACTCAGCAGACATACCCAAAAGAGACAGGTATATAGTGTGGGGTCCTGACTCCTGCCGAGAATAACTGCCGTAGTAATAACTGCATTTTCGCAATACTTTTGCTGCAGTGATACTTATGCTGCAGAGAGACACGTGCCTGACCCGCACACGTGCCCCCCTAGAAGGCATCTGAATATATAGGACTGATTAGAGGAACAGGTGAGAGGGATTGTGGGAACTGATTTGGGATAAATTACCAATTGCCTAGCACACCAGGGGATGTTAGACAATCAAAGGCACAGGGCCTAACTACATCCATATGCTAGTAACACCTTACACCTGATAACATCTCTACTGGCCCCACGATGGCTATACAGCAGTAAGTATTGAGTTCAATGCAGCAAATGAATTTAGCAAACATTCAGTAGGCACTGTTATATACCATTAAATGAGAGGTTGCACTAGATGACAGCAAACAGGGATTATAGTAGTAGCAGGAGCAGAGATTGTACCATTAAATGAGAGGTTGCACTAGATGACAGCAAACAGGGATTGAATGGAAGGCCGCATTCAATACACCTGAGGGGCAGATATAAAATCTAATGCTGCCATTCGGGGTAACCAATGCTCCGGCAGTCTGTGAAAATGTCATTAATTATATTTTTTTCTCACTGATCGGTAGATTTGTGGTAATTTTCATGGATGATATAGTGAGTTAAGGCCCTTTTACATTTAGCGATGCACCAGCGATCCGACCCGGTCAGGATTGCTGGTGCATCGCTAAATGATCGCTAGTGAGCTGTCACACAGGCAGACCTCACAGCGATGCAGCAGCGACGCAGCGCACGATACTCAGAATTCAGAGAGACCATGGCAGATCGAGTGACAACATAGGCAAGGTTTCAGATTGCATGTAATGATTTTATTCGGTAGACAGGCGATTATTAGCAAATCTTCCTCCTCTTTTATGTTTCTTGGCGCTAGGACATTTTTCAATTATGGAAGTCTTAAAAATGTCAAAAAGGGATTGCTGGGTAATGTTTTTCCCATTCCAGTTGTCTGACATGCTCATGATGCTCCTGCAGAGGACGTGAGTAACTCAATATATCATCCAGGTAAACTACCGCAAATCTACCCATCGGTGAGAAAAAAAATGACATTTTCAAAGACTTCTGGAGCATTGTTTAATCTGAATGGCATCACCAAATTTTCAGTATGCCCCTCCGGTGTATTGAATGCGGTCTTCCATTCGTCACCATTGCGTATACGTATAAGAGGAATCATAAGGGATTGAAAGATTTGTCACCCAGATCCTTCTTACAATTTTATTCCATGGTGAAACGTGACATCAAACCATATTGGAGTGCGGTGTGCAGGTAGCAGGGAGCTATACAGATGAGAGAGCCTGACGGACTACGGCCGTTTCGCACTTGCTTAGCGCTTCTACCGGTCCATGCTTGTCAGGGGGTTACACCACTTCCTTTTTACAAGGGTTAGGAAATGGTTAACTGAGAAGTGCAGATCATTTACAGTGAGTACAGTGAAATGATTAATATAAAAAATTAAAAGAAATATAACATAGATCATAGCCACACAGACATATTCAATGTATCATTGAGGCCAAGGGGAACTTGTGCATCGCAATCCACAATCCATGCTGCTTCTCTTGTTAGTAGTATTAAATCAACTAATGATCCCAAATAACTTGTGTTATTTAAATTAGTAAAATCCAAGAAACTGTCACTCACAAAACTCCATCAAGACATAGAATTAACAGGTAAAACACAAGAACTAAAATTATAGAGAAATTGCAATTTTATTAGAAATATCAATTTTTTTCATATCACATAAAATTTATTATTAAGCGATTAATAGGGGGGTTTTGAGGAGCACGGCTTTAGCCATCGCACATGTAAGTTTGTTTAAAATTGTTTCACTACAACCTGTATTGTAGAGACGAGCGACTTTGCCTTTTTTCTGGTCGAGTCTGGTTTCATGAAACCCGACTTTCGCAAAAGTCGGGTAGAACGAAATCTGCCGATTATCGTGAAAAGTTGAAGGCCGACTGAAACACGAAACCCAATGTAAGTCAATGGGGAAGACAAGTCGGCAGTGAGAGGAGGACAGGAAACACACCTACAGTGCCCTTTAGAATGCCAAAAACATCAATTCTGATTACTGAAGCTTTTCAACCTTAATTTACTTCATAATACTAGTTACGCACTGAAAAATGGGGGTTATTTGGCTAAATTTCTGGGGGGGGGTAGGGCTGGCTCCAGCTTTTCATGTGCCCTGGGCCAAAGAGCGCCCCTTTAACACATACCACAACTCATGATGCTCCGATACCGCAGAGAAATAGCGGCACAGTACAATGAAAAATACTTCACTTTTTACATCTCATGACTGATATCCATTTTTAATAGCTCCAAAAACGGACAGTATATTGCTCCATACAGTATTATGGCCACCGCATAGTGCGCTATACAGAGTAATGAGGCCCATATATTTCTCCATACAGAATCATTGGTCCCATATAATGTTTGAAACAGTATATGATTAGCTCCACATAATGCTACAGTATATGTTGGTCCCAATGGATGAAGCTCCACTGTCTTATGGGCCCAAATAATGCTCCAAACATAATGGACCCCATTTCTAATGCTCTAGTGTATAATGTGCCCTGTAAATGCTGCTCCAGTGTCTGATGTCCACCTTTGGAATGCTCCAGTGTATGGTGGGCCCCATATATCATTCTCCAGAGTATAGTGCTCCCCAAAAATTGCTGTCCCAACATTGAAAACAATTAAATAAGTCTCCTCACTATGGAATCCCTGTACTAGTCGGGACTCCTTGTCGTCCCCATCGTCCATCTCACTGCACTTGGCTGTTTAGGTAGAGGGCGTATAGACGTGATGTCATTGCGCTCTCTGATCAGACTATCACTGTCAGGAAATGCGGAAGACGTCATGGCGGTGGAGCAGGGAGAGGTAAGTATTTCAATTTTGCAAGTGCTGTGAACCTGAGCAAGCAGGGGGGCCCACTCATTGGTGACGGCAGTGGCACAGGGCCCCTCTAATAGTACGGCGGTGTGTGGTGGTGTGTCTGACGGCTGGTGGGGGTGGGCCCTCCACCCACCGGCAGAGACACTTTTGCGTACTATGAGGGGCCCTGTGCCAGTGCCGTCGCCCATGAGTATGTCCCCCCCACCAGCTCAAGGAACCTGCACTTTCATCTGCACCTTCCTCTTTGTCACCGTGTAAGGTGGTATAGTATGCGGGAAGGGGAACCTGAGTTTCCTCTGGGTCAAATTCTGGCTGTGTAGAGTGTGAGGGGAATGTAGTGGTCTGGGTCAATGTACCAGCAGAATCATCTAGCAGTGGCTGGGCATCAGTGCACTTGTGGCGTCCCCAGGAGTACGGTCGCCACAGTGGCATTACCTTCCTCCTAGGGAGTGTGATGTCATGCTTGGAGCAACGAAGGATCTCTCTAGCAGTTAAACCAACACACAACACATTTCCCACTCCACGCCAGCAGGGAGACCTCTGAACATGACTGCTGAGGAGCTGCGCTCTGTGGTCGGGAGGAGGTAAGTTAGGCCATTCTGTGCAGGGAAGGGGAAGTGTGTGGACGTGAGAAGGGGAGCTGGAGGATGAGCAGAGTTAAGGCTCACTCCTAGCTGGAGCGCATGGTCCGGATTCCGGTCTCCAAGTTTGTAGGAACACTGACGTTCCTGCAGCAGAAACCGGAGGAAGTAGCAGCTGTAAATGCTCTGTACCCATCTGAGGCTCGGAGGCCCCAGCATCTACGTGTGTGAGCCAGAAGGAAAAGACTACGGCTGCCAGCCATACAAGAAAGTTCCAAAAGAGAGTCAACAGGGGGAACTTCATTGAACTCAGCACTGCGAGTACCTCAGATAAGCGCTAGAACGGAGGCCACACTACCTATCTGCAGAGAGAGAAATCCAAATTTGCTTCCAGGCTGACCAACTCCTTCTCCATCTGTACTCTGGGTCCTGGACAGCACCTACCAAGTACAGGTAAAGGAACTGCACGACTGTGTCTGTCATCTTTCTCCTGCGCCTGGCGCACGGCTCAGCTACATCCTGCACTGCACACCATCTCCCAACTCTTTCATCTGCCCTGCGACTACGGCCCTACCTGTGCAGGTCTTCTACATCTTAGCTGCACCACAACTTCTGTCCCAGAGAAGCGACACTGCAGCACTGGTCAATCTACTCAGAAACCACAGGTGGCTTCACGTATCATTCACCTATAAACTAATTCACCCCTTTGTATGGACGCCCAGGGCCACTTAACAGGTCACCACCTCCGTGACACATCCCTGTGAGACACCGGCCCGGTACCGATTAACCCCACTGCCCTGGCTGGCCACCCACACTCCATGTCAGATTCATCTTGGACTGGGGAATTCATGATTTGACTTGATAACCCAGGCATGGTATGATAGAAAGAGCTACATGGACTAATGTGAAGTGTGGCCTGCTGCCTCATTCAGTTTGGGTGGGGGTGCAGGACACAAGGAAAGGGGTTCTTCCTGACCAGGAGCCTGCACTGACGACTCAGTGCTTGCATTTTTTTGAAACTTCAGAAGAGGCGGGCATATTTGATGGAGGCTGTTTCTGCAATGTAAGCCAAAACCAGTTCCTCATGCTGCGCCTTTAAAAGCGGTTAACCTACTCCCAGAAAAGTTATCATTCCAGGCGTTCCGGAGCCAGACCATGACGCAGGCTCAACACCTCCTGCCTTAGCTGATATTGTGCTTTTGCCACTACCAGCAGATGCACCACCACCATCATCACCAGCTGGCCCCCCCGCACCCACGTCCGCGGCCTCTTCCACCAAACTTCAAAATTTTGCAAAATAGACACAAAATAACATCAGATACATGGTACTATATCAGAAGCGTACAGCTCTATTCAGTCAAAGGATAATTGTCAATCTCCATATATATTCCATCAGTCACACAGAGACACTCCCAGGCTCAGTATGGATTAGACAAGAATATAAAAAGTAGACAAAGTGTACAGTATCATCAGATAGCAGGTATACATAGCATAGTTTAAACACTAACAATGTACGTCTATATATCAGGAGTAGTGTTGAGCCACCCCGCTAGTGTTTTGGTTCGTCGCACAGGAGGCAAGTTCGTCGAATGTTCGTCGAACCCCATTGAAAACAATGGCACGCAAACACAAACACATACTAACACATACAAAACAATTGCAAAACACCTTAAAAGGTGTCTCAAAGCCGACAAAATGCTCAGGAGACAAAAATTACATATGGAAAAGGGCAACTACAATTAGAAAAGAGGTGGCGGAGTAAAAGGAGGAGGTGGAGGAGACACAGATATAGACTTGTCATTCCCTTATGAAGTCAAGAAAAGCTGAAATAAAAATGTAAAATACCAACCAAAAAAAAAAAATTCTGAAATCGAACACGATCATATACCGTCGGACTTCCCACCAATAAATTATGCCAACTGGCGATCGGGCGGCGTTATTCCCACGAACCTCCAAACAGCATCCATGAAGGCAAAGTGTTTGCTTTCCGGGGGCAGTATGATTGCAAAGCTGAACCTTAAAGGAATGTCCAAATGGGCACCACCAGGAGTGGAGCCTGCGGCTTAATTGGACTCCACCCGGGAAACCACAACCATGCCACTAGTGTTGAGCATTCCGATACCGCAAGTATCGGGTATCGGCCGATACTTGCTGTATCGGAATTCCGATACCGACTTCCGATATTTTTTCAATATCGGAATTCGGCATCGGAATCGGAAGTTCAAAGTTGATTGACAGACTGACGTCATCATGATGCGCGGTGTGTGCGCATCATGATGCGCCGTCATTTCGGGCCTTCCGGGGGTCTCTGCCGGCCTGCCGGGGGGCTGTGCCGGCCTGCCGGGGGGCTGTGTGGACTGCCCGGGGTCTGTACCGGCCTGCCGGGGGGCTGTGCCGGCCTGCCGGTGGTCTGTGCACCCTGTGGGGGTCTGTACCGGCCTGCCGGGGGGCTGTGCCGGCCTGCCGGTGGTCTGTGCACCCTGTGGGGGTCTGTACCGGCCTGCCGGTGGGCTTTGCCGGCCTGCCGGTGGTCTGTGCACCCTGTGGGGGTCTGTACCGGCCTGCCGGGGGGCTGTGCCGGCCTGCCGGGGGGCTGTGCTGATGTCCGGGGGTCTGTGCAAGCATCGTCCGATGGGACTACAAGTCCCATCGGGCGATGCCTGCTACCATGACAGTGATTGACACATTAGCCAATGATGGGACAGTAGTAGTCCCATCATCCGGCTAATGTGTTAAATGTTAAAAAAAAAAATACTACATACATACTACATGCATGCTACATACATACTACATGCTACATACATACTACATATATACTACATACATACTACATACATGCTACATACATACTACATGCATGCTACATACATACAACATGCTACATACATACTACATGCATGCTACATACATACTACATGCTACATACATACTACATATATACTACATACATACTACATATATGCTACATACATACTACATACATGCTACATACATGCTACATGCTACATACATACTACATACATACTACATACATACTACATGCATGCTACATACATACTACATGCATGCTACATACATACTACATGCATGCTACATGCATGCTACATACATACTACATGCTACATACATACCACATACATACTACATACATACTACATACTACATATATACTACATGCATGCTACATACATACTACATGCTACATACATACCACATACATACTACATACATGCTACATACTACATACATACTACATACATACTACATGCATGCTACATACATACTACATGCATGCTACATACATACTACATGCCACATACATACCACATACATACTACATACATACTACATGCTACATACATACTACATATATACTACATGCATGCTACATACATACTACATGCTACATACATACCACATACATACTACATACATGCTACGTACATACTACATATATACTACATGCATGCTACATACATACTACATGCTACATACATACTACATATATACTACATGCATGCTACATACTACATGCTACATACATACTACATGCATGCTACATACATACTACATGCATGCTACATACATACTACATGCATGCTACATACATACTACATGCTACATACATACTACATGCTACATACATACCACATACATACTACATATATACTACATGCATGCTACATACATACTGCATGCTACATGCATGCTACATACATACTACATACATACTACATGCTACATACATACCACATATATACTACATACATACAATACATTCATACAATACATACATAGACATACAGTACATATAACATAGAGTAACATACTTACCAATACTTGTCACATTGTTCCCCGAAGCCATTGTCTTTTCCGGAATAAATATTAACATAACAAACCACAAAAATACTCACCCACGATCCGAAGCAGTCCACGAGTGTGTCCCACGACGATCTTGGGTAGAGAACGGCAGCATCAGCTGTTGCTGCCGTTCTCTACGGGCTGCAGGAATCCAATGACGGAAGGTAGGTATCCTTCCGCACTGTATTCCTCCGCCACTTAAAAAAAAAAAAGTCCCTAGTCTCACTTTATGCCATTGCTGCGTGGGAAATTCCCACACAGCAATGGCATAAAGTGAGACTAGGGACTTTTTTTTTTTTAAGTGGCGGAGGAATACAGTGCGGAAGGATACCTACCTTCCGTCATTGGATTCCTGCAGCCCGTAGAGAACGGCAGCAACAGCTGATGCTGCCGTTCTCTACCCAAGATCGTCGTGGGACACACTCGTGGACTGCTTCGGATCGTGGGTGAGTATTTTTGTGGTTTGTTATGTTAATATTTATTCCGGAAAAGACAATGGCTTCGGGGAACAATGTGACAAGTATTGGTAAGTATGTTACTCTATGTTATATGTACTGTATGTCTATGTATGTATTGTATGAATGTATTGTATGTATGTAGTATATATGTGGTATGTATGTAGCATGTAGTATGTATGTAGTATGTATGTAGCATGCATGTAGCATGCAGTATGTATGTAGCATGCATGTAGTATATATGTAGTATGTATGTGGTATGTATGTAGCATGTAGTATGTATGTAGCATGCATGTAGTATGTATGTAGCATGCATGTAGTATGTATGTAGCATGTAGTATGTAGCATGCATGTAGTATATATGTAGTATGTATGTAGCATGTAGTATGTATGTAGCATGCATGTAGTATATATGTAGTATGTATGTAGCATGTAGTATGTATGTAGCATGCATGTAGTATGTATGTAGCATGCATGTAGTATGTATATGGTATGTATGTAGCATGTAGTATGTATGTAGCATGCATGTAGTATATATGTGTTATGTATGTGGTATGTATGTAGCATGCATGTAGCATGCATGTAGTATGTATGTAGTATGTATGTAGTATATATGTAGTATGTATGTAGCATGTAGTATGTATGTAGCATGCATGTAGTATATATGTAGTATGTATGTAGCATGTAGTATGTATGTAGCATGCATGTAGTATATATGTAGTATGTAGCATGTAGTATGTATGTAGCATGCATGTAGTATATATGTAGTATGTAGCATGTAGTATGTATGTAGCATGCATGTAGTATATATGTGTTATGTATGTAGCATGCATGTAGTATGTATGTAGTATATATGTGGTATGTATGTAGCATGCAGTATGTATGTAGCATGCATGTAGTATATATGTAGTATGTATGTTGCATGTAGTATTTATGTAGTATGAATGTAGCATGTATGTAGTATGTAGTATGAATGTAGCATGTATGTAGTATGCATGTTGTATGTATGTAGCATGTAATTTTTTTTTTTTTTTTTTTACATTTAACACATTAGCCGGATGATGGGACTACTACTGTCCCATCATTGGCTAATGTGTCAATCACTGTCATGGTAGCAGGCATCGCCCGATGGGACTTGTAGTCCCATCGGACGATGCCTGCACAGACCCCCGGAGCCTGCACAGACCACCGGCAGGCCGGCACAGCCCCCCGGCAGGCCGGCACAGCCCCCCGGAGCCTGCACAGCCCCCCGGCAGGCCAACACAGCCCCCCGGCAGGCCGGCACAGCCCCCCGGAGCCTGCACAGACCACCGGCAGGCCGGCACAGACCACCGGAGCCTGCACAGACCCCCTGGCAGGCCGGCACAGCCCCCCGAAAGGCCCGTACAGACCCCAGAGAGGCTGTACAAGGGCAGGAAAGGGTTTTTCTTATTCCGATACCGGAAGTCCCATAGACTTGAATGGGACTTCCGGTATCGGAATCGGCGATACCGATACTTTTTTTAAAGATCGGCCGATACCATCCGATACGATACTTTGAAGTATCGGACGGTATCGCTCAACTCTACATGCCACCTCAAGAAAAGATGCACACATTGAAAGCTTTGTCGATTGTGTGTGTGGTGTGGTATGTCCGTTTGTAGTTGTGCTAGCAATTTGTCAGCTTTATTCAGTTAACGAACGAGACTCCGGCATGGCCCCGCGGTACGCGTCAAGCTTACTAGAGGGATACGCAAAGCTCTGGCACTATCATGGTCTATCATGGCGTTACATGTCCGGGGCTGCATGCGCGCTACACTGAAAGGACCAGCTTTTGTCACTTACAGGTGCAGATAACCAGCAGAACACCGTTAGTGATGGGGATCTGTGATTCCAATTATTCCCCGCGAACGATGATTTCCCAGTAAGTGCAGGTCAACCGCAGTTCCTGAATTAGGCCTAACCGGCATTCCTGAAAAAATGCAAAAAATTACATGTCCAAACCACAGGTGCTGTAGCTTGCTTAACAGCTCTGCCGCCATTCTCAGGCCCAGTATGGATTCGACAAAATTCTAGAAAGTTGATAAAGGGTACAGTTTCACCGGGTAACACGTATATATGTAGCATAGTTTACACATTAAAAACCTATGTCTATATATCAGGAGGCAGGCTCAGACGGTCTCAGGCCCAGTATGGATTAGACGTGATTGGACAAAGGTGAGAAAGGGTAACGCATCACCGGATTACAGGTATGTATAGCATAGTTTACACATTAAAAACCTATGTCTATAGATCAGGAGGCAGGCTCAGACGGTCTCAGGCCCAGTATGGATTTGACCAGCTTTTACAAAGGTGAGAAAGGGTACATTATCACTGGATAGCAGGTATATATAGCATAGTTTAAATATTTAAAATCTCCGTCTTCTCAGTATGGATTAGACAACAATCTGAAAAGTAGAAAAAAGGAAGTGTATTTGATGTGTACACCAGTATACACTTTTTGTGGTATTTTTAAATATTCATATATATTTCTGTCTCAGTAAGACATTCCAGACTCTCCGCAATAGGAAATGAGATGCATACAATTACTGACATAAATTCTAGTGATTGCAGAAATCTAGGAATTCCTATTCACGGGATAAACTTCCGTCACAATTCTCAGAGGCGATGCAGACCCTCAATTAATTGGTGTGTGGAGACAGCAAAAACCTTTCTTTGTGAAGAAAGTGTTGCTGTATCGCAGTACCGTTGATCCCATCGCCATTACTCATATCCATATAATTTTGATCACAGGAAGAGATGTAAACATGGTGCTCACTGCCTATCATGCTCTGCCACGTAACTTTGGAGTGCAAAAGACAGATGCCACAGGCCGTAGGCGATTCATTTGGATTGGCATGAGAGGGCACATTTAAAAATGTACGCTGGAATGTCACACGTCTGTGGGTAGGAAAACTGTGAAAGCTGATGAGAAACCACCACTGCATCTCATTGTGAGTCGACGTCCATAAGAAATGGAAGCCATTGATCATCTGAAGCTAGATCCCGGCCAGCGGGACAGGGCATAGCTACGTCTTAACCATCATCTTCTATCAGTTCACCAAATTTGTAGTGGCAGTCCCAGTGAAGGATTTTACAGCCCAGACTACACAGTGGAGGAGGAGGAGGGAGAAGTAAACATTGCAAATGCTGGGGCCCTGCCCAAGCAAGGGGGCCCACTCGTGGACGTCGTTACTCGCACAGGGTCCCTCATAGTACGGCGGTGTGTCTGACGGCGGGTGTGCACCCCCACCATCAGAGACACTTGATTGCACTATGAGGGACCCTGTGCCAGTGCCCGCGCCCAAGAGTCGGCCCACCCACCTGTCCAGGGCAACGGCACTCGCACGGTTGCGTGCTCTAGGTGGTGACCCTGGCCATGGGGGAGGAGGCAGCCCATTTAGGGAGGTTTACAAAATGGCATATGTTGATGTGGGACATTCACCTGCTACTAAAGGCGAAATTGGTCAAGTCCCAGGAAGAGGCGAACCAAAGAAAGCCATTTTTCTGTCAACCTATGTGTCATCAGGGTAAGGTGTGACAAAATCCTTGGAAACCCAAGCATGGTTCATTTTAATGAAGGTTAGATCATCCACATTTTGAGTCGACAGACGGGTCCTTTTTTCTGTCAGGATTGATCCAGCAGCACTGAAGACTCTTTCCGATAGCACACTTGCAGCTGGGCAAGCGAGCTCCTGTAAGGCATATTGTGCCAATTCAGGCCAGGTGTCCAGTTTAGCTGCCCAATAGTCAAATGGGAATGACCTGTGAGGGAGAACATCAATATGGGAGGAAAAGTAGTTTGTAACCATAGTTGACAAGTGCTGTCTCCTGTCACTTTCAATTGATGCAGTATTACCAGTCGTGTGAGCGGGACTTGAAAAATCAGTCCACAACATGGTCATGAAACCCCTGTCTCCAACGCCACTTCTGATGTGTGCACCACCAACACCTCTTCCAAGTTGCCCCCGGCCCCTACGGCTCGTGTGACAACAATCACCGCTGCTGTGTGCTGGGACTGCCTCAACCAACCGGTTTACCAGAGTTGCTTGTTTGTTAGCCAATATTAGGTCAAGGTTCTCCTGTGGCATGATGTTTTGGAATTTGCCTTTATAGGGTGGATTCAGGATGCTGGCCAACCAGTAGTCATCATCGTTCATCATTTTGGCAATGCGTGGGTCCCTTTTTAGGATCTGCAAGGCATAATCTGACATGTGGGCCAATGTTCCCGGTGTCAGTGATGCACTGCGAGTGCTGGGTGGATGAGCACTTTCAGGCAAATCCCCATCCCTCCAGTCACGCACAAACCCAGTACCAGACCTTGCCACGCCAACATTTTCTCTTGCCCCATGAGAAGCATCCTCCTCCCCTAAATAATCATCCCCTTCATCATCCTCCTCTTCTTCCTCCACCTCGTCCACGACAGTTCCCTGAACAGACAATGGCTGACTGTCATCAAGGCTTCCCTCCTCCTCTTCCTCATCATCCTTGGCTGCAGACGCCTGCTCCTTGATGTCCGTCAAAGTTTGCATGAGCAGACACATAAGTGGGATGCTCATGCTTATGATGGCGTCGTCTGCGCTTACCAGCCGTGTGCATTCCTCAAAACATTGAAGGACTTTACCGAAGTCTTTCAGCTTCGACCACTGCACACTTGTCAACTCCATGTCTGCCCTCAAAGTGCCTGCCCTTGTATCCTCCCACAAATGCATTACGGCCTGTCACTGTTCGCACAGCCGCTCAACCATGTGCAGGGTGGAGTTCCACGTTGTTGCAACGTCGATAATGAGGCGGTGGTTGGGAAGGTGGAGCAATCGCTGCAGCTTCTGCATACGACTGGAGTGTACTGGCGAACGGCAGATGTGCGAGCACAGTCTTCGAACCTTATGGAGCAGGGCTGTTAACTCCGGATAATTAGTGAGGAAGCACTGCACCACCAGGTTCAAGGTGTGAGCCAGGCAAGGTATGTGTCTGAGTTTTGAAAGGGCTACGGCTGCCACAAAATTCAAAAATCTGGCCGTTATCACTAACTACCTTGCCTGCCTCAAGATGTAGACTGCCCAGCCATGACTCAGTTTGTCACTGAAAGTAGTCGGCCAGTACCTCCGATGTGTGTCTGTCGCCCAAACACATCATCTGCAACACAGCCTGCTGACGCTTTCCACTAGCTTATCAATAGAGGGACACATCGTGTGCACCACTGTCAGCTGCGGATGCAGTGCTCGTGCAACTGCGCTCTGTGGACGAGCTTTCGCTTCTGGAGGAGGAGGAGGAGGGGGGTCGAACGCCTACAGCCAACTGTTTCCTATACCATGGGCTAGACAGCACTGTGCCATCACAGCTGTCCCCTGTGGACCCTGCATCCACCACAATAACCCAGTGCGCAGTGATGGACACGTAACAGCCCTGGCCATGCCTACTAGACCATGCATCAGTTGTGAGGTGCACCTTTCCACTCACTGATTGCTTGAGTGCATGGACAATGCGGTCTTTCACATGAAGGTGGAGGGCTGGGATGGCTTTGCGAGAAAAGAAGTGGCGACTGGGTAGGTCATAGCGTGGTACTGCGTAGGCCATGAGTTCACGGAAAGCTGCGCTTTCAACCAACCGATAGGGCAAAATCTCTAACGAGATTAGTTTGGCAATGTGGGCGTTCAAACCCTGTGTACGCGGATGAGAGGATGGGTACTTTCTTGTCCTACTCATAGTCTCTGGTAGGGTGAGCTGGACTTGAGAGCTGCATATGGTGGAACTAGCGGTGGACATGGCGGACTGAGAGAGGGTTGATGATGGTGATGGAGTTGGTGTTCTTTCTGATGGCCTAGATTCAGTCTTTCGTTGTAATAACAGTGTGATTCCCTGACTGATTTGCCCTTGCGACGACAACTCAACATTTGCTGCTGGTGGTGTGCTAACCGGTGGACTTACAGTGGGGGAAACAATGTAGCGTTGCTGACTACCTTCCTTGGGAGCAGTAGCACATGTGGTACGTGAGTTTTGGTAGTCCGTCCATGCTTGCAAGTGCATGGTGGTTAAATGTCTTAGCATGCAACTGGTATTCAAATTTCTCAGATTTTTCCCTCAGTTAAAGGTCTTTGCGCACTTCTTACAGATAACCTTTGCCTGATCATTAGGATTTTGTTCAAAAAAGTGCCACACTGCACTCTTCCTACTATGGAAGACATTTTGAGGCCTTGCACGCTGTGCTATTTTGACCGTCTGGCCAAGCTGTCCTGCAACTCTTTTGGTTTTTGTAACCCGTTTTTGGACTGCTCCAGGCCTGCCAGATAACAACTGTTGCAATGTTGATGCCTGCTACGGATGCTCCTCCTCCTCCTCCTCTTCTGAGCGATTGGCAGCGGCACCCTCTACCCCCAGTGGATGCCAATCTGGGTCAACAACTGGGTCATCCATCACCTCCTCTTCAATGTCATGTGCACCTTCCTCTGTGTCACCGTGTATGGTGGTATAGTATGCGGGAAGGGGCACCTGAGTTTCATCTGGGTCAGATTCTGGCTCAGTACACTGCGAGGACAATGTAGTGCTCTGAAGGAATGTACCAGCAGAATCATCTATCAGTGGCTGTGCATCAGTACACGCCATGTCAGATTCATCTTTGCCTGGGTAATTCACGATTTGACTTGATAACCCAGGCATGGTATGTGAAAACAGTTCCATGGAGTAATCTGTAGTGTGGCCTGCCGCATCCTTCAATTTTGGTTGGGGTGAAGGACACAAGGAAAGGTGTGGTTCATGAACATGAGCCTCCAATGATGATTCAGTGCTTTTATTTTTTAAAACTGCAGAAGAGGAGGCGATAGAACTGGAGGCTGAGTCAGCAATGTAAGCCAAAACTTGTTCTTGAAGCTCCGGCTTTAAAAGCGGTTTACCTACTCCCAGAAAAGGGAGCCTTCGAGGCCTTGTGGAGCCAGATGATGACGCAGGCTCAACACCTCCTGCATTAGGTGCTATTTTGCTTTTGCCACTACCAGCAGATCCACCACCAACACCATCATTACCAGCTGCCAACCCCCGCCCACTTCCACGGACTCTTCCACCACACTTCCTCATTTTTGGGGAAAATGTACCCAAAAAACCACCAACTATATGGTACTGTAAAACAAGGTACAAGGTGTATATAGTAGTGGGGAGAATTGGAATCTCTGTAGACTTCAGGACACAGTTGGATTCTGTCAGGCCCTGTTTATTTTACACCGCAATGTGACAGGCAGATTCTGGATGTTGTAAGAAAGGTGGATAGAGGACTGTGGAGAATTGGAATCTCTCTACACTTCAGGACACAGTTGGATTCTGTCAGGCCCTGTGTCTATAACACCGCAATGTTACCGGCAGAAATTGCCTAGTGTATGACAAACTACAAGGTGTATATAGAATTGGGCAGAATTGTAATCTCCCTAGAGTGTAGGTCTGTAAGAATGGACAAACTCATCAGCTTTTCCTTACAGAGTCACACACTTAGATTCAATTTGGCCGTGATAACAGCCATTACACGGTACTGAGAGAGGAGCGTGCATGTACACCGCTGTACAGTGTATGTAAAATTGTCAAGCTCCGTGTTTTTGTATACGGACTGACACACGCTGTCTCTCTCTAGTTTTGAATGTAATCAAACAGCAAATATACTAAACTGTTTGAAAAACGGACAAAACTATAAGGTGTAGGTTTGTAAGAACGGAACAACTCCTCGACTTTTCCTTACAGAGTCACACACGTAGATAGCTTCAACTTGGCCGTGATATCAGCCGTTACACGGTACTGAGAGAGGAGCGTGCATGTACACCGCTGTGAAAAAACCCAATACCAATGAGTATGGTGGAAGATGATGCTGACAGAGTGCCAAGTAGAAACAATATGTACAGCAACACGTGAAAATAAATAAAAACACCTTTATTGAAATATAAATGGGTGTACACTAAAAATAAATAAATAAAAAGGTATCCCAAATAAATGCGTAATGTTGGATTATAATGACCTACAGCATAGGGTTAAATATATACCCATAAGGCACAAGCTCAAAAATATGAAAAAAGAAAAATAAATAAATATAAATAAAACCTTAATAAAGCCCCCAAAAAGAATTGTGCATACAGTGCACCATGTAATGATAAATATCCAAAAGTTGTATATACACAGTGTACAAAAATTAATAAAAAATAATAATGAACAACAACAGCTGTGCAAACAATGTATAAAATGAGAAGTGAAATAAAAAAAAAAATAAAATAAATGTGTGCTGTGGACAAAAAAGAGACACTGATGGAGTGCCACATGATGTGAAAAGAGAAAAAGAAGAAATGGGAGCTGGAAATAAAAGAAAAATACCTAAAGAGCCGAAGGATGATGCCTGGGGATGCCTGTGAACGCGCCCCGACACGCGTTTCGGAATAGAACTTCCTTCGTCAGTGTATGTAAAATTGTCAAGCTCCGTGTTTTTGTATACGGACTGACACACGCTGTCTCTCTCTAGTTTTGAATGTAATCAAACAGCAAATATACTAAACTGTTTGAAAAACGGACAAAACTATAAGGTGTAGGTCTGTAAGAATTTACAAACTCCTCGCCTTTTCCTTACAGAGTCACACACGTAGATAGCTTCAATTTGGCCGTGATAACAGCCGCTACACGGTACTGAGAGAGGAGTGTGCACGTACACCGCTGTACGGTGTATGTATAATTGTCAAGCTCCGTGTTTTTGTTTTCCGGCTGACACATGCTGTCTCTCTTTAGTTTTGAATGTAATCAAACAGCAAATATACTAAACTGTTTGAAAAACGGACAAAACTATAAGGTGTAGGTCTGTAAGAACGGACAAACTCCTCGACTTTTCCTTACAGAATCAGACACGTAGATAGCTTCAATTTGGCTGTGATAACAGCCAGTACACGGTACTGTGTGAGGAGTGTACACCGCTGTACGGTGTGTGAAAAAATGAACGCTCACTACCTCACCAGGACAAAACAATACAATTTGGATTGCTTTTAAAAAAGCAGTTTGAACACCAGTGTGCACACAGTAATGCAGCTAGCCTTAAAAGGCAGGCTAATCACCACCAGCGCTGCTGCACAAAAGCAAAAATTCTCCCCTTTCACTGCACAGTAACTACAGTGAAAAGTGCTATCAGCAGAAGCGGTTTTTTTTCTTTTTGCCTTCCTAACGCTCTCCCTACAGAATCAGCAGCAGCTCTCCCTATTCTGAGATCAGCATGAGTAACATGGTGGTCGGCGTCCCCGCCCTTTTATACCCCCTGTGACGCCCCACAAAGCAAGCCAATCACTTGCATGCCCTTCTCCAAGATTGTGGTAACCACTGCCTATGTCATCACGTTGCCCACAGTGTCCGGTCTTCCTGATTGGCTGCAAAAGGGTGCTAAAGCATCTTTTGAAACGCGACTTTTGTGCTAAAGTCGCCGACCTCATGGCCGACCTCACGCTAAGGTCAAGTTTCGTTTCATGAAACCCGACTTTGGCGAAAGTCTGCGACTTTTGAATTTTTTCGACCCGTTTCACTCAACTCTACTGTATTGTATTAGCAGCGCTTCTTTCTGGTTCTCTGCCCTTCGGCAGATGATTAGAATGACTGAATCAGCGCAGCTCTTGTATGCGGAGAGACATTGATGCACGAGTCTTTTTGTTTTATTCACCTGTGGGTAATTCCTAGATGAAAGCACCGTCATAATTACATTCTTTTTTGGCATATTTTATATAATGCTTTATGTGACAGATAAAATTACAGCTAATTATTTAGGAAAGGATTTTTTTATAATAATATTTATTATCTCATGGTGGAATATTTTTTTGCAAATTAGCAGAAATGATTTTTTTAGTTTTTATTTGCATACTGTGTTTAATGATGTCTTAGCCTTATTCTTCCTTTCAAATATGGTAGACAATTGCTTAATAATAAATGTTACGTGATATAAAAAAATTGATATTTCTAATAAAATTGCAATTTATGTATAATTTTAGTTCTTGTGTTCTTGGAGCCGTGTGTGTACAAGGTGTACGGAGCGGAGCCCTGTGTGTACGAGGTGTACGGAGCAGAGCCGTGTGTGTACAAGGTGTACGGAATGGAGCCATGTGTACGAGGTCTAAGGAGCGGAGCCGCATGTGTACAAGGTATACGGAGCAGAGCCATGTGTACGAGGTGTACGGAGCGGAGCCACGTGTATAAGAGGTGAACGGAGCAGAGCCGTGTGTGTACGAGGTGAACGGAGCGGAGCTGCGTGTGTACGAGGTGTACGGAGCGGAGCCACGTGTATAAGAGGTGAACGGAGCAGAGCCGTGTGTATACGAGGTGAACGGAGCGGAGCTGCGTGTGTACGAGGTGTAAGGAGCAGAGATGTACGTGTATTATGGCATGGGGGCCCCATTTGAAAGTTCACACCAGGGCCCATAACTTTGTAGTTACGCCACTGTGTACCAGCCCACACCAGAAACACATCAACCATGTACCGGTGGTCCGCACGGAGGTGTCAGGTGGGGGTTTTACACTATAAATATATTTGTTTTCAAAGTCTGGCAAGAACAAATTAGTGAAACTGCAGCATCCGGCGCCCCCATCGCTGTCCCCGTCATCTGGGTGGACCAGCTGCCCCCAGAAGAGAAGGCCTTATGGGACAATATAACATTCAGGCTTTCCTGGATGAATCCAATATAGTCATCTGTTTCAGCAGTGTTTTCCATAGATTTTTTATTGCTTCCAGTCCTGTGATTTGTGGAATTCGTGCGTACAAGCTCCCGACGTCGATCAAAGCCAATTTATAACCCTCCTGCCAATCTATACCGGACACAATTCTCTATAAATCTCCGGTGTCCTTGATGTGAGCAGGTGCTATTCTCAGTAATGGTCTCAGACACCGGTCTATAAATGTAGATAAAGATTCTGTTACTGATCCGACCCCGCACACTATCGGGCGGCCTGGTGGGGGCGCTGAGTCTTTGTGGACTTTAGGAATATAACACCAATGCGGCTTGTGTGGAAATTCAGGGAAGAGTTTCTCTGGTATTTCTTAGACAATCGTCCCTTCTCGATCTGAAATCTTACAGAAGATCTTAGTTGTTCCTTCTCTTTATTTGCGGGATCAGCGCTTGTTCTTAAGGTACTGTCACACTTAGCGATGTACCAGCGATCCCGACCAGCGGTCAGGATCGCTGGTACATCGCTAAATGGTCGATAGTGAGCTGCCACACAGGCAGACCTCACCAGCGACATCGCAGGGGTCGGGGGTCGCTACTTACCTGTCAGATGAGGAGATCCTGATGTCCTCCCACCCGCGTCCACGCTCGTCGCTCGTCTCTCCACAGGAAGCCCAGCAGGAGGCTGACGACGAGAAACGGTCCTGGACGTTTTTGCGCGATCAGCGATAACCAGAGGGGGAGCGGTCGGAGGTAAGTATCAGACACAGCGATATCGCTTAGTGTGACAGGCCCTTTATATGTGCTGCTCTCTGATCGCTGTCTTTCTGCTCCTTACTATATTGTCCATTGCTACTAACACTACATTATTGCCTTTATCGGCTTCTCTAATAACAGGATCTTGGCAGTTTTTATCTCCTTCAGTGCTCGCTGTTCTTTTTTGTTACATTATCTGTTGTTTTAGTACAGCACTGCCTGTGTGTCTTTTACCACTCTGTAAAAAACATAAAAACAATTAACCCGATCAGTAAACACCGGAAATAGAAAAAATGTGAGAATTGCCAAAATTACATATTTATGGATGGCACAATTCCACAAAAAATGCTGTAACGAGCGATCACAATTGTACTAATAAAAACGTTATCTCGTCCTGCAGAAAATAATCCATCATACAGCTCCACCGGAGGAAAATAACAATGTTACGGGTCTCGGGAAATGGAGAAACTACTCCGAAAATTTTTCATTGCAAACCTCAGATTTTTTTCTGCATTAAAAGAATAAAAACTGGACATGTTCGGTGTTGCCGTAATCATAGTGATGAGGAGAATCATATTACATGGTCAATTATACCACAAAATGTACAAAAACAATTCACAAAAAACAATGTCAGAATTGCTTTTTTCACAATTTCACCGCACTTGGAATTTTTTCCTCGTTTTTGAGTACACTATGTGGTAAAATTAAGGGAGTCATTGAAAAGTACAACTCGCCCCGCAAACATCAAGCCCTCATATGTCTATGTGGCCAGAGAGAAAAGAGTTATGGCTCTGGGAAGAAGGGAAGGAAAAATAGAAACAAAAAAACGAAAATGGACCAACCCAAACTGTAAAGTTCTGGACCCGTACCAAACACATAGTGTTCGGTCACAAGGTCCTGAACATGGGTTTCCATGGGAAACCCATGTTACAGTTCGGGTCCAATCCTGTAATAGCATAATAGCATAAAATGACTAATAAACATTATCCTTATGCTTACCTGTCCAGCGACGCGTCCTCCAATCCCGCTGACTCCCGGCCACATCTGCTTCCGCGCATTACCTTCTGGCGGTATTCACTGCACTCGGCAGTCTTCGGCTGTTTCCGGCAGTGTTCGTGTGGTGACGTCAGAGTTCATCCCAGTTCATGGGTCGGGCCATGAAGTGGGGTGAACCCTGACGTCACCACACAAACGTCGCCGACTGAAAATTGCCGAACGGTGGAGTAAATAACCCGGAAGTTAATGAGCGGCCCCCGAAGTAGATGGGCCGGGAGACAGTGAGACAGGAGGACGCGTCGCTGGACCAGTAAGTATAATTATAATGTTTATGATTAATTTTATGCTTTGTTTTACAGCCCCCCGCCCCATCCCATATCTGTAAAGTCCAAGCTCGGGGTTCGGACGCAAGTTCGCGTCATCTCCGGCCCCAAGCTTGAACTTTACAAAAAAACTCGGGTGAAGCCACCGATCCCGATCATCGGGGGGTTCGCCCATCACTAATGGTCACAATTAGAAACTAAATGGATCCGGCAATTAAATCCCTGACATCCCAATGGTGTAAATGAAGTTCTCAGCTTCTCCCCTTTCCTATAGGGGGTTTGGTGGAATTCGTTCTCTACACTCTTTATTACATAGAACAGTTTTCTCTGATCTCAATGTGTCTTATTTGTTTTTATTTCCCCATAATACACCGGTCACAAGATTGCCGATCTGCACTTTACTCTCCGATGGTGACGATCCTCTATGTAACAACCTTGCTGGCATCACTGCATGGCCTCCCATCCCCCGCACACCAACTTACTTTCTGCTTCAAGCCATGCTGTGAATTCTGTCTCTTGCCAGCCCTGTGTTCCGTACTTTCTGCCTCTGCTCTCCTGTATGTTTCCTGTCCATGTGTGTATAGGGGGGGCGGTGCCAGAATTCTCTGGTTCTTATGCAGTCAGGGTGCACCTGTGTAGTCTGTCCCTTACCAATCACCTGGAGCCCTTGACTATTTAGCTCCGTGACACCCACTGAAACATGGCCTGTGCAATGTCTAAACTCAGTTAGCGCCTTGCTGCTGAGCCAGCCAGGCCCTGTTCTGTGTCTTGCCTTCTCTGAAGGCGCTTACTGCGAACTCTTGTGTCTTGGTACCTTGCCTAGCATTTCTCTGTCTGCCTGCCAGGAGGCAGAATATCCTGGCCCTTGAGTCTTGTTCCCAGTGCCTTGTCTGTTCTCTGTCCGCCTGCCAGGAGGCTGAATATCCTGGTCCTTGTGTCTTTGTCTGTGTCTCTGTCTGAACTCAGTCTTACCTTTGTCTATCAGTCTCCCTTTCTCCTTGTCCGTGGCTCCCTTCCTTGCTGTGTCTTTCCTTGTGTCCTCCCTGTCTGTGCATCTGCACTCTCGCACCTTTATCTGTGCATCTGTACTCTAGCCGCTCTGTCTGCACGGCTCCTGCTGCCGCTGCAGAACGTCTTGCTGCAGCTTCTCTCCACAGACCTTGTGGTTCAGCTTTGCTCCATTCCTGCTGCCACTGCAGAACCTCTTGCTGCAGCTTCCCTCCACAGACCTTGTGGTTCAGCTTTGCTCCATTCCTGCTGCTGCTGCAGAACCCCTTGCTGCAGCTTCTCTCCACAGACCTTGTGGTTCTGCTTTGCTCCAGTCCTGCTGCCGCTGCAGAACCTCTTGCTGCAGCTTCTCTCCACAGACCTTGTGGTTCTGCTTTGCTCCATTCCTGCTGCGGAACCTCTTGATGCAGCTTCTCTCCACAGACCTTGTGGTTCAGCTTTGCTCCATTCCTGCTGCCACTGCAGAACCTCTTGCTGCAGCTTCCCTCCACAGACCTTGTGGTTCAGCTTTGCTCCATTCCTGCTGCTGCTGCAGAACCCCTTGGTGCAGCTTCTCTCCACAGACCTTGTGGTTCTGCTTTGCTCCAGTCCTGCTGCCGCTGCAGAACCTCTTGCTGCAGCTTCTCTCCACAGACCTTGTGGTTCTGCTTTGCTCCATTCCTGCTGCGGAACCTCTTGATGCAGCTTCTCTCCACAGACCTTGTGGTTCAGCTTTGCTCCACTCCTGCTGCCGCTGCAGAACCTCTTGCTGCAGCTTCCCTCCACAGACCTTGTGGTTCAGCTTTGCTCCATTCCTGCTGCTGCTGCAGAACACCTTGCTGCAGCTTCTCTCCACAGACCTTGTGGTTCTGCTTTGCTCCAGTCCTGCTGCCGCTGCAGAACCTCTTGCTGCAGCTTCTCTCCACAGACCTTGTGGTTCTGCTTTGCTCCATTCCTGCTGCGGAACCTCTTGATGCAGCTTCTCTCCACAGACCTTGTGGTTCAGCTTTGCTCAACTCCTGCTGCCGCTGCAGAACCTCTTTCTGCAGCTTCTCTCTCCACTCCTGCCTTCACCTGCACCTCCTGTGTGAACAGGTCCAAACCTGTTCCTTCTTATTTCACTCTTGCCTGCCTGCATCCATACCTGCACCTCCTGTGTGAACAGGTCCAAACCTGTTCCTTCATATTCCACGCCTGCCTGCATCCATACCTGCACCTCCTGTGTGAACAGGTCCAAACCCGTTCCTTCATATTCCACGCCTGCCTGCATCCATACCTGCACCTCCTGTGTGAACAGGTCAAAACCTGTTCCTTCATATTCCACTCCTGCCTGCCTGCATCCATACCTGCACCTGCTGTGTGAACAGGTCCCTACCTGTTCCTTCTCAAGCCGTGCCCGCCTGTCCTGTGTCTCAAGCCGTGCCCGCCTGTCCTGTGTCTCAAGCCGTGCCCGCCTGTCCTGTGTCTCAAGCCGTGCCCGCCTGTACTGTGTCTCAATCCGTGCCCGCCTGTACTGTGTCTCCAAGCCACGCCTGCTTGCCCTGTATCTGTCGTACCTTCTTGCCCTGTGTCTCAGTCTGCCTGTCAGTCACATCTGTCCAAGTGACTTGTCTCCAAGTGGGATCAGCAGCCACAGCCAGACACCACCCTGGAGTGGCACCCGACAGCTATCTGCCGCACAAGCCTGAGCTCACCATCAGAGGCTCCAGTGAAGACCAAGGTAGCTGTCGCAGTCACGCCCCTTCCAGGGTAGTCTGGTCTGTGGCACAGTGGGGCCACAACCCCCGGTTCGCGCCATTCAGCCAAGGCGCGAGCGTGACACTCTAGACATCCGGACAGTCAGGAGCATTGGATCCCATCTGTGTCTCCCCACTATTCTAACAATGGACGCTCTCTCCGCGATCATTTCCTCCTCTATACGGTTATTACGGGGAATGACGCTGTGATGATGTTAGCGTGGGTGGTCAGGAGCGGGAGCTCCGAGAGTGGACCCTCTGGACCGTGGCACCGAGGGACCCCGGGCGAGCTGCCAGGTGGAACCGACCCCTATACAGGGACCGTTAGAAGCAGGCCCAGGGGTTCGAGTACCACGGTAGCCGGTACCGAGAGGGGCGGCTCAGGATGGACCGGAGTAAGACTGAGACTGGAGTAGGACGGCAGGAGCACTGAAGACAGGACTGGAGTAGGACGGCAGGAACACTGAAGGCAGGACTGGAGTAGGACTGCAGGAACACTGAAGGCAGGACTGGAGTAGGACGGCAGGAACACAAGGCAGGACTGGAGTAGGACGGCAGGAACACTGAAGGCAGGACTGGAGTAGGACGGCAGGAACACAAGGCAGGACTGGAGTAGGACGACAGGAACACTGAAGGCAGGACTGGAGTAGGTAACCAGGAACACGGGTAGCAGGACTGAGAAGCTGCTGTGAGGAGCAGCCGAGACAGGAACTGCAGGAGCAGAGAGTGCACGATGGAGCGAGGCCAGAGTGTCAGGAAACACAACGATCAGGCGCCTCCCTCAGGGGGAAGCGGCCTGATATGGACCCGTCTGGTCAGCCATTGGTCCAAAGGTGCTTCCGGGTCAGGGCACAGCCGGAGCATAAGAAGCAGGAAGGAGGCGCGGCCGCGGCCTATGGCGCATGCGCATAGCATGCAGGGAAGGCATCGGTCGCGGGCCTGTCTCAGGTGACCGCCGCGGCCGTCGGGTGGAGAGAGGCTGCGGCGTGGGAGCGGAGGGCGACTGCGGCGTGGGAGCGGAGGCCGGGTGAGTATGGCGGAGCGGTGTAACAGTACCCCCTCCCCTAAGCCGCCCCCCCCCCGGAGATTAACAAGAAACCTCTTGAGGATACGGGGAGCATTAATATTCTCCCGAGGCTCCCAGGATCTCTCCTCAGGACCAAAGCCCTTCCAATCAACGAGAAAGAAAGTCCTACCTCTAACCCTTTTCACAGCGAGGATGTCCTGCACTTCAAAAACGTTGTCGGCACCCACCGGCTGAGGACCAAGATCAAGCGAGGAATGGAAACGATTCAGCACCACAGGCTTCAGGAGAGAGACGTGAAAGGTGTTCGGGATCCGGAGCGAAGCAGGCAACCTCAATTTGTAGGCAACTTCGTTAATACATCCCAGAATTTCAAACGGACCGATGTAGCGTGGACCCAACTTGTAGGAGGGCAGTTTTAGTCGGACGAATTTGGAGGAGAGCCAGACCTTGTCGCCAACACGATACGGAGGAGAATCCAACCTCTTTTTGTCTGCATAGTTCTTCATCTGATCAGCGGATCTCTTGAGTGATGTGTTGGTCTCAGCCCAAATCTTAGAAAATTCCGAGGACAAGGCATTGGCCGCGGGTACCTCAGAGGCAGGGGTTATCGGAAGAGGGACACCAGGATGTCTGCCAAAAACAATGAAAAACGGAGACTTGACCGAAGACTCACCAGCATGGTTGTTATAAGCGAACTCTGCCCAGGGGAGTAAGTTGACCCAATCGTTCTGGTGGGCGTTAGAGAAGTGGCGTAAGTATCCCGTAAGCGTCTGGTTGGTACGCTCTACTTGTCCGTTGGACTGTGGATGGTAGGCCGAGGAGAAGTCGAGGGAAACGTTCATAAGCTTACAAAGCGAATGCCAGAACTTGGAGGTAAACTGAACCCCTCGGTCAGACACAATGCGTCGAGGTAGTCCATGAAGCCTGAAGACTTGATGAATGAAGATCTCGGCCAGCTCTGGCGCTGAGGGAAGACCGGGCAGAGGGATGAAGTGAGCCATCTTGGAAAAACGATCCACCACCACCAGAATGACTGAGCAGCCCGCAGAGCAGGGTAGGTCGGTGATGAAATCCATGGCGATGTTCTCCCAAGGAACCGTAGGGACAGGCAACGGAAGCAACAAGCCAGACGGAGATCTCCGTGGCACCTTGTTCTTTGCACAGGATGGACAAGAAGCCACAAAGTCGAGTACATCTTGGCGAAGTGAGGGCCACCAGTAGTGACGTTTGATAAGGTCAAGGGTCTTCTTAGTTCCGGCATGGCCGGCCAGTTTGGAGGAGTGCCCCCATAGAAGAACCTTTTGCTTGAGATTCTCTGGCACAAGCGTC
Source organism: Dendrobates tinctorius (assembly GCF_039654945.1). Taxonomy (NCBI): domain Eukaryota; kingdom Metazoa; phylum Chordata; class Amphibia; order Anura; family Dendrobatidae; genus Dendrobates; species Dendrobates tinctorius. The sequence continues at coordinate 3,567,542 of NW_027361989.1, read as the reverse complement.
TTGCCAGGCGGAGGAGTAAGCCAGTTCACTGGAGCCACGGTGATGATCCTAGTGGGATCAATGATATGTGACGGTTCCTCCGTGGATTCGTGTGGTTGGAAGACCCTGGACAGGGCGTCGGCTTTGGAATTCTTGTTGCCGGGACGGAATCGGAGCTCGAAATCAAATCGGGCAAAAAATAAAGACCATCTGGCCTGGCGAGGGTTTAGTCTCTGGGCAGACTGGAGATAGGCCAGATTCTTGTGGTCCGAGAAGATGACAAAAGGATGGACAGCTCCTTCCAGGAGGTGGCGCCATTCCTCCAAGGCCAACTTGATGGCCAAAAGTTCCCGGTCACCGATCGAGTAGTTACACTCGGATGGAGAAAAGGCCTTCGAGAAGAAGCCACAAGGGTGCAGGCGACCGGAGGCGGTTCTCTGGGACAGCACCGCCCCGGCACCAGTCGAGGAAGCGTCCACCTCGAGTACAAAAGGTCGATCGCTCTCAGGGCGATGCAGGACCGGAGCCGTGGAGAAAGCCCGTTTTAGGGACAGAAAGGCCTCCTCTGCCTCAGGAGACCAATCCTTGGAAGTAGACCCTTTACGGGTGAGCACAGAAATGGGTCTTGTGATCGCGGAGAAGTGGGAGACAAATTGCCGGTAATAGTTGGCGAACCCGAGGAATCGTTGTATCGCCTTTAATCCGACGGGGCGAGGCCATTTGAGGATGGCAGACAACTTCTCGGGATCCATCTTTAGACCAGCGTCGGAGATAATGTATCCCAGAAATGGCAGAGAGGTCTGTTCGAAGAGACATTTCTCGATCTTTGCATACAGACGGTTCTCCCGAAGACGCTGAAGCACCAGGCGGACACTTTTTCTGTGGGACGAGAGGTCCGGCGAGAAGACGAGGATGTCGTCTAAGTACACGACCACACAGGAGTACAAGAGATCCCGGAAGATCTCGTTGACGAACTCTTGAAAGACTGCAGGAGCATTGCAAAGACCGAAGGGCATGACCAGGTACTCGTAATGGCCATCTCGAGTGTTGAAAGCGGTCTTCCACTCGTCACCTGCACGGATACGGACCAGATTGTAGGCTCCTCTGAGGTCCAGCTTGGTAAAGACCCGAGCCCCTCTGAGACGGTCAAACAGTTCCGGAATGAGTGGAAGAGGGTACCTGTTCTTGATGGTAATCTCATTCAAGCCCCTATAGTCAATGCATGGTCGTAGAGTCCCGTCCTTCTTTTTGACGAAGAAGAACCCGGCTCCCGCGGGCGAAGAGGATTTCCGTATAAAGCCTTTGGCGAGGTTCTCTCGGACGTACTCGGACATGGCGGTGGTCTCCGCGGGAGACAGAGGGTAGATTCTGCCCCTTGGGGGGGTTGAAGCAGAAACAAGTTCAATTGGGCAGTCAAACGGCCGGTGTGGAGGGAGGACCTCCGCTTCCTTCTTATCAAAAACATCGGCGTAGGAGCTGTAAGCGGGAGGAAGACCCGGGAGGTCTGGAGGTGACCGTGGAGCGGCCGCCAGGCGGACAGGAGTCAGACAGCGAGCTTGGCACGGGTGCCCCCAGCGGAGTATCTCCCCAGAAGACCAGTCGAGAACAGGCTGATGAGTTCTTAACCATGGAAGACCAAGTAGAATGGCGTGAGAGAGCTTAGGTAAAACGTAAAAGGCTATCTTCTCTCGATGTAAGGCTCCGATTTGCAATTCCACCTCTTCAGTGACCAAGGTGACGGTCACCTGTAGCGGTTTGCCATCCACGGTGGCAATCTGAATTGGGTTAGATAGAGTGACTACAGGAATTTGGTATTTGTCTACCTCTTCCGGCCGAATGAAGTTACCCGCTGAGCCCGAATCCACGTAGGCCACCTCGGAACCACGCCTCCCTCCTGAAACCAAAAGCACAGAAATCGTAAGGGGTTGAGAGGAATCATCATCATCACCTAGGAAGGCCTCTCTTACCTGACCTAGGTGGAGTCGTTTCCCTGTCTCTTAGGACAGGTGCGGATATAGTGTGACGAATGACCGCAATAGAGGCACAGACCTTGTGCCCGTCTCTCTCTCTGACGTAACTCGGCCAACCTGAGATGATCTATCTGCATGGGCTCACCCGAAGAAAGGGAAGAAGATCCGACTGAACGTGAGCTGGCCGACTGAGTGAAAGGAGAAACTGACCTGGAGGAGCGCCTGTCTCTCACTGACTCCCGAGCGCGCTCCAGGAAGCGCAGGTCAATGCGGGTAGCCAGCGAGATAAGGTCCTCTAAGGTGGACGGGGTATCTCGACCAGCGAGTTCATCCTTTATTTTACTAGAAAGACCGCGCCAGAATGCCCCCACCAAAGCTGCGTTATTCCAGCCGAGCTCAGAGGAAATAGTGCGAAAGCGAATAGCGTACTGTGCGACCGTGAGAGAGCCCTGGTGTAAGTTAAAGAGTGACTCAGTGAGAGAGGCTAACCGGCCCGGCTCATCGAAAACCTTACGAAAAGTATCCAGGAAAACCGGGAGACTCGAAACGACCGGGTCGTCACGTTCCCAGAGCGGGTTTACCCAAGAAAGGGCCTCTCCCTCCAGATGGGACATGATGAAGGCCACTTTGGCCCGGTCCGAGGGACATTGCTGCGGCAGCCATTCAAAGTGGAGACTACACTGATTTAAGAACCCCCTACAGAGCTTGGGATCCCCGGTGAAACGAGGAGGCTTGGCGAGGCGGGGAGTCGGAGGAGCAGCAGACGCAGGGGGAGGAGTCGGCACTGCAGCGGCAGCCTGGAGGGCCGACAAGCGACTATCAAAGGAGGCCATGTAGGACAAAATGTGGGTTTGAGTATCTTGCTGCTGACCCAGCTCCTGTTGGAGACTGGCCAGCTGAGTGGCATTTCCAGGATCGGCCACCTGTAAGGCCGACAAACGGGTGTCCATCAACTTCATGATTGACATAATGCGCCCCTGATTCTCCCGTAGGAATAGCAACTCTTTCTGGGTAGCAGCCGTAGTACCGGCGGAGTCCATGGCCTGATCGTACTGTTAGCGTGGGTGGTCAGGAGCGGGAGCTCCGAGAGTGGACCCTCTGGACCGTGGCACCGAGGGACCCCGGGCGAGCTGCCAGGTGGAACCGACCCCTATACAGGGACCGTTAGGAGCAGGCCCAGGGGTTCGAGTACCACGGTAGCCGGTACCGAGAGGGGCGGCTCAGGATGGACCGGAGTAAGACTGAGACTGGAGTAGACGGCAGGAGCACTGAAGACAGGACTGGAGTAGGACGGCAGGAACACTGAAGGCAGGACTGGAGTAGGACGGCAGGAACACTGAAGGCAGGACTGGAGTAGGACGGCAGGAACACAAGGCAGGACTGGAGTAGGACGGCAGGAACACTGAAGGCAGGACTGGAGTAGGACGGCAGGAACACAAGGCAGGTCTGGAGTAGGACGACAGGAACACTGAAGGCAGGACTGGAGTAGGTAACCAGGCACACGGGTAGCAGGACTGAGAAGCTGCTGTGAGGAGCAGCCGAGACAGGAACTGCAGGAGCAGAGAGTGCACGATGGAGCGAGGCCAGAGTGTCAGGAAACACAACGATCAGGCGCCTCCCTCAGGGGGAAGCGGCCTGATATGGACCCGTCTGGTCAGCCATTGGTCCAAAGGTGCTTCCGGGTCAGGGCACAGCCGGAGCATAAGAAGCAGGAAGGAGGCGCGGCCGCGGCCTATGGCGCATGCGCATAGCATGCAGGGAAGGCATCGGTCGCGGGCCTGTCTCAGGTGACCGCCGCGGCCGTCGGGTGGAGAGAGGCTGCGGCGTGGGAGCGGAGGGCGACTGCGGCGTGGGAGCGGAGGCCGGGTGAGTATGGCGGAGCGGTGTAACAGATGACTTCTCTTCTGGGAGAGACACAGATCACAGGTGACTAATATTTATATTATATATATTTGTACTCCAGGGATGTAATGCGCTGTCAGCTCTTTATTCTCTCACTATTTATACCCTTTGCTCTGTGTCCTCTCATTATATAAGCTATTCATCTATAAGTGCACAGGATCTATTCCCCTTATACACTGATATCCAGTGATAGATCTACAATCCGGTTACATATATCTATGTATGGATTTATCTTATACTCAATAAATACGGTGCACTTATCTCATCTCCACCTTGATAGTGACACTCTCTTAGGATACATGTTACTCTATGATGGCACTTCTGCACATGGCCACTAGATGGAGCTACATTTGACATTTGCCTGAATTTTTATATCTACACATGGTTTACACAAATTATATTTTCTTGTGGTAACTCTATACTATTTACCATTAGAAGCTGCGTATTTCTGTAATTATTTGTATGTATACATGATTAATTACTTCTGTCTCTGTGAAAACAATCCCATTTAACCCCTTTCTGACATTGGGAGTAAATGTGCTTCCTCCCTTTGATGAGGGCTCCGGTGGTGAGCCGACATCTTTTCTGGCACATGTCAGCTGTATTGCACATCTGCCATTTGCCCCTAACAGCCTCTGACAGCGGCATTTAATGTGCACTTCCAGCTAGCACGTAGGAAATCCCACCCATCGGTGACCCGATCAAAGGATCATGGGTCACGGATGGGTTGGCATGACAACCAGAGATCTCCAGCAGACCTCTATGCTTGTCACTGCCGGAATGCTATGAGCGCCGCCCGCTAGCCAAAACCACATGGATCAGGGATCGTCCGGCCGAACTCCCGCTCTACTTTTAACATGTTCAAAACGCTACTCAGACAACGCAGGGTGAGGGTAACACAGTGTGGGCAATGCTTTATTCTACCACAGAACAGGCAGATAACACATAGAACAGTCCCCGCACAGCACCCAAGATGGGGCACATTACAGAGTCTCACCCTTCCACTGACCCGCTGGGATAATGGCAGCTGTGACTTCAGATCTTCCAGGGTTGCTACTCCACCTGTGGCACACACACAGGGGGTAATGACAAGCGTAGGGAGATGACAGTCCATACAAGGTACAAGGCCAGTTGATCCGAGGATCACAACCTGGCTTCATCTTCCAGGGTCGACTACTCCACCTGTGGCCCGCACACAGAGAGGAGGTAACGACAAGTGTAGGAAGATGACAGTCCATTGAGTCCATACAAGGTACAAGGCCAGTTGATCCAAAGACCACAATCTGGCTTCTCCGAACGTCTCCATGGTTCAGTGATGGTCAATGGAGCAGATCTGTATTCTTCCAACCGAGGCTGAAAACCCCTAGGTTGTTTCCTATAGAATCATAGATCCATGTCCCTTGTGATAATATGGCTGCTGTCCTGTCTCTTGTCCTTTGGATGTATGGATGTCTTGGCAGAATCTCTCTGGCTGTTTCTCTCAGTCTCTTTATACAGAGGCATGTAACCTATTTTTAGACTTAACAAGTGTCCCTCATTCAGTATTTACATAAAGGGCAAGAATGGAGATGAGATTATTATAGCATTACTTGATTATTTAAGCTATTTGCATAGTTTTTCTCTCTCTGCTTTATAAGTCAACAAACTGGCTCCATAACACAATGTATAATTAGCATATCAGCAAACATCACCAGTGATCAAGGATAAGCGCACAATAAAAGTCAATATTACCTGCTTACACAAACAAAAGTCTGTTTTCTTGACCAACTAGAAATCAACACTTAAATTTAAAGCCAACATACAGATAACATTCTATTATTCTTCATTTGCTAAAAAATAGTCGTCTGGTTAATTAAGATACAATGCTGTATGTCTTCACAATGCCAAAAGTAAAAAAGTTTTTAAAAATATTAAAAAAATATAAAAGTTCAAATCACCCCCCTTTCAAAATAAAACAATGAAAAAAATCAAAGATACACATATTTGTTATAGCGGCATTCAGAATCGCCCGATCTATCAATATAAAAAAGAATTAACCCGATCGCTAAATGGCGTAAAGAGAAAAAAAGTCAAAGCACCAGAATTACTTTTCTTGGTCACCACAACATTAAAATTCAGTAAAGGATGACCAAAAGATCGTATCTGCACCAAAATGGTATCCATTAAAAAATTCAGCTTGACACGAAAAATAAGCCTTCACCCAACCTGAAATCATGAAAAATGGAGAAGCGACGGGTATCGGAAAATGGCGCAATTCTTTCATACTTTACCTAATAAAGAGGAGTTATTTTTACTGATACAGTGGGTATGGAAAGTATTCAGACCCCATTAAATTTTTCACTCTTTGTTTCATTGCAGCCATTTGGTAAATTCAAAATCATATTATCTATTCCTGACACTGGAGTGGCTTATAAACTTCCAAAGTATATAGTTTGAGGTGTGGGATCTGCCAATATGGGGCTAGTTTTCTGACTGTTTCGGATAATATGATACATGATTATAGTTTTTTTTTTCGTTTAGTCTCGCTTCAATATAGGGCAATATTAAATAGTCTCTTCATGAGTCGTCTTCGGTGAAGACGATGAAACCCATAGAAATGAAAGGCTTGGAGAGTGAGTGTGTAAACGTCACCTCACCCTATATACTGAGATGTGTGGTATATGTTTTTTCTATTAGTCACCTTCTGACTAATCTTCAGGGGGTGAATTTGGGTATAGCTTTATATTTGGAATTAATAAGGTTTAGTTTTATCCTTTTGTCAGCAAACATGAGGAATGACAAGAGACAACCCATTTGAGAAGATTCAATTTTGGTTAAAACCATTCCAACATTATGAACATAAAAAAGGCTTCTCCCCTACGTGACGTCTCTGATGTTTATTAACAGCTGATTTCCAAGTAAAATATTTCCCACATTAAGAAAATGAAAATGGCTTCTCCTCTGTGTGACTGCTCTGATGGCGATCAAGAAGCGCTTTCTGGTTAAAAAATTTCCCACATTAACAGGAAAAAGGCTTCTCCTCTGTGTGGGTTCTCTGGTGCTGAACATAATTTGATTTCCTGCTAAAACATTTCCCACATTCTGAACATGAAAAAGGCTTCTCTCCTGTGTGGATTCTCTGGTGCTTAACACAATCTGATTTACTGTTAAAACATTTCCCACATTCTAAACATGAAAAAGGCTTCTCTCCTGTGTGAGTTCTCTGGTGCTTCACACAATCTGATTTACTGTTAAAACATTTCCCACATTCTAAACATGAAAAAGGCTTCTCTCCTGTGTGAGTTCTATGGTGTTCATCAAGATTACCTTTCTGATTAAAACATTTCCCACATTCTAAACATGAAAAAGGCTTCTCCCCTGTGTGGATTCTCTGGTGCTTAACACAACCTGATTTACTGTTAAAACATTTCCCACATTCTAAACATGAAAAAGGCTTCTCTCCTGTGTGAGTTCTATGGTGTTCATCAAGACTCCCTTTCTGGTTAAAACATTTCCCACATTCTAAACATGAAAAAGGCTTCTCCCCTGTGTGGATTCTCTGGTGCTTAACACAATCTGATTTACTGTTAAAACATTTCCCACATTCTAAACATGAAAAAGGCTTCTCTCCTGTGTGAGTTCTCTGGTGCTTCACACAATCTGATTTACTGTTAAAACATTTCCCACATTCTAAACATGAAAAAGGCTTCTCTCCTGTGTGAGTTCTATGGTGTTCATCAAGATTACCTTTCTGATTAAAACATTTCCCACATTCTAAACATGAAAATGCTTCTCCCCTGTGTGGATTCTCTGGTGCTTAACACAATCTGATTTACTGTTAAAACATTTCCCACATTCTAAACATGAAAAAGGCTTCTCTCCTGTGTGAGTTCTATGGTGTTCATCAAGACTCCCTTTCTGGTTAAAACATTTCCCACATTCTAAACATGAAAAAGGCTTCTCCCCTGTGTGGATTCTCTGGTGCTTAACACAATCTGATTTACTGTTAAAACATTTCCCACATTCTAAACATGAAAAAGGCTTCTCTCCTGTGTGAGTTCTCTGGTGCTTCACACAATCTGATTTACTGTTAAAACATTTCCCACATTCTAAACATGAAAAAGGCTTCTCTCCTGTGTGAGTTCTATGGTGTTCATCAAGACTCCCTTTCTGATTAAAACATTTCCCACATTCTAAACATGAAAAAGGCTTCTCCCCTGTGTGGATTCTCTGGTGCTTAACACAACCTGATTTACTGTTAAAACATTTCCCACATTCTAAACATGAAAAAGGCTTCTCTCCTGTGTGAGTTCTATGGTGTTTATCCAGACTCCCTTTCTGGTTAAAACATTTCCCACATTCTAAACATGAAAAAGGCTTCTCTCCTGTGTGGATTATCTGGTGCGTAACACAATCTGATTTATTGTTAAAACATTTCCCACATTCTAAGCATGAAAAAGGCTTCTCTCCTGTGTGGATTTTCTGGTGCTTAACACAAGCTGATTTACTGATAAAACATTTCCCACATTCTGAACATGAAAAAGGCTTCTCTCCTGTGTGAGTTCTATGGTGTTTATCCACACTCCCTTTCTGGTTAAAACATTTCCCACATTCTAAACATGAAAAAGGCTTCTCCCCTGTGTGAGTTCTCTGGTGCTTAACACAAACTGATTTATTGATAAAACATTTCCCACATTCTGAACATGAAAAAGGCTTCTCTCCTGTGTGAGTTCTCTGGTGCGTAACACAATCTGATTTAGTGTTAAAACATTTCCCACAATCTGAACAGGAAAAAGGCTTCTCTCCTGTGTGAGTTCTTTGGTGGGTTACAAAATATGATTTATGTGCAAAACATTTCCCACATTCTGAACAGGAAAAAGGCTTCTCCCCTGTGTGAGTTCTCTGGTGCTTAACACAAACTGATTTATTGATAAAACATTTCCCACATTCTGAACATGAAAAAGGCTTCTCTCCTGTGTGAGTTCTCTGGTGCGTAACACAATCTGATTTAGTGTTAAAACATTTCCCACATTCTGAACAGGAAAAAGGCTTCTCCCCTGTGTGAGTTCTCTGGTGCTTAACACAAACTGATTTATTGATAAAACATTTCCCACATTCTGAACATGAAAAAGGCTTCTCTCCTGTGTGGATTATCTGGTGCTTAACACAAACTGATTTATTGATAAAACATTTCCCACATTCTGAACATGAAACAGGCTTCTCCCCTGTGTGAGTTCTATGGTGTTCATCAAGACTCCCTTTCTGATTAAAACATTTCCCACATTCTAAACATGAAAAAGGCTTCTCCCCTGTGTGGATTCTCTGGTGCTTAACACAACCTGATTTACTGTTAAAACATTTCCCACATTCTAAACATGAAAAAGGCTTCTCTCCTGTGTGAGTTCTATGGTGTTTATCCAGACTCCCTTTCTGGTTAAAACATTTCCCACATTCTAAACATGAAAAAGGCTTCTCTCCTGTGTGGATTATCTGGTGCGTAACACAATCTGATTTATTGTTAAAACATTTCCCACATTCTAAGCATGAAAAAGGCTTCTCTCCTGTGTGGATTTTCTGGTGCTTAACACAAGCTGATTTACTGATAAAACATTTCCCACATTCTGAACATGAAAAAGGCTTCTCTCCTGTGTGAGTTCTATGGTGTTTATCCACACTCCCTTTCTGGTTAAAACATTTCCCACATTCTAAACATGAAAAAGGCTTCTCCCCTGTGTGAGTTCTCTGGTGCTTAACACAAACTGATTTATTGATAAAACATTTCCCACATTCTGAACATGAAAAAGGCTTCTCTCCTGTGTGAGTTCTCTGGTGCGTAACACAATCTGATTTAGTGTTAAAACATTTCCCACAATCTGAACAGGAAAAAGGCTTCTCTCCTGTGTGAGTTCTTTGGTGGGTTACAAAATATGATTTATGTGCAAAACATTTCCCACATTCTGAACAGGAAAAAGGCTTCTCCCCTGTGTGAGTTCTCTGGTGCTTAACACAAACTGATTTATTGATAAAACATTTCCCACATTCTGAACATGAAAAAGGCTTCTCTCCTGTGTGAGTTCTCTGGTGCGTAACACAATCTGATTTAGTGTTAAAACATTTCCCACATTCTGAACAGGAAAAAGGCTTCTCCCCTGTGTGAGTTCTCTGGTGCTTAACACAAACTGATTTATTGATAAAACATTTCCCACATTCTGAACATGAAAAAGGCTTCTCTCCTGTGTGGATTATCTGGTGCTTAACACAAACTGATTTATTGATAAAACATTTCCCACATTCTGAACATGAAACAGGCTTCTCCCCTGTGTGAGTTCTATGGTGTTCATCAAGATTCCCTTTACGATTAAAACATTTCCCACATTCTGAACATGAAAAAGGCTTCTCCCCTGTGTGAATTCTCTGGTGGTTAACAAAATGTGATTTCCATGTAAAATATTTACCACATTCTGAACATGAAAATGGCTTCTTTGCTTTAGGAGCAGTTTGTTTTTTAATGTCTCTTTTGTGACTTTGGTTTCCCTTAGTAGTCAGTAATGAATCAGAAGATGGGACCTGTTTCATAGGATCAGATGACAGATCTTTGCTGTGAATGGATGATGGTATATCTGGAGTAACAGAAATCACTTCATTTGTATCTTGTAGGATCTCAAGATCATCAGATTTAAAAATTGAAGATGTCAGCTGTCCCTCTGATCTCCTGGTACAGTCATCTAACATAAAAAGCAATTTTTTTAAATAAAATATCCTTGAGTTTTATATTTTTCAACACTTCTACTTAAAAAATGGCAAGCAATGTAAAAAACTTTATTTACCAAGACAATGACAGTTCACAGTCTAATTGAAAACCTTGTTGGATGAGCCAGTAGTGTGTGGTGTTCAACTGTTTGTTCATTCTGCCTCCCAAATCTTCTATAGTAATAAATGCGCTAAGCAGCTTCCGGGTTGTAACAACTTCCGTCCAGTTGTAACTGGTGACATCACAGCACACCTCTTGCCATGTTAACCCTCAACACACCACTCCTCCTCAACACACACCTCCTCAACACACAAACCTCTCACCTTTCACCATCTCCACTCACGTTCACTCACTCTTTCACTCCACATACGACCCTTTCTCTCACTCCGTCTCTCATACTCACGCCGTCATCGCCGCTGCTCCATGATCCCCGACATCTTCCGCCGGCACCATCCTGGATCCAGACGTTGTCCACGCCGGCGACATGTTCTTGCGGCGACGCCATCTTGAGTATCGCGATATCCCGCGATGAGTGAGAGAAAGGGTCGTATGTGGAGTGAAAGAGGGGGGACGTGAGTGGAGACGGTGAAAGGTGAGAGGAGTGTGTGTTGAGGAGGTGTGTGTGTTGAGGGTTAACATGGCAAGAGGTGTGTCACTATCCTCCCGATGCAATAGCATCGGGCCTTAATCTAGTATATATATATAATTGCCTTAAATTGTCTGTCGTCAACTTCCATCTGGATGTCCCCGAATCCCACAATCCATTGCGCCGCACCGGACGTACGCCGACCGCTATTTTGGTACACCCAAGTGATGCCGCTCAGATCCAGGATGCAGCTGCGATCCCGAACACCCCTGGGATCCCAGCTGCCGCTTGGATCCAGGCTGCCACTGCGATCCCGACCGCCGCTGGGATCCCGACCGCTACTGGGATCCCGGCCACCGCTCGGATCCCGGCCACCGCTTGGATCCAGGTCGCCGCTGCGATCATGAGGCTGTGAAAGGGGTGTAACAAGGGGGTATAAAGAGAGGGGTGTAATAAAGGGGGTATAATGAGAGGGTATAATGAGGGGGGAGTAATGAGAGGGATGCCGCCGCCAGACCCCCGCCTGGACCCACTGCCTGACTACATGCGCCGGATCCCACCGCTGCTTGCCCGCCCACCTCCATGCAGTCACAGTCACCAGGAAAGACTGCGACTTGAGGCCTGTGCTGGAGATTGGGTGCGGCCACCCTCTGGTGGCGCCGCACACCATCTCCAGCACAGATCGCAAAACACAGACTTTCCTGCCAGTTGTGACTGCATGGAAGTGGGTGGGCCGCCACCCCCAGCACCACAAAGCTGCCCCCATCGTGATGTTACTGCCCTCCCGATGCGATAGCATCGGGCACACATCTAGTATCAAATATAAAGAAACCAATCAATGTTATGTAGGCGAAAATAATACCAATTCTCATCTCACCAAAACAAGTCCCCACTCAGGTCCATCATCTGTCAATGGAAAAACAGAGGTTCCCGCACTATTAGTGGCTCAAAGGCTGCTGAAAAGCAACAAGGTTTCTATAAACCAATCCAGCAAAATCCGCTCTCACTTCGGAGTCTTGCAGTGTGCGCAAACAACAATTAGGCTGTGTGCACACGTTGCAGATTTTGCCGCGGATTTTTCCGCACAAAATCCGCAGCGTCTTTGATGCCTTTTTGCTCCGGTTTTTCAGGCAGATTTGTCTGCGTTTTTGTAAGCTAAATAAAGATATCTTATTTAACAAAAAAAAAGATTTGTGATGTCATTTCTGTCCAACCTCCTCATTTACATTTGTCCAACCCACACTCCATAACACACAGATACATAGATAATAGATAGAAGGATAGATAAATAGAGAAATAGATAGAAGGATAAATAAATAGAGAAATAGATAGAAAGATAGATAGAAGGATAGATATGGGATATAGATAGAAGGATAGATAGATAGATAGATAGATAGATAGATAGATAGATAATAGATAGAAAGATAGATAGATATGGGATAGATAGATAGATAGATAGAAGGATAGATAGATATGGGATAGATAGATAGATAGATAGATAGATAGATGATAGATAGATAGATAGATAGATAGATAGATAGATAGATAGAAGGATAGATAGATAATAGATAGATGGTGACTTTTGTCCTCAACAGGATAAAATTTAGACTTAGCAGGTACGTTCAGGTGAAACCATTCATCTGTTTCTTCAGTATTTTCTGTGTTGGTTGGAGGGTTGGATTTATTTTCCTTAATAAAGAAATGTCTTTTAAGGTTTAATTTCCTTATGAAAATTTGTAAATCTAAAAATAAATTAAAATCCTTAGGTTTGTTGGAGAGACAGAAGGACAATCCTCTAGATAGGAGGGATTCCTCACTTTCAGAGAGTTTGTAGTCAGAAAGATTACAAATATTAGAAGTTAATTCATTAGCAATGGAGGGGTTAAGGTGGTATTTTTCCTCTTTTTCTCCCTCCCCTAGTTCCTCTGTAGTGCTTTTTATTTTTACGGTTTTGGGTACAAAAAATTGGTTCAGTTGGGAGTTTTTTATTGCCCGGGGTAAAAGAGGAACCGTCCCGGATTTAGAGGCATCTGAATGATCCAATACAATAGTGTCATTGGTGGGGCTGGTGGAGTGGAGGTATCAGGGTCGTCAGGACCTAATGAGATAGTGGTTAGTGAAGGTACCAACATGCTTGGAGTGGTATCATGAATGGAGAACTCAAGAAGTGAAAGAGGGAGAGAACTGGACAGATCCGAATTAGAGTTGGCTCCTTTGGTCCAGATTTATTATTACCTCTCAGTGTCTTCGGGGCAGCAGTGGTTTTATCTTTAAATTTGATTAATTTGTAATTTAATCTTTTCTAGCTGTTTCTTGGCTTCGGATAGTGTTTGAGAATGATTTGGTACAATATTTGTGGTATGTCCTGACGAAGGGGTCACCTGAACCCCCCAAACACGTAGAAGAAACCACGTTAACACCTCTACAATTTCTGGAATTCTTCTTGCGGCAGCGCGGGGATGATCCTTCCTTCCAATCTAAGTGTATAAGCACTGACAGTGTAGCAGGCATAGCCCGATGGGACTTGTAGTACACACAGCCCCGCAGACCTCCCAATGACCCCCGCACAGCCCCGACATATGCCTAATGACCCCCGCACAGCCCGGCAGACCGCCCAATGACCCCCGCACAGCCACGGCGTATGCCTAATGACCCACGCACAGCCCAGCAGACCGCCCGATAACCCCCGCACAGCCCCGGCATATGCCTAATGACCCCCGCACAGCCCGGCATATGCCTAATGACCCCCGCACAGCCCCGCAGACCGCCCAATGACCCCCGCACAGCCCCGGCATATGCCTATTGACCCCCGCACAGCCCGGCAGACCGCCCAAAGACCCCCGCACAGCCCCGGCATATGCCTAATGACCCCTGCACAGCCCGGCAGACCGCCCAATGACCCCCGCACAGCCCCGACATATGCCTAATGACCCCCACACAGCCCGGCAGACCGCCCAATGACCCCCGCACAGCCACGGCGTATGCCTAATGACCCACGCACAGCCCAGCAGACCGCCCGATGACCCCCGCACAGCCCTGGCATATGCCTAATGACCCCCACACAGCCCGGCAGACCGCCCAATGACCCCCGCACAGCCACGGCGTATGCCTAATGACCCACGCACAGCCCAGCAGACCGCCCGATGACCCCCGCACAGCCCCGGCATATGCCTAATGACCCCCGCACAGCCCGGCATATGCCTAATGACCCCCACACAGCCCCGCAGACCACCCAATGACCCCCGCACAGCCCCGGCATATGCCTAATGACCCCAGCACAGCCCGGCAGACCGCCCAATGACCCCCGCACAGCCCCGACATATGCCTAATGACCCCCGCACAGCCCGGCAGACCGCCCAATGACCCCCGCACAGCCACGGCGTATGCCTAATGACCCACGCACAGCCCAGCAGACCGCCCGATGACCCCCGCACAGCCCCGACATATGCCTAATGACCCCCGCACAGCCCCGGCATGTGCCTAATGACCCCCGCACAGCCACGGCGTTTGCCTAATGACCCACGCACAGCCCAGCAGACCGCCCAATGACCCCCGCACAGCCCCGACATATGCCTAATGACCCCCGCACAGCCCAGCAGACCGCCCGATGACCCCCGCACAGCCCCGACATATGCCTAATGACCCCCGCACAGCCCCGGCATGTGCCTAATGACCCCCGCACAGCCCCGCAGACCGCCCAATGACCCCCGCACAGCCCCGACATATGCCTAATGACCCCCGCACAGCCCGGCAGACCGACCGATGACCCCCGCACAGCCCCGGCATATGCCTAATGACCCACGCACAGCCCAACAGACCGCCCGATGACCCCCGCACAGCCCCGACATATGCCTAATGACCCCCGCACAGCCCCAACATATGCCTAATGACCTCCGCACAGCCCGGCAGACCGCCTGATGACCCCCGCACACACAGGCCCATACACGCACACAGTCACCGCCCACACACATACACAAGCACACAGTCTCCGCCGACACGCCGCCCCCACTCTTCCCCCCCTCCCGATCTGCAGCGTTTCATCCACAGCAAAAACGCAGATCTTTTTTAGATCTGCGGTTTTGCTCCGGATATGCCCAACTTAATGCAAGTCAATGGGTGCAGAAACGCTGCAGATCCGCACAAAAAATTGACATGAACCCGCAGCGTTTCCACGCAGATTTTTCTGCAGCATGTGCACAGCGTTTTTCAATTTACATTCACTTTCATGGTACTGTACAACGCAGCTAACCTTATATAAGTCAGTTCAGATATGGTGTACCAAGATGGCGTCTGTGTCTTCAGACAACACCCTGGAAGGAATCCTTGGAATGCAGAAGCTGAGATACTGGATACCATATATGGAAGTGAAGCTGAAATGGACCTATCATAGACTGACACTGGCTACTCAGAAGATGGTGTGACACCCATCTCCTGTCTCTTTGTCTTGAGAATAAACTTCAGTTGTGTGCAAGCCTTTGCTGAGAAAGGAGTAGACATCTAACTCTGTGTTCGGTGTGACTCTTTAAGCGCGCACTCGGCCTATATTAGGTCAGGTACAAGTAATCATATAGATCTCTCTTTAAGGGATCACCCTCACACTAATACCAGGGGGTAGGAGGATCCTCCAGGTTGTAAGTTCTATAGAAAAGGGCTTTCAATGCCCAAAGTCATTTGAACAGTTTTGGGTGGAGGAGAATGTTGTGGTCTAGAGGCAAAATGGTGATCATGGTAATACGGCCAGACTACACCACCGATAAAGCAGCCACAGCCGGTGACTGAGAGGAATCTGTGACTTCTCTGCATTCAGTGGTTACTACTCACCTGGGTAGTCATATGTGGGAATCTCCTCTTTACACCGCTCATCACCCCTCACATATGTCTCTGTAGTATTAATATGGGTCAGATCTTCACCCTGAAACAAATATTGTAAAAGTCACCGACAGATGGAGAAGTCCCATCTATGACCAGCTCTAATCCTGCCATCTCCACCGTTCTCATTACACAAGTATAAAACATATAATACTGGGGGAAAAAACAAGACTGAGCACAAGACCTTCACAGCCATCTACACATCATAGGGGAGATCTCCTGACACCTTCTCTCCATCTACCTGATGATCCTGAGGAGCACTGGGATCTTCTTGGTTACAGTCCTGTGGAAGAAGAGGATGGGGACATCTCTCTGGTGTTGTCCTCTTACTGCATAGATCTGGAGGAAACACATACAGGGACTGAATTCATTCTCTACATACAGATAATTATAGGCCGTGTGTATTTAGTCCTGTTACCTGGTGATGTGAGGGGCTGGGGAACCTCCATTATGACGTCCTTGTACAGATCTCTGTGTCCTTCTAAATACTCCCACTCCTCCATGGAGAAATAGACAGCGACATCCTGACACCTTATAGGAACCTGACACATACAATGATACCGTCATCCCCCGATCCCTTCATAGCGTTACTGTATAATGTCCCAGCATTCCCAGCAGTGTCACCTCTCCCGTCAGCAGCTCAGTTATCTTGTAGGTGAGTTCTAGGATCTTCTGGTCATTGATGTCCTCATGGATCAGGGGGTGAGGTGGAGGTCCCGTGATTGGGCTCAGGGGTCTTCCCCATCCCTCAGACACAGGGTCCTGACAGCGATCACTAGAGGTCTTCTTCACCACTGTGTAATCCTGGTTATGGAGAGACACATTAATAAATCTCACTACAGACATTTCCAGAGTCCTCACCTCTCCAGTTCTGTCCATCTGTTATTCCCATAGATAAGAATGATGTAATGTGGCGTCATCAGAATCTCTCACCTCTCCAGTGAGACGGAAGAGGATCTCTAGGGTGAGGTGTAACATCCTCTCCGCCATCTTGTCTCTGTCCATATCCATCCTTGATGGGTAAATCAGGAAAACTCTCTTCTGTAGAAGATCTTCACTGAGAGGATCCGATATTGTAGAGACCTGAATGAGAAGAAGATGATCCGATGTAACATCATAAGAATCCTGTGTAATAATACAATGAGAGCAGCAATCTGCAGAGTCGTGAGATATGACTCTGCCAAACATATATATATACACATACACACATATATACAGAATATATCTATATATATAATTTCACCATCAAAGAAAGTAAGGACTGAAGCACTCACCGATCCATATTGAAAGTCCGTAGTTTATTTGTAGCAAAAGTTTAAAACTTCATGGCCGGGAGGCTGAAGAAAGGAGTGAGTAAACTCTGATGACGGCCTATCAGCGCTTCCACGGGTCAGCTATACATAATATATATATCTATTTATATAATCGTCTAACTCTGTCTGTCTGTAACGGAAATCCCGCGTCGCTGATTGGTCGTGGCCGGCAGGCCGCAACCAATCAGCGACAGGCGCAGTGCGCAGGCGCAGTCCGGAATTTGAAGGACACACGCCACCGCTACCGTCGGGAGATCAGCGGCGCTAGGAGTCGGGAGACTCCTCTGGACCGTGGGTACCATAAACCTGTAAAAATAGAATTAAAGCAAAAAATAGTGATATACTCACCCTCCGACGGCCCCCGGAGCTCTCCCGCCTCTAACCACACAGCCGGCATCTTCCGTTCCCAGTAATGCTTTGCGAGAAAGACCGCTGATGACGTCGCAATCTCGCAAGCATCGCGCTCTCACGAGAGTGACGTCATCTCCGGTAATTCGCGCTAATCATAACTGGGAACGGAAAATGCCGGGAGCGTGGAGAGGAAAGAAAGAGTCCGGGGACCGTCGGAAGGTGAGAATAACCTTTTTTTAATTTTTTTTAATTCTTTTTTACATGCTATCTTTTACTATTGATGCTGCATAGGCATCATCAATAGTAAAAATCCACACTTGCGGACAAAAAAGAATATTACTCCTTCTTATCCAAAATGAAGCGAACCACAATTATATTAAAAACATGTAACTTTATTAAACAAAACAGAGATAATTGTCTGCTGTTTTTTTCCCCTTTTGGGGTAGGTTATCAGGAAACAATGAATATGTAGCCAATTTTAAATGTCTTTATTTTGTTTAATAAAGTTACATGTTTGTAATATAATTGTGGTTCGCTTCATTTTGGATAAGAAGGAGTAATATTCTTTTTTACCCGCAAGTGTGGATTCATGTGTTGAAGTGCCTATTTAAATACTTGCAAAAAATTGTGGTTTCAATCAATAGTAAAAAGTTGATCACAATTGTCAAACACTATGCTTCACAAGTGTGACCAACCTGTCAATCACATTCCAAGCGATGCTTCAAATCGTTTGGTATGCGCTTGAATTCCGCGCGTGAAAAACGCATGTTTTCTGCGGCAAAACGCATGCGAATTTGGCCATATTCTAGAATACCCGATGCGTTAGAATTGGGCCACCATCTAGTATATATATATATTCGTCTAATTCTGTCTGTAACGGAAATCCCGCGTCGCTGATTGGTCGCGCCCGGGGACGACACTGAAGGTGGAGGAAGATGGCGCCGCAGCAGTCCTCCACAGGAACTTCACCAACGATGTGCCCTGCCTTAACTTGAGCAGAGGAGGGCGAAAAAACCCCGGTCGGCAAAGGGCAAGCATAAGGCAGGACGCAGATACTGTTCAGAAGGAAATCTCCACACCGGCCGAACATCTGGTAGCGGTGATGTCACCACAAAGGAGGAAGATGGCGCGTGCAGCAGGCAGAGAGGGAACCTTCACCAGCGGTGTGCCCAGGGAAAACAAGGTCAGATGAGGGTCCAGCCCCCCAGGTCTGCAAGGGGCAATCCCAAAGTCGATTCCAGAAGCCTTTCCAAAGCAATTTTCTACACCGCCCGAACATTCATTGCATTATTCTTAAATCTTCATAAATAAACTACATACATATTCTAGAATACCCGATGCGTTAGAATCGGGCCACCATCTAGTATAGTATAATTATATATATATATATACACACACATTATAGCAGAGTCATATCTCCCGACTCCGGAGATTGCATGCTGTCGTTGTAGGCCCAGACCAGATAGTATGGAGATGAATGAGGGGGACCAAAGTTCAAAAATAGACTTTCCTTCACTTAACAAGAACTTGATGAGAAGTATATACATCAGATGGCAGGCACAACACTTTTGCTGATTTAATAGCAGAATATAGCCGATCATGCACAGCACAAAAGCCGGTGTTTCCCAAGCTGTATGGCAGTGCGGTAAACACCGGTGTAGCGCTTCTGATTGGTGGTAAAATCATCCCCGCCGGTCACAGAGCCATGGTTCCCACGTTGTCAGAACACAGCATAACCGCTCAGCTGTGATTGGAGGTAAAAAGTTTACCTCTGGTCACTGGTGTCAGCTGTAATCCTGCCATCTCCACCGTTCTCATTACACAAGTATAAAACACATAATACTGGTGGATAAAACAAGACTGAGCACAAGACCTTCACAGCCGTCTACACATCATAGGGGAGATCTCCTGACACCTTCTCTCCATCTACCTGATGATCCTGAGGAGCACTGGGATCTTCTTGGTTACAGTCCTGTGGAAGAAGAGGACGGGGACATCTCTCTGGTGTTGTCCTCTTACTGGATAGATCTGGAGGAAACACATACAGGGACTGAATTCATTCTCTACATACAGATAATTATAGGCCGTGTGTATTTAGTCCTGTCTATTACCTGGTGATGTGAGGGGCTGGGGAACCTCCATTATGACGTCCTTGTACAGATCTCTGTGTCCTTCTAAATACTCCCACTCCTCCATGGAGAAATAGACAGCGACATCATGACACCTTATAGGAACCTGACACACACAATGATACCGTCAATCCCCCCCGATCTCTTCATAGTGTTACTGTATAATGTCGGTCTGTCATTCCAAGGATGTCGTTCTAAGGATAGCATCTGAAATATGCCTGAAAATGACTCCCTTGCTCTCGATGCTTCATTATTATTATTACTATGCTTCACTATTACTATCACTCTGACAATCGATCTGCTTCATCCACAGGTATGAGTTCTGGCTGCAATACCATCATCACCCATCTTTCCTGAACCCCAATCACCCCTGTATCTGTCTGCTATCAATGGTATGTATCCCGGCTGCAATACCATCATCACCCATCTTTCCTGAACCCCAATCACCCCTGTATCTGTCTGCTATCACTGGTATGTGTTCAGGCTGCAATACAATCATCACCCAGCTTTCCTGAACCCCAATCACCCCTGTATCTGTCTGCTATCACTGGTATGTGTTCTGGCTGCAATACTATCTCCCTTTGCATTTCCTCTTGTGACTTTAATTAATCGTCTTCTGTGTCTGCATCCAGTCTCCCTGCTGCTCCTCCCTTTCTGATCACACCTGGGCCCTTTCATGTGCTGTTAAGTTAGTATAAATTCAGACTAAGAGGTCTGTCATTGCAAGGATGTTTTCTAAGGATAACATCTGAAATGAGCCTGAAGTGACCAGAAGGTACGACTAACCGCTGCATTTAGATGTACTAAATATCTTTTGCCTTCTATATTACTCTCATCATGCTGACATACGCGCTAACAGTTTTGGCTCCACTACTCCTCACTCTCCTTCGCTATCCGCAAACCCCAGCACCCGCTAACCAAATAATAATCTCTCCTTCCCTCTTGCCTCCCCACCTGACCTCCTCTGCTGACCTGCTCCTCGACCTCAGAGCTCTCCTAATAAAATACAAAACAAGCCAACCACCCTCCTTCTCCCACATGCTCTCCCTCTCTCTGCTTCTCCTCACTGCTGGCGATATATCTCTCAACCCTGGACCCCCACAGCCCATACCTCCCATTATTACCCCCTTCTATCATTCCCAAATCAACACAAACACCAGAAATCTTTCCCACCTCAAATCCATGCCCTTGACACCCACCACCCTGCTCCCACTCTTTGGATCACTCTGGAATGCCAGCTCCATCTGCAATAAACTCCATGTGATTCACGACCTCTTTACCTCTCGTAATTTTTCCTTCCTTGGCCTCACCGAAACATGGCTGACACCCTCCGACACCGCCTCCCCTGCTGTGCTAGGTTACGGCGGCCTCCACTTCACCTTCACTCCTCGCCCTGGCAACAGACATGGCGAAGGAGTGGGCCTTCTCCTTTCTTCCAATTGCAGCTTCAACCCAATCCAACCTCTACCCTCCCTTATGCCTTCATTGACCAATTCTCCACCTGGTTCCTTCACTTTCTCTCTGCTGACATTCCCACCATCATCATGGGTGACTTCAACATCCCCATTGACACCCACCATTCAGCAGCCTCCAAACTCCTGTCCCTTACATCATCTTTTGGACTTACTCTGTGGTCCTCCTCAGCCACCCACACAGACGGACATAAATTAGACCTGGTTTTCACCCGCCTCTGCTGTCTTTCTAACTTCACCACCTCCCCTCTATCTGACCACCATCTACGCACTTTCTCATCCCTGTCCTCCTCACCTGTCACCCATGTCCAGCAGCATGCGCACCCCCGCAGAAACCTCACACATCTAGACACTCACAAACTCTCTGACTCTATTCTACCACTGTCCTCCATATCTTCACTCCACGACACAGACACTGCCACTAGTTTCTACAATGCCACTCTTGCATCAGCCATCGACTCGGTCGCCCCTGTCATGCATAACAGAGTGCGACGAATCAATAGACAACCCTGGCACAATAACACCACTAAAAAGCTTCGGCAAGCATTCAGAATTGCAGAACGGCGCTGGAAGAAAACGCATTCGCAAGACGACTTCACTGCACTCAAACAAGCAACACTTGCATTCAAATCTGCCCTCACCTCTGCGAAACAGGCCTACTTTACATCCCTTGTATCTTCCTTATCCCACAACCCCAAACAGTTGTTCAGTACTTTTAACTCCCTCCTCCACCCACCACTGCCCCCTCCAACCTCCCTCATCTCTGCCGAGGACTTTGCGCACACTTCAAAAACAAGATGGCCCAAACACGGCATGTCTTTATTGCTCAACCACCACAACCCCTTTACACACCAGACCAAAGCCCAAACCCCATAACCTCCCTATATAACATCACTGAAGGGGAGCTTGCTCATCTCTCCAAATCACACCTCACCACTTGTGCACTTGATCCTATGCCATCTCACCTCCTCCACAACCCCGCCACCACTCTTATTCCATCCCTAAACCACCTCTTCAACCTATCATTTACTTCTGGAACCTTCCCTTCTGCTTTCAAACATGCCACAATCACGCCTATCCTTAAAAAGCCGACCCTCGACCCAATAGCCACATCTAGCTATCGCCCAATATCGCTGCTCCCATTCGCTTCTAAACTCCTGGAGCAGCATGTCCATGCTCACCTTTCCTCCCACCTCTCATCTAACTTGCTCTTTGACAATCTACAATCTGGCTTCCGCCCCCATCATTCCACTGAGACAGCCCTGACCAAAATTACCAATTACCTACTTACAGCCAAATCTATGGGACAACACTCTATACTCCTCCTTCTAGACCTGTCCTCTGCTTTCAACACAGTTGATCACTGCCTCCTACTACACATCCTCTCCTCCTTCGGCATCAAAGATCTCGCCCTATCCTGGATTTCCTCATACCTTTCCAACCGCACATTCAGCGTCTCCCACTCCCACACTACCTCCTCATCCCACCCTCTCTCTGTTGGAGTCCCCCAAGGCTCTGTTCTAGGACCCCTACTCTTCCCAATCTATATACTTGGCCTGGGGCAACTCATAAAGTCCCATGGATTCCAGTACCACCTTTATGCCGATGATACTCAGATCTACCTCTCTGGCCCAGACGTCACCTCTCTGCTCTCCAGAATCCCAGAGTGTCAATCAGCCATATCCTCCTTCTTCTCCTCAAACTCAATGTGGACAAATCTGAACTCATCATCTTTCCCCCATCTCACAGATCTTCCTTACCCGACATTTCTATAACAATTGACATCACGCTTTCCCCCCTACCGGAGGTCCACTGCCTGGGAGTAACCCTTGACTCTGCCCTGTCCTTCAAACCGCACATCCAAGCTCTCTCCACCTCCTGCCGCCTCCAGCTCAAAAACATTTCCAGAATCTGTCCCTTCCTCAACTCTCTATCTACTAAACTACTTGTGCATGCCCTCATCATCTCCCGCCTCGACTATTGCAACATCCTTTTCTGTGGCTTCCCTGCTAACACCCTTGCACCTCTCCAGTCCATCCTTAACTCTGCCGCCTGACTAATTCATCTCTCTCCTCGCTACTCCTCCGCTTCTCCCCTCTGCAAATCTCTTCACTGGCTCCCATTCCCTCAGCGTATCCAATTCAATTTACTAATACTGATCTACAAGGCCATCTATAACCTGTCTCCCCCATATGTCTCTGAACTAATCTCCTGATACCTTCCCTCACGTAATCTCTGGTCCTCCCAAGACCTCCTTCTCTCCTCCACACTTATTCGCTCCTCACCCAACCGCCTCCAAGACTTCTCCCGAAGTGCCCCTATTCGCTGGAATTCTTTGCCCCAAAACGTCCGGCTATCAACCACACTCGGATCCTTCAGACGGAACCTGAAAACCCACCTCTTCAAAAAAGCCTACAGCCTGCAATGACTCCACTACCTCCTAACCACTACCGCAGATATCACCTCAACCAACACCGGAACTGCTGCAACCCCCCCAACCTACTGTCTCCTTCCACACCATCCTGTAGCATGTAAGCCCGAAAGGGCAGGGTCCTCTCTCCCCTCTGTATCAGTCTGTCATTGTTAGTTTGTTTACTGTCGGTGATATCTGTAATTCTATGTAACCCCTTATCATGTACAGCACCATGGAACCAATGGTGCTTTATAAATAAATAGTAATAATGTCCCAGCATTCCCAGCAATGTCACCTCTCCAGTTAGCAGCTCAATCATCTTGTAGATGAGTTCTAGGATCTTCTGGTCATTGATGTCCTCATGGATCAGGGGGTGAGGTGGAGGCTCCGTGATTGGGCTCAGGGGTCTTCCCCATCCCTCAGACACAGGGTCCTGACAGCGATCACTAGAGGTCTTCTTCACCACTGTGTAATCCTGGTTATGGAGAGACACATTAATAACTCTCACTACAGACATTTCCAGAGTCCTCACCTCTCCAGTTCTGTCCATCTGTTATTCCCATAGATAAGAATGATGTAATGTGACATCATCAGAATCTCTCACCTCTCCAGTGAGACGGAAGAGGATCTCTAGGGTGAGGTGTAATATCCTCTCCGCCATCTTGTCTCTGTCTATATCCATCCGTGATGGGTAAATCAGGAAAATTCTCTTTTGTAGAAGATCTTCACTGAGAGGATCCGATATTGTAGAGACCTGAATGAGAAGAAGATGATCCGATGTAACATCATAAGAATCCTGTGTAATAATACAATTACTGGGGATAATAAGGGAAACATATGAGGAGATTTATTATCTTACAGGGTTTAGTTTTCTTCCCTGACATCTACTAATAAAACCTATATATTTAGGCCACAGACAACAAGCAGTTTCCTCCTCGGAGTCGGCAGCTGAACACGTTCCTCATAGACTCATCTTCCATAACGCTAATTCTCCTCTCATTACCGACACTGGAATCGGCATTAGCAATACTGCAGGAGATATTCATTACACGCGACATGAGAAATAACTCCTTCATGATGAGGACGACATCTTCATCTTCTACTACGGCTCTAGAGACAGATTTGGCCAGAGTCGGTCACTGACTCCATCCCCACCGGCCGTCTATATGAAGGTTTCCCGTCTTCCCCGCACTGGAATCTTCTATCACGTTAGATCTCAGCTCTGAGTCACACACAGAAGTTTGAGGCTTTTAGAAAAGATTTTTTGTTTCCACAATCAACGCGGACAGAAATGATCTGATCCCAAAGTCTCCATGTACAGTGATTTATGGGGATTATTTCTGGCCTTAGGCTTTCCTATATTACAAGAAAAACTCCAGAAAAAGCCGAAATTTAAATGTTTCTAAGGAAAATTGGCTTCAACAATTCTTGTAAGAAGAAAAAAATATGTAAAAAGCAAAACACATTTTATAGTTTTTAACATGTTAAACATTTATTAAAAAGAAAGTAATCTTTTTGGGCCCCAGAACATGGATGTACACCGCAGGGACGGCACAGATGAGGCTGCAACAAAAACCCTGAAAAGCAAACATGGCATCTAAGAAGGTGTGACAGAGTTTGGCTGAATGCCCCCCGCCTCCAAGTACTCGATAGTATGGGGCGGCCTAGTTACTATGATACTTACATGCCTAATAATAGTGTCTGGGCCGCAATGTATGAAGGTCTATTAGGCCGGGCCAGAGGCAGCGTCCAATAAGTTACCTTATAACGCCCCCATACAGAGTAGACTAAAGCTCCATGAAAGCTCTGATTCCGGGGGGTTTGGCCGACCATATAATGTATTTGGGGGCCTCCCGACAGATGATGTCAGGGCAGAGAAGGATCTGATATCCTGAATTTCAGAGGATAATCCGTTTGTTCTTCCTGTAGATAATCCTCCTCTAGAGGAGTCTGGAGGCGACTCTCTCATACAGACCACAGGAAAGCTGGAATATTTGTGTGTATGGGGGAGTCGGGAGAGATCGCCGTCTGACAAATGTCCGCTCAGCAACCTCTGGTCTCATGTGTGTGGGGCCGTTAGTATTACACTGACAGGCAGTGATGATACACGGCACTACAGTAGTACAGGGCATCACCGGAGCCATCAGAGGCTTGTATGTTGTGTGATCGCACTGATCAGAGGGGTTTAAAAAAGGCTTAAAGTGGAAAAAATATCACAGTTTCAGCAACAAGAAATATCCGTCACTATATGGAAAGCAGAGTCACTGCACAATGTTAGTTACGTCACGTCCATAACTACTTTATTATACTCTATTATCCTGTACACAGTGGAGTAGATAGAAATCACAGATCCCACAGCAATAGCTGGAATTGGACCCTCCAATGCAAAGAAAAAAAAATCTCTCTATCTATATACACTGTTCAAAAAAATAAGGGGAACACTTAAATAACAGAATATAACTCCAAGTAAATCAAACTTCTGTGAAATCAAACTGTCCACTTAGGAAGCAACACTGACTGACAATCAATTTCACATGCTGTTGTGCAAATGGAATAGACAACAGATGGAAATTATTGGCAATTATCAAGACACCCTCAATAAAGGAGTGGTTCTGCAGGTGGGGACCACAGACCACATCTCAGTACCAATGCTTCTGGCTGATGTTTTAGTCACTTTTGAATGTTGGTTGTGCTTTCACACTCGTGGTAGCATGAGACGGACTCTACAACCACACACAAGTGGCTCAGGTAGTGCAGCTCATCCAGGATGGCACATCAATGTGAGTTGTGGCAAGAAGGTTTGCTGTGTCTGTCAGCGTAGTGTCCAGAGGCTGGAGGCACTACCAGGAGACAGGCCAGTACACTAGGAGATGTGGAGGGGGTCGTATGAAGGCATCAGCCTAGCAGCAGGACTGCTACCTCCACCTTTATGCAAGGAGGAACAGGAGGAACACTGCCAGAGACCTGCAAAATGACCTCCAGCAGGCCACAAATGTGCATGTGTCTGCACAAACGGTTAGAAACTGACTCCATTAGGATGGTCTGAGGGCCCGACATCCACAGATGGGGGTTGTGCTCACAGCCCAACACTGTACAGGGCACTTGGAATTTGCCACAGAACACCGGGATTGGCAAATTCACCACTGGCGCCCTGTGTTCTTCACAGATGGAAGCAAGTTCACACTGAGCACATGTGACAGCCGTGACAGAGTCTGGAGACGCCGTGGAGAGCGATCTGCTGCCTGCAACATCCTTCAGCATGACCGGTTTGGCAGTGGTCAGTAATGGTGCGGGGTGGCATTTCTTTGGAGGCCACACGATGTTGGGCTGTGAGCACAACCTCCATGGAGACACAATTGTGCCTTTACCTGGAGATAAATTCCCAGTGGGAATAACTTCACTAGACCTCAGTACAGCCGTATAATGAGGCTCAGGCTTTATAGTGAGGGGACAGGAGGGAGAAAACTGGGGAAAGGAGCCAGAAGAGCCGGACTGCCCATCACTAACCTGCAGAGCTGCACTCCACATATATGGCTGCTCTGTGCGCACAGGACCTGTGATGAGGCCACAGAAGGGGAGGAGTCATTATTTGCCCCTCACTACTGGCACAATTACCCCGCGCCCCCTTTTCTACACAGTGTTATGTGTGGAATGTGACGTGTGGTTTCTCTGGAGGGAAATAGACCCCACACATGAGGGAATTATCACCAGTTACCGGCCGTCTACTATATGGCGGCATATGATTGTGCTATCGACTCCACACCAGGAGCTGAAATGCCCAAATCTCGGTTATTTCCCCCCTTCCAGAGTCCGGCTGAGGCCGGGGTCACACTTGGGAGAAACTCGCCCGAGTCTTGCTCCTCAGGGCCCTTGTGGATTAGCCTCTGTAGGGGAAACGACACCGGCTGTCAGGGACAGGGGGCCCCAACATAAATCGGATATTCGCTGTAAGAAAACCCAACCTGATGCCGCCATTCGGGGTAACCAATGCTCCTGCAGTCTGTGACAATGTCAGTAATTATATTTTTCTCACTGATTGGTAGATTTGTGGTAATTCTCCTGGATGATATAGTGAGTTACTCCCGTCCTCTGGAGGAGCATGCTGAGCATGTCAGACAGGTTCTCCAGGGTCTACGTGACAACTATTTATTTGGTAACCTGGAGAAATGACAATTTGTGGTCCAGCAGGTCCAGTTCTCAGGACATGTGGCTTCTGCATTGGGGTCTCAGATGGACCCCGTTACGGTCCCAGCAGTCCCTTCATTGGTTTTAACCAAGTAACCTGAAAGTGTTACAGAGATTTCTTGTAGTCGAGATACTGAGGAACAAAAAAGTGAAAAATAGGGTCTTACCTGATAACCAGATGTAATGAGAGTAGGGGAGTATTACACTCACCTGATGGAGCGGCGCCTTTACACCATGCTCAATGCATAAATCAGCTGCTGCAGGACCCGGGGCCAAAGACCGAGCAGAAGAGCTGATCCGGGTATAATGTGTCTGTACCTGCGCTGCTGATGAGACGATCGGAGATGGAGATTTTCATTAAAAATGTTTATTTACTTATATTCCGCAGCGCTTTAAGGTTTGCACACATTATCATCGCTGTCTCCGATGGGGCTCACAATCTAAATTCCCCATCAGTATGTCTTTGGAATGAAAAAACGCCAAAAAAACACAAAATGTCAAAGTTCATGAGAAAGTCCGTCACACAAAGGTAAATTATAGTTCATGAGAAAACAGAACACACTTACATACAATAATTATATTATAAAGTGCCTATGACTGAAGTGAGGTCACCTAAAAGAATGAATAAAGATATACTGTATCTTTCGGACTATAAGCCGCACCGGACCATAAGACGCACCCCAAATATTCAGAAGGAAAATAGGGCAAAAGTTAATGCGTCAAGTGGGGGTCTGTCTCACAGTCCGAATTCAGTAAACCCGGGGGGATCGGCAGCGCTGGTGGAGCCGGGTCACAGGAGGAGTTCGGGGATCCGGTGATGATCTGACTTATCCCAGGCTGGTGCAGCAGGAGGCTCTGTAACATCTGTAATCTCACTGAGGCCATTTGGAGTAAGGGGGTTTAGTTTATAAATCCAGAAGATTTCTTCCCGATGTAGTTGTCCAATGCGATTCTGACCCTGTGGGGGAATCTCCTCTGTGGGGAATATTCTCAGTTGTGTGGAATCTTTCTTGTGTTTGATGGTGCAGTGACGTGAAAGCCCATGTTGGAGAAAACCCTATGGAGTATTGGAGCGGTGTGAGTTCAGCCTTTTGTGGAGGGGTCGGGTCGTCCTTCCCACATATAATTTCTGGTATGAGCATATAATCACGTGTGTAACATAACTGATGGAACATGACATGGGAGTTTTGATCGGGAAAATTTCACCAGTAGAAATAAGGCTGAATTCAGAGAGACCATGGCAGATCGAGTCACAACAGAGGCAAGTTTTCAGATTGCATGTAATGGTTTTATTCGGGACACAGGCGATTTTTAGCAAATCTTCATTCTCTTTTATGTTTCTTGGTGCTAGGACATTTTTCAATGATGGAGGTCTTCAAAATGTCAAAAAGGGATTGCTGGGTAATGTTTTTCCCACTCCAGCTGTCTGACATGCTCATGATGCTCCTGCAGAGGACGTGAGTAACTCAATATATCATCCAGGTAAACTTCCGCAAATCTACCCATCGGGGAGAAAAAAAATGAAATATTTAAAGACTGCCGGAGCATTGTTTAATCTGAATGGCATCACCAAATTTTCACTATGTCCCTCCGGTGTATTGAATGCGGTCTTCCATTCATCACCATTGTGTATACATATAAGAGTAATCATAAGGGATTGAAAGAATTGTCACCCAGATCCTTCTTGCAATTTTATTCCATGGTGAAACGAGACATCAAACCATATTAGAGTGTGGCGTGCAGGTAGCAGGGAGCTATACAGAGGAGAGAGCCTGACGGAGTACGGCCGTTTCGCACTTGCTTAGCGCTTCTACCGGTCCATGCTTGTCAGGGGGTTACACCACTTCCTTTCAACAAGGGTTAGCGAATGGTTAACTGAGAAGTGCAAAACATTTACAGTGAGTACAGTGAAATGATTAATACAAAAAATTAAAAGAAATATACCATAGATCACAGCCACACAGACATATTCAATGTATCACTGAGGCCAAGGGGAACTTGTGCATCGCAGTCCACAATCCATGCTGCTTCTCTTGTTAGTAGTAATCTATTCTGGTCACCGCCTTGTACAGGATAATCACCGGGCTCAATTCCTGCAGATCTCAGCACATCGGGGTCCGCATTATGGACCTCTCTTATATCATTAATGTCACAGATCCTTTCCCTGTGTAACTGAATGGAAATGTTCTCTGAGCCTGATGTGCCGCGGTCTAATTGTCGGGGCAATATAATAATCGTCCTGGGCAGTATATGACATAAAGCGCTTGCTCTGTGCGGCCCGTGATTAGTTTATCTACCGTCATCGCCCCGATCCTCAGATTTCTCCTGTAAGATGGAGATGACAGAAGGAGCGATCCCCACAATGGAAATGGCCTCTTGGACGTCTTCCATGTAACCAGGTGACTTTATTGTTCTTCTCCTGGAATCTTTCCTGTAGCGATAAGTCATCTAAGTCACCGCTTCTTCTAGAAGCAATCGAGGGTTGTTCTTTGCTGCTACGGCTAAATCTTTATCTCCTCACAAATGCCAATTCCTGTTTATCGCTGATTTTATTACATTCATATTGGGATTAGGTGTAAAAGTAACAATAAACCTTTTATTATCTCGTCCTTTTTTCTGCTCTTCCTCCTGGATCTTGTAACTAGACCCACATGGGTTCCTCCATCGCTCTAGCACAGTGTAATAATGTTGGCGGATGACCTCTGTGTAATAAGTCGTCTGTCAGGTCATTCGCTTGTTGTATGAAACCTTCTTCTCTACTATTCATTGTTCTCAGCCTCAGATACCGGCTGTATGGTCGGCCTCTGTTAGTATGTTTCAGGTGCGCATTATTAGAATGGAGGGACATATTGGTGGCTGTAGGTTTTTATAGGTGCTGGTTATTATTCTACCATCCACTATTTTATTATTCACATCTGAGAAATCTAAGTTATTCTGTCCAAATTGTGAATAAATCTCATATTAACCTTATTCTCCTCATTCATATATGTAATGAAATCATTAACCCCTTTCTGTACCAGCCCACACCAGAAACACATAATCCACGTACCGGTGGTCCGCACGGAGGTGTCAGGTGGGTTTACACCATAAATATATTTATTTTCACAGTCTGGGAGGAACAAATTAGCGAATCTGCAGCATCTGGCGCCCCCATCGCTGTCCCCGTCATCTGGGTGGACCAGCTGCCCCCAAAAGAGAAGGCCTTATGGGACAATATAACATTCAGGCTTTCCAGGATGAATCCAATATACTCATCTGTTTCAGCAGTTTTTCCATAGATTTTTTATTGCTTCCAGTCCTGTGATTTGTGGAATTCGTGCGTACAAGCTCCCGACGTCGATCAAAGCCAATTTATAACCCTCCTGCCAATCTATACCGGACACAGTTCTCTATAAATCTCCGGTGTCCTTGATGTGAGCAGGTGCTATTCTCAGTAATGGTCTCAGACACCGGTCTATAAATGTAGATAAAGATTCTGTTACTGATCCGACCCCGCACACTATCGGGCGGCCTGGTGGGGGCGCTGCGTCTTTGTGGACTTTAGGAATATAATACCAATGCGGCTTGTGTGGAAATTCAGGGAAGAGTTTCTCTGGTATTTCTTAGACATTTGTCCCTTCTCTATGTGAAATCTCAGAGAAGATCTTAGTTGTTCCTTCTCGTTATTTGTGGGATCAGCGCTTGCTTTTCTCTGTGCTGCTCTCTGATCGCTGTCTTTCTGCTCCTTACTATATTGTCCATTGCTACTAACACTACATTATTGCCTTTATCGGCTTCTCTAATAACAGGATCTTGGCAGTTTTTATCTCCTTCAGCGCTCGCTGTTCTTTTTTGTTACATTATCTGTTGTTTTTGTACAGCACTGCCTGTGTGTCTTTTACCCCTCTGTAAAAAACATAAAAACAATTAACCCGATCAGTAAACACCGGAAATAGGAAAAATGTGAGAATGACAAAATTACGTATTTATGGATGGCACAATTCCACAAAAAATGCTGTAACGAGCGATCACAATTGTACTAATAAAAACGTTATCTCGTCCTGCAGAAAATAATCCATCATACAGCTCCACCGGAGGAAAATAACAATGTTACGGGGCTCGGGAAATGGAGAAACTGCTCCAAAAATGTTTCTTTCCAAACCTCAGATATTTTTTTCTGCACTAAAAGAATAATAAAAACTGGACATGTTTGGTGTTGCCGTAATCATAGTGATGAGGAGAATCATATTACATGGTCAATTATACCACAAAATGTACAAAAACAATTCACAAAAAACAATGTCAGAATTGTTTTTTTCACAATTTCACCGCACTTGGAATTTTTCCCTCGTTTTTGAGTACAATATGTGGTAAAATTAAGGGAGTCATTGAAAAGTACAACTCGCCCCGCAAACATCAAGCCCTCATATGTCTATGTGGCCAGAGAGATAAAGAGTTATGGCTCTGGGAAGAAGGGAAGAAAAAATAGAAACAAAAAACGAAAATGGGCCGCAGCATGAAGGGGTTAATTGCGTCTTTCTGCCACTTACAGGGAAAGTGAGAAATTAGTTGTGTCAGGTCAGCGTTATGTTCATGGCTTCTGATTTAGAGGAGTTGACTATAAAACACATACCTGTGATTCCAGCTTACTCCGTGTCTTTGGCACCGATAGGGTCCTGGTTACCAATAGGGGGCGACTGGGAAAAGATCTGGTCACAATTACAGACTAAATGGATCCGGCAATTAAATCCCTGACATCCCAATGGTGTAGATGAAGTTCTCCGCTTCTCCCCTTTCCTATAGGGGGTTTGGTGGAATTCGTTCTCTACACTCTTTATTACATAGAACAGTTTTCTCTGATCTCAATGTGTCTTATTTGTTTCTTATTTCCCCATAATACACCGGTCACAAGATCGCCGATCTGCACTTTACTCTCCGATGGTGACGATCCTCTAGACATCCGGACAGTCAGGAGCATTGGATCCCATCTGTGTCTCCCCACTATTCTAACAATGGACGCTCTCTCCGCCATCATTTCCTCCTCTATACGGTTATTACGGGGAATGACGCTGTGATGACTTCTCTTCTGGGAGAGACACAGATCACAGGTGACTAATATTGCAGTGTGAAGAGAAACTTATATTTCCGGTATTTTTCTGCCCTTACATTGTGGGTTATGAGGTGTTTGGGGCTTGTTTTTTGTTCCGCCCTTTTCCCTTTGTTGTTATCTTTCCAGTTGGTAATTGGGATTCTAATATAAGCCCATATATCCCGGGAAGTGTCAGGTGCTGGGATCTCATTATATTATTAATAACAATTTCCTTCCCGATTATTCCCGTCATTTATTGCTCATTACATTCTCTCTATAAAATAACAGATTCCTCTTTGTTACACGTCCTAATACTGATCATTTATATCTCTATATTGTAGAGGAAACATTTCTAGGAGTGTATACACTTCACCACAAACACTTCCCATAGATTTTATTATCCATCACTGTTATTAAGCTGCTTTTCTCTTTATATCTTTACCATATCACTGTTTATTCTCCTTTCTTACCCGTTGCACAGTTGCTCTCTCACTGGTCACTTGGTGGGGTCACATTTGGCTCTTTTCACCTGCATTGTTCTGTTTCCGGACCCCCCTCACTATCACTTCACCTGATTGAT
The DNA here is from genome assembly GCF_039654945.1 of Dendrobates tinctorius. NCBI lineage: Eukaryota > Metazoa > Chordata > Amphibia > Anura > Dendrobatidae > Dendrobates > Dendrobates tinctorius. The sequence goes on along the minus strand of NW_027361989.1, from coordinate 3,533,995 downwards.
CACTACCAGATGGCTCTATGCAGCATTATTCATCTTGGTCTTACCAACAGGTTTTCATCCTGAACCTCCTGCTTCACTGGGGAAGATGTGACCGGGGAACAGCCCCAATTCCTTTAGAATCACCCCCACTTTACCCCAGAGTTACTCCCCTTGCCTGGATTAGTGCAGGACCTTGGTGTGTTGGAAACACTTATCCGTACCCTCTGAGGAAGCTGACGGGGCGAAACGCTGGTAAGAGGGAATAGTGGTGAATCTGCCATCTTTCTCTGTACACTCCCGGCATGTCGTCTGTAGGATCTGTAATCTCCATCTCTTGTTAGGATGGTTCCTCCTTTACACTATATGGGCTGTGCTGTATTCCTGGGATATCCCATATAGCACTGGCTGCACTTTATATCTCCTATCTGTACTCCAGGGATGTAATGCGCTGTCAGCTCTTTATTCTCTCACTATTTATACCCTTTGCTCTGTGTCCTCTCATTATATAAGCTATTCATCTATAAGTGCACAGGATCTATTCCCCTTATACACTGATATCCAGTGATAGATCTACAATCCGGTTACATATATCTATGTATGGATTTATCTTACACTCAGTAAATATGGTGCACTTTCATCCCCACCTTGATAGTGACACTCTCTTAGGATACATGTTACTCTATGATGGCACTTCTGCACATAGCCACTAGATGGCGTTACAACATCTGACATTTACCATAACAATTTCATGGAGACAAAACCCATTAAAACAATTGATTATAAAGCCAGGGTGGACCTCTCCCTTATACCCGGACAGGCAATAATTTTCATTCTATTGCTAAGCTTATTGACTATTATATGTTTGTATATCCTGTCCGGCTACTTGGATTAGGGATAAGTGCGATATATCTTTGATCTATGCCATTATGGCAATGTTAAACTACCTCTATCCCTTGGGTCTTTCTTACCCTTGGTGTGTCCCATTTTTGCCCATGTGCTTTTGTGGTCAATTTGACTCTTTCCCCATTGTTTCTTGTTTCCTGATATATCACAATAAAATTGTATTTTATATTTTCCTATATATGTGGTTTTGGACTCTTTGATCGCTTCTTTTCTCTGATATTTCTAACATTTGACATTTCCCTGAATTTTTATCTCTACACATGGTTTACACAAATTATATTTTCTTGTATTTTCTTTTCTTTTACAAATTATATTTTCTTGTGGTAACTCTATACTATTTACCATTAGAAGCTGTGTATTTCTGTAATTATCTGTATGTATACATGATTGATTACCACTTCTGTCTCAGTAAAAACAATCCCCTTTAACCTCTTTCTGACCTCGGGTGTAAATGTACTTCCCCCCTTTGATGTGGGCTCCGGCGGTGAGCTGACATCTTTTCCGGCACACGTCAGCTGTACTGAACACCTGCCATTTGCCCCGAACAGCCTCTGACAGCGGCATTTAATGCGCACTTCCAGCAAGCACCAGAAATCCCACCCATCGGTGACCCCATCACATGATCATAGGTCACCGATGGGTTGGCATGACAACCAGAGGTCTCCAGCAGAAGTCTATGCTTGTCACTGCCGGATTGCTATAAGCACCACCCGCTAGCCAAAACCACATGAACCAGTGATCGTCCCACCGAACCTTGCTCTCCTTTTAACATGGGCAAAACGCTACTCAGACAACACAGGGTGAGGGTAACACAGTGTGGACAATGCTTTACTGTACCACAAAACAGGCAGATAACACATAGAACAGTCCCAGCACAGGACCCAAGATGGGACACATTACAGAGTCTCACCCTCCACTGACCCGCCGGGATAATAGCAGCTGTGACTTCAGATCTTCCAGGGTCACTACCCCAGCTGTGGCACACACAGAGAGGAGGTAATGACAAGTGTAGGGAGATGACAGTCCATTCAAGGTACAAGGCCAGTTGATCCAAAGACCACAATCTGGCTTCTCCAAACGTATCCATGGTTCAGCGATGGTCAATGGAGCAGATCTGTATTCTTCCAACCGAGGCTGAAAACCCCTAGGTTGTTTCCTATAGAATGATAGATCCGTGTCCCTTGTGATGATGTTGTGGCTGCTGTCCTGTCTCTTGTCCTTTGGATGTATGGATGTCAATATTACCGGCTTACACAAACAAAAGTCTGTTTTCTTGACCAACTAGAAATCTACACTTAAATTTAAACCCAACATACAGATAACATTCTATTATTCTTCGTTTGCTAAAAATAGTTGTCTGGTTAATTAACATAGAATGCTGTATGTCTTCACAATGCCAAAAGTAAAAAAAGTTTTAAAAAATATTAAAAAAATATAAAAGTTCAAATTACACCCCTTTCAAAATAAAACAATAAAAAAATCACACATACACATATTTGTTATAGCGGCGTTCAGAATCGCCCGATCTATCAATATAAAAAAGAATTAACCCGATCACTAAATGGCGTAACGAGAAAAAATGTCAAAACGCCAGAATTACTTTTTTTGGTCGCCGCAACATTGCATTAAAATGCAATAAAGGATGACCAAAAGATCGTATCTGCACCAAAATGGTCTTCATTAAAAACGCCAGCTCGGCACACAAAAAATAAGCCTTCACCCAACCCGAGATCATGAAAAATGGAGACGTGACGGGTATCGGAAAATGGTGCAATTCTTTTATACTTTACCTAATAAAGATGAGTTATTTTTACTGATTGTCACGCGGGGCTTAGGTCAACTAAGGCAGAAATACCCGGGGCCCCTGTGATGTCCCTTTAACTAGGGGAAACCCTGTCTGACCCTCAACCCAGGGTTTTTGCTGATGGTGCAAATGCCTGAGCCTCCACCCTTTCCTTATCTCCTGCTCAGCCCTAAGCTTAACCCTCCACCCTCCACCCAGTGAGGAGACAAACCACCAAAGCCCCAAACAATAAAGACAGACAGGGAGAACTTAAACTGCACCGCGCCGCATACACACAGGACTATACAGTAATGTGAACAGGGCACAACAAAACACAAATATGGGAAGGCGAGAAGGTAACAATGGATCATACGACACCAGATATGAATCTCTCTCTCTCTCCAACACCTCCACTCCAGACCGGAACCACTTGGTATGACACACAAGCTATAATCGGCGACGCCCATAGGCCAGCACGACTATTTAAAGACCGTGGGCGTGACCAAACATCCAACCTGATCTTCAGCTAGATTAACCCCCGATAGCCTGAGAAACTCAAGCCGGCGCCACTGAGGCTATAGTGGACGGAGGTGGAACTACCTCTGCCTGCCGGACGCTGTGGTGTGAATAGCGTCCGCCATGAGAGTACCCCGTCTTCTACGAGGGACCCCAGGGCCCTCAAGACTCATAGGACCCGGCTTGTCCGGATGACGACGGTGAAAAGAACTGACCAGCCGATCTGCATGTATGTCCGAGGCTGGTACCCAAGACCTCTCCTCCGGACCATACCCCCGCCAGTGTACCAAATACTGAAGAGTACGGCGCACTACTCGAGAGTCCACTACCTTGGAGACCTCAAACTCTAAATCGCCATCCACCAAGACTGGAGGTGGCATCGGCGTCGTGTCCACAGAGCCTACCACCTTTTTCAATAAAGCCCTGTGAAACACGTTGTGTATCTTGTATACTGCAGGGAGTTCCAACCGATAAGCAACTGGGTTAATGATGGCAGCAATCTTAAAAGGCCCAATAAACCTTGGACCCAATTTTAAAGATGGAATTTTGAGTTTTATATTTTTAGTCGCTAACCACACCCATTCACCCACACACAGGTCCGGACCTGCCACGCGTCTACTGTCAGCCACCCGTTTGTACCTCGCACTCATGCTCAACAATCGCTGTCTCACCCTCCTCCAGACCGATGATAATTGAGCTCCTAGCTGGTCCTCCTCCGGGACGCCCCCCGAGTCACCCTGACGTAAGGTACAAAATTGAGGATGTTGACCGTAAACACAAAAGAACGGAGACTCTACCGATGACTCTTGACGGTGATTATTTAACGCGAACTCGGCCAGGGGAAGGAAAGTAGACCACTCCTCTTGGTTGTCGGACACAAAGCATCGTAAATACTGCTCCAGATTTTGGTTCATGCGCTCAGTTTGACCATTTGACTGTGGATGAAACGCCGATGAATGTGACAACTTGATCCCCAAACGTGAGCAAAAAGCTTTCCAAAACCTCGCAACAAATTGAGTTCCCCTATCAGATACTATGTCCGACGGAACTCCGTGGAGTCTGACCACCTCCTGCACAAACACCTGAGCCAACGTCTTCGCATTGGGCAAGGAGGGCAATGAGACAAAATGCGCCATCTTTGAAAATCGGTCAACCACCACCAGGATGACCGTGTTCCCCGCCGAGACTGGCAAGTCAGTGATAAAATCCATGGAGATTTCTGTCCATGGCCTATTAGGTACCCCCAGAGGCTGTAGCGTGCCAGCAGGACGGGCTCGGGGCGACTTGGCCCTGGCGCATGTGATGCAAGCTGCCATGTACGAGACCACGTCCTGCCGGATTTTGGGCCACCAGAAACGACGCGATACCAGCTCCAAGGTGCCCTTAACCCCTGGATGACCAGCCAGTACTGAGTCCTGATGTTCCCTCAACACCTTAAGACGAAGATGAAGGGGTACAAATGATTTGCTGGTGGGAAGTCCTGGCGGTACCTCCTCTTGGGCCTCGGCAATCTCCACCTCTACCTCAGTCGTGAGAGCCGAAACCACTACACCTTCCTGGAGAATGGGTACCGGCTCTTCCCGAGGTTCTCCGCCCGGAAAACACCTGGACAAGGCATCCGCCTTGGTGTTTTTAGCCCCGGGACGGTAAGTCACCAGAAAATTGAAACGTGTAAAAAACAATGCCCAGCGAGCCTGCCTAGGAGACAGACGCTTGGCCGACTCCAGATAGAGCAGGTTCTTATGGTCGGTGATAACTGTGACCTGTTGAGCCGCCCCCTCCAAGAAGTGTCGCCATTCCTCAAAAGCCAATTTGATGGCCAACAATTCCCTGTTGCCGATATCATAATTCCGTTCGGCCGGCGACAGCTTCTTGGAGAAGTAGGCGCATGGATGCATATCGCTCAAAGATGAGCCCTGTGACAGTACTGCCCCCACTCCCACCTCAGACGCATCAACCTCCACCACAAAAGGTTTAGACACGTCCGGTTGCACCAGAATGGGGGCTGAAGCAAAACTGTTCTTCAGACGCTCAAATGCACGCATCGCCACCTCAGACCAGCTAGTCAGATCGGTACCTTTTTTTTGTCATGTCCGTGAGCGGTTTGGCTATAGTAGAAAAGTGTTTTATAAATTTCCTATAATAATTAGCAAACCCAAGGAACCGCTGGAGCGCTTTCAGATTATCAGGCCTTTCCCATTGTAGCACCGCTTGCACCTTAGCGGTGTCCATTTTAAACCCTGCGGCGGACACAATATATCCCAAAAAGGCAACTCCTGAACAAAAAATAAGCATTTTTCCAGCTTAGCATAGAGCTTATTCTCACGGAGCAACTGTAACACCTGCCTAACATGCTCTAAATGAATGTCCCGGTCGCTCGAATAAATGAGGATATCATCCAGGTATAAAATCACAAATTTCCCGAGGACATGAGCAAACACGTCATTAATAAAATGTTGGAAAACAGCAGGCGCGGTTGTCAACCCAAATGGCATAACCAGGCTCTCAAAATGACCCTCAGGAGTGTTAAAGGCCGTCTTTCACTCATCCCCCTGACGGACCCTTATGAGGTTATACGCCCCCCTGAGGTCAAGCTTGGAAAACCACTTCGCCCCCGCCACCTGGTTGAACAAATCAGGGATCAAAGGCATCGGGTATGGATCACGGATCGTAATCTGGTTTAACTCCCGGAAATCCAGACACGGCCGTAACCCCCCCATCTTTCTTCTTAATGAAGAAAAACCCCGCTGCTACAGGCGAGGACGAAGGCCGGATGTGTCCTTTGCTCAGACTCTCCGCGATGTAGTCTTTCAGAGCTTGTCTCTCTGGACCAGAAATGTTAAACATCCTGGCCTTAGGTAATTTGGTCCCGGGTTTTAACCTAATCGCACAGTCATAGGCTCTATGTGGAGGCAGTTCTGAGCAACCCTTCTCAGAGAAAACATCCGCGAAATCCTGCAAAGCCTCCGGAAGGCTGGGCATCACGGCGGACACACATGTGGCCAAGCAATTGTCCTGGCAAAAACCACTCCATTGGACTATGTCCTGAGTTTTCCAATCAATCACCGGGTTGTGCCTGGACAACCATGGAAAACCCAAGACCATTTGTGCTGGGAGATTACGGAGGATCCTACATGTAACCCACTCCGAATGTAGGACCCCAATGTGGAGTTTCACCTCAGCCACAAACTCCGTAATCTCCCCCTGAGGGAGGGGAGCGGCATTAATGGTAACCACTGAATAGGATGAGGGAGTTTTTCGATCTTAAACCCGGCAGTGCGTGAAAACTCCTCATCTATGAGATTGGTGGCGGAACGGCTATCCACAAACACTGATATTGGTAGCTCTCTGCCCGCGATAATAACCTTGGCAGGGAGCATACATTGAGATACCATCATGGAGGATATGCATACGCTCAGTTGGGTCTCCTCCATACCCACTGAGCTTAGTAGTTTTCCGCCGGTGTGACCTTCTTTGGTAGCACAGGACAAGCGTTAACATAATGATTCCTTTTACCACAGTAAAAACATGCTCCGGGCTTCGTGAACCCAGGGACGCGACGCTTAACCTGTGACACCCCTGCAATTTGCATAGGCTCAGTGGGCTCACCTGCAGCAACCACACTTGCACCCCTGCTTTCCCCCAGGGGTAGCGTCTCCTGTGCCCCCTGACGCAAACGGCGATCAATGCGTATAACCAAACTCATGGCAGACTCCAACGATGCAGGAGTCTCATACATCAGGAGGGCCTGTTTAACTCTTACTGAAACCCCCTGAATAAACTGACTCCGCAGCGCTGGGTCGTTCCACTGTGTGTCTACTGCCCAACGGCAAAATTCGGAGCAATAGTCTTCCGCCATACGTTCCCCCTGACGGAGGGCGCGGATTTTAGATTCTGCTAGAGCTAATCTGTCGGGATCATCATAAATGAGCCCGAGTGCAGAAAAAACATTATCGACAGAATGAAATGTAGCAGAGTCAGCTGGTAAGGAAAATGCCCATGCTTGGGGGTCCCCACTCAGTAATGATAACACCAGGCCCACCCGCTGAGCCTCATTACCTGAGGAGACCGGGCGCATGCGGAAGTATAACTTGCAGGCCTCCCGAAATATGACAAATTTGCTGCGTTCCCCCTGAGAATCGTTCTGGCAGCGGGATCTTCGGCTCTGCACCGACACCTGCAGATGCCGTTTGCACCTTTGCTACTACCAGGGCCTGCTGCTGAACTGCCCCTTTTAACTCGGAGACCTGTAAGGACAGCGCCACCAACTGGCGGGTTATGGAATCCAAGGGATCCATGGACTCCTGAAAAATGTGGGCCGATTATAATGTCACGCGGGGCTTAGGTCAACTAAGGCAGAAATACCCGGGGCCCCTGTGATGTCCCTTTAACTAGGGGAAACCCTGTCTGACCCTCAACCCAGGGTTTTTGCTGATGGTGCAAATGCCTGAGCCTCCACCCTTTCCTTATCTCCTGCTCAGCCCTAAGCTTAACCCTCCACCCTCCACCCAGTGAGGAGACAAACCACCAAAGCCCCAAACAATAAAGACAGACAGGGAGAACTTAAACTGCACCGCGCCGCATACACACAGGACTATACAGTAATGTGAACAGGGCACAACAAAACACAAATATGGGAAGGCGAGAAGGTAACAATGGATCATACGACACCAGATATGAATCTCTCTCTCTCTCCAACACCTCCACTCCAGACCGGAACCACTTGGTATGACACACAAGCTATAATCGTCGACGCCCATAGGCCAGCACGACTATTTAAAGACCGTGGGCGTGACCAAACATCCAACCTGATCTTCAGCTAGATTAACCCCCGATAGCCTGAGAAACTCAAGCCGGCGCCACTGAGGCTATAGTGGACGGAGGTGGAACTACCTCTGCCTGCCGGACGCTGTGGTGTGAATAGCGTCCGACATGACACTGATACAGTGGCTATGGAAAGTATTCAGACCCCTTTAAATTTTTCACTCTTTGTTTCATTGCAGCCATTTGGTAAATTCAAATTCATACTATCTATTCCTGGCACTGGAGGGGCTTATAAACTTCCGAAGTATATAGTTTGAGGTCTGGGATCTGACAATATGGGGCTAGTTTTCTGACTGTTTCGGATAACATGATACATGATTTTAGTTTTCTTTTTAATTTAGTCTCGTTTGAATATAGGTCAATATTAAATAGTCTCTTGATGAGTCGTCTTTGGTGTGGATGATTAAACCCGTAGAGATGAGAGGCTTGGAGAGTGAGTGTGTACACATCACCTCACCCTATATACTGAACTGTGGGGTACATGTTTTTTCTATTAGTCACCTTCTGACTAACCTTCAGGGGGTGAATTATGGGTACAGTTTTATATTTGGAATTAATAAGGTTTAGTTTTATCCTTTTGTCAGCAAACATGAGGAATGACAAGAGGCAACCCATTTAAGAAGATTCAATTTTGGTTAAAATCATTCAAACATGAACATAAAAAAGTCTTCTCCCCTATGTGACGTCTCTGATGTTTATTAACAGTTGATTTCCAAGTAAAATATTTGCCACATTAAGAAAATGAAAATGGCTTCTCCTCTGTGTGACTGCTCTGATGTCTAACAAGAAGCACTTTCTGGTTAAAACATTTCCCACATTCTGAACAGGAAATAGGCTTCTCCCCTGTGTGAGTTCTCTGGTGCTTAACACAATTTTATTTATTGCTAAAACATTACCAAAATTCTGAACAAGAAAAAGGCTTCTCCCTTGTGTGAGTTCTCTTGTGGGTAACAAAATTTGATTCATCTGCAAAACATTTCCCACATTCTGAACAAGAAAAAGGCTTCTCCCCCATGTGAGTTCTCTGGTGCTTAACACAATCTGATTTATTGCTAAAACATTTCCCACATTCTGAACATGAAAAAGGCTTCTCCCCTGTGTGAGTTCTCTGGTGGGTAACAAAATTTGATTTCTGTGCAAAACATTTCCCACATTCTAAACATGAAAAAGGCTTTTCCCCTGTGTAGATTCTCTGGTGCTTAACACAATCTGATTTATTGTTAAAACATTTCCCACATTCTGAACATGAAAAAGGCTTCTCCCCTGTGTGAATTCTCTGGTGCTTAACACAATCTGATTTATTGCTAAAACATTTCCCACATTCTGAACATGAAAAAGGCTTCTCCCCTGTGTGGATTCTCTGGTGCTTAACACAATCTGATTTATTGTTAAAACATTTCCCACATTCTGAACAGGAAAAAGGCTTCTCCCCTGTGTGAGTTCTTTGGTGGATAACAAAAATTGATTTCTGTGCAAAATATTTCCCACATTCTGAACATGAAAATGGCTTCTTTGCTTTAGGAGCAGTTTGTTTTTTATTGCCTCTTTGGCGAATTTGATTTTCCTTAGTAGTCGGATCTTTGCTGTAAATGGATGATGATATATCTGGAGTAATGGCATTCACTTCAGTTGTATCTTGTAGGATCTCAAGATCATCAGATTTAAAAATTGAAAATGTCAGCTGTCCCTCTGATCTCTTGGTACAGTTATCTGATAAGATAAAAAAAACAATTATTTTTTAATAAAATCTCCTTGAGTTTTATATTTTTGAACATTTCTACTTAAACTGTCCATAAAAATGTCAAGCTATGTAAAAAACTTTAATTATTTACCAAGACAATGACAGTTCACAGTCTAATAGAAAACCTTGTTGGATGAGCCAGTAGTGTGCGGTGTTCAACTGTTTGTTCATTCTGCCTCCCAAATATCGAATAAAAAGAAACCAATCAATGTTATGTAGGCGAAAATAATACCAATTCTCATCTCACAAAAAACAAGTCCCCACTCAGGTCCATCATCTGTCAATGGAAAAAGAGGTTCCCGCACTATTAGTGGCTCAAAGGCTGTTGAAAAGCAACAAGGTTTCTATAAAGCAATCCAGCAAAATCCGCTCTCACTTCGGAGTCTTGCAGTGTGCGCAAACAACATTTAGGATCCCTGTATTTAGCAATATTATAGTGAGAAGAATCCACTTAATATTTGGTGTGTGTCTCCTGGAGCACAATCTGGGCACTATGTGCTGGGTAAGAAAATGGCAAATGTGTAATTTTCACTCTCCAACATCCACTGCATGTTAATTTCCATAAAGTGGCTGTGGAGTCAAAATATTCACTGCTCTTAAGGATTATAACCCTCAGTGAATTAATTTCTAAAATGGAATCACTTTATGGGGATTTCTACTATTCTGGTTTTCTGTCATTTAGTTACATTAGGGCTTCTGCATATGGTGTGTCCAATCTCATCTGGGATCTGTTCCTGCTGTCCAGTTGGAGTAATCTGCTCCCTACTCCAGCCAATTGGAAAGTACTATAGTGAGAAGAATCCACTTAATATTTGGTGTGTGTCTCCTGGCGCACAATCTGGGCACTATGTGCTGGGTAATAAAATGGCAAATGTGTAATTTTTCACTCTCCAAGATCCACTGTGTTAATTTCCAGAAAGTGGCTTTGGATTATAACTGTCAGGATCCTGTCAGCGTCCTACAACTGCAGATGATGTGATGTACCTACTGCAGGAATACTTTAGTAGAGGAAAGGAAAACGCAGGTCAGACAAGCAGATGTCATACACGAGAGGGCGGTGCGGTACCAAAGGGACGAGCAGAGAATAGTCAAGTCACAAGCCGAGAGTCATACAGGAGAGAGAGGTGCGGTACAAAAGGGACAGGCAGAACTCGTAACAGGGACAGAACCGGATCAAAACCAAACAAGCAACAAGTTATCAGGCACAAGGCACACGTACACAAGGGGTCAACTAACTCAGCAGAGGGCAGGAGTATAACTGACAACGGACCTAGGTCAAGTGAGCATTAAATAACCGCCCTCTGCCAGATAGGCAGAAACAATTAACCCCCTGTCTGACCAGGACGGGCCAAAGCGAAACCCCGTCATGGATCATGACAGTACCCTCCTCTCAATGGGGGGCCACTGGACCCCCAGGTCTCTCAGGATACTTGGCGTGAAAGGCCTGGACCAACCGATCCGCATGAACTGATTGAGCAGGAACCCACGACCGTTCTTCAGGACCATAGCCTTTCCAATGTACCAGATACTGAAGGGCATGACGGACCAACCTAGAGTCGACAATTCATTCCACCTCGCACTCAGACTGCCCGTCTACCAAAACCGGTGGCGGGGAAGCTGATGATCCCTCCCCACCGGACCTCACAGGTTTCAAAAGGGCCCTATGGAAAACATTGGGGATCCGTAGAGATGGCGGGAGACGCAACCGAAAAGCCACCGGGTTAACCGCTTCTATAATTTCATAGGGACCAATAAATTTAGGTCCAAGCTTCACAGAGGGGACCTTGAGCCTTATATTATTGGTAGATAACCATACCTTATCCCAATCTGAAACACCGGTCCCACGGATCATTTTTTGTCTGCAAAAAATTTAAATTTATCCTGGGCCTTCGCAATGTTACTCTGGACCTCCCGCCATACCTCCCCCAACCGCTGGATAGTCTCATCCGCCCCAGGACACCCAGAGTTCAAACGGGAAAATTCTCCAAAATGTGGATGAAACCCATAATTGCAGAAAAAGGGAGATGTACCCGTAGACTGGCTAATGCGGTTGTTAAACGCAAACTCGGCCAACGGTAACACAGAACACCAATCATTCTGTCAGGCTGAGGTCAAGCAACGCAGAATTTGCTCCAGAGACTGATTGGTCCTCTCGGTCTGCCCATTAGTCTCTGGATGATAAGCGGATGAAAAGGACAGACTAATACCCAACCTCTTACAAAAAGCCCTCCAAAATCAGGAAACAAATTGCACTCCTCTATCAGACACCACATTCAAGGGTACACCATGCAACCGCACCACATGCTCAACAAACAATCTGGACAATGTTTCCGCATTAGGTAGAGCTGCCAAAGGTACAAAATGTGCCTGCTTACTAAACCTGTCCACCACAACCCAAGCAACGGCATTACCCTTGGAGGGGGGAAGGTTGGTGATGAAATCCATGGACAAATGCGTCCATGGTCTCTCAGGAATTGGCAGTGGTACCAATTCCCCGGCCGGCCGGTTATGGGTGGTTTTTGCACGGGCACAAACATCACATGCAGACACATATTCCCCAGCATCAGAGGCTAAAGAAGACCACCAAAATACTCTAGCAATGGCCTTCTGGGTAGCCAAGATCCCTGGATGTCCACCCAGAACTGAGTCATGGAACTCCCGGAGGACCTTGAGACAAAACCGAGCTGGCACAAAAAGTTTATCCACCGGCTTAGCCGGAGGTGCAAGAGACTGGACTTCCCAAATCTCCTGTTCCAACATATTAGAGACACCTGCCACCACCACCCCAGGCTGAAGAATGGAGGATGGAGGTTCGGGGGGGACACCGGATCTAGACTGCGTGACAAGGCATCAGCTCTGACATTTTTGGATCCTGGCTGAAAAGTGATCGAGAAGTTGAATCGGGAAAAAAAAGTGACCATCTAGCCTGTCTGGGAGTCAACCTTTTAGCTGACTCAATGTAAGCTAGGATTTTGTGATCTGTAATTACAGTTATAGGATGGACAGCCCCCTCCAAAAAATGCCTCTATTCTTCAAAAGGTCAACTTTACGACCAGAAGTTCTCGATTCCCAACATCATAGTTCCTCTCCGCGGGGGAGAATTTCTTCAAGAAAAAGGCGCAAGTTCTCAAATTGGTCAAAGTGGCGGGTCCCTGGGACAATACCGCCCCCACCCCCACCTCTGAGGCATCTACCTCAACAATAAATGGTTCAGATGGGTCCGGTTGAATAAGAACCGGAGCAGACATGAAACATTTTTTCAAAAACTGCGGCTGACCAATTCTTGATATCGGCCCCCTTTTGAGTCATGTCTGTGAGGGGTTTAACCACCTGTGAAAACCCCCTTATAAACTTGTGATAATAATTGGCGAATCCTAGGAAATGCTGCAGAGCCTTCAAATCACAAGGTTGAACCCACTCGACAATGGCCTGCACCTTATTAGGATCCATGCGAAACCCTTCAGCAGACACAATGAACCCCAGAAAAGACAGCTCCTGAACAAACAATAAACATTTCTCCAGTTTAGCAAAGAGACAGTTCTCCTGAAGTCTTTGGAGAACTGCCTGAACATGACCAATGTGAGCCTGTTTATCAGGAGAGTAGATCAATATGTCATCCAAATACACCACCATAAACCATCCAATAAAATCAGAGAACACATGATTTATGAAATTTTGGAAGACCGCTGGAGCATTGGTCAGACCGAAAGGCATGACCAAATTTTCAAACAACACTTCAGTAGTGAGAAAAGCAGTTTTACACTCATCTCCATCTCGGACTCGGATAAGGTTATACACTCCCCGCAGATCTAATTTCGAAAACCACTTAGCTCCGGACAACTGGTTGCATAAATTAGGAATAAGTGGGAGGTATACGTATTTCTCACATTTATCTTATTTAACTCCCAGAAATCGAGGCATGGGCGTAAACCACCGTCTTTTTTCTTTACAAAAAAGAACCCCGCTGCCACGGGAGAAACAGAAAGACGAATGTGTCCCTTACGGAGACTCTCGGAAATGTATTCCTTCATCGCAGCCCATTCTGGACCCGAAAGGTTATACAAGCGGGCCTTGGGCAATTTAGCACCTGGAACCAGGTCAATGGCACAATCAAAAGGGCGGTGTGGTCGTAAAACCTCAGCCTCTTTTTCGGAGAAAACATCCGTATAGTCTTTTAGGCACTCCGGAATACCTTCCAGACCCACGGACGACACAAGACACAGTAACCAGACATTTTTCAGAACAATAGGGACCCCATTTAACAATGTCCCGAGATTCCCAATTAATCACAGGATTATGTAATTGTAACCAGGGGAACCCCAACACCAGTCCAGCAGGCAGGTTGTCCATAACAAAACATGAAATATGTTCCTGGTGTAAGGAACTCACTTTAAGGAGAAACTCTTCTGTACGAAATATGACATCATTTTTAGCCAGTGGTGTTTTGTTAATGGCAACAACGTGGATAGGAGTCTCCAGCCTAACTGTCCCTAACTTACACCTGGACATCAAGTCAGAGTCAATAAAGTTCGACGACGATCCGCAATCCACGAAAGCAGAAGTGGGTGTGGAGACACTCCCACAACAAAGTTCCACTTGCAATAACATTTTTGAAAATGGAGAAAAAGATACCTGAGAGCCTGAGTGACCTCCACGACAATCACCCGGGCTCAGTCACTTGCAGGTTGGTGGACAAGAAGGGCAATCCTTTTTCCAATGTCCGGAATCCCACAGAAAAAAAAGCACTTTCCCAAGTGCCGTTGTCTCTTTCCTTTCTCCTTGAAGTCGATGGTTCCCATCTCCATGGTTTCCAATGTAAGACTGGCTCCCCTTCCTTGAGAAAATAATGGGGTTTGAACCTGCATCATTCCCCTTGCCCGTAGCCTGCGATCCATTCAGGCGGCTTGTGTCATAGCCTCCTCCAGGGAATCAGGCGGAGGGTGGAGAGCCAAGGCATCTTTCAGATGTTCAGACAGGCCTCTATGGAACAAACCCTGGAGGGCGGCATCATTCCAGCAGACCTCAGCAGCCCAGCGTCTGAACTCTGAGCAGAACCACTCGGCTGAGTGCTTCCCCTGACACACGCTCATCACCCTGTCCTCAGCCATACGCATCCGATCAGGCTCATCATAAATATGCCCCAAGGCCTCAAAAAATTCATCCACAGTCATACACTCAGGGGCAGTGGTAGGAAGGGAGAAAGCCCAAACCTGGGGAGCTCCCCTTAACAGAGACATAATGACCCCCACTCTCTGACTTTCATCCCCAGAAGAGTATGGTCTCAATGAAAAAAAAACTTACAGCCCTCCTTGAACACTTTGAATTCCCTTTTATCTCCAGAAAAAGAATCCGGTAACTTAATCGGAGATTCAGGGGAAATTACTGTAACCTCCCGAGCCCCTGATGACAAAACCCCCTGCACAGTGTCAGCGATCAGCTGCTGAGACTGAGCCAGGGCTAGTTGTTACCCCAGGAGTCTCTGAGACATCTGAGTCAGGTGCTTTAACTGCTCAAAAAGAGCATGCATAGGATCCATCACACACATAGGAGAAAGGGAGCAGAGAACAAAAATGGTAACGGTCAGTTATAATGTCAGGATCCTGTCAGCGTCGGCAACTGCCACGGCTGAGCAGGCTGACTTACCCACACTGTGGGAGAGCACGGGGACCAACACGGGAATGAAGGTTTAAACAGACAGGACCTGAGGCACGGAAAATAGTAAGGAGTACCAGGACCTACGATCATGTGACGGTAGGGTCGGGGCTTAGCGTCCTAATACTGCAGGTGATGTGCTGTACCTACTGCAGGAATACTTTAGAAGAGGAAAGAAAAATGCAGGTCAGATAAGCAGAAGTCTTACACGAGAGGGTGGTGCGGTACCAAAGGGACGAGCAGAGAATAGTCAAGTCACAAGCCGAGAGTCACACATGAGAGAGAGGTGCGGTACAAAAGGGACAGAACTGGATCAAAACCAAACAAGCAACAAGTTATCAGGCACAAGGCACACGTACACAAGGGGTCAACTAACTCAGCCGAGGGCAGGAGTATAACTGACACCGGACCTAGGTCAAGTGAGCATTAAATAGCCGCCCTCTGCCAGAGAGAGGCAGAAACAATTAACCCTGTCTGACCAGGACGGGCCAAAGCGAAATCGTGTCCTGGATCATGACAATAACCCTCAGTAAATTAATTTATAAAATGGAATCACTTTATGGGGATTTCTACTATTCTGGTTTTTGGTCATTTAGTTATATTAGAGCTTCTGCATATGATGTGTCCAATCTCATCTGGGATCTGTTCCTGCTGTCCAGCTGGAGTAATCTGCTCCCTACTTCAGCCAATTGGAAAGTACCACACTCTACTAAAGCTCAAAGCACATGGCCAGAATCTGCCAAATACAGCGCTGTTCTCCTCAGGTTCAGTCCTCTGTGCTCAGCTTGTGGCTTGTGTATTTGTTTCCTGTTGTGACCGTGGCCCGTTTACTGACTACTCTTGCGTCTTCTGATTCTGTATTCTGTCCTTCTGGTTCTGACCCAGCTACGTGACTATTCTTCTTGCCATCTAACACCACAGAATAGCAGGTAACACCATGGTCCAAGCCTAGGGGTCCCTGTGTAAGTCCAGATTCATGTAATGGCGTTAAAGGGCGATGAGCAAGGCAATCCTTGGGATATGGAAAGCAGAGAAGATAGTGCCAAGCATGTTCATGGAGGACATCTTTTGAGCTGCCAGGTGACCATGAACAGTGCTCCCAATATATTGTGTCTGCAAATTATTCCAGCTAGATCTGCATTCAAATAGCTAAATGGCGCTCCTTCCCTTCTGAACACTGCCATGTGCCCAGACAGTAGTGTACAACCGTATATAGGGTACAGTGCGAAGCTGGAAAATAATTTGTAAGATCCATTTGTTTCCTATTATCCTTTGTGAAGAATTCCAAACTTACCACCACATAAAGTGACACACGTCAGATATTAAAAATGGGGCCTGATTAGGAACTACTGAAATGATCAACCTCAACAGTCTCCATCAGTAATAAATGAGTAACTAGTGGTGAAACCTCTCTGGTGTAATTAGAGTATGGGGCTCGGAGACTTCACAATCTATACTATCCTAAGCTCCAATATTTTCTGTCAGATGAGTTTCAAGAAGAAATATTAGGAATTTAAAGAGAACTGTGTATAAGGCCGGGTCACACGTCCTGATACTTCCAGTACCGATTTTTCTGGTCCATGTGCATAATACTTGGGCACATGTCTGACAACAGTGTGCAGCATCAGTACCACATGTACAGCCGGCAAGGAATAAGCACTACAGTAAGTGCTGTTCCCCGGTGGCAGGTGCTGAAGACGCTCTCATCATTCTCCCCTGCTCTGCCGGCGGGGGGAATGATGAGAGTTATATTAAGGTCAGAATGATGACCGCAGGTGGAGGCTTTTGGGAGTATTACTCTCATCATCCTACACCTGCTGCTAAGAACAGTGACAGCAGGAGCGGATGATGGGAGTATTCCTCACCCGCAACTTGTGCTATAACTAAAAAAATAAATGAAAAAACGGCGTGGGTCCTGCTGTATTTTCAATAACCAGTCTGACAAAACTCACAACTGGGGGCTGCAACCCTCATCTGTCAGCTTCAGCAAGACTGGTTATCAAGAATAGAGGGGTCCCCACACTGTTTTTTTAATTATTTAAATAAATAATTTAAAACAACGGAGTGTGTGCCCCCCATTTTTGAGAACCAGCCTTGCTAAAGCTGAAAACTGGGGGCTTGTATTCTCAGACTTGTAAGGGGCCATGGATATTGACCCCCAGTCTAAAAAAAGCAGCCTGCAGCTGCCCAGAAAAGGCACATCTATTAGATGCGCCAATTCTTGCCCTTTTCCCAGCTCTTCCCACTTGCCCTGTAGTGGTGGCAAGTGGGGTTCATATTTGTGGGGTTGATGTCACCCTTGTATTATCAGGTGACATCAAGCCCACGGCTTAGTAATGGAGAGGTGTCTATAAGACACCTATCCATTACTAATATTATAGTTATATGGTAAATAAAGACACAGCCAGAATAAAGTCTTTTATTAGAATTATAAGATTATTTAAAGATAACAGAGAATTCTCACAGTGATCTGCTGTGAAGTCACTTAGCTTGAACTGTGGTGACCTCATCACTGACTTTTTACCACGGTCCTGAGGTCACTGCGGTTCAGCCTGGCTGGAAACCTCGATGATGTCACTGCTGGTCAATGATGCTGCGCTTGCTCATTCACCAGTGGCTCTCAGCCTGGACAGTTGCATCTTGGCACCGTCCAGGTTGGAAACTAATTATCCCCCAGACATAGATTACGGCGTGGGACAGAACGACAGACAGGAATGGTATATTGTTTTTTTTTTTATTTTTAATACAGGAGAACGAGGTCTTCGGTGGAAGTAGGCGTTAGGTGAGTATAACTGTGTTTGTTATTTTTAATTAAAAAAGAAAAACCGTTTTATTTCTAATAAAAGACATTATTCTGGCTGTGTCTTTATTTACCATGTAACTATGAGGTTAGTAATGGATAGACACCTCTCCATTACTAAGCTGTGGGCTTGATGTCACCTGACAATACAAATGTGACATCAACCCCTCAAATATGAGCCCCACTTGCCACCGCTACAGGGCAAGTGGGAAGACCTGGGAAAACCATTGGAATTGGCGCATCTAATAGATGTGCCTTTTCTGGGCAGGTGAGGGCTGGTTGTTTAATCTGTATTTGTAGTTTTCAGTTAATGAGATTCTCGTGCTTCGGGGTGGGGTGTGGGAGTGGCTGTGGGCGGGACCTTGTGTGTTGCTCTGTGTAAATAATCATCTGTATTGGCTCATGACACTGATCCTTCAGTGACCTGCCCCCTATTTTACATAAAAAATTACATCCAGAAAAATGTCACTGGCGATGGCGGCACCTGCACAGTAGCATCTATAAGTAAGAGATAGATGTTACTGGACAGGCACCGCCAGTGTCATATGCAAATTTTTTCTAAGATTCACAATAGCCATAGTATTATAGGCTGTTATGAATGCGTGACCGAGGAGGACAACAAAAAGCTAAGTCCCAGAAAACCAGAGAGGTTGGTAACTATGCAGATTGCAGATCCCTGCTCCTAACCACACAACTAGCAGTAGCAGTGGAGCGTTCCTACGATGATCTAGATGCCTCATCACCGCCGGAGGACTACATAAGCCTAAAGCAAGAAAAGGGAAAAAATAACTGCCCCAGAGCAGACACCAAAGGAATAGACAGCCCCCACACATGTATTGACGGTGAAACAAGATGAAAACACAAACACAGGCAGGAAAATAGGCTGAGCAAACGATGGGGCCCAAACTAACTATAAAGGATATGAAAGGAAAGACACTGTCTGCAATCTGCCAAAAACCCTACAAAAATAATGTCCAACACTTCTGATAACAAAATTAACCCAGAAGTCACTAGACTTCTCCCACTATATCAGCACTCTGAAATATTCTGAGACAGAGCAAAAAGATGCCAATCTAATAAGGGACTAAAAAGCAAGTTGGCAAATACAGATAAATAGGAGTAGAAATTCAGCACAGCCCCAGCCGGGGCTGGCTGAACACACAAAAAACTGAATAGACCAACAAAATCAAGTGTGAACATTAGCAAAAACACTTAGCTTGAAAAGGCTGGAACAGAGCTGAAAACCAAAACCTGGAAAGCAGAAGCCATCACCAGCACAGACTAGGGCGTCGGCTGTCTTAAATCCAGTCTGATTCCTTAGCTCCAATTGTCATCCTCATTATCAGGTGGCAGATCTCTACTGATAAAATCAGCCTCACTACCTCCTGTTACCACCAGAGGGAGTCTGGAAGGAGAACTCACTGCTGGTGGACCAGAGAATGAACTCACAACAGTACCCCCCTTGAGGAGGGGTCACCGAACCCTCATCCACGCCACCAGGCCGATCAGGATGGGCCCGGTGAAAAGCACGAACCAATCTATTGGCATGAATATCAGAGGCAGAGACCCAAGAATTATCCTCCTGGCCATAACCCTTCCATTTGACCAAATACTGGAGTCTCCATCTAACCAAACGAGAATCCAATATTTTCTCTACCTCATATTCCATATTGCCTTTAACCAATACAGGGTCAGGAGGTGCTGCCATAGGAACCACAGGCTCAACAAACCTCTTCAACAGTGATTTATGAAATACGTTATGGATCTTGAACGTAACTGGAAGAGCCAATCGAAAAGAAACAGGATTAAGAATCTCCAAAATTTTATAAGGTCCAATAAATCTTGGCTTAAATTTTGGAGATGCAACCTTCATAGGAATATTCTTAGATGACAACCAAACCATATCACCCACTTTAAACCGGGGACCAATGGTCCTACGTCGGTTGGAAAATCGCTGGGCCTTTTCCTGAGAGAGTGACAACTTATCCACTACTTGGTCCCATATCTGCTGCATTCTCTCAACCACAGTGTCCACACCTGGGCAGGACGAAGCGTCCACTTGCCCTGAAGAGAATCGAGGATGAAACCCAAAACTACAGAAAAAGGGTGACATAAAAGTGGCAGAACTAGCTCTATTGTTCAGCGCGAATTCGGCCAAGGGCAAAAATGAAACCCAATCATCCTGATCAGCAGATATAAAACATCTTAAATAAGACTCCAAGGTCTGGTTTATTCTCTCAGTCTGTCCATTAGTCTGGGGATGAAACGCTGAGGAGAAGGATAACTGAATTCCCAGATTGGAACAAAAGGCTTTCCAGAATCTGGAAACAAACTGGGCTCCTCTGTCCGACACAATGTTCTCAGGAATCCCATGTAACCAAACCACCTGTTGTAAAAACAAGGGCACCAACTCAGCAGAAGATGGCAACTTTGGGAATGGTACAAGATGGACTATCTTCGAAAATCTATCACAAATCACCCAGATAACAGTCATTCTCTGAGAAACAGGAAGATCAGAAATAAAATCCATTGAGATAAGGGTCCATGGCCTCTTGGGCAATGGCAGGGGCATCAGCAACCCACTAGAACGAGAACAGGGTTTAGACCGAGAACAAGTCCCACAGAACTGCACAAAATTCCTGACATCACGAGATAAGGCGGGCCACCAAAAAGACCGACTCACCAAATCTCTGGTACCAAAAATACCTGGATGACCAGCTAATGCGGAGCAATGAACTTCAGACATCACTCTCTTTCTCCACTGGTCAGGAACATACAATTTTCCCATAGGGCAACGCTCAGGTTTATCCTCCTGAAATTCCTCCAGGGTGTGTCTCAAATCAGGCGAAATGGCAGAAAGAACTACCCCTCACCTAGGATGGTAGTAGGCTCAGTCACATTAAGAGAATCAGCAAAGAAACTCCTAGAAAGAGCGTCTGCCTTAACATTCTTAGTGCCCGGAAGAAAAGAGACCACAAAATTAAAACGAGTGAAAAACAAGGCCCATCTAGCCTGTCTAGGATTCAAGCGTTTGGCCGACTCCAGATAAATCAAATTCTTGTGATCGGTGAGGACCACAACTTGATGTCTAGCTCCCTCCAACCAATGTCTCCACTCCTCAAATGCCCACTTCATGGCCAAGAATTCCCGATTCCCCACGTCATAGTTGCGTTCAGATGGGGAGAACTTAGGAGAAAAGAAGGCACAAGGATTCATCTTAGAAGTCACAGGGTCTTTTGGGGACAACACAGCTCCTGAACCAATCTCAGAAGCATCTACCTCCACCTGAAATGGAAGTGAGACATGAGGTTGCCATAAAACTGGAGCTGAAGTAAATCTCCGCTTAAGCTCCTGAAATGCTGAGACAGCCTCAGGAGACCAATTCAGCACATCAGCGCCCTTCTTGGTCAGATCAGTCAGTGGTTTGACAATACCAGAAAAATTACCTATAAATTTACGATAGAAATTAGCAAAACCCAAAAACTTCTGGAGAGCCTTCAAAGAAGTAGGCTGAACCCAATCATAAATGGCCTGTACCTTGGCCGGGTCCATTTCAATAGTCGACAGAGACAAGATAAATCCCAAAAATGAAATCCTCTGTACACCAAAGAGGCATTTCGATCCCTTAACAAACAGGGAATTCTCCCTCAAAATCCGGAACACAGTCCGGACATGTTCCACATGAGAATGCCAATCACTAGAAAAGATCAATATATGATCCAGATAGATGATCAAAAACTTATCCACAAGGTCTCGGAAAATATCATTCATAAAGGACTGGAAGACAGAAGGGGCATTAGTGAGCCCAAAAGGCATCACCAGGTACTCAAAATGTCCCTCCGGAGTATTAAACACCATCTTCCATTCATTCCTGTGCTTGATGCGAATAAGATTATACGCCCCCCTGAGGTCAAGCTTAGTAAACCAGCAGGCACTCTTAACTCTGGGGAATAAATTAGACATCAGAGGTAACGGGTACTGATATTTAACCGTCATCTTGTTAAGGGAACGATAATCAATACACGGTCTTAATGAACCATCTTTCTTGGCCACAAAAAAAAACCCAGTACTTAAAGGTGATGAGGATGGTCTAATATGACCCTTCTCCAACGACTCCTTAATATAGGATCGCATAGCATCATGTTCGGGTACTGATAAGTTGAAAAGCCGACCCTTGGGAAATTTACACCCAGGCATCAACTCAATTGCACAGTCATAACTCCTATGAGGAGGCAAAGACGCAGACTTACTCTCACTAAATACATCAGAAAAATCGGCCAGATAATCAGGAATATCATGAGACTGAGGAGAGGTGGAGAAAACAGGAGCGTCCCTAAGAACACATTGACAGCCCCAACTTACCACAGACCCAGATTTCCAATCCAAAACAGGATCATGAGTTTGCAACCAGGGAAAACCCAGAACAATAGTATCATGCAAATTATGCAGCACCAGAAATTTACAATTTTCTTGGTGGTCTGGGGCGACCCGCATTATCACCTGGGTCCAAAACTGAGGTTTATTCTCCACCAAAGGAGTAGCATCAATACCCCTCAAAGGAATAGGCGTCCGCAGAGGCGTCATGGACAAACCACAATGTTTAGCAAAGTCCAAATCCATCAGATTCAACGCTGCTCCAGAATCCACAAAAGCCTTAGTGGAAAACGTGGATAAGGAGCAGATCAGAGTAATTGCCAAAAGGAACTTAGGTTGTACACCACCCACATCAAATGTGTGTGCAAAACGTTTCTCTCATTTAGGGCAGACAGAAATAGTATGAGAGGCGTCTCCACAGAAAAAAACACAGCTTAGTACGCCTTCTAAACTCCCGATGTTGCGCCCTAGACAAAACCCCATCACATTGCATAGGTTCAGACATTTGTTCAAAAGGTGGCAGCGCCTCCCGTTTAGTTTTACGTTCACGTAAACGCTGATCAACTTGAATGGCTAATGACATAGAATTATCCAGACCAGAGGGAACAGGAAATCCAACCATAACATCTTTTACGGTCTCTGATAAACCCTTCCGAAATAGAGCTGCCAATGCACTATCATTCCATGCAGTGGGGACCACCCACTTTCTTAATTTTTGACAGTATAACTCTGCAGAATCCTGACCCTGGTTTAATGCCAACAGGGTTCTCTCAGCTTGATCAACAGCATTAGCTTCATCATACAACAACCCCAAGGCTTGAAAAAATGCATCCACATTAGTCAAAATAGGATTTTCAGGTTTCAGAGAAAAAGCCCAATCCTGGGGATCGCCACGCAGCAAGGAGATGACAATTTTAACCTGCTGCACAGAGCTCCCCAATGAGTTAGGCTTCAAGGCTAGAAATAATTTACAATTATTCTTAAAATTCAAAAATTTAGACAGATCCCCAGAAAACACATCAGGAGTGGGGATCTTAGGTTCAGCAGCATGTGACTGAATGAGGTAAGTGGAAATTCCCTGCACTTCAGCAGCAAGTTGCTCCACACGATCAGACAATTGCTTAATCTCCATTAGGAAAAAAAAAAAAATCCTCCTACGGCCCCAAAAAAAAAGGAAAAAATATATATAAAAAAAATTCTGACACTTTTTTTTCTTTCTTTTTTTTAAACAATTTTTTCCTGCTTTTGAGTTCCTTAGAATCTGCGGTATGGCTGGTGATTCTGTTATGAATGAGTCACCGAGGAGGACAACAAAAAGCTAAGTCCCAGAAAACCAGAAAGGTTGGTAACTATGCAGATTGCAGATCCCTGATCCTAACCACACAACTAGCAGTAGCAGTGGAGCGTTCCTTCGATGATCTAGACGCCTCGTCACCGCCGGAGGACTACATAAGCCTAAAGCAAGAAAAGGGGAAAACTAACTGCCCCAGAGCAGACCCCAAAGGAATAGACAGCCCCCACACATGTATTGACGGTGAAACAAGGTGAAAACACAAACACAGGCAGGAAAATAGGCTGAGCAAACGATGGGGCCCAAACTAACTATAGAGGAAAGGAAAGGAAAGACACTGTCTGCAATCTGCCAAAAACCCTACAAAAATAATGTCCAACACTTCTGATAACAAAATTAACCCAGAAGTCACTAGACTTCTCCCACTATATCAGCACTCTGAAATATTCTGAGACAGAGCAAAAAGATGCCAATCTAATAAGGGACTAAAAAGCAAGTTGGCAAATACAGATAAATAGGAGTAGAAATTCAGCACAGCCCCAGCCGGGGCTGGCTGAACACACAAAAAACTGAATAGACCAACAAAATCAAGTGTGAACATTAGCAAAAACACTTAGCTTGAAAAGGCTGGAACAGAGCTGAAAACCAAGACCTGGAAAGCAGAAGCAATCACCAGCACAGACTAGGGCGTCGGCTGTCTTAAATCCAGTTTAAGATTCCTGAGGTCCAATCGTCATCCTCATTATCATGTGGCAGATCTCTACTGATTAAATCAGCCTCACTACCTCCTGTTACCACCAGAGGGAGTCTGGAAGGAGAACTCACTGCTGGTGGACCAGAGAATGAACTCACAACAATAGGCATTATCAACAATAATATCAACACTATTATATGCATTATGAAATAATGGGGGGCAGGTCAGTGAGGGATCAGAGACCTGTCAAAAGCCAATACAGATGAATATGTAAATCAAAAAGAAAAAAATAGAATGGCACTAAGAAACAGTCTACTTACTGGTGGAGTGGGTGGACTCTGAGTCAGCAACACTTTGCATGGTGAAAGCACGGTAGTGAAGGTGCTTGCTTGAAGAAGCACACAAGACAATCCAAAAAAATATGGAAAAAAGCAGCACACGCCGTTTACCGTATCATAAAAAACCCTTTAAAGTCCTTTATTTCAGAAAAGCATACATGGACAAGGTTTGTGAGGGCAGGATAAGTGCAGGCAAGAAACAGGACTATGGCCGTTTTGTGCTGCTTTTTTCCTTATTTTTTGGACAGATGTGATGATTACATATTCATCACATAAAGCCGCGCCCCGAAGCAGGAGAATCTCATTAACTGAAAACTACAAATAAAGATTAAACAACAACCACAAGACGGATTTCATCACCAGGTATCACTGTAATCAGTATAACGGCGCTGACCTGACAGTGTCTGTAGGTTACTGTGCACAATCCTGCTGACAGGGGCACTTTAAATTTAGATCTTAGGCATTTGGAAGAGGTGATGGAGAGATTTTTTTTTAAGACTATCAGGGAGTTACAGACTCACATTTGGCAGGAAGGCCGATCCCACCACAATCAAACTATCATACAGAATGAACAGGTTAAAAAAGACATAGAATAAAAAAATATGTTACATCCCCAACAACAACGTATGTACGAGTTGCCCTCATTTATGGTGGACCATTGGAGCTACTATGAATCCTGACCAGAAGATTAGAGAAAATAATATTGCTCCCCATTTCAGGAGAGATTGTGCAGTAATCTGAATTCCTTAGGATCAGAAACAATGTAATTTATGACGTGGAGTGACTCCATGACACCAGGGCTGGAGCCAACACATCTCCTGCAGGCGGGAATAAATGTATATTACAGCCATCAGCCACGCACAGCTTAGAGATCTATCATGGCACAGGTGGAATGTTTGTCCTGGAGATTCTCACAATCCTCCTTGAAATTACCGTATTTTTTGGACTATAAGACGCACCTAGGTTTTACAAGCAGAAATTAGGGAAAAAAAATGAAGCAAAAAATGTGGTCAATTCTGTACTTAATATCCCCTATCCTGGTATATATGGCCCCCTCATCCCCATTCTGATACCAATGGTCCCCCTCATCCCCTATCCTGGTATATATGGCCCCCTTATCCCCTATCCTGGTATACATGGATCCCTCATCCCTATCCTGGTATGCATGGCCCCCCTCATCTCCATCCTGGTATACATGGATCCCTCATCCCTATCCTGGTATACATGGCCCCCTTATCCCCTATCCTGGTATACATGGATCACTCATCCCTATCCTGGTATGCATGGATCCCTCATCTCCATCCTGGTATACATGGATCCCTCATCCCTATCCTGGTATACATGGATCCCTCATCCCTATCCTGGTATGCATGGCCTCATCCCTATCCTGGTATGCATGCCCCCTCATTCCTATCCTGACAGGAATGATCACCCTCATCCCTATCCTGGTATACATGGCCCCCTTATCCCCTATCCTGGTATACATGGATCCCTCATCCCTATCCTGGTATGCATGGATCCCTCATCTCCATCCTGGTATACATGGATCCCTCATCCCTATCCTGGTATACATGGATCCCTCATCCCTATCCTGGTATGCATGGCCTCATCCCTATCCTGGTATGCATGCCCCCTCATTCCTATCCTGACAGGAATGATCACCCTCATCCCTATCCTGGTATACATGGCCCCCTTATCCCCTATCCTGGTATACATGGATCCCTCATCCCTATCCTGGTATGCATGGATCCCTCATCTCCATCCTGGTATACATGGATCCCTCATCCCTATCCTGGTATACATGGATCCCTCATCCCTATCCTGGTATGCATGGATCCCTCATCTCCATCCTGGTATACATGGATCCCTCATCCCTATCCTGGTATGCATGGCCTCATCCCTATCCTGGTATGCATGCCCCCTCATTCCTATCCTGACAGGAATGATCACCCTCATCCCTATCCTGGTATGCAGGGCCCCATCCTCATCCTGGTATTGTGAAGTACAGTATTTAGATGTATGGGACATCTTGTTCTCAAAGACTCCATTTTTGTGTTTGCGACGCCATTTTGTTGTTCAAGAGTTAAATTTTGTAACTAGGGGAATGTTCAAGGCTGTAATGAAACCAGACTGTTCCAGCTTGCACGAGATATGAGACCCTGATGAATGTGCTATTGTTCTATTCTCTACATCATGTAACTAGGGACATATTCCGATTTTCTTGCAAAACTATTGGCTTATAAAGTAAATGTATTACGACGATGCTATTGGTAGCTGAGTATTTTGCATAATTAAGCAAAATACTATAAAAGGGTGACATAATAAACGGGTTTAGTGATCTGCCTTGATCCTCCCATACAGAGGCATATGTCTCCGTCTGGCCATTCCCAGTTGCTAGCAATGCCCCGTGGATTAATTTGGAAATCACTTGGTCCACCGTGAAGGGTTAATTTAGCCCTCCCTCTATAGCTCCCCAACAGCAGGTATGTATAGCCACATCTCATCCTAGTATGCATGGTCCCATCCCTATCTTGGTATGCATGGTCCCATCCCTATCCTGGTATGTAGGGCCCCCATCTCTTCCTGGAATGCATAGCCGCATCTCGTCCTAGTATGCATGGTCCCATCCCTATCCTGTTATGCAGGGCCCCAGCTCATCCTGGTATGCAGGGCCCCAGCTCGTCCTGGTATGCAGGGCCCCATCCTTATAAGTAGCCCCCACCCCCATCCTGGTATGCAGGGTCCCCCATCCCTATCCTGGTATGCATGGACCCCCATCCTTATCCTGGTATGTATGGGCCATTCTCATCCTGGTATGCAGTGCCCCATCACAAAACATTAAAAAAAACAAACCATTACACTTACCTACCCGGCGCTCCCTCACAGCGTCCAGCTCCGGTGCCAGCAACTGCTATATACTTGTAAGCAGTGCTGAGAACAGTGAATATTCATGAATATTCATTTCTCTTAAGTAGCGGCACACGTGACCGCCGGTAGCAGCAGGAAGCCGGTGGCTGACACTGCGCGCTACTGAAGAGCAATGAATACTCACTGCCCTTTGTGTGCACAGTCCTGGCAGCTGTGCTCTGCTTGTGAGCAGCACGTGACGTCCCTGCCATGTGCTGCTTACAAAGATATAGCAGTTGCTGGCACCGGAGCAGGACGCTGAGAGGGAGCGCAGGGTAGGTAAGTGTCATGGTTTGTTTTTTAATGTTTCCTGATGGGGCCATGCATACCAGGATGGGGATGGGGGTGTGGGCCAATTATAAGGATGGGGCCACGTATACCAGGACCGGGGTTGGGGGCTAATCATATCAAGATACTATTATTAAAGAGAAATGAATATTCATTGCCCTCCAAGCCCATGGGCGTGGAATGCAGTGAATATTCATTTCTCTTTAGCCACAGCAACAGGAGTTAGCCGCAGCCACTGGCTCCAGCCTTGTGTGACCCGCTGCTCCGCCGATGCCGTTCCCCCACCTCCTCACCACAGCCAGAGCCAGTACATCCGGACTATAAGACGCACCCCCCCATTTTACTCCACATTTTTGAAGGAAAACAGTGCGTCACATAGTCCGAAAAATAAGGTAGATTTTATACAAATTGAAAAGTCAGGATAAAGGGAAACTCTGCTGTTATTGGACAGAAATTCACACTTGGCCTCACTGCACATTTACTGTTGTCGCTCATAAAAGGGAAGTTTGGCCAGAAAGACTGGACCTGGTCTTGTAGGGACCATGAGACATTCAGCAGCACAGAAGGGAGAGAAGATTCATCCGATAAGATCTCAGGGATCTAGGAAGCCAACAGCATCATTACCCTCCGCTTTCTCTTACAGGCCCAGCATAATATTTTTCTCCAAGTGATTTTCTATCTTGTCAGCACATTCTACGTACGCTGTCATTTGGCTTTATAGTTACAGATCTGGGCAGGTAACGGTCAGCGTCTCCTAATGTGAAGTAGAGAATGGCTAATGAAATCAATTATTAAACCTTATATAAGTCAGTTCAGATATGGTGTACCAAGATGGCGTCTGTGTCTTCAGACAACACCCTGGAAGGAATCCTGGGAATGCAGAAGCTGAGATACTGGATACCATATATGAAAGTGAAGCTGAAATGGACCTATCATAGAGTGACACTGGCTACTCAGAAGATTGTGTGACACCCATTTCCTGTCTCTCTGTCATAAGAATAAACTTCAGTTGTGTGCAAGCCTTTGCTGAGAAAGGAGTAGACATCTAACTCTGTGTTCAGTGTGACTCTTTAAGCGCGCACTCGACCTATATAGGGTCAGGAACAAGCAATCATATAGATCTCGCTTTAAGGGATCACCCTCACACTAATCCCAGGGGGTAGGTGGATCCACCAGGTTGTAAGTTCTATAGAAAAGGGCTTTCAACGCCCAAAGTCATTAGAACAGTTTTGGGTGGAGGAGAATATTGTGGTCTAGAGGGAAAATGGTGATCATGGTAATACGGCCGGACTACACCACCGATAAAGCAGCCACAGCCGGTGACTGAGAGGAATATGTGACTTCTCTGCATTCAGTGGTTACTACTCACCTGGGTAGTCATATGTGGGAATCTCCTCTTTACACCACTCATCACCCCTCACATATGTCTCTGTAGTATTAATATGGGTCAGATCTTCACCCTGAAACAAATATTGTAAAAGTCACAGACAGATGGAGAAGTCCCATCTATGATCAGCTCTAATCCTGCCATCTCCACCGTTCTCATTACACAAGTATAACACATATAATACTGGTGGATAAAACAAGACTGGGCACAAGACCTTCACAGCCATCTACACTTCATAGGGGAGATCTCCTGACACCTCTCCATCTACCTGATGATCCTGAGGAGCACTGGGATCTTCTTGGTTACAGTCCTGTGGAAGAAGAGGACGGGGACATCTCTCTGGTGTTGTCCTCTTACTGGATAGATCTGGAGGAAACACATACAGGGACTGAATTCATTCTCTACATACAGATAATTATAGGCCGTGTGTATTTAGTCCTGTCTATTACCTGGAGATGTGAGGGGCTGGGGAACCTCCATTATGACGTTCTTGTACAGATCTCTGTGTCCTTCTAAATACTCCCACTCCTCCATGGAGAAATAGACAGCGACATCCTGACACCTTATAGGAACCTGACACATACAATGATACCGTCATCCCCCCGATCCCTTCATAGCGTTACTGTATAATGTCCCAGCATTCCCAGCAGTGTCACCTCTCCAGTCAGCAGCTCAGTCATCTTGTAGATGAGTTCTAGGATCTTCTGGTCATTGATGTCCTCATGGATCAGGGGGTGAGGTGGAGGCCCCGTGATTGGGCTCAGGGGTCTTCCCCATCCCTCAGACACAGGGTCCTGACAGCGCTCACTAGAGGTCTTCTTCACCACTGTGTAATCCTGGTAATGGAGAGACACATTAATAAATCTCACTACAGACATTTCCAGAGTCCTCACCTCTCCAGTTCTGTCCATCTGTTATTCCCATAGATAAGAATGATGTAATATGACGTTATCAGATTCTCTCACCTCTCCAGTGAGACGGAAGAGGATCTCTAGGGTGAGGTGTAACATCCTCTCCGCCATCTTGTCTCTGTCCATATCCATCTTTGATGGGTAAATCAGGAAAATTCTCTTTTGTAGAAGATCTTCACTGAGAGGATCCGATATTGTAGAGACCTGAATGAGAAGAAGATGATCCGTTGTAACATCATAAGAATCCTGTGTAATAATACACTTACTGGAGATAATAAGGGAAACATATGAGGAGATTTATTATCTTACAGGGTTTAGTTTTCTTCCCTGACATCTACTAATAAAACCTATATATTTAGGCCACAGACAACAAGCAGTTTCCTCCTCGGAGTCGGCAGCTGAACACGTTCCTCATAGACTCCTCTTCCATAATGCTAATTCTCGTCTCTGTGAAGGGCCGTACAGTCACATAATAGAAAACATTAGCAGAATTGCTGTCTTTTTTTACATCCTACCTCACAAACAGCAGAATAAAAAGCGATTAATAACAAGTCCTACATGTCCCCCAAACTACTCTGCTAAATCCCCTCTGGCTCCGTGGCTGATGGTTCGGGGGCCCTGATGGTTATTATTCACTTTGCTGCTATAATATAAGGTGAAGCCACAAGACCCTTGCAGACCAGTGCTGAGGCTGACGGAGACCCCCGGAGCCACAACACCCCTACAGCCCAGTGCTGAGACTGACGGAGACCCACCGAGCCACAAGACCACTGCAGCCCAGTGCTGAGACTGGCAGAGACCCCCGGAGCAAAAATATCACTGCAGGCCAGTGCTGAGACTGACGGAGACCCCTTGAGCCGCAAGACCACTGCAGCCCAGCGCTGAGTCTGGCGGAGACCCGCGGAGCCACAAGACCATTGCAGCCCAGTTGTAAGACTGGCAGAGACCCCCCGGAGGCACAAGACCACTGCAGCCCAGTGCTAAGACTGGCAGAGACCCCCGGAGCCACAAGACCACTGGAGCCCAGTGCTGAGACTGACGGAAACCCCCGGAGCCACAAGACCATTGCAGCCCAGTGCTAAGACTGACGGAGACCCCAGGAGCCACAAGACCCCAGCAGCCTAGTGCTAAGACTGAAAGAGACCCCCCGGAGCCACAAGACCACTGCAGCCCAGTGATAAGACTGGCAGAGACAACCAGAGACACAAGACCTCTGCAGCCCAGTGCTGAGACTGACAGAGACCCCCCCAGAGCCACAAGACCACTGCAGCCCAGTGCTAAGACTGGCAGAGACTCCCAGAGCCACAAGACCACTGGAGCCCAGTGCTGAGACTGACGGAGACCCCGGGAGACCTAAGACTATTGCAGTCTAGTGCTCAGACTGGCAGAGACCCCCGGAGCCACAAGACCACTGCAGTCCAGTGCTGAGAATAACAGAGACCCCAGGAGCCACAAGACCTCGGCAGCCTAGTGCTAAGACTGACAGAGACCCCCCGGAGCCACAAGACCACTGCAGCCCAGTGATAAGACTGGCAGAGACCCCCAGAGACACAAGACCTCTGCAGCCCAGTGCTAAGACAGATGGAGATCCACCGAGCAACAAGAACACTGCAGCCCAGTGCTGAGACTGGCAGAGACCCCCGGAGCCAAAAGACCACTGCAGCCCAGTGCTGAGACTGACAGAGACCCCTTGAGCCACAAGACCACTGAAACCTAGCGCTGAGTCTGACAGAGAAGCCTGGAGCCACAAGACCATTGCAGTCCAGTGCAAAGACTGGCAGAGACCCCTGGAGCCAAAAGACCACTGCAGCCCAGTGCTGAGACTGAGGGAGACCCCAGGAGCCACAAGACCCCTGCAGCCCAGTGCTGAGACTGGCAGAGACCCCCCAGGACCCACAAGACCACAGCAGCCCAGTGCTGAGACTGGCAGAGACCCCCGGAGCCACAAGACCCCTACATCCCAGTGCTGAGACTGTCAGAGACCCCCGGAGCCACAAGACCACTGCAGCCCAGTGCTGAGACTGGCAGAGACGCCCAGAGCCACAAGACCATTGCAGCCCAGTGCTGAGACTGGCAGAGACCCCCGGAGCCACAAGACCACTGCAGCCCAGTGCTGAGACTGGCAGAGACGCCCAGAGCCACAAGACCATTGCAGCCCAGTGCTGAGACTGGCAGAGACCCCCGGAGCCACAAGACCACTGCAGCCCAGTGCTGAGACTGGCAGAGACCCCCGGAGCCACAAGACCATTGCAGCCCAGTGCTGAGACTGGCAGAGACCCCCGGAGCCACAAGACCTCTGCAGCCCAGTGCTGAGACTGGCAGACACCCCCAGGAGCCACAAGACCACTGAAGCCAAGTGCTGAGACAGGCAGAGACCCCCAGAGCCACAAGACCACTAGAGCCCAGTGCTGAGACTGACGGAGACCCCCGGGAGACATAAGACCTTTGCAGTCTAGTGCTCAGACTGGCAGAAACCTCCGGAGCCACAAGACCACTGCAGTCCAGTGCTGAGATTGAGAGAGACCCCAGGAGCCACAAGACCCCAGCAGCCTAGTGCTAAGACTGAAAGAGACCCCCCGGAGCCACAAGACCACTGCAGCCCAGTGAGAAGACTGGCAGAGACCCCCGGAGACACAAGACCTCTGCAGCCCAGTGCTGAGACAGACGGAGACCCACCGAGCCACAAGACCACTGCAGCCCAGTGCTGAGACTGGCAGAGACCCCCGGAGCCAAAAGACCACTGCAGCCCAGTGCTGAGACTGACGGAGACCCCTTGAGCCACAAGATCACTGCAACCTAGCGCTGAGTCTGACAGAGAAGCCTGGAGCCACAAGACCATTGCAGTCCAGCGCAAAGACTGGCAGAGACCCCTGGAGCCACAAGACCACTGCAGCCCAGTGCTGAGACTGAGGGAGACCCCAGGAGCCACAAGACCCCTGCAGCCCAGTGCTGAGACTGGCAGAGACCCCCCCGGACCCACAAGACCACTGGCGCCCAGTACTGAGACTGACGGAGACCCCCGGGAGACATAAGACCATTGCAGTCTAGTGCTCAGACTGGCAGAAACCTCCGGAGCCACAAGACCACTGCAGTCCAGTGCTGAGAATAACAGAGACCCCAGGAGCCACAACACCCTGGCAGCCTAGTGATAAGACTGACAGAGACCCCCCAGAGCCACAAGACCACTGTAGCCCAGTGATAAGACTGGCAGAGACCCCCGGAGACACAAGACCTCTGCAGCCCAGTGCTGAGACAGACGGAGACCCACCGAGCCACAAGACCACTGCAGCCCAGTGCTGAGACTGGCAGAGACCCCCGGAGCCAAAAGACCACTGCAGCCCAGTGCTGAGACAAACGGAGACCCACCGAGCCACAAGACCACTGCAGCCCAGTGATAAGACTGGCAGGGACCCCTGGAGACACAAGACCTCTGCAGCCCAGTGCTGAGACAGACAGAGACCCACCGAGCCACAAGACCACTGCAGCCCAGTGCTGAGACTGACAGAGACCCCCGGAGCCAAAAGACGACTGCAGCCCAGTGCTGAGACTGACGGAGACCCCTTGAGCCACAAGACCACTGCAGCCCAGTGCTGAGACTGGCAGAGACCCCCCGGACCCACAAGACCACTGCAGCCCAGTGCTGAGACTGGCAGAGACCCCCGGAGCCACAAGACCCCTACAGCCCAGTGCTGAGACTGGCAGAGACCCCCAGAGACACAAGACCACTGCAGCCCAGTGCTGAGACTGGCAGAGACCCCCGGAGCCACAAGACCCCTGCAGCCTAGTGCTGAGACTGGCAGAGACCCCCGGAGCCACAAGACCACTGCAGCCCAGTGCTGAGACTGACGGAGACCCCCGGGAGACATAAGACCTTTGCAGTCTAGTGCTCAGACTGGCAGAAACCTCCGGAGCCACAAGACCACTGCAGTCCAGTGCTGAGATTGAGAGAGACCCCAGGAGCCACAAGACCCCAGCAGCCTAGTGCTAAGACTGAAAGAGACCCCCCGGAGCCACAAGACCACTGCAGCCCAGTGAGAAGACTGGCAGAGACCCCCGGAGACACAAGACCTCTGCAGCCCAGTGCTGAGACAGACGGAGACCCACCGAGCCACAAGACCACTGCAGCCCAGTGCTGAGACTGGCAGAGACCCCCGGAGCCAAAAGACCACTGCAGCCCAGTGCTGAGACTGACGGAGACCCCTTGAGCCACAAGATCACTGCAACCTAGCGCTGAGTCTGACAGAGAAGCCTGGAGCCACAAGACCATTGCAGTCCAGCGCAAAGACTGGCAGAGACCCCTGGAGCCACAAGACCACTGCAGCCCAGTGCTGAGACTGAGGGAGACCCCAGGAGCCACAAGACCCCTGCAGCCCAGTGCTGAGACTGGCAGAGACCCCCCCGGACCCACAAGACCACTGGCGCCCAGTACTGAGACTGACGGAGACCCCCGGGAGACATAAGACCATTGCAGTCTAGTGCTCAGACTGGCAGAAACCTCCGGAGCCACAAGACCACTGCAGTCCAGTGCTGAGAATAACAGAGACCCCAGGAGCCACAACACCCTGGCAGCCTAGTGATAAGACTGACAGAGACCCCCCAGAGCCACAAGACCACTGCAGCCCAGTGATAAGACTGGCAGAGACCCCCGGAGACACAAGACCTCTGCAGCCCAGTGCTGAGACAGACGGAGACCCACCGAGCCACAAGACCACTGCAGCCCAGTGCTGAGACTGGCAGAGACCCCCGGAGCCAAAAGACCACTGCAGCCCAGTGCTGAGACAAACGGAGACCCACCGAGCCACAAGACCACTGCAGCCCAGTGATAAGACTGGCAGGGACCCCTGGAGACACAAGACCTCTGCAGCCCAGTGCTGAGACAGACAGAGACCCACCGAGCCACAAGACCACTGCAGCCCAGTGCTGAGACTGACAGAGACCCCCGGAGCCAAAAGACGACTGCAGCCCAGTGCTGAGACTGACGGAGACCCCTTGAGCCACAAGACCACTGCAGCCCAGTGCTGAGACTGGCAGAGACCCCCCGGACCCACAAGACCACTGCAGCCCAGTGCTGAGACTGGCAGAGACCCCCGGAGCCACAAGACCCCTACAGCCCAGTGCTGAGACTGGCAGAGACCCCCAGAGACACAAGACCACTGCAGCCCAGTGCTGAGACTGGCAGAGACCCCCGGAGCCACAAGACCCCTGCAGCCTAGTGCTGAGACTGGCAGAGACCCCCGGAGCCACAAGACCACTGCAGCCCAGTGCTGAGACTGACGGAGACCCCCAGAGCCACAAGAACACTGCAGACCAGTGCTGAGAGTAGCAGAGAACCCCGGAGCATCGGTGCTGGAGACACAGGGAATGTATCAGTTCATGCTAATTATTTATACATTCTTAGAAATCCCCTGTAGTGTCTGTTCACACCCGCCATTTTTGCTGTGGATTGATCTACAGTGTTGGCAGGAAATATTCTGCTTTTTTGCAGCCTTTTCACTTGCATTTTTGTGTCCCATTCATTTGAACAGGGAAAAAAACGCTGCAGAAATGCTGAATGATGATGTGCAACGGATTTATAAAAAAAGTATCTTCTGGCCGGTGTCTGTGTCTGGCCGCTGTCCGTGTCTACCCAGTGTCTGTGTCTGGCCGGTGTCCATGTCTGCCCGCTGTCCGTGTCTGCCCACTGTCTGTGTCTGCCCGGTGTCCGTATCTGGCCGGTGTCCGTGTCTGGATGCTGTCCGTGTCTGGATGCTGTCCATGTCTGGCCGGTGTCCGTGTTTGCCCGGGGTCCGTGTCTGGATGCTGTCCATGTCTGGCCGGTGTCCGTGTCTGCCCGGTGTCCGTGTCTGGATGCTGTCCGTGTCTGGATGCTGTCCATGTCTGGCCGGTGTCCGTGTTTGCCCGGGGTCCGTGTCTGGATGCTGTCCATGTCTGGCCGGTGTCCGTGTTTGCCCGGGGTCCGTGTCTGGATGCTGTCCATGTCTGGATGCTGTCCGTGTTTGGCCGCTGTCCGTGTCTGCCTGCTGTCCGTGTCTGGCCGCTGCACTGGGACAGGCCGGAATAGTATAGTAGACGGCATTATTCCACACAATAGGATATTAAGCCCTGTTCACACTGCGCTTCTGCAGTGCATCCGGGGGCTCTGCCTGAATCCATCTAAAATAGGAATCACATAAATCCCCGTTGGGGCCACAGACGGCACTGACACCAGCAGAGGTCAAAGGAATTTGCTTTTTTTCTGTAATTGAATGATTTATTTCCTTAGGCCGGTGCACACGATCAGGAATTGGCAGCGCTTTGGACGCAGCACATGTCCGCTGCCGGCTACTGAACACAGGTGACTCCACATGTGATCCCTGAACCGTGTGGATTCTCCGCATACAATACATTGTACGGGTGAGGTTTATTGCATCTCTGCAAGATAAATAGACATGTTGTGATCTGGAAAGACGCCGCCGCATGTCCGTCTCTAAGGATAGGGAATGTAGATTGTGAGCCTCATTGGGGACAATGCCACTAATGTCTGTAAAGCGCTGTGGAATTAGTAGCGCTATATAAATGAGTAAATATAAATATATAAACTGCGGGGGTTCTGGCCTTTCACAAAATGTCGGCAGAGCCCCCGCAGCACCGTACACCTGCAGCGACACTACACCTATTATGGCGACACTACAATTACAGAACTATACAGTTGTGGCCAAAAGTATTGACACCCCTGCAATTCTGTCAGATAATACTCAGTTTCTTCCTGAAAATGATTGCAAACACAAATTCTTTGGTATTATCTTCATTTAATTTGTCTTAAATGAAAAAACACAAAAGAGAATGAAGCAAAAAGCAAAACATTGATCATTTCACACAAAACTCCAAAAATGGGCCAGACAAAAGTATTGGCACCCTCAGCCTAATACTTGGTTGCACAACCTTTAGCCAAAATAACTGCGACTAACCGCTTCCGGTAACCTTCAATGAGTTTCTTACAATGCTCTGCTGGAATTTTAGACCATTCTTCTTTGGCAAACTGCTACAGGTCCCTGATATTAGAAGGGTGCCTTCTCCAAACTGCCATTTTTAGATCTCTCCACAGGTCTTCTATGGGAATCAGGTCTGGACTCATTGCTGACCAACATAGAAGTCTCCAGTGCTTTCTCTCAAACCATTTTCTAGTGCTTTTTGAAGTGTGCTTTGGGTCATTGTCCTGCTGGAAGACCCATGACCTCTGAGGGAGACCCAGCTTTCTCACTCTGGGCCCTACATTATGCTGCAAAATTTGTTGGTAGTCTTCATACTTCATAATGCCATGCACATGGTCAAAGCAGTCCAGTGCCAGAGACAGCAAAGCAACCCCAAAACATCAGGGAACCTCCGCCATGTTTGACTGTAGGGACCGTGTTTTTTTCTTTGAATGCCTCTTTTTTTCTTCTGTAAACTCTATGTTGATGCCTTTGCCCAAAAAGCTCTACGTTTGTCTCATTTGACCAGAGAACATTCTTCCAAAACGTTTTACGCTTTTTCAGGTAAGTTTTGGCAAACTCCAGCCTGGCTTTTTTATGTCTCGGGGTAAGACGTGGGGTCTTCCTGGGTCTCCTACCATACAGTCCCTTTTCATTCAGATGCCGACGGATAGTACGGCTTGACACTATTGTACCATCGAACTGCAGGGCAGCTTGAACTTGTTTGGATGTTAGTCGAGGTTCTTTATCCAACATCTGCACAATCTTGCGTTGAAATCTCTTGTCAATTTTTCTTTTCCGTCCACATCTAGGGAGGTTAGCCACAGTGCCATGGGCTTTAAACTTCTTGATGACACTGCACACGGTAGACACAGGAACATTCAAATTGCTTCCTCACAATCGTCACCTTCCCACTCACTCTCAACTTCTAACCTGACTGTAGGGAGAAAGAGAGAGAGAAGGGGGGCTGGAGGGGGGTTTGGGAGAGACGCTCCGGGACTACAGAGGATGCACAGCCTTATTCACTGCTGTACACCCTCTACTATAGAGCAAAATTGGGATTTATATCATTGTAACCGGTTGTTGTAATGTTTACTGGTTTTTATTTTTTATTGTTTTTCTCACAATGTTTGTACAAGAAAAACAAAATGTTAGTAATTCTTTGTTTTGTTCAATAAAAATGATCTGATTGAAAAAAGAAAGGCGATAAAGTTGCTAATAGATGAAACGTATAGAAAATACCAAGATCACATGAGAAGGTGCTCGTATGAATTCACTGATAAATATGGTCGCTCATTGGCAAGGAGGTTATATCCATGCATGCAAGGGACATACATATCCAAAATAGAAGGGGCACCCGGGCCAGAAAAGCATAACCCCTCTGACACAGCTGAGGCATGTTGTTGCTATTATAGCTCGCTCTATAATATCCATGGACAATACCACGACATGCCACCTAATATTCTGGAAAGACAAATTGACAAATATATTATGGACGCTGCTCTTCCTTCCTTACAGACCCCTGAGCAGGAGGAACTAGACAAAGCTGTCACTGAGGAAGAGATCGGAGAGGCCATTAAATCATTCCCTATCGGGAAGAGCCCTGGGCCGGATGTAGGCAATAATAGATTTTATAAGATGTTTGCACCCCAGTTATTACCATTTTAGGAGAAGTGTTCAGTAATATCTCAGAAGACTCCCTCTCTGCCCCTTAATTACTTGAGGCTGACATAACATTGTTACTGAAAGCCTGGAGAAGAACCAAATGTCCGCCCTAATTTTCATCCAATATCACTAATTACTGTAGATGTGAAAATATTCTCTACAGTGATTACAGCCCGGCTCTCCCACTACCTGCCCCCAATTGTTACCGACCATCAGGTTGGCTTTATTAAGGACAGAGAAGCTCGTGAGAAAACATTGTTATTAATGTCACATGCGGAAACCCCGGGGATCCCAATGTGCCTTGTTTCTGCCGACACTGAAGAAGCGTTGGACACAGAGCCCGGACTTTCTTGAAGATCACCCTACGACATATTGGGTTGGGCCTTTTCTTGTTATCTATCATTCTCTCCTTATACACTGACCCTAAACTGATAATTAGGGGAGACGGCCTTCTATCTGACACATTCTCTATTAATAATGCGACGGGGCGAGGGCGCCCCTCATCACTTCTCCTATACACACCGGTGATTGAGCAGTTAGTGGTGGCATTACGTATAAATCCCGATATTAGTGGGTTACTATAGGCTCACAGCTCTATACACTCGCTCTATACACAGGTGACTTGTGGCTCTATGTTTCACCCTCAATGGTCTCATTTCCCTCTGTAATAAAGGAATTCGGAGAATTCGGCCATGGAAGGAATTTTATAGTCAACTACTCTAAATCAGAAGCCATGAACATAATGCTGAACTGACAAAACTAATTTCTAACTTTCCCTGTAAGTGGCAGAAAGGCGCAATTAACCCCTTCATGCTGCGGCCCATTTTCGTTTTTTTGTTTCTATTTTTTCCTTCCCTTCTTCCCAGAGCCATAACTCTTTATCTCTCTGTCCACATAGACATATGAGGGCTTGATGTTTGCGGGGCGAGTTGTACTTTTCAATGACTCCCTTAATTTTACCACATAGTGTACTCGAAAATTAGGAAAAAATTCCAAGTGCGGTGAAATTGTGAAAAAAACAATTCTGACATTGTTTATTGTGAACTGTTTTTGTACATTTTGTGGTATAATTGACCATGTAATATGATTCTCCTCATCACTATGATTACGGCAACACCAAACATGTCCAGTTTTTTATTATTCTTTTAATGGAGAAAAAAAATCTGAGGTTTGGAAAGAAACATTTTTGGAGCAGTTCCTCCATTTCCCGAGACCCGTAACATTGTTATTTCCCGCCGGTGGAGCTGTATGATGGATTATTTTCTGCAGGACGAGATAACGTTTTTATTAGTACAATTGTGATCGCTCGTTACAGCATTTTTTGTGGAATTGTGCCATCCATAAATACGTAATTTTGTTATTCTCACATTTTTTCTATTTCCGGTGTTTACTGATCGGGTTAATTGTTTTTATGTTTTTTACAGAGGGGTAAAAGACACACAGGCAGTGCTGTACAAAAACAACAGATAATGTAACAAAAAAGAACAGCGAGCACTGAAGGAGATAAAAACTGCCAAGATCCTGTTATTAGAGAAGCCGATAAAGGCAATAATGTAGTGTTAGTAGCAATGGACGATATAGTAAGGAGCAGAAAGACAGCGATCAGAGAGCAGCACAGAGAAAAACAAGCGCTGATCCCACAAATAACGAGAAGGAACAACTAAGATCTTCTCTGAGATTTCACATAGAGAAGGGACGATTGTCTAAGAAATATCAGAGAAACTCTTCCCTGAATTTCCACACAAGCCGCATTGGTGTTATATTCCTAAAGTCCACAAAGACGCAGCGCCCCCACCAGGTCGCCCGATAGTGTGCGGGGTCGGGTCAGTAACAGAATCTTTATCTACATTTATAGACCGGTGTCTGAGACCATTACTGAGAATAGCACCTGCTCACATCAAGGACACCGGAGATTTATAGAGAACTGTGCCCGATATAGATTGGCAGGAGGGTTATAAATTGGCTTTGATCGACGTCAGGAGCTTGTACGCACGAATTCCACAAATCACAGGACTGGAAGCAATAAAAAATCTATGGAAAAAACTGCTGAAACAGATGACTATATTGGATTCATCCTGGAAAGCCTGAATGTTATATTGTCCCATAAGGCCTTCTCTTCTGGGGGCAGCTGGTCCACCCAGATGACGGGGACAGCGATGGGGGAGCCGGATGCTGCAGTTTCACTAATTTGTTCTTGCCAGACTTTGGAAATAAATATATTTATTGTGTAAAACCCCCACCTGACACCTCCGTGCGGACCACCGGTACGTGGATGATGTGTTTCTGGTGTGGGCTGGGACAGAAAGGGGTTAATGATTTCATTACATATTTAACGAGGAGAATAAGGTTAATATGAGATTTATTCACAATTTGCACAGAATAACTTAGATTTCTCAGATGTGAATATTATCTGCCATGGTCTCTCTGAATTCACCCTTATTTCTACTGGTGAAATTTTCCCGATCAAAACTCCCATGTCATGTTCCACCAGTTATGTCACATACGTGATTATATGCTCATACCAGACATTATATGTGGGAAGGACGACCCGACCCCTCCACAAAAGGCTGAACTCACACCGTTCCAATACTCCATAGGGTTTTCTCCAACATGGGCTTTCACGTCACTGCACCATCAAACACCAGAAAGATTCCACACAACTGAGAATATTCCCCTCAGAGGAGATTCCCCCACAGGGTCAGAATCGCATTGGACAACTACATCGGGAAGAAATCTTCTGGATTTATAAACTAAACCCCCTTACTCCAAACGGCCTCAGTGAGATTACAGATGTTACAGAGGCTCCTGCTGCACCAGCCTGGGATAAGTCAGATCATCGCCGGATCACCGAACACCTCCTGTGACCCGGCTCCACCAGCGCTGCCGATCCCCGCCCCGGGTTTACTGAATTCAGACTGTGGGACAGACCCCCATTTGACGCATTAACTTTTGCCCCATTATCCTTCTGAAAATTTGTGGTGCGTCTTATAGTCCAGTGCGGCTTATAGTCCAAACCAATGAAGGGACTGCTGGGACCGTAACGGGGTCCATCTGAGACCCCAATGCAGAAGCCTAATGTCCTGAGAACTGGACCTGCTGGACCACAAATTGTCATTTCTCCAGGTTACCAAATAAATAGTTGTCACGTAGAACCCGGAGAACCTGTCTGACATGCTCAGCATGCTCCTCTAGAGGACGGGAGTAACTCACTATATCATCCAGGAAAATTACCACAAACCTACCAATCAGTGAGAAAAAATATAATTACTGACATTGTCACAGACTGCCGGAGCATTGGTTACCCCGAATGGCGGCATCAGGTTGGGTTTTCTTACAACGAATATTGGATTTATGTTGGGGCCCCCTGTCCCTGACAGCCGGTGTCGTTCCCCTACAGAGGCTAATCCACAAGGGCCCTGAGGTGCGAGACTCGGGCAAGTTTCTCCCAAGTGTGACCCCGGCCTCAGCCGGACTCTGGAAGGGGGGAATAACCAAGATTTGGGCATTTTAGCTCCTGGTGTGGAGTCGATAGCACAATCATCTGCCGACATATAGTAGACGGCCGGTAACTGGTGAGAATTCCCTCCTGTGTGGGGTCTATTTCCCTCCAGAGAAATCACACGTCACATTCCACACATAACACTGTGTAGAGAAGGCGGCGCGGGGTAATTGTGTCAGTAGTGAGGGGCGAATAATGGCGGGAATGTCACTGACTGAGGGGAAGGCTCCATGGAGCGTCTTCACTTCGGAGATCATGTGACCCCTGACTCCTCCCCTCCTGTGACCTCATCACAGGTCCTGTGCACAGAGCAGCCATATATGTGGAGTGCGGCTCTGCAGGTTAGTGATGGGCAGTCCGGCTCTTCTGGCTCCTTTCCCCACTTTTCTCCCTCCTGTCCCTTCACTATAAAGCCTGGGCCTCATTATACAGCTGTACAGGGGTCTAGTGAAGGCTTTTTAGCCCTTTCCTCAGACTGTAGCTCCTGGGCACAGGCCCTCACTCCTGTCCCTTCACTATAAAGCCTGGGCCTCATTATACAGCTGTACAGGGGTCTAGTGAAGGCTTTTTAGCCCTTTCCTCAGACTGTAGCTCCTGGAAACAGGCCCTCACTCCTGTCCCTTCACTATAAAGCCTGGGCCTCATTATACAGCTGTACAGGGGTCTAGTGAAGGCTTTTTAGCCCTTTCCTCAGTCTGTAGCTCCTGGGCACAGGCCCTCACTCCTGTCCCTTCACTATAAA
The DNA here is from genome assembly GCF_039654945.1 of Dendrobates tinctorius. Classification (NCBI taxonomy): domain Eukaryota; kingdom Metazoa; phylum Chordata; class Amphibia; order Anura; family Dendrobatidae; genus Dendrobates; species Dendrobates tinctorius. Next base: position 3,490,751 of record NW_027361989.1, on the reverse strand, counting down.
GCCTGGGCCTCATTATACAGCTGTACAGGGGTCTAGTAAAGGCTTTTTAACCCTTTCCTCAGACTGTAGCTCCTGGGATCAGGCCCTCACTCCTGTCCCTTCACTATAAAGCCTGGGCCTCATTATACAGCTGTACAGGGGTCTAGTGAAGGCTTTTTAGCCCTTTCCTCAGTCTGTAGCTCCTGGGCACAGGCCCTCACTCCTGTCCCTTCACTATAAAGCCTGGGCCTCATTATACAGCTGTACAGGGGTCTAGTGAAGGCTTTTTAGCCCTTTCCTCAGACTGTAGCTCCTGGTCACCATGTGATCTCACCATAACCCTAACAAGCTAATTAAGGTGTGAAATCTTGGTCAAAATTATCTCAGTACACAAATCTCCCAGGATGCCCAAAGTTTTGCATCGCCCTTTTTCCTTTTTGCAATTATGAAATTGTAAAAAAGTCTATATATATATATATTTTTTTTATTATTGTTGCCTAAAATACAAAGGCCATGTGTCATCTTAGAGGTTCGGCCTTTTAGAGATCATTTCATCTTCATCTTACTACTGCTCACAATAACGGTCATTTTGACCCGGGGCGCCCACACTTTTACATGCCGCTGTCAATGCCTCATCCCGCTGGTGCTCAATATTTAATAGGGTCTCGCTATTAAACTTAATGAAAAGTTTGGTGAATTTCTTTGAGCTGTTATTACTAGAGATGAGCGAATATCGTCGGAGAAGTTGTTATTGGCTAATATCACTTACCGAATAGCTGCATCGGGACCCCGGATCCCTGGAGCGCTCCCGATAATCAGCTGCATGTGTCGCCCTCCATGCAGGTGCTGTGACTATCACACAGCGCGACACACGCAGCTGATTATCGGGAGCGCTCCAGCACACTGAGTCCTGCACACACTGAGGCCCCTGATCATGTGACCCCTGACTCCTCCCCTCCTGTGACGTCATCACAGGTCCTGTGCACAGAGCAGTCATATATGTGGCGGACACTCCTGGATCTTCTGCTTTCTGGGCCGGTTCCTCCTGTGAGTCCTATTAACCCTTTCGCTCCCTGTATTCTCCTTTCTGACAGGACAATATCTGAATTCGGACAGTGTGACAGGAATTTAAGCAATGTGGAAGGAAAAAATGACAATTGTACTTTTTTTCCTCACAAAAATGTGACTTTAGCCCCAAAATTGGCAGCGTAACAAATCCTTATTTCCCCCACTGTAGTTTGTAGACTCCATATACAGATCCCTTAAGTGTGAAAAGAGCTGAATTCCCCACTTAAGTTATTGCATTTTGGAAATTGCCCCCACTGGGAATTTATCTACAGGTAAAGGCACAATTGTGTCTCCATGGGGGTTGTGCTCACAGCCCAACATCGTGTGGCCTCCAAAGAAATGCCACCCCACACCATTACTGACCACTGCCAAACCGGTCATGCTGAAGGATGTTGCAGGCAGCAGATCGCTCTCCACGGCGTCTCCAGACTCTGCCACGTCTGTCACATGTGCTCAGTGTGAACCTGCTTCCATCTGTGATGAGCACAGGGCGCCAGTGGTGAATTTGCCAATCCTGGTGTTCTGTGGCAAATGCCAAGTGTCCTGTACGGTGTTGGGCTGTGAGCACAACCCCCATCTGTGGACGTCGGGCCCTCAGACCATCCTAATGGAGTCAGTTTCTAACCGTTTGTGCAGACACATGCACATTTGTGGCCTGCTGAAGATCATTTTGCAGGGCTCTGGCAGTGCTCCTCCTGTTCCTCCTTGCACAAAGGGGGAGGTAGTGGCCCTGCTGCTGGGTTGTTGCCCTTATACGGCCCCCTCCACATGTCCTGATTTACTGGCCTGTCTCCTGGTAGCACCACCAGCCTCTGGACACTACACTGTCAGACACAGTAAACCTTCTTGCTACAGCTCGCATTGATGTGCCATCCTGGATGAGCTGCACTACCTGAGCCACTTGTGTGGGTTGTAGAAGTCCGTCTCATGCTACCACAAGTGTGAAAGCACAACCAACATTCAAAAGTAACCAAAGCATCAGCCAGAAAGCATTGGTACAGAGATGTGGTGTGTGGTCCCCACCTGCAGAACCACTCCTTTATTGAGGGTGTCTTGATAATTGCCAATAATTTCCGTCTGTTGTCTATTCCATTTGCACAACAGCATGTGAAATTGATTGTCAATCAGTGTTGCTTCCTAAGTGGACAGTTTGATTTCACAGAAGTTTGATTTACTTGGAGTTATATTCTGTTGTTTAAGTGTTCCCTTTATTTTTTTGAACAGTGTATATAGATAGAGAGATTTTTTTTTCTTTGCGTTGGAGGGTCCAATTCCAGCTATTGCTGTGGGATCTGTGATTTCTATCTACTCCACTGTGTACAGGATAATAGAGTATAATAAAGTAGTTATGGACGTGACGTAACTAACATTGTGCAGTGACTCTGCTTTCCATATAGTGATGGATATTTCTTGTTGCAGAAACTGTGATATTTTCCCCACTTTAAACCTTTTTTAAACCCCTCTGATCAGTGCGATCACACAACATACAAGCCTCTGATGGCTCCGGTGACGCCCTGTACTACTGTAGTGCCGTGTATCATCACTGCCTGTCAGTGTAATACTAACGGCCCCATACACATGAGATCAGAGTTGGCTGAACGGTCATTTGGCAGACGGCGATCTCTCCCGACTCCCCCATACACACAAATATTCCAGCTTTCCTGTGGTCTGTATGAGAGAGTCGCCTCCAGACTCCTCTAGAGGAGGATTATCTACAGGAAGAGCAAACGGATTATCCTCTGAAATTCAGGATGTCAGATCCTTCTCTACCCTGACATCATCTGTCGGGAGGCCCCCAAATACATTATATAGTCGGCCAAACCCCCCGAATACAGTGCTTTCATGGAACTTTAGTCTACTGTGTATGGGGGAGTTATAAGGTAACTTATTGGACGTTGCCTCTGGCCCGGCCTAATAGACCTTCATACATTGCAGCCCAGACCCCATTATTAGGCATGTAAGTATCGCAGTAACTAGGCCGCCCCATACTATCGAGTACTTGGAGGCGGGGGGCATTCAGCCAAACTCTGTCACACCTTCTTAGATGTCATGTTTGCTTTTCACAGCAGCAAGTGGTTAAACTGTCCGGGTTTTTGTTGCAGCCTCATCTGTGCCATCCCTGCGGTGTACATCTATGTTCTGGGGACCAAAAAGATTAATTTATTTTTAATAAATGTTTAACATGTTAAAAATTATAAAATGTGTCTTCTGCTTTTTTGTTATTTTTTTCTTCTTACAAGAATTGTTGGAGCCAATTTTCTTTAGAAACATTTTAATATCGGCTTTTTCTGGAGTTTTTCTTGTAATATAGGAAAGCCTAAGGCCAGAAATAATCCCCATAAATCACTGTACATGGAGACTTTGGCATCAGATCATTTCTGTCCGTTGTGTTTGTGGAAACAAAAAATCTTTTCTAAAAGCCTCAAACTTCTGTGTGTGACTCAGAGCTGAGATCTAACGTGATAGAAGATTCCAGTGCGGGGAAGACGGGAAACCTTCATATAGACGGCCGGTGGGGATGGAGGCAGTGACCGACTCTGGCCACATCTGTCTCTAGAGCCGCAGTAGAAGATGAAGATGTCGTCCTCATCATGAAGGAGTTATTTCTCATGTCGCGTGTAATGAATATCTCCTGCAGTATTGCTAATGCCGATTCCAGTGTCGGTAATGAGACGAGAATTAGCGTTATGGAAGATGAGTCTATGAGGAACGTGTTCAGCTGCCGACTCCGAGGAGGAAACTGCTTGTTGTCTGTGGCCTAAATATATAGGTTTTATTAGTAGATGTCAGGGGAGAAAACTAAACCCTGTAAGATAATAAATCTCCTCATATGTTTCCCTTATTCTCTCCAGTAATTGTATTATTACACAGGATTCTTATGATGTTACATCGGATCATCTTCTTCTCATTCAGGTCTCTACAATATCAGATCCTCTCAGTGAAGATCTTCTACATAAGAACATTTTCCTGATTTACCCATCAAGGATGGATATGGACAGAGACAAGATGGTGGAGAGGATGTTACACCTCACCCTAGAGATCCTCTTCCGTCTCACTGGAGAGGTGAGAGATTCTGATGTCACATCACATCATTCTTATCTATGGGAATAACAGATGGACAGAACTGGAGAGGTGAGGACTCTGGAAATGTCTGTAGTGAGATTTATTAATGTGTCTCTCTATAACCAGGATTACACAGTGGTGAAGAAGACCTCTAGTGATCACTGTCAGGACCCTGTGTCTGAGGGATGGGGAAGACCCCTGAGCCCAATCACGGGGCCTCCACCTCACCCCCTGATCCATGAGGACATCAATGACCAGAAGATCCTAGGACTCATCTACAAGATGATTGAGCTGCTGACTGGAGAGGTGACACTGCTGGGAATGCTGGGACATTATACAGTAACATTATGAAGGGATCGGGGGATGACGGTATCATTCTATGTGTCAGGTTCCTATAAGGTGTCAGGATGTCGCTGTCTATTTCTCCATGGAGGAGTGGGAGTATTTAGAAGGACACAGAGATCTGTACAAGAACGTCATAATGGAGGTTCCCCAGCCCCTCACATCACCAGGTAATAGACAGGACTAAATACACACGGCCTATAATTATCTGTATGTAGAGAATGAATTCAGTCCCTGTATGTGTTTCCTCAAGATCTATCCAGTAAGAGGACAACACCAGAGAGATGTCCCCGTCCTCTTCTTCCACAGGACTGTAACCAAGAAGATCCCAGTGCTCCTCAGGATCATCAGGTAGATGGAGAGAAGGTGTCAGGAGATCTCCCCTATGATGTGTAGACGGCTGTGAAGGTCTTGTGCTCAGTCTTGTTTTATCCACCAGTATTATATGTTTTATACTTGTGTAATGAGAACAGTGGAGATGGCAGGATTAGAGCTGATCATAGATGGAACTTCTCCATCTATCGTTGACTTTTACAATATTTGTTTCAGGGTGAAGATCTGACCCATATTAATACTACAGAGACATATGTGAGAGATGATGAGCGGTGTAAAGAGGAGATTCCCACATATGACTACCCAGGTAAGAAGTAACCACTGAATGCAGAGAAGTCACAGATTGCTCTCAGTCACCGGCTGTGGCTGCTTTATCAGAGGTGTAGTCCGGCCGCATTACCATGATCACCATTTTCCCTCTAGACCACAACATTCTCCTCCACCCAAAACTGTTCAAATGACTTTGGGCATTGCAAGCCCTTTTCTATAGAACTTACAACCTGGAGGATCCACCTACCCCCTGGGATTAATAACAAGATTCCCATGTAAAATGCTAAAATGCCTATGGATGATACCAAAACAATTTGTTCACCCTTGGCACCAGTCACATCAGCTCCTATAAACATGGAAACACCGGAGAAAAAAGGGAGCAAAACGACGACTGCAAAAATATTAATAATTTTTATTAACTATCGTACAAAGAAGTGCACAAAATCATGATGAGGTGCCAATATAAAGCAGATGAACACATACCCGACCATCCCCCCGTCCATCCAAGATGGAAATAATGTCCTCATATATGTATTTTAGACATCATGCCCAAGTGGAAGCCCAAAATATAATACCGCCCTACAAAAATCAATGGCCATATGGCCCAGATTACTTCAAGTAAATCCCCTGAGCAAAGCTCAAAAAGTAAGGAGGAGAGACATATAATGTCCTTAGGGTGCAATGAATCTGGACATAAACAAGGGCGACCACCAGTGAAAGACAGAAATAAATGTCAGATCAAAATCTTACCAGAGGATGCAGGAGGAAGAGGGGAAGCGTCTGGCAGTGACCCCTGACGCACGTTTCGTGGCGCAGAAAGGCTGCTTTATCAAGGAGATAGTAACCATATCTCCACAGGACCTTCATATACCCTGTGACCACAGTCACGTGACCGAGATCAACCAATCATCGTGGCCTCATCGGCGCATGCGCTCTGAGGTCGGAAAGCACCGCTGCACAGAACAGGCGTCATGCTGAACACAGGACACAAGTCAAAAGACCAAGGCGCCCATGTACAACACATAAAGATGCCCATCTGTCAGCAGCACAATTACCACCGCAGAGAGATGCTCACAGCCGCCCATAATTGTATCCCATATATAGGGTAAATGGAAATCCCAAAAATCCATACCGGGAAGATGAATGATTTTTAAAGGGGTCATGGCCATACAAAAGAATCATCACATACATACATGGATATGCATCACATATAGCCCAGGCGATAAAGAGTCTCATATATTAAATACATCAAATGCATAAAACGGATATATGGTCATGACACATACAACTATAAAGGCCACTAGATCCGATTCACATGTTTGATATAATATGCTCATAATTATATCCCATACATGGGAAGAACCGTAAGGTCCATGCAGACAATAATCCTAATCGGGTCATGACCGTAAAAAAAGTCATCACATATATATAAATGTACATCGTATATGACATAAACAGTGAAAAAATCTCACATACTAAGTACATAAAATACATAGAATACAATATATGGTCATGATTCCCACAACTGTAGAGACTGCTGGATGCGGTTCACATAGATATGGTACAGGGTGAGGGTCCAAGGAGACATATGGTGTCCTCAAGGTCACTAGCTATAAATTATTGACATACAAGAAAAGATTAGTGAAAATAAAGAGTAAAAATTAAAAACAATATAAAAACAACACACTGCCAGAAAAAAGGAGGGAGTGTGATATAGACCTGTGGAGGAAAAGGGACAGGAGGAATTCTCATTACCTATATATTATATGCCTATAAATATACCCAGATATCCATATGGAATATACTATAAAGAGAATAATGCAAATCATCCCATTGGGAATCCATTAACAAAAAAGAAAATAATATCCGGGACCAATTGATGCATAATTGTTAAATCCCCAAAGACTATAGGAATGGGGCCAAGCTCAAAACTTCATTGAGTCCATTAGGGGTCATGGTGTCCAGTTGAATGAACCACCTGAGTTCCGTCTGTGATAAAAAATGTTTGTTGTCACCACCCCTAATCCCCATATAAAACGCATCAATCCCTCTAGTTCTCTTCTCATCAGATGGGACAAGGGAATTCCAGATTAGACAGAGAATTTCCTGTGGAACTTCAAACGTGATTTACTATGCCACGTGCCCTTGTCCCAAAATATATGTGGGTCTGACAACAAGAGAACTCAGGATTCGAGTGCGGGAGCATGTGCGGGACATTGGCGCGGCCAAGACAGTGTCCGATATTGGGGATCTGAAAACCATTCCCCAACATTATAGATCATGTCATAATAGCGATGTGACCTTATTGAAGATTAGAGGGATTGATGCGCTTCATATGGTTTATGCGGCTTCATACTCTAATTACCCCAGAGAGGTTTCACCACTAGTTTCTCATTTATTACTGATGGAGACTGTGGAGTTTGATCATTTCAGTAGTTCCTAATCAGGCCCCATTATTAATATCTGACGTGTGTCACTTTATGTGGTGGTAAGTTTGGAATTCTTCACAAAGGATAATAGAAAACAGATGGATCTTAGAAATTGCTTTCCAGCTTCACACTGTACCCTATATACACTACTGTCTGGGCACATGGCAGTGTTCAGAAGGGAAGGAGCGCCATTTAGCTATTTGAATGCAGATCTAGCTGAATAGTTTGCAGACACAATGTATTGGGAGCACTGTTCGTGGTCACCTGGCAGCTCAAAAGATGTCCACCATGAACATGCTTGGCTCTATCTTCTTTGCTTTCCCAAGGATTGCCTTGCTCATCGCCCTATAACACCCTCACATGGAATCTGGACTTACACTGGGACCCCTAGGCTTGGACCATGGTGTTACCTGCTACTCTGTGGTGTTAGATGGCAAGAAGAATAGTCAGGTAGCCGGGTCAGAACCAGAAGGACAGAATCAGTAGACACAAGAGTAGTCAGTAAACGGGCCACGGTCACAGCAGGAAACAAATACACAAGCCACAAGCTGAGCACAGAGGACTGAACCAGAGGAGAACAGCGCTGTATCTGGCAGATTCCGGCCATGTGCCTTGCGCTTTAGTAGGGTGTGGTGCTTTCCAATTGGCTGAAGTAGGGAGCAGATTACTCCAGCTGGACAGCAGGAACAGATCCCAGATGAGATTGGACACACCATATGCAGAAGCCATAATATAACTAAATGACAGAAAACCAGAATAGTAGAAATCCCCATAAAGTGATTCCATTTTATAAATTAATTCACTGAGGGTTATAATCCTTAGGAGGAGTGAATATTTTGACTCCACAGCCACTTTCTGGGAATTAACACGCAGTGGATGTTGGAGAGTGAAAATTACACATTTGCCATTTTATTACCCAGCACATAGTGCCCAGATTGTGCTCCAGGAGACACCGCAAATTAAGTGGATTCTTCTCACTATAATATTGCTAAATACAGGGATCCTAAATGTTGTTTGCGCACACTGCAAGACTCCGAAGTGAGAGCGGATTTTGCTGGATTGGTTTATGGAAACCTTGTTGCTTTTCAGCAGCCTTTGAGCCACTAATAGTGTGGGAACCTCTGTTTTTCCATTGACAGATGATGGACCTGAGTGGGGAATTTTTTTTGTGAGATGAGAATTGGTATTATTTTCACCTACATAACATTGATTGGTTTCTTTATATTTGATATTTGGGAGGCAGAATGAACAAACACTTGAACACCGCACACTACTGGCTCATCCAACAAGGTTTTCTATTAGACTGTGAACTGTCATTGTCTTGGATAAATAATTAAAGATTTTTACATAAACTGTCCATAAAAATGGCAAGCTAAGTAGAAATGTTCAAAAATATAAAACTCAAGGATATTTTATTTAAAAAAGTTTTTTTATCTTAGCAGATGACTGTACCAGGAGATCAGAGGGACAGCTGACATCTTCAGTTTTTAAATCTGATGATCTTGAGATCTTACAAGACACAACTGAAGTGATTGCTGTTTCTCCAGATATATCATCTATTCACAGCAAAGATCTGTCATCTGATCTTATGAAACAGGTCCCATCTTCTGATTCATTACTGACTACCAAGGAAAATCAAAGTCACAAAAGAGGCATTAAAAAACAAACTGCTCCTAAAGCAAAGAAGTCATTTTCATGTTCAGAATGTGGGAAATATTTTGCATGGAAATCACATTTTGTTACTCACCAGAGAATTCACACAGGGGAGAAGCCTTTTTCCTGTTCAGAATGTGGGAGATATTTTGCACAGAAATCACATTTTGTTATCCACCAGAGAACTCACACAGGGGAGAAGCCTTTTTCCTGTTCAGAATGTGGGAAATATTTTGCACAGAAATCACATTTTGTTACTCACCATAGAACTCACACAGGGGAGAAGCCTTTTTCCTGTTCAGAATGTGGGAAATGTTTTAACCAGAAAATACATTTTGTTATCCACCAGAGAACTCACACAGGGGAGATGCCCTTTTCCTTTTCCTGTTCAGAATGTGGGAAATGTTTTGAACATAAATCAAATTTTGTTATCCACCAGAGAACTCACACAGGGGAGAAGCCTTTTTCCTGTTTAGAATGTGGGAAATGTTTTAGCACTAAATCCGATTGTGTTAATCATCAGAGAATCCACACAGGGGAGAAGCCTTTTTCCTGTTCAGAATGTGGGAAATGTTTTAACACTAAATCAGATTTTGTTAAGCACCAGAGAATCCACACAGGGGAGAAGCCTTTTTCATGTGTAGACAGTGGGAAATGTTTTAGACAGAAATCACATTTTCTTACCCACAAGAGAACTCACACAGGGGAGAAGCCTTTCTCATGTTCAGAATGTGGGAAATGTTTTGCACATAAATCACGTTTTGTTAGCCACCAAAGAACTCACACAGGGGAGAAGCCTTTTTCCTGTTCAGAATGTGGGAAATGTTTTAACACTAAATCAGAATGTGTTAAGCACCAGAGAATCCACACAGGAGAGAAGCCTTTTTTATGTTCATAATGTTATAATGTTGGAATAGTTTTAACCAAAATTGAATCTTCTTAAATGGGTTATCTCTTGTCATTCCACATGTTTGCTGACAAAAGGATAAAACTAAACTTTATTAATTCCAAATGTAAAACTATACCCATAATTCACCCTCTGAAGGTTAGTCAGAAAGTGACTAATAGAAAAAACATATACCCCACATCTCAGTATATAGGGTGAGGTGACATATACACACTCACTCTCATTTCTAGGGGTTTCATCGTCCTCACCAAAGGCAACTCATTAAGAGACTATTTAATATTGACCTATATTCAAGAGAGACTAAATGAGAAAAAAAAACCTAAAATCATGTATCATGTTATCCGAAACAGAAAACTAGCCACATATTCGCAGATCCCAAACACCAAATTATATACTTCGGAAGTTTATAAGCCCGTCCCGTGTCAAGAATAGATAGTATGAATTTGAATTTACCAAACGGTTGCAATGAAATAAAGAGTGAAAAATTTAAAGGGGTCTGAATACTTTCCGTACCCGCTGTATCAGTAAAAATAACTCCTCTTTATTAGGTAAAGTGTAAAAGAATTGCACCATTTTCCGATACCCGTTGTGTCTCCATTTTTCATGATCTCGGGTTGGGTGAAGGCTTTTTTTTGTGTACCGAGCTGATGTTATTAACCCCTTTCTGCCATCCGACGTACTATCCCGTCCACGGTACCCGGGCACGTGGTGAGCGCCGCTGATCGCGGCCAAGTGTCAGCTAATTATCAAAGCTGACACCCGGCACAATGTGTCGGGCGGTCACGGACCGCCCCCGACACGTTAACCCCTTGCACACAGCGATCAAACACGATCGCGGTGTACTGGGGGTTAAAGGGAAGCATCGGCAGGGAGGGGGCTCCCTCCGTGCTTCCCTGAGCCCCCCACGGCAGCGCAATGTGCAGCGCTGCTTCGGGGGACTCCCTTCCTCCAGGCCCCCGAATCCAAGATGGCGACGGGGGCCTTCGGGGGCCTGCGGAAGCTGGCTTCCTCAGTGCCTGCAAAGCGCAGGCATGAGGAAGCCTTCTGCACTGCCTGTGTCAGATCGCTGATCTGTCACAGTGATCTGTGATGTGACAGATCAGCGATCTGTCACAGGACAGTGATGTCCCACCTGGGACTATTTAATAAAGTAAAAAAAAAATAAAAAAAAGTGTAAAAATAATTAAAAAAAAAATCGCCAAATAAATTAGAAAAAAAAAAAAAATATTCCCCCAATAAATCCATTTTTTGGAAATAATAAAAAAAAAACAATAAAAGTACACATATTAGGTATCGCCGCGTCCGTAACGACCCGCCCTATAAAACTGTCCCATTAGTTAACCCCTTTAGCGAACCCCTTAAAAAATAAAAATAAAAAACGAAGCAAAAAATAATGATTTATTATCATACCGCCAAACAAAAAGTGTAATAACGCGCGATCAAAAAGACGCATATAAATATCCATGGTACCGCTGAAAACGTCATCTTGTCCCGCAAAAAACGAGCCACCACACAGCATCATCAGCGAAAAAATAAAAAAGTTAAAGCGATGCAAAAATAATTATTTTTTATATAAAATAGTTTTCATTGCATAAAACCGACAAAAACATAAAAAAACTACCTAAATGAGGTATCGCTGTAACCGTACTGACCCGAAGAATAAAACCGCTTTATCAATTTTACCGCACGCGGAACGGTGTAAACGCACCCCCCCAAAAGAAATTCATGAAACGCTGGTTTTTGTTCATTCTGTGTCCCAAAAATCGGAATAAAAAGCGATCAAAAAATTTCACGTGCCCGAAAATGGTACCAATAAAAACGTCAACTCGTCCCGCAAAAAATAAGACCTCACATGACTCGGTGGGTCAAAATACGGAAAAATTATAGCTCTCAATATGTGGTGATGCAAAAACTATTTTTACAATAAAAAGCGTCTTTTAGCGTGCGACAGCCGCCAAACATAAAAACCGCCATAAATAGTAAATCAAACCCCCCGTTATCACCCCCTTAGTTAGGGAAAAATAATAAAATAAAAAAAATGTATTTATTTCCATTTTTCCATTAGGGTTAGGGCTAGGGTTAGGGCTAGGGGTGTGTTGGGGTAGGGTTAGGGTTAGGGCTAGGGTTAGGGTTAGGGCTAGGGTTAGGGCTAGGGTTAGGGTTAGGGGCGTGTTGGGGTTAGGGTTGGAGTTATAATTGGGGGTTTCCACTGTTTGGGCACATCAGGGGCTCTCCAAATGCAACATGGCGTCTGATCTCAATTCCAGCCAATTCTGAGTTGAAAAAGTCAAATGGTGCTCCTTCCCTTCCAAGCTCTGCCATGCGCCCAAACAGTGTTTTACCCCCACATGTAGGGTATCAGCCTACTCAGGACAAATTGCAAAACAATTTTTGGGGTCCAATTTCTCCTGTTACCCTTAGGAAAATAAAAAATTGGGGGCAAAAATATCATTTTTGTGGAAAAAAATGATTTTTTTATTTTCACGTCCGAGTGTTATAAACTTCTGTGAAGCACTTGGGGGTTCAAAGTGCTCACCACACATCTAGATAAGTTCCGTGGGGGGTCTAGTGTCCAAAATGGGGTCACTTGTGGGGAGTTTCAATAGTTTAGGTACATCAGGGGCTCTCCAAACGCACATGACACCCGCAGACCATTCCATCAAAGTCTGCATTCCAAAACGTCACTGCTTCCCTTCCGAGCCCCGACGTGTGTCCATACAGTAGTTTTCTCCCACATATGGGGTGTCAGCGTACTCAGGACAAATTGGACAACAACTTTTGGGGTCCAATTTCTCCTGTTACCCTTGGGAAAATGAAAAAATTGGGGACTAATTGATCATGTTTCTGGAAAAAATACGATTTTTTTATTTTCATGCCCGGGCATTATAAACTTCTGTGAAGCCCTTGGGGGTTCAAAGCGCTCACCACACATCTAGATAAGTCCCTTAGGGGGTCTCGTTTCCAAAATGGGGTCACTTGTGGGGGTTTCCACTGTTTAGGTACATTAGGGGCTCTCCAAAGGCAACATGACACCCGCAGACCATTCCATCAAAGTCTGCATTCCAAAACGTCACTACTTCCCTTCCGAGCCCTGACGTGTGTCCATATAGTAGTTTTATCCCACATATGGGGTGTCAGCGTACTCAGGACAAATTGGACAACAACTTTTGGGGTTCAATTTCTCCTGTTACCCTTGGGAAAAAAAAAAATTGGGGACTAATTGATCATGTTTGTGGAAAAAATATGATTTTTTTATTTTCATGCCCTGGCATTATAAACTTCTGTGAAGCCCTTGGGGGTTCAAAGTGCTCACCTCACATCTAGATACGTTCCTTAGTGGGTCTAGTTTTCAAAATGGGGTCATTTGTGGGGGGTTTCCACTGTTTAGGTACATTAGGGGCTCTCCAAAGGCAACATGACACCCGCAGACCATTCCATCTAAGTCTGCATTCCAAAACGTCACTACTTCCCTTCCGAGCCCCGACGTGTGCCCATACAGTAGTTTTCTCCCACATATGGGGTATCAGCATACTCAGGACAAATTGGACAACAAATTTTGGGGTCCAATTTCTCCTGGTACCCTTGGGCAAATAAAAAAAATGGTGACTAAAAGATCATGTTTGTGGAAAAAATACGAATTTTTTATTTTCACGCCCGGGCGTTGTAAACTTCTGTGAAGCACTGGGGGGTTCAAAGTGCTCACCACACATCTAGATAAGTTCCTTGGGGGGTCTAGTATACAAAATGGTGTCATTTGTGGGGGGTTTCCACTGTTTAGGTACATTAGGGGCTCTCCAAAGGCAACATGACACCCGCAGACCATTCCATCAAAGTCTGCATTCCAAAACGTCACTACTTCCCTTCCGAGCCCCGACGTGTGCCCATACAGTACTTTTCTCCCACATATGGGGTATCAGCATACTCAGGACAAATTGGACAACAACTTTTGGGGTCCAATTTCTCCTGGTACCCTTGGGAAAATAAAAAATGGTGACTAAAAGATCATGTTTGTGGAAAAAATACGAATTTTTTATTTTCACGCCCGGGTGTTATAAACTTCTGTGAAGCACTGGGGGGGTCAAAGTGCTCACCACACATCTAGATAAGTTCCTTAGGGGGTCTAGTTTCCAAAATGGTGTCATTTGTGGGGGGTTTCCACTGTTTTGGTACATCAGGGGTTTTCCAAACGCGACATCGTGTCCGATCTCAATTCCAGCCAAAAACGTCAAATGGCGCTGCTTCCCTTCCGAGCTCTGCCATGCGCCCAAATAGTGGTTTACCCCCACATGTGGGGTATCAGCGTACTCAGGACAAATTGCACAATAACGTTTAGGGTCCTGTTACCCTTGGAAAAATAAGAATTGAGGGTGAAAAGATCATTTTTGTGGAAAAAATATGATTTTTTAATTGTATGGCTTTATGTTATAAACTTCTGTGAAGCCCATGGGGGTTCAAAGTTCTCACCACACATCTAGATAAGTTCCTTAGGGGGTCTAGTTTCCAAAATGGTGTCATTTGTGGTGGGGTTCCACTGTTTTGGTACATCAGGAGTTTTCCAAACGCGACATGGTGTCCGATCTCAATTCCAGCCAAAAACGTCAAATGGCGCTGCTTCCCTTCCGAGCTCTGCCATGCGCCCAAATAGTGGTTTACCCCCACATATGGGGTATCAGCGTACTCAGGACAAATTGCACAATAACTTTTAGGGTCCTGTTACCCTTGGAAAAATAAGAATTGAGGGTGAAAAGATCATTTTTGTGGAAAAAATATGATTTTTTAATTGTATGGCTTTATGTTATAAACTTCTGTGAAGCCCATGGGGGTTCAAAGTTCTCACCACACATCTAGATAAGTTCCTTAGGGGGTCTGGTTTCCAAAATGGTGTCATTTGTGGGGGGTTTCCACTGTTTTGGTACATCAGGGGTTTTCCAAACGCGACATCGTGTCCGATCTCTATTCCAGCCAAAAACGTCAAATGGCGCTGCTTCCCTTCCGAGCTCTGCCATGCGCCCAAATAGTGGTTTACCCCCACATGTGGGGTATCAGCGTACTCAGGACAAATTGCACAATAACTTTTAGGGTCCTGTTACCCTTGGGAAAATAAAAATTGGGGTGAAAAGATCATTTTTGTTGAAAAAATATGATTTTTTAATTGTACCGCTGTACGTTATAAACTTCTGTAAAGCCCTTGTGGGTTCAACGTTCTCACCACATATCTAGATAAGTTCCTTGGGGGGTCTAGTTTCCAAAATGGGGTCACTTGTAGGGGGTTTCCACTGTTTAGGTACATCAGGGACTCTCCAAACGTGACATGGTGTCCAATCTGAATTCCAGCCAATTTTGCATTGAAAAAGTCAAACGGCGCTCCTTCCATTCTGAGCTCTGCCATGCGCCGAAACAGTCGTTCTCCCCCACATATCAGGTATCTGCGTACTCAGGACAAATTGCACAATAACTTTTGCAGTTCAATTTCTCCTGTTACCCTTGGTAAAATAAAAAAAATTGAACCTGAAGTATTTTTTTTATGAAAAAAAGTTAGATGTTCATTTTTTTTTAAATATTCAAAAAAATTCCTGTGACGCACCTAAAGGGTTAATAAACTTCTTGAATGTGGTTTTGAGCACCTTAAGGGGTGCAGTTTTTAGAATGGTGTCACTTTTGGGTATTTTCTATCATATAGACCCCTCAAAGTGGCTTCAAATGTGATGTGGTCCGTAAAAATAAAATGGTGTTGTAAAAATGAGAAATCGCTGGTCAACTTTTAACCCTTATAACTTCCTAACAAAAAAAAATTTTGGTTCCAAAATTGTGCTGATGTAAAGTAAACATGTGGGATATGTTAGTTATCAAGTTTTTTGTGTGCCGTATCTCTGTGATTTAAGGGCATAAAAATTCAAAGTTGGAAAATTGCGAAATTTTCAAAATTTTCGCCAAATTTCCGTTTTTCTCACAAATAAACGCAAGTTATTTGAATGAAATTTTACCACTAACATGAAATACAATATGTCACGAGAAAACAATGTCAGAATCACCGGGATCCATGGAAGTGTTCCAGAGTTATGACCTCATAAAGGTACAGTGGTCAGAATTGTAAAAATTAGCCCGGTCATGAACGTGCAAACCACCCTTGGGGGTGAAGGGGTTAATGGAGACCATTTTGGTGCAGATACGATCTTTTGGTCATCCTTTATTGCATTTTAATGCAATGTTGCAGCAACCAAAAAAAAGTGATTCTTGTGTTTTGACCATTTTCTCGTTACGCCATTTAGCGATCTGGTTAATTCTTTTTTTATATTGATAGATTGGGCGATTCTGAACGCGGCTATAACAAATATGTGTATGTTTGATTTTTTTATTGTTTTATTTTGAAAAGGAGCGAAAGGGGGGTGATCTGAACTTTTATATTGTTTTTTATATTTTTAAAAACATTTCTTTTTTTACTTTTGGCATTGTGAAGACATACAGCATTGTATCTTAAATAACCAGACAGCTATTTTTTCGCAAATGAAAAATAATAGAATGTTATCTGTATGTTGGCTTTAAATTTAAGTGTTGATTTCTAGTGGGTCAAGAAAACAGACTTGTTGGTGTAAGTCGGTAATATTGACTTTTATTGTGCGCTTATCCTTGATCCCTAGTGATGATTGATTGCTGATATGCTAATTATGCATTGTGTTATGGAGCCAGTTTGTTGACTTCTAAAGCAGAGAGGGAAAAACTATGCAAATAGTTTAAATAATCAAGTAATGCTATAATAATCTCATCTCCATTCTTACCCTTTATGTAAATACTGAATGAAATACAGTTAAGTGTACTTGGGTGTAAAAATGGGTTACATGCCTCGGTATAAAGAGACTGAGAGAGAGAAACAGCCAGAGAGATTCTGCCAAGACATCTATACATCCAAAGGACAAGAGACAGGACAGCAGCCACAACATCATCACAAGGGACACAGATCTATCATTCTATAGAAAACAACCTAGGGGGTTTCAGTCTCGGTTGGAAGAATACAGATCTGCTCCACTGACCATCACTGAATCATGGATACGTTTGGAGAAGCCAGATTGTGATCTTTGGAGCAACTGGCCTTGTATGGACTGTCATTGTCAAAGAAATGGTTAATCTTAGTTTCTAAAGTCCAGAAAAATAACTGAAAAATAACTTGCAACTCATGACACAATTTTAATTGTTATCATCTGTCTACGTGGTTAGGAGATTCTGCCAAGTGGTCAGTTCCAAAAATTCTCTCTTTTCTCAGAATAATGTCTAAAATGTCAAGGCTAAGTATTCTGGCCTATTAGTATTACCGGATGCAGTTCCACGAATTGTTAAATTGATATCAAGGAAGTGCCATACTCCCGTCATCCCCAATTAGACACATAATATATCATTTTGTCATATCTGTTATATAACTATTGTTTTTGCCAACTATCCACCATTTTGAAGTTGTTACACAACATTATGGAAGTATCCATATTTGTTCATTTCCTCTTTCTGATTCACTATAAAAGATCTACCCTGACCCTCCCAATAAAGGAGATTAACTTGAAAGACAAGCCACCTGTGTCTCTCTCTTTATTCTTCCACTTCTAGGATCCTAGGTAAGAGAAGCTCTAAATGAGCTTTACCTGAGGTTGGTGACCATAACAAAAAATCCCGGCACTGACAATTGGAGGCCCACAGGGAGATTGAATTCCCCTTTATCTATCAATTTGGACTGAAAAGGATTGCCTTGCTCTGTCGGGGGGAGAACAGAAAGGAGACCCGGGTACGTGAGCCATTTTGGCTCGCATCCTTTCTTGTCTCCCTAAGACAGGGTAGGTAGGTCAGTCTGTCTGGATCTTTGAATGGGAATCCCCTCGGGTAACAAAAATTAAGGTTTGTTTTATTTTTTTATTTTTTTTATTTTATTTTTAAGTTTTTTTTAAGTTTTTTTGTTTGTTTTGTTTCTTTTGTTTCTTGGCTTTAATGTAGTTTGTATTGTTTGTGGTTGCATATTTGTATTTGTTTATCTGACTAAAAATACTAACCATCCTAACATCCTAATTTTGTGTGCTTAATTGTTATTGCAAAGCAAGACCGGATAGACCAAAAGACTGCTGAAATTGTGTGTTTGGATTATGGGAACAATTGTGTGTGAGTTGTATGTTGCATGCAGAATGCAGTCCTGATATTTGCTATATCTGTGTTGTGGGACACTAAGCTGCGCTGTTGATGTATGGAGACTAAAGGACGTGTGCTCAGTGTATAAAATAGTTTTCTTACTCAAAGAAGTAAGATAAAACTCTCCAGTTAGTTGCTACTTGGAAAAATTTACAGGAAGGTCCCGGGTAGGAGTTTGTAGTACTCAGATAGGACGCTAATTAGAGGATATAGTGGACCAAGCAAGAGTTTCTACAAATAGATGTGATTCATGTTTTCGTCCATTGGCACTAGAGCATTTTTTATAAGATGCGGGGAGCGAGAGAGTACAGAAGTACTGCGTGTATGGATGTGATTGAAGTGTCAGACAGATGCTTACCATGTGTGCACCATATGCTGTGTGAAAAGGGTCTGTGTTCAGTCCACCAGTATAGGCGCAGAGTATATTCTTGTCATATGCATTGCTTAAAAGCTGGGTAGGTGTATTGGACTCTAGATGGAAGCGATTTAGCAGAGAACATGATAAATGGATTAAGAAACATGGTTATGAGAAGCAAGTGGCCGCATGGATGAGAACAGCTGAGCAGCATGATCCATATTTTAATACTGATGACGAGAGGGAGTTTGCCCAGAATAGGAGAGGGAGAAATCAAATAGCGCAGGGATGAGCAGCAGCCCCTCCTTTACAGCGCAGTCTGTGTCCGCAGCTCCCTCCGCCCCTTTGAGTGAGAGTAGGGAAATCTCTCTTAGTGACTCAAATGTTACCAGTAGTTGCAGTCCTACAAGGGACAGAATCCAGTTGGTAAGTAGTAAAAGGATAAGAATTGGTTGATTGGTTGGTGTGAATCTGAAAACCCCACGTTATTGGAAGTCTGAGGAAAAGATTACTGGAGGAGTCGGCTGGTGGGCAGGCATAACGTGGCTTGGACCTGTGAGAGTGTATATATTGACTATAAATATTCATTTTAGAGTACCTCGAGATATCCCGGTCAATTGTGAGATAGCGAAGATTTGGAAGTGCAGGAGCCAGTTATTGCCCGGTGGCTTTGAGACACTTTGAGATGAATACTAGTCTGTGAAGTGTACGTGTTACATGCCATGTGAAAATTGTTTGCATTCGGTTACTATAGTAAAGTGTGAGAAGATTAAGATCTGATTGGTTTCTGGAAAGAATACATTTGACGCCAGTTGTTCCCCATCAGTACAAGAGAGTAAATAAGTTGTATAGAGTATTCTCTTGTCATGTAAAAAGTTGGTCATACATCTTAGAGACTAGATGGTACATGCCAAGGTGGCAAGATATGGTTTCACATGATTATTATTTTGATTTCTCTAAAACAGACTCAGGAATAGATTTGGCATGCTCAGAGTCTAGCGAGAATCCAGGTTCTGATTCTGCTGTATGAGGAGTATACAGCGCTTGTGTTTGGAGCTGTGTTGTTGACAGTAATCTAATTGTTTGGGAGAGTATGTATCAGCATCAGGACAGAACAGAGAGCTGCGGTTCAGGTTATTGCTTTGATAGTGGGATTGCTGGCTATTGTAGTAGACCAGTGGGATCCGGCTATTACATAACAGGGCTGAAGACAGGGGTCGCTACCCTTGACAGCTGTTATGGGTGCTGGGCACACCTGGTCAGGACAGACTACGGATCCGAGATATAAGATAAAGGACCTGCAGGATTATGAAGCAGTTAACGATACCGCTGACAATTTTTGAAAAGGCAGAAGTGCCAAGGAATGGATGATTGGATGCTGAGAGATACGATGAGTGTTTAAGTAAGGAGCATGCTGTATGGATTGGAAAATGTGATTATGGTGTGCAAGTTGCAGCGTGGATCAGAACCTCTGAATGATATGTTGTGTTTTAATACTAAGAATGATGACGTTATTACTAAGAAGTTATGATGAATGATGAAGTTAATACTAAATGTGATGACGTTAGAGAGAATGTATGTCAGGCAATCTGCAGCGTCTCCACACACAGGCTGCTCCCCCTTCACAAGATCAGTTTGTGCTTCCGCAGCTCCCTCCACCCCTGTAGTAGCGGAGGGGATGAGACCGGCCCCCCCTTAAGCAGCCCAAAGAGCGAAGTTATGTGCTGACAGGAGATTTCTGCAGCCTTAACATCTGTATAATTCTATACGCCCCATCTCTGGTAGACCCTGGTGATATACCATCAGCCAGGGGTCCCATAGGTGCCAAACACGGGGGGAGGACTGATCCCCATGTCTCCGCAGATGCAAACTAGCTGACTTGTATATGATGCTTCTCCTCTATGCTTATTACCCTTGGGTTGCCACAGGGGTTCACAGACAGTCTCTCCACTCCGGTAAGGAACAGCCCCAAGCAATTCCTACGGAGGGGAGAAATGAGGAAACATTTTACATTTCGCTTGCAGACAACCCCAGAGAAGCCAGATTTGTAAAAATATGTTACTGATAGGATTGAAGGAAGATCTGAGAACAGAAGTGATGAGAGTACAGTCAGAATGTATATACAATCCCTTCCCATGTTCAGGGGATAGAGGACCAGATTACCAATAGGAAAGTAAAGAAACAGCAGAAGGCGACTCCTGTTATGGTGAATACACCTCCGGATGCATTTAATAATGCAATAGTGAATGCTGTGAAAACTGTGGTCCAGGTGGCAGGTATAGGTATACATCACAGGGTAACAGTAGAGAGAGAAGAAAAGAAAAGATGGGATAACAAATCCAGAGAAGTGTAAACAAAAATAATGGTTCCCCCACGGGATGGTCCAATCACTATGACATAATTAAAATGTCCTCCTGGGAAACAAATGAAATATTTAATTGATACGGGGTGAGCCGTACTATAATATATAAGTAAAAGGATATGCCACAACAATTCAAACTCAGGATCTTTTGTTTACCACAATTCATGACAGGGGAAATGGTACAGGGATTAGGAGCAGGTGGAATAGATCATCCCTTGTATGAAACAGAACCTATGAATGTGTGAATAGCACATACTACATACTTGTGTGCATAATTACTAGTCAAAGATAAATGTCCTATAATCTTGATAGGTGCTGATATCCTGAGTACTATGAATGCAGTTTTTTTTTATTAAGTTTGGAAGAAAGGCATTACTGTTACAGGCCCGTTGTCTGAAGCAACCCTCTCACAAGGATGTTGCCAATTTAGCTAGATGGCGAGAAAAACTGCAACTGACCAATGTGAGGAAATAATGCATATGCTCGAGCAGATACCAGCTGCGGTATGGGTAAAGGATAAGACAGGTGTTTTTTTTTTTAGGATAGTACCAGTATTCATTAGATTGAAGCCAGAAACTGTACCGGTGCGTATTAGACGATATCCCCTGAGCAGAGAGATCAAACGGGTACTGTGTGTTTAATGGAAAAGGCTTCCTTGTTAATATTTTTGTACCATGAAGGATGTAAGGTCTAAAGAGGTAACTGCTAATAGCAAAGGAAAAAGTTGTTTTCTTAGGTCATTGCATTTCACTTCAGCTGAAACACATAACACCAGAAGAAAAAGCCATAAGCCAAGCAATGGAGCTCACTTCCATCTGCCACTGAGTATATTCCTGGGGCTGACCAGCTACTGTAGAGAAGCCATGCCAACTGACCCCGGAAGCAAAAGAGGGGTTCAAGGACATGAAGTAGGCCATTCTCTCAGCCTCGGCTCTAGGAATCCCAAATTATGACCTCCAATTCCATTTGCACTGTCATGAATTGGGGGGGGACATGCTCAGGGTATACTGTATTTTTACTTGCCAATGTGCAAGAGACACCAATCCCTAATGTAGATCAAGAGTTTTATATAGATGTGTCACAGGTTTATCAAAATGAAGTACCTTATACAGGTTATTTATTCAATAGTTGATCAATATAAGGTGGTACAAAGTAAAGCTTTGCCTTCTAGGATGTCTACTTGAGAAGCTGAATTGAAAGCACTCGCTGAGGCGTGTGTAATCGCTGAACATTTGACAGCAAATACTTTCACAGATAGCCGCTATGCATTTGGCATCTGCCATGATTATGGTCCCATATGGAAGAGCAGAAAGTCTGTTGGTTCCTCTGGTAAGCCCATTAAAAATGCAGAATTGGTGGCCCAGCTCCTTAGAGCATTGGAGCTGCCTAAGAAAGTTGCTATAGTGAAAGTGCAAGCTCACACAAAGGAGCGCACTAAGGAAGCCAAAGGCAACAACCGAGCTGATATTGCAGCCAAGGCTGCTTTGTTCCCTCTTCCCGCAGGAACATACACTGTACAGGTGTCAGGGGAGGTGGATCTACAATTACTTCAGAACCTGCAAGAACAGGCCTCTGCACCAGAAAAGGAAGAATGGCAAAGGCACTCAGGTGCGAAGGAAGAAGATGGATTGTAGAGAGCGGATGGTAGGTATTGCTTGCCCAGGGCATTGTTCCCTATGGTGTGCTCCCTCTCCCACGGACTAACCCATCAATCCAAGGATGGAATGGTAAGTCAGGTAAAAGCAAGTTGGGTCGCACCAGGGTTCCATTATGCTGCTACAAAATTCGTACAGTGATGTGTAATCTGCGCATGCCACAATGTGGGAAAAACAGTAAAGGTGCCACTAAAGTGCACTCCGAGGCCATTGTACCCTTTTCAGCGACTGCAGATTGATTTCATTCAGCTTCCAAGGGAAGGCAACTATGAATATGTGCTGGTATGTGTGGATCTTTTCTCAAATTGGCCAGAAGCATGGCCTTGTGCTCATGCAAATGCACGTACTGTGGTTAAAAAGTTAATATCTGAAGTTGTTTGCAGATTTGGAGTACCAGAGGTAATCGAAAGTGACCGAGGTAGTCACTTTACGTCACAAGTGTGCCAAGGAATCACCCGAGCCTTAGGAATGGAGCATGGGATAGTGATGTGTCAAAATGATGGGCTAATAAATTTATCCAGTACCATAGCTATATTGCCCAGGTCAGAAATCTATCCAATTGCTGGATTTGTTCACATGCCCCAATTGCTGTAAAAACTATGCAATATTTTGTAACTCTATTGAGAGAGAGAGGCAGTTTACGTAGATGAAGAAACCAGAGAAGGTCAGTATGGAGATGGAGCTGCTGAGATGTCTATAAGTATAAATACTGACCCAGAATGCTAGTCATTACGATATTATAGGGCAGTCACTACAGATTTAGATGACTCTTGGTGTCTTTACACTGCCACTACCAGGTTAGTTTCAATGACAATAGCTGTTCTTAATAAATTTCAGTTTATAAACATAGTATGTGGGAGTAATGCATATAGGTGGATTCCTAAAGGAGCTGAAGGTGCATGTACACTGGCTAGGTTAGAGCCGGCCACCTGGGTATGGAATGAGAATGATTTCCCTTATAAAAATGTCCCTGATCACATGATAACAAAGCGTAGTGCACCCTCTCCCCAGCCACCCAAGCATTTAATGCACACTCCATGGTATCTTAAAAAACTGGGATGGTTCTCACTGGTCCGTTGGGAGTTATGTTCGGAACTCTAAGGAATGCTCAGATGATAGAGGAATTGGGTGATATCTTTGATAATGTGACTGAGTATTTATTTGACGCCATCAATGTAGGATCTGCTTATATGAGACAGCTCATTGTCATAACTAACCAACACTCTATGGTGCTCGACTATCTCACAGCATCTCAAGGGGGATTCTGTCAGGTAGTGGGACCCGCCTGCTGCCACTATATAGATCCATCCGGACTGATGAGAGTCACTCATGACATAGAACAAGCCAGGCTGATAAAGGAAGGAATAGGGACGGTTAATTCCCTGGAGGACCTGCCCCTCCCTGAATGGCTCGCATGGTTAAAGCCTTTGAATTTGTTTAAAGGGATAGGGGATGGATATCAGGAATAATTCATTTTCTAATTCAAGCAGTCTTTGTAATATTGGTTATTGCAGTGATGATAAGATTATTTGGTTTACTCATAAAGAAAATTCTTGGTTCTAATTGTAAATATTTTCCAGGTAAACATAAAGCTAGAATCAATACTGACTCTGATATAAAGCAAACCCAAGTGCTGACGACCTTCATAACCACCGTTCAGCGTGAATGTACATTCTGCAACAAGCAAACGTCAGTAGACTTGGCTGATTGTCTGCATTGTGGAAAACCGCTGGTCTGAGCAAAGACAAAGGCTCTACAAAGAACTACAACAATGAAGATTACATGCATTATGGACTTTAAATGATTAAATGATTAACACTTACCAATGAATAAAGATATAAAAAATGTATATATACATACTAATATATCAAAATATATGTTATAATATATCTTATTAACACGTTACACACAAAACAGACATAAACTCCCCTCAATAAAATCTGTATTCCTCTGAGATAGGGCAATAAATGAAAGAGAAGTAGGGAAAGGAGGTCTGATTCCCAGGTATAATCTGAATGGATGCACAGCAGGACTGGTGTCCCATGATATACATAGGACAAGCCGTGTATTTTCTGAAGTAGGGTTATCTTGCAGGCCTTGGATAAAGGCAAGGGTAGATAGAGGTAGGTAGACAGAATGATAAAAAGAGGGGAGTTGTCAAAGAAATGGTTAATCTTAGTTTCTAAAGTCCAGAAAAATAACTGAAAAATAACTTGCAACTCATGACACAACTTTAATTGTTATCATCTGTCTACGTGGTTAGAAGATTCTGCCAAGTGGTCAGTTCCAAAAATTCTCTCTTTTCTCAGAATAATGTCTAAAATGTCAAGGCCAAGTATTCTGGCCTATTAGTATTACCGGACGCAGTTCCACGAATTGTTAAATTGATATCAAGGAAGTGCCATATTCCCGTCATCCCCAATTAGACACATAATATATCATTTTGTCATATCTGTTATATAACTATTGTTTTTGCCAACTATCCACCATTTCGAAGTTGTTACACAACATTACGGAAGTATCCATATTTGTTCATTTCCTCTTTCTGATTCACTATAAAAGATCTACCCTGACCCTCCCAATAAAGGAGATTAACTTGAAAGACAAGCAACCTGTGTCTCTCTCTTTATTCTTCCACTTCTAGGATCCTAGGTAAGAGAAGCTCTAAATGAGCTTTACCCGAGGTTGGTGACCATAAGAAAAAATCCCGGCGCTGACACATCTTCCTATGTTTGTCGCTACCTCCTCTCTGTGAGTGTGCCACAGCTGGGTAGTGACCCTGGAAGATCTGAAGTCACAGCAGCTATTATCCCAGTGGGTCAGTGGAGGGTGAGACTCTGTAATGTGCCCCATCTTGGGTACTGTGCTGGGACTGTTCTATGTGTTATCTGCCTGTTCTGTGGTACAATAAAGCATTGCCCACACTGTGTTACCCTCACCCTGCGTTGTCTGAGTAGCGTTTTGCCCATGTTAAAAGGAGAGCAGGAGTTCGGCAGGACGATCCCTAGTTCATGTGGTTTTGTCTAGCGGGCGGCGCTCATAGCATTCCGGCAGTGACAAGCATAGAGGTCTGCTGGAGACCACTGGTTATCATGCCAACCCATCGGTGACCCATGATCATGTGGTGGGGTCACCGATGGGTAGGATTTTTGATACGCTTGCTGGAAGTGCGCATTAAATGTCGCTGTCAGAGGCTGTTAGGGGCAAATGGCAGCTGTTCAAAACAGCTGACATGTGCCAGAAAAGATGTGAGCTCACCGCCGGAGCCCACATCAAAGGGAGGAAGTACATTTACACCTGATGTCGGAAAGGAGTTAAAGGGGATTGTTTTTACAGAGACAGAAGTGGTAATCAATCAGGCTGCCACGAGAAGTGGTGAGTTCTCCTTCAATGGAAGTCTTCAAACAGAGGCTGGACAGACATCTGACTGGGATGATTTAGCGAATCCTGCTTTGAGCAGGGGGTTGGACCAGATGGCCCAGGAGGTCCCTTCCAACTCTACGATTCTATGATTCTATGATTCTATGTATACATACAAATAATTACAAAAATACACAGCTTCTAATGGTAAATAGTATAGAGTTACCACAAGAAAATATAATTTGTGTAAACCATGTATAGATATAAAAATTCAGGCAAATGTCAAATGTAGCGCCATCTAGTGGCTATGTGCAAAAGTGCCATCATAGAGTAACATGTATCCTAAGAGAGTGTCACTATCAAGGTGGGGATGAGATAAGTGCACCGTATTTACTGAGTGTAAGATAAATCCATACATAGATATATGTAACCGGATTGTAGATCTATCCCTGGATATCAGTGTATGAGGGGAATAGATCCTGTGCACTTATAGATGAATAGCTTATATAATGAGAGGACACAGAGCAAAGGGTATAAATAGTGAGAGAATACAGAGCTGACAGCGCATTACATCCCTGGAGTACAGATAGGAAATATAAAGTGCAGCCAGTGCTATATGGGATATCCCAGGAATACAGCACTGCCCATATAGTGTAAAGGAGGAACCATCCTAACAAGAGATGGAGATTACAGATCCTACAGACGACTTGCCGGGAGTGTACAGAGAAAGATGGCAGATTCACCACTGTTCCCTCTTACTGGTGTTTCGCCACGTCAGCTTCCTCAGAGGGTACGGATAAGTGTTTCCAACACACCAAGGTCCTGCACTAATCCAGGCAAGGGGTGTAACTCTGGGGTAAAGTGGGGGTGTTCCTAAAGGAATTGGGGCTGTTCCCCGGTCACATCTTCCCCAGTGAAGCAGGAGGATCAGGATGAAAACCTGTTGGTTAGACCAAGATGGATAATGCTGCATAGAGCCATCTGGTAGCGATCAGTCAGGTGAAGTGATAGTGAGGGGGGTCCGGAAACAGAACAATGCAGGTGAAAAGAGCCAAATGTGACCCCACCAAGTGACCAGTGAGAGTGCAACTGTGCAACGGGTAAGAAAAGAGAATAAACAGTGATATGGTAAAGATATAAAGAGAAAAGCAGCTTAATAACAGTGATGATAATAAAATCTATGGGAAGTGTTTGTGGTGAAGTGTATACACTCCTAGAAATGTTTCCTCTACAATATAGAGATATAAATGATCAGTATTAGGACGTGTAACAAAGAGGAATCTGTTATTATATAGAGAGAATGTAACGAGCAATAAATGACGGGAATAATCGGGAATGAAATTGTTATTAATAATATAATGAGATCCCAGCACCTGACACTTCCCGGGATATATGGGATTATATTAGAATCCCAATTACCAACTGGAAAGATAAAAACAAAGGGAAAAGGGCGGAACAAAAAACAAGCCCCAAACACCTCATAACCCACAATGTAAGGTCAGAAAAATACCGGAAAATATAAGTTTCTATTCACACTGCAATATTAGTCACATGTGATCTGTGTCTCTCCCAGAAGAGAAGTCATCACAGCGTCATTCCCCGTAATAACCGTATAGAGGAGGAAATGATCGCGGAGAGAGCGTCCATTGTTAGAATAGTGGGGAGACACAGATGGGGTCCAATGCTCCTGACTGTCCGGATGTCTAGAGGATCGTCACCATCGGAGAGTAAAGTGCAGATCGGCGATCTTGTGACCGGTGTATTATGGGGAGATAAGAAACAAATAAGACACATTGAGTCAGAGAAACCTGTTTTTTGTAATAAAGAGTGTAGAGAACGAATTCCACCAAACCCCCTATAGGAAAGGGGAGAAGCTGAGAACGTCATCTACACCATTAGGATGTAAGGGATTTAATTGCCGGATCCATTTACTTTCTAATTGTGACCAGTAGTGATGGGCGTATCCCCCGATGACCGATATCGGTGGGTTCACCCGAGTTTTTTTGTAAAGTTTGATCTCAGGGCCGGAGATGACTCGAACTTGCGTCCGAACCCCGAGCTTGGACTTTACAGATATGGGACGGGGCAGGGGGCTGTAAAACAAAGCATACAATTAATAATAAACATTATAATTATACATACTGGTCCAGCGACGCGTCCTCCCGTCTCCCAACCGCATCTTGTTATGATGAGTCACCGAAGGAGGAAAAAACAAAATACTAGCTAAGTCCAGAAAAACCAGAGAGGTTGGCAGCTATCGGATTGCAGACCCCTGAACCTATCCACAACAACTAGCAGTAGCCGTGGGGGGTTCCTACGGTGCCCTAGACCCCTCGATCACAGCCAGAGAACTACATAGCCTAAAGACAGAAAGGGGAAAAACTAAACTGCCCCAGAGCAGACCCCAAAACAATAGGCAGCCCCCAACATATAATGACGGTGAAGCAAGATGAAAACACTAACACAGATAGAAAGATAGGTTGAGCAAATGATGGGGCCCAAGCTAACAAAATAGGACAGGATAGGAAAGCCGCTGTCTGCCATCCGCAAAAACCCTATCCAAAATGTGCCAACCGACTGATAGGAAAAAGAGGCCCTGAAGTCGCTAGGCTTCAAAAGACTATATCAGCACTCAGGTATATACTGAAGACAGAGCAAAAGATCAACAGATCAGAGACAAAAATGGAATTCAGCTCACCCCCGGCCGGGGATGGCAGAACTCCCAAAAAAACAAGGCAAAACAAAAACAAAACTGAAGTGTACAAAGCAGACCAGAAAAACTTAGCTTTGAGATGCAGGAATCAGACTGGTCTCCAAGAATCCAGCAGGATCACCAGCAAGGCAGAAGGGCGTCGGCTGCCTTATATCCAGTCCTCAATTCCAGCCACCCAGTCATCATCTAGCTGCCCAGGTGTTTGGTAATCAATCTCACTACCTTCCTTCACCAGAGGAGGGAGTTCATCAGACCTCAACGGTGAAGGGAAAAATGAACTCACAACAGTACCTCCCCCTTGAGGAGGGGTCACCGAACCCTCATCCATGCCACCAGGGCGATCTGGGTGAGCCCGATGATAGGCACGCACCAATCTTTCGGCATGAATATCAGAGGCAGAGACCCAGGAATTATCCTCCTGACCATAACCCTTCCACTTAACCAAATACTGGAGTCTCCGTCTAGCCAGACGGGAATCCAGTATCTTCTCTACCTCATATTCTATGTTACCTTCAACCAATACAGGGTCAGGAGGTGCCACCACAGGAACTACTGGTTCAACAAACCTCTTCAACAAGGACTTATGAAACACATTATGAATTTTAAATGTGACAGGAAGAGCCAACCGAAAGGAGACCGGATTAATAATCTCCAAAATCTCCAATAAATCTAGGCTTAAACTTAGGAGAAGCCACCTTCATAGCGATATTTTTTGATGACAACCAAACCATATCACCCACCTTAAACTGGGGACCAACGATCCTACGCAGGTTGGAAAACCGCTGGGCCTTTTCCTGGGAGAGAGACAACTTATCCACTACTTGGTCCCAGATCTGGTGCATTCTCTCCACCACAGTGTCAACACCTGGGCACGCAGAAGGCTCCACCTGCCCTGAAGAAAATTGAAGGTGAAACCCAAAGTTACAAAAAAAAGGTGATATCAAAGTGGCAGAACTAACTCTATTATTTAAAGCAAATTCGGCCAAGGGCAAAAATGAAACCCAATCATCCTGATCGGCAGAAATAAAACATCTCAAATACGACTCCAAAGTCTGGTTTGTTCTCTCCGTCTGCCCATTGGTCTGAGGGTGAAACGCAGAGGAGAAGGACAACTGAATTCCCAGCTTGGAACAGAAAGTCCTCCAAAATCTAGACACAAACTGAACTCCTCTGTCAGATACAATGTTCTCAGGAATCCCGTGCAAGCGAACCACCTGTTGCAAAAACAAGGGCACCAACTCAGAGGAAGATGGCAACTTAAGGAGTGGTACAAGATGGACCATCTTAGAGAATCTATCACAAATCACCCAAATAACAGTCATTCTCTGAGAGACAGGCATATCAGAGATAAAATCCATTGAAATATGGGTCCATGGCCTCCTGGGCACCGGCAAAGGCATCAACAAGCCACTAGAGCGAGAGCAAGGTTTAGACTGCACAAAATTCCTGACATCATGAGACAAGGCAGGCCACCAAAAAGACCAACTCACCAGATCTCTAGTACCAAAAATACCTGGATGACCAGCCAATGCAGAGCAATGAACTTCAGACATCACTCTCTTCCTCCACTGGTCAGGAACATACAACTTTCCACTGGGACAACGCTCAGGTTTGTCCTCCTGAAACTCTTCCAGAGCACATCTCAAATCAGGCAGGATGGCAGAAAGAACTACCCCCTCACCTAAGATGGTAGCAGGCTTAGTCACAACAGGAGAATCGGCAAGGAAACTCCTAGAGAGGGCGTCTGCCTTGACATTCTTAGTGCCCGGAAGAAAAGAGACCACAAAATCAAAATGTGTGAAAAACAAGGCCCACCTAGCCTTTCTAGGATTCAAGCGCTTGGCCGACTCTAGGTAAATCAAATTCTTGTGGTCAGTAAGGACCACGACTTGGTGTTTGGCTCCCTCCAACCAATGTCTCCACTCCTCAAATGCCCATTTCATGGCCAACAGTTCCCGATTCCCCACATCATAGTTACGTTCGGATGGGGAGAACTTTCGGGAAAAGAAAGCACAAGGATTCATTTTAGATGTCACAGGATCTTTTTGGGACAACACCGCTCCTGCACCAATCTCAGAAGCGTCCACCTCCACCTGAAACTGGAGTGAGACATCAGGTTGCCGCAAAACCGGAGCAGAAGTGAATCTTCGCTTCAGCTCCTGAAAGGATGAAACAGCCTCCGGAGACCAATTCAGCACATCAGCACCCTTCCTAGTCAAATCAGTCAATGGCTTGGCAATACCAGAAAAATTAGCTATAAATTTCCGATAAAAATTAGCAAAACCCAAAAACTTCTGGAGGGCCTTCAAAGAGGTGGGCTGAACCCAATCATAAATGGCCTGTACCTTGGCCGGGTCCATTTCAATAGTTGACGGAGACAAAATAAATCCCAAAAATGAAATCCTCTGTACCCCAAAAATGCATTTCGAACCCTTGACATACAGGGAATTCTCCCTCAAAATCCGGAACACAGTCCGAACATGTTCCACATGAGAGTCCCAATTCTTGGAGAAGATCAAAATATCATCCAGATAGATAATCAAAAATGTATCCACAAAGTCTCGGAATATATCGTTCATGAAGCACTGGAAGACAGAAGGGGCATTAGTGAGCCCAAAAGGCATCACCAGGTACTCAAAATGTCCCTCCGGAGTATTAAACGCCGTCTTCCATTCATTCCCATGCTTAATGCGAATAAGATTATATGCCCCCCTGAGGTCAAGCTTGGTAAACCAGCAAGCACCTTTAACTCTGGAGAATAGATCAGAAATCAGGGGTAACGGATACTGATAGAGTTGAGCGAAACGGGTCGAAAAATTTCAAAAGTCGCCGACTTTTGGCAAAGTCGGGTTTCATGAAACGAAACCCGACCCTAGGACGAGGTTGGCCACGAGGTCGGCGACTTACGCGCCAAAGTCGCGTTTCAAAAGTTTGTTTTGCGCTCTTTTTCAGCCGATCAGGATCCACGGACACTGTGGGCAACGTGATGACATAGGCAGGGGTCACCACCATCTTTCAGAAGGGCATGCAAGTGATTGGCTTGCTTTGGTGGGCGTCACAGGGGGTATAAAAGGGCGTGCACGCCGACCGCCATCTTACTTCTGCCGATCTCAGTATAGGGAGAGGTTGCTGCTGATTCTGTAGGGAGAGCGTTAGGCAGGGAAGAAGACAAAAAAACTGCTTCTGCTGCTAGCGATTTGGCCTGCACAACACACCAGTCACTGTGTGTGCAGTGCAAGGGGAGGCTATATAGTGGTGTATCAGTGGTGTTGGTTGTTGGGCTGCCTTCTAAGGCTTCCTGACATTCCTGCATTGCTGTTTACCCACTGCTCCGCAAACTGCTTTTTTAAAAGCAATCCCAATTTTTTTTTTTGTCCTGCTGAGAAGAAAAAAAAACTGCTTCTGCTGCTAGCAATTTGGCCTGCACAACACACCAGTCACTGTGTGTGCAGTGCAAGGGGAGGCTATATTGTGGTGTATCAGTGGTGTTGGTTGTTGGGCTGCCTTTTAAGGCTTCCTGACAGGCTGGCATTGCTGTTTACCCACTGCTCTGCAAACTGCTTTTTTAAAAGCAATCCAATCTCCCTTATCCTCTAGTCACTTTTGTCACAGCTGTGCCATCGAGCCTGTCACATAGCGCTCAGATATTCATTGGGCCTCACACAATCCAAAAGTGCCCAGTGTCCAAAAGTGTGTGCAGAGATTCAAAATCTCCCTTATCCTCTAGTCACTTTTGTCACAGCTGTGCCATCGAGCCTGTCACATAGCGCTCAGATATTCATTGGGCCTCACACAATCCAAAAGTGTCCAGTGTCCAAAAGTGTGTGCAGAGATTCAAAATCTCCCTTATCCTCTAGTCACTTTTGTCACAGCTGTGCCATCGAGCCTGTCACATAGCGCTCAGATATTCATTGGGCCTCTCACAATCCAAAAGTGTCCAGTGTCCAAAAGTGTGTGCAGAGATTCAAAATCTCCCTTATCCTCTAGTCACTTTTGTCACAGCTGTGCCATCGAGCCTGTCACATAGCGCTCAGATATTCATTGGGCCTCACACAATCCAAAAGTGTCCAGTGTCCAAAAGTGTGTGCAGAGATTCAAAATCTCCCTTATCCTCTAGTCACTTTTGTCACAGCTGTGCCATCGAGCCTGTCACATAGCGCTCAGACATTCATTGGGCCTCACACAATCCAAAAGTGTCCAGTGTCCAAAAGTGTGTGCAGAGATTCAAAATCTCCCTTATCCTCTAGTCACTTTTGTCACAGCTGTGCCATCGAACCTGTCACATAGCGCTCAGATATTCATTGGGCCTCACACAATCCAAAAGTGTCCAGTGTCCAAAAGTGTGTACAGAGATTCAAAATCTCCCTTATCCTCTAGTCACTTTTGTCACAGCTGTGCCATCGAGCCTGTCACATAGCGCTCAGATATTCATTGGGCCTCACACAATCCAAAAGTGTCCAGTGTCCAAAAGTATGTGCAGAGATTCAAAATCTCCCTTATCCTCTAGTCACTTTTGTCACAGCTGTGCCATCGAGCCTGTCACATAGCGCTCACATATTCATTGGGCCTCACACAATCCAAAAGTGTCCAGTGTCCAAAAGTGTGTGCAGAAATTCAAAATCTCCCTTATCCTCTAGTCACTTTGGTCACAGCTGTGCCATCGAGCCTGTCACATAGCGCTCAGATATTCATTGGGCCTCACACAATCCAAAAGTGTCCAGTGTCCAAAAGTGTATGCAGAGATTCAAAATCTCCCTTATCCTCTAGTCACTTTGGTCACAGCTGTGCCATCGAGCCTGTCACATAGCGCTCAGATATTCATTGGGCCTCACACAATCCAAAAGTGTCCAGTGTCCAAAAGTGTGTGCAGAGATTCAAAATCTCCCTTATCCTCTAGTCACTTTGGTCACAGCTGTGCCATCGAGCCTGTCACATAGCGCTCAGATATCAGTGGGCCTCACACAATCCAAAAGTGTCCAGTGTCCACAAGTGTGTGCAGAAATTCAAAATCTCCCCTGTCCTATAGACACCTTGTACCTTGTTTTACATTACTATATAGTTTGTTGGATTTTGTCTACATTTCTACCAAAAATGAGGAAGGCTGGTGGAAGAGGCCGTGGAATTGGGCGGGGGTTGGCAGCTGGTAATGATGGTGTTGGTGGTGGATCTGATGGTAGTGGCAAGAGCAAAATAGGACTGAATGCAGGAGGTGTTGAGCCTGCGTCATCGTCTGGCTACATAAGGCCTCGAACGCTTAGTTTTCTAGGAGTTGGCAAACCGCTTTTAAAGCCAGAGCATCAGGAAAAAGTTTTGTCTTACATTGCTGACTCAGCCTCCAGCTCTATCGCCTCCTCTTCTTCAGTTGTAAAAAGTAAAAGCACTGAGTCGTCATTGGAGGCTCATGTTCATGAACCACACCTTTCCTTGTGTCCTTCACCCCAACCAAGATTGAAGGATGACGCAGGCCATACTTCTGATTACTCCATGGAGCTGTTTTCACATACCATGCCTGGATTATCAAGTGAAATGGTGAATTACCCAGGCCAAGATGAATCTGACATGGAGTGCACTGATGCACAGCCGCTGATGGATGATTCTGCTGGTACATTCACTCAGAGCACTACATTGTCCTCGCAGTGTACAGAGCCAGATTCTGACCATGATGAGACTCAGGTGCCCCTTCCCGCACACTATACCACCATACACGGTGACACAGAGGAAGGTGCACATGACATAGAAGAGGAGGTGATGGATGACCCAGTTGTTGACCCAGATTGGCATCCATTGGGGGAAGAGGGTGCTGCTTCCAATAGCTCAGATGAGGAGCATCCACAGCAGACATCGACATCGCAACAGCTATTATCTGGCACTCCAAAGGCAGGTTCCAAACATCAAAAGAGTTGCTGGACAGCTTGTCCAGAGGGTCAAAAGATCACAGCGTGCTAGGCCGCAAAATGTCTGCCAAAGTAGGAAGAGTGCAGTGTGGCACTTTTTTGAACAAAATCCTCATGATCAGGCCAAGGTTATCTGTAAGAAGTGCGCAAAGACCTTTAGCCGAGGGAAAAATCTGAAAAATTTGAATACCAGTTGCATGCTTAGACATTTAACCAGCATGCACTTGCAAGCGTGGACACAACACCAAACCTCAAGTGCCACATGTGCAACTGATCACAACGAAGGTAGTCAGCAACGCTACATTGTTTCCCCCACTGTAAGCCCACCGGTTAGCACAGCAGCAAATGTTGAGGTGTTGTTGCAAGGCCACAGCAGTCAGGGAATCCCACTGTTATATCAACGAAAGACTGATTCTAGGCCATCAGAAAGAACACCAACTCCATCACCATCATCAACCCTCTCTCAGTCCGCCCTGTCCAC
Source organism: Dendrobates tinctorius (assembly GCF_039654945.1). Lineage (NCBI taxonomy): Eukaryota > Metazoa > Chordata > Amphibia > Anura > Dendrobatidae > Dendrobates > Dendrobates tinctorius. Next base: position 3,455,724 of record NW_027361989.1, on the reverse strand, counting down.
CGCTACTTCCACCATATGCAGCTCTCAAGTCCAGCTCACCCTCCCAGACACTATGAGTAGGTCAAGAAAGTACTCAGTCTCTCATCCGCGTACACTGGGTTTGAACGCCCACATTGCCAAACTAATCTCGTTTGAGATGATGCCCTTTCGGTTGGTGGAAAGCACAGCTTTCCGCGAACTCATGGCCTATGCAGTACCACGCTATGACCTACCCAGTCGCCACTTCTTCTCTCGCAAAGCCATCCCAGCCCTCCACCATCATGTGAAAGACCGCATTGTCCATGCACTCAAGCAGTCAGTGAGCGGAAAGGTGCACCTCACAACTGATGCATGGTCCAGTCGGCATGGCCAGGGCCGTTACGTGTCCATCACTGCGCACTGGGTTAATGTGGTGGATGCAGGGTCCACAGGGGACAGCGGTGGTGGGACAGTGCTGCCTAGCCCACGGTATAGGAAACAGTTGGCTGTATGCGTTCGACCCTCCTCCTCCTCCTCCTCCAGAAGCGAAAGCTTGTCCACAGAGCGCAGTCGTACGAGCACTCCATCTGCAGCTGCCACTGTTGCACACGATGTGTCCCCCTATCGAGCAGCTAGTGGAAAGCGTCAGCAGGCTGTGTTGCAGATGATGTGTTTGGGCAACAGACACACCGCCGAGGTGGTGGCCGAGTACTTGAAGCGACAAACTGAGTCATGGCTGGGCAGTGTACATCTTGAGGCAGGCAAGGTAGTTAGTGATAACGGCCGTAATTTTGTGGCAGCCATAGCCCTTTCAAAACTCAGCCATATACCTTGCTTGGTTCACACCTTGAACCTGGTGGTGCAGTGCTTCCTCAAAAATTATCCGGAGTTAACAGCCCTGCTCCAGAAGGTGCGAAGACTGTGCGCGCACATCCGCCGGTCGCCTGTACACTCCGTTCGTATGCAGAAGCTGCAGCGATTGCTCCACCTTCCCAACCACCGCCTCATTATCGACATTGCAACAAGGTGGAACTCCACCCTGCACATGGTGGAGCGGCTGTGCGAGCAGAGGCAGGCCATAATGCATTTGTGGGAGGATACACGGCCAGGCACTTTGAGAGCAGACATGGAGTTGACAGGTGTGCAGTGGTCGAAGCTGAAAGACCTCTGTAAAGTCCTTCAGTGTTTTGAGGAATGCACACGGCTGGTAAGCGCAGACGATGCCATCCTAAGCATGAGCATCCCACTTATGCGTCTGCTCATGCAAACTTTGACGCACCTTAAGGAGCAGGCGTCTGCAGCCAATGTTGATGAGGAGGGAATCCTTGATGACATTCAGCCATTGTCTGCTCAGGGACCTCTCCTGGACGAGGTGGAGGAAGAAGAGGAGGAGGAGGAGGAAGATGGGGATGATTACTTAGGGGAGGAGGATGCATCTCGTGGGGCAAGTGAAAATGTTGGCGTGGCAAGGTATGGTACAGGGTTTGTGCGTGACTGGAGGGATGTGGATTTGCCAGAAAGTGCTCCTCCAACCAGCACTCGCAGTGCATCATTGACACCGGGAACATTGGCCCACATGTCAGATTATGCCTTGCAGATCCTAAAAAGGGACCCACGCATTGCCAAAATGATGAACGATGACGACTACTGGTTGGCCAGCATCCTGGATCCACGCTATAAAGGCAAATTACAAAACATCATGCCACAGGAGAACCTTGACCTAATATTGGCTAATAAACAAGCAACTCTGGTAAATCGGTTGCTTGAGGCATTCCCAGCACACAGCAGCGGTGATGGTTCTCACACGAGCCGTACGGGCCGGGGGCAGCTTGGCAGAGGTGTTCGTGGTGCACACAGCAGAAGTGGCGTTGGAGACAGGGGTTTCATGACAATGTTGTGGACTGATTTTTCAAGTACCGCTCACACAACTGGTAATACTGCATCGATGGAAAGTGACAGGAGACAGCAGTTGTCAACTATGGTTACAAACTACTTTTCCTCCCATATCGATGTTCTCCCACACAGGTCATTCCCCTTTGACTATTGGGCCGCTAAACTGGACACCTGGCCTGAATTGGCACATTATGCCTTACAGGAGCTCGCTTGTCCAGCTGCAAGTGTGCTATCGGAAAGAGTCTTCAGTGCAGCTGGATCAATCCTGACAGAAAAAAGGACCCGTCTGTCAACCCAAAATGTGGATGATCTAACCTTCATTAAAATGAACCACGCATGGGTTTCCAAGGATTTTGTCCCACCTTCCTCTGATGACACATAGGGTGACAGAAAAATGGCTTGCTTTGGTCCACCTCTTCCTGGGACTTGACCTATTTCACCTTTTGCATCAGCTGAATGTCCAACATCAACATATGCCACTTTCTAAAACTCCCTAACTGTGCTGCCTCCCCCCCCATGGCCGGAGTCACCACCTAGCGCACGACACCGTGCGAGTGCCGTTGCCCTGGACAGGTGGGTAGGCCGACTCTTGGGCGCGGGCACTGGCACAGGATCCCTCATAGTGCAATCAAGTGTCTCTGACGGTGGTGGTGCACACCCGCCGTCAGACACACCGCTGTACTATGAGGGGCCCAGTGCCAGTACCGACGCCCACGAGTGGGCCCCCCTTGCTTGGGCAGGGCCCCAGCATTTGCAATCTTTACCTCTCCCTGCTCCTCCGCTGTGTAATCTGGGCCGTCAAATCCATACTGGGCCTAACACCGTCTGAGCCTGCCTCCTGAGACATATATTTTGAATATGTACGCTATCCATACATGTTATCCGGGTAAACGGTACCCTTTCTAACCTTTGTGCAATCACGTGCAATCCATACTGGGCCTAACACCGTCTGAGCCTGCCTCCTGAGACATATATTTTTAATGTGTACGCTATCCATACATGTTATCCGGGGATACGGTACCCTTTCTAACCTTTGTGCAATCACGTGCAATCCATACTGGGCCTAACACCGTCTGAGCCTGCCTCCTGAGACATATATTTTGAATGTGTACGCTATCCATACATGTTATCCGGGGATACGGTACCCTTTCTAACCTTTGTGCAATCACGTGCAATCCATACTGGGCCTAACACCGTCTGAGCCTGCCTCCTGAGACATATATTTTGAATGTGTACGCTATCCATACATGTTATCCGGGGATACGGTACCCTTTCTAACCTTTGTGCAATCACGTGCAATCCATACTGGGCCTAACACCGTCTGAGCCTGCCTCCTGAGACATATATTTTGAATGTGTACGCTATCCATACATGTTATCCGGGGATACGGTACCCTTTCTAACCTTTGTGCAATCACGTGCAATCCATACTGGGCCTAACACCATCTGAGCCTGCCTCCTGAGACATATATTTTGAATGTGTACGCTATCCATACATGTTATCCGGGGATACGGTACCCTTTCTAACCTTTGTGCAATCACGTGCAATCCATACTGGGCCTAACACCGTCTGAGCCTGCCTCCTGAGACATATATTTTGAATGTGTACGCTATCCATACATGTTATCCGGGGATACGGTACCCTTTCTAACCTTTGTGCAATCACGTGCAATCCATACTGGGCCTAACACCGTCTGAGCCTGCCTCCTGAGACATATATTTTGAATGTGTACGCTATCCATACATGTTATCCGGGGATACGGTACCCTTTCTAACCTTTGTGCAATCACGTGCAATCCATACTGGGCCTAACACCATCTGAGCCTGCCTCCTGAGACATATATTTTGAATGTGTACGCTATCCATACATGTTATCCGGGGATACGGTACCCTTTCTAACCTTTGTGCAATCACGTGCAATCCATACTGGGCCTAACACCGTCTGAGCCTGCCTCCTGAGACATATATTTTGAATGTGTACGCTATCCATACATGTTATCCGGGGATACGGTACCCTTTCTAACCTTTGTGCAATCACGTGCAATCCATACTGGGCCTAACACCGTCTGAGCCTGCCTCCTGAGACATATATTTTGAATGTGTACGCTATCCATACATGTTATCCGGGGATACGGTACCCTTTCTAACCTTTGTGCAATCACGTGCAATCCATACTGGGCCTAACACCATCTGAGCCTGCCTCCTGAGACATATATTTTGAATGTGTACGCTATCCATACATGTTATCCGGGGATACGGTACCCTTTCTAACCTTTGTGCAATCACGTGCAATCCATACTGGGCCTAACACCGTCTGAGTCTGCCTCCTGAGACATATATTTTGAATGTGTACGCTATCCATACATGTTATCCGGGGATACGGTACCCTTTCTAACCTTTGTGTAATCACGTGCAATCCATACTGGGCCTAACACCGTCTGAGCCTGCCTCCTGAGACATATATTTTGAATGTGTACGCTATCCATACATGTTATCCGGGGATACGGTACCCTTTCTAACCTTTGTGCAATCACATGCAATCCATACTGGGCCTAACACCGTCTGAGACATATATTTTGAATGTGTACGCTATCCATACATGTTATCTGGGGATACGGTACCCTTTCTCACCTTTGTGCAATCACGTGTAATCCATACTGGGCGTGAGAACGGCTGGCGAGCTGTTAAGCAAGCTACAGCACCTGTGGTTTGCACACGTAAGTTTTTCATTTTTTCAGGAATGACGGTTAGGCCTAATTCCGGAACTGCGGTTGACCTGCACTTACTGGGAAATCATTGTTCGCGGGTAATAATTGTAATCAGTGATCCCCATCACTAACGTTGTTCAGCGGGTTATCTGCACCTGTAAGCGACAAACGCTGGCCTTTTCAGTGTAGCGCACATGCAGCCACGGACATGTAAGGGCATGACACACCAGTTATTGGCCAATCTCATGTGCCAGAGCCTCACGTGTCCCTCTAGTAAGCCGGACTCGGACCGCGGGGCATGACGGAGTCTCGTTCGTTAACGGAATTAAGCTTGCAATGTGTGCATCTGTTCTGTAGCTGGCATGGTTGAGGTTTCCCAGGTGGAGTCGAATTTAACTGTAGGCTCCACTCCTGGTGGTGCCCTTCTGGACATTCCTTTAAGGTTCAGCTTTGCAACCATACTGCCCACGTAAAACAAACACTTTGCCTTCATGAACGCTGTTTGGAGGGTCATGACTCGTGGGAATAAAGCCGCCCAATCAGTTAACCTGCTAGAGAGATCCTTCGTTGCTCCCAAGCATGACATCACACTCCCTAGGAAGAAGGTAATGCCACTGTGGCGACCGTACTCCTGGGGGCGACACAAGTGCACTGATTCCCAGCCACTGCTCGATGAATCTGCTGGTACATTGACCCAGACCACTACATTCCCCTCGCACGCTACACGACCTGAATCTGACCCTGATGAAACTCAGGTTACCCTTCCCATATACAGTTCCATCTTACACGGTGACAAAGAGGAAGCTGCAGATGAAAGTGCAGGTTCGGCCCACCCGCCATCAGACACACCACCGTACTATCAGGGGCCCTGTGCCAGTGCCGTCGCCAACGAGTGGGCCCCCCCTGCTTGCTCAGGATCACAGCACTTGCAAAGTTGAAATACTGTGCAGTGAGATGGAAGATGGGGACGACGAGGAATCCAGACAAGTACAGGGATTCCCTAGCGAGGAGACTTATTTGATTGTTTTCAATGTTGGGACAGCAATTTTTGGGGAGCACTATACTCTGGAGAATGATAGATGGGGCCCATCATACACTGGAACATTCCAAAGGTGGACATCAGACACTGGAGCAGCATTTACAGGGCCCATTATACACTAGAGCATTAGAAATGGGGCCCATTATGTTTGGAGCATTATTTGGGCCCATAAGACAGTGGAGCTTCATCCATGGGGACCAACATATACTGTAGCATTATGTGGAGCTCATCATATACTGTTTCAAACATTATATGGGACCAATGATTCTGTATGGAGAAATAGATGGGCCTCGTCATGAGATGTAAAAAGTGAGGTATTTTTCATTGTACTATACCGCTATTTCTCTGCCGTATCGGAGCATGATGAGTTGTGGTATGTGTTAAAGGGGCGCTCTTTCGCCCAGGGCACATGAAAACCTGCAGCCAGCCCTCCCCCCCACAACTTTAGCCAAATAACCCCCATTTTTCAGTGCGTAACTTGTATTATGAAGTTAATTAAGGTTGACAAGCTTAAGTAAGAAGAATTGATGCTTTTGGCATTCAAATGGGCACTGTAGGTGTGTTTCCTGTCCTCCTCTCACTGCCGACTTTTATTCCCCATTGACTTACATTGGGTTTCGTGTTTCGAGACGACCCCGACTTTTCCCTATAATCGGACGATCTTGCTCGACCCGACTTTTGGAAAAGTCGGGTTTCACGAAACGAAACGCGACCCTAAAAAACCAAAAGTCGCTCAACTCTAGATACTGATATTTAACAGTAATTTTGTTGAGGGCACGATAGTCAATACAAGGCCTTACTGAACCATCCTTTTTAGCCACGAAAAAAAACCCAGCACCTAAGGGTGAAGAGGATGGTCTAATATGACCCTTCTCCAACGACTCCTTAATATAGGATCGCATAGCCTCGTGCTCGGGTGCAGATAAATTGAAAAGCCGACCCTTGGGGAATTTACACCCCGGGTTCAGCTCAATTGCACAGTCATAACTCCTATGAGGAGGCAAAGACGCAGACTCATTCTCACTAAATACATCATAAAAGTCAGCCAAATAGTCAGGAACATCAAGCGACTGGGGAGAGGTGGAGAAAACAGGAGCATCACTAAGGGCACACCGACAACCCCAACTCACCACAGACAAAGATTTCCAATCCAGAACAGGATTATGGATTTGCAACCAGGGAAACCCCAGAACAATGGTATCATGCAAATTATGCAACACCAAAAATCTGCAATTTTCTTGATGGTCTGGGGCGACCCGCATTACCACCTGGGTCCAAAACTGAGGTTTATTCTTTGCCAAAGGAGTAGCATCAATACCCCTCAAAGGGATAGGCGTCCACAGAGGTGTCATAGGAAATCCACAATGTTTAGCAAAATCCAAGTCCATCAGGTTCAGAGCTGCTCCTGAATCCACAAAAGCCTTGGCGGAAAATGTGGACAGGGAGCAGATCAGAGTAATTGCCAGAAGAAACTTAGGTTGAACACCACCCACAGAAAACGTGTGTGCACAACGTTTCTCTCGTTTAGGGCAGACAGAAATAATATGCGAGGCATCTCCACAAAAAAAACACAACTTATTACGCCTTCTGAACTACTGACGTTGCGCCCTAGACAAAACTCTATCACATTGCATAGGTTCAGACATTTGTTCAACAGGTGGTAACATCTCTCGTGTAGTTTTGCGTTCATGTAAACGCCGATCCACCTGAATGGCTAATGATGTAGAATCGTCAAGACCTGAGGGAACAGGAAATCCCACCATAGTATCTTTTACAGTTTCTGACAAACCCTTCCGAAAGAGGGCTGCCAAGGCACAATCATTCCAGGTAGTAAGGACCGCCCACTTTCGGAATTTTTGACAGTACAACTCTGCCGAATCCTGACCCTGGCTTAATGCCAACAGGGTCTTTTCAGCCTGATCAATAGCATTAGGTTCATCATACAACAACCCCAAGGCTTGAAAAAATGCGTTCACATTATTCAGAATAGGATCATCAGGTTTCAAAGAAAACGCCCAATCCTGGGGATCGCCGCGCAGCAAAGAGATGACAATTTTAACCTGCTGCGCGGAGTTCCCCGACGAGTTAGGCTTCAAGGCAAAAAATAATTTACAATTATTCTTGAAATTCAAGAATTTAGACCGATCCCCAAAAAACACATCAGGGGCATGAATCTTTGGTTCAGCAGCATGTGAATGAGCAAGATAGGCGGAAATTCCCCGCACTTCAGCAGCGAGCTGCTCCACACGATCAGACAATTGCTTCATCTCCATTGAGAGAAAAATTCCCCCTATGGCCTCAGAGATATAGAGGGAAAAATATGCGCAAAAATAAAAAATTCTGACCCCTTTTTTTTTTTTTTACAATTCTCTCCTGCTATTGAGTACCCTAGGATCTGCGGTATGGCTGGTGATTCTGTTATGATGAGTCACCGAAGGAGGAAAAAACAAAATACTAGCTAAGTCCAGAAAAACCAGAGAGGTTGGCAGCTATCGGATTGCGGCCCCTGAACCTATCCACAACAACTAGCAGTAGCCATGGGGGGTTCCTACGGTGCCCTAGACCCCTCGATAACAGCCGGAGAACTACATAGCCTAAAGACAGAAAGGGGAAAAACTAAACTGCCCCAGAGCAGACCCCAAAACAATAGGCAGCCCCCAACATATAATGACGGTGAAGCAAGATGAAAACACTAACACAGATAGAAAGATAGGTTGAGCAAATGATGGGGCCCAAGCTAACTAAAAAGGACAGGATAGGAAAGCCACTGTCTGCCATCCGCGAAAAAAACCCTATCCAAAATGTGCCAACCGACTGATAGGAAAAACAGGCCCTGAAGTCGCTAGGCTTCAAAAGACTATATCAGCACTCAGGTATATACTGAAGACAGAGCAAAAGATCAACAGATCAGAGACAAAAATGGAATTCAGCTCATCCCCGGCCGGGGATGGCAGAACTCCCAAAAAAACAAGGCAAAACAAAAACAAAACTGAAGTGTACAAAGCAGACCAGAAAAACTTAGCTTTGAGACACAGGAATCAGACTGGTCTCCAAGAATCCAGCAGGATCACCAGCAAGGCAGAAGGGCGTCGGCTGCCTTATATCCAGTCCTCAATTCCAGCCACCCAGTCATCATCTAGCTGCCCAGGTGTTTGGTAATCAGCCTCACTACCTTCCTTCACCAGAGGAGGGAGTTCATCAGACCTCAACGGTGAAGGGAAAAATGAACTCACAACAGCATCTACTTCCGGGGCCGCTCATTAACTTCCGGGTTATTCACTCCACTGCTTGGCAATTTTCGGCCAGCGTTGGTAGTGTTCGCGCAGTGATGTCAGGGTTCACCCCAGGCTGAGCCATGAACTGTGGTGAACCCTGACATCATCGCATGAACACTGCCTGAAAAAGCCGAAGACCGCCGAGTGCATTGGTACCCAGTTTAAGTGATCAAACAATAATTTAATGTCCACAATCGTAGTAAACAAAACGTTTTGTTCTTACATCAGTTACAGATTAAAGAACACTTATTAGGTCAGTAAACCGAATCAAAAGAAAAACCCGAATTTTTGGTCAAAAAATGAAAAATTAAATAAAATATATAAATAATAAAAAAGTCATAAAACAGATGTAAGATTAAAATACCTTTATTGAGTAATAGTAATACAAATACATATAAAAAAGATATAAAAAAGATGTGTGCTCAAAAGAATTTTATATATACCTATATAGGTTAATAAAGCACAGCGTTCCCCATTAATAAACAACTATATTTTATCCCTCTATATATTAGCTCCTTAAATGAGTGACATAGAATATACAGAGCCCATATAGGCTCAAACAAGTGTCTGTGCATAAAACCGTGTGGTAATGCAAAACAATCAACAAAGAGAGGAACCAATATGATGGTATAAAGTGCAAAAAATGCAAAACACAAAAATAAATATAAAAAAGTGAATGTGGGGGAAAGGAGGGAAGAATAGAGGGTATATACCTTGGATGAACGCTGCTGGATGAGCTACACAGGTATATTAAGGGAATTATAACCATTTTATTATTTATTGTTATATATATATATAATATATAATTTTTTTTAATTTTTTTTTTTTTTTTCGTGTTTTTTGTGGTATTGCCTTAAAATCAGGTTAATTTGAGCCATCACTTATTAGGTCAGGTGGACTAATACATTTGGCTGAAGATCAGTAGATCTAATAATCTTCAACCAAATATATTGGTTTATTTACTCAAGCGAAATGTCAATCTCCTCTCCATATTGGGGCAAGCTATACAGTTACAACAGGGAAAAAATCCCTTTTATTACCCTCCGTGCCAAAGTAGTTAGGTGTGTTGGCTAAGTTACTTGTGACACATAAGAAACGGCTCTGTGCCGAATGTATTACAAAGATCCTAAAGAAGGAGCAGACCTCATTCATGGCTGACATGAGGTCTATAATTGGGGAAGACGCGCTAAGCACAGTTTCCAGTCCAGTTCCCCCTCAGACAGTACAGGTCATGTCCCATCATAAGAGAGCCAGGTGGGAAACGGAAGCATCATCAGAGAAAGATGAAGGTTCTTATGATCGGTACCAGTATCTGGAGGGTGGAGAGGAAATGCCTCAGGTTCTCCCAGAGGAAAGGAATAAAGATTATTTTTCATCCGACGATACAGAACGAGTACAATGAAAACTGAGGAAGCACAAATGGCTCACTCAATACAGGATGAAATGTTTAGGCGCTGTGAACCCAGAGAAACAGAGTCTTTCCAGCTAACAAACACATTAGAGCCATGATAATGGAAGAGTGGGAAGATGAAAAAATAGCTAAAAAGAGACCCTCCTACTACTTACAGCGATTCTAATAAATACTTTCCATTGAGTTCTCCTTCAATGGAAGTCTTCAAACAGAGGCTGGACAGACATCTGACTGGGATGATTTAGCGAATCCTGCTTTGAGCAGGGGGTTGGACCAGATGGCCCAGGAGGTCCCTTCCAACTCTATGATTCTAAGGGGGGCTTATCATATCAGAGGTACAGTGAGGAGACGTTATCTAGCCATATTACGGCCTATCACTCAGCCCGCCTTCCCGCCAAGGTTGGCACCCTAACATTGCGATATGGCGGCCACGCTCACTGCCGGCTTACACTCAATGACCTAAATACGCCCTACCTATATAGTGGTTATGGAAAGTATTCAGACCCCTTTACATTTTTCACTCTTTGTTTCATTGCAGCCATTTGGTAAATTCAGACAATTTCATTTTTTTCTCATTAATGTTCACGCTGCACCTCATCTTGACTGAAATGTAGACATTTTTGCTAATTTATTAAAAAAGAAAAACTGAACTATCACATGGTCATAAGTATTCAGACCCTTTGCTCAGACACTCGTATGTAAGTCTCATGCTGTCCATTTCCCTGTGATCCTCCTTGAGATGGTTCTACTCCTTCATTGGGATCCAGCTGTGTCTTTTTTTTAATCGTTGTTTTTATTGAATGCAAAAAAATGTTCCTACATATATCCATGCAGATAATGTTTGAGGCATATGTAACATAAACCTCCTCATTAGAGATCGCATCGGTACACAGAACAATAGATCAAGACAAACCTGAAAATCCGGGGAAGGGAAAAAAGGGAGAAGGAAGCGGGGGGCATGTCATAACCAAGCATAATGTTTACCCATCAGACACCCAGCACATGTGTCCAACCTTAAGTTCAGGACCCACTGACACCAAAGTACACCCCAAACACCCCGAAGTGTCTCTCTGCAGCGGTTCACCCAGAGACATCAATGGACAGGTGTCTCCCCCAGTAGTAGTTGCTCCTGGTACCAGACTGTTGGCTGAAAACAGGTCTTAATATCGCTCTGGATGTGCTGTGGGAGCAGAGAGATGAAGCTTTCCCAAGTTTCAAAAAAGGCCTGCACCCTTCCCTCTTTATGTAAAGAGACCTCAACCCAGTCCATTTGAAGCAAGAGCGACAGCTTCTCTAGAAAGATATTGAAAGGAGGGGCATGGTCGTGGATCCATGTCTGTAAAACGGCCTTAGTCCTGGCAGCTGCCACCCAATGCAGTAGTTTACAGGCCCCTGGAGAACAGGTGTAATTATCTGGTTTTAGGTATCCAAATATGGCCCATAAGGGTTCATCAGGAACAAAGTTTGTCAGATGTGTGGCAGTGTATTGCCGTACTCTTTCCCAAAATAGTCTAATGACCGGGCATGCCCACAAGCAATGAAACAGGTTGGCTTCTGGGGAATGGCATATAAAACATTTAGAAGTTGTGTACAACCCCATTCTATGACCTTTTCGCAGAGTCAGGTAAGAGCCGTGACAGATTTTCAATCTCATTTCTAGGAAACGGGCTGAGGGGAGGAATTTGTAGGCTGGGTCTAGAGCTTTCAGAATAGTGTCACAGGACATGCTGGGGTCTTCAGTCTGCCATTTTGTTACTGGAAATTGGAATTGTGCATAATCCAGAGCTATATGGATGAATTTGTAATTAGTGGCTATTTGGACAGATGGAGAATTATATTTCGTGACCATCTAAGCACGGATGGTCTCCATTCATATTCAGAAAGATGTGCTAATACTTTTGTTCCATAGCTTTTACCTTGCAAGTATTGGAAGGGAGGGAATATGGCAGTGGGATATTTACATTTCAACTCCTCTATTGAGTAAATCCGTCGTTCCTCGGGGTGGACTAAGTGCTTAATAGATGTTATACCTTGGGAGTACCACTGGTAGAAGACAGGGTGAGAGTGCCCGTCCTGAAAGTGGGGGTTACCAATAAGTGGAAGAAGAAGAGACATCCAGGCAAAGAGCTGGAAATGTCAACGTAGTTTCCGCCATACCCTCCATGTGGACATTAAAAGTGGGTTAGCTCTCACGAGTGTAAGATATGATGTCTTTCATGCTCCCCTTCCCTCTGATTGTCTTCCAGTTCTAAATGTTTACAGACGTGTTTTATGATAATTGCCTGTGGTACTGCTACATGTATAACTATGTATTACTGCTCATTGCTTATGGTATTGCCACTTGAATGTGTTACCATTGTATAGAAAACTGTATATATTGACTTGCATTCCTGTATTATAATGCTTACATATTATGTGTTCTTTGTATATGTACAGTCAGGGATAGGTAGTGTATCCTTCTTGGGATATTAGAGAAGGACACTCTTACTATATAGTTTCCCCTATACACCAGGTAGTTGTAATTATGTTGCGGACCACTAGAGGGGGTATACTAGTGGGGCCTGATAGGAGGTTCTTAGAGGGTTATTTGTAGGAGGGGCTGCTGAGAGTTAAGGTTAGTGATGAAGAGCGGTTTAGTCAGATGGGGCCAGGGTGCCCAAGTGTCCACATGGGCTATAGGGCCGGACAGCTCGGCAGTCACATAAAATTAAGTCGTTATTGTCCACGTTACCCACGGCCACTGCATGCCTAAGCAGTGGGTCAGAATCGGAAAAGGAAGATGTGGCATTTTACCGCCTGGGCCAATGCTTTTAGGGCATAAGTTGGCTGGACTAAGGAGATGAAAGGAGTTGGAGCTTCGACAAGATCAGTACAGACGGGCCGGATGCTTCACTAGGGGCCACCAAACATAGTGATTGATGAATTCATGTCTGGGGTGAAACAGGCTGAAGGAAATGTCATTATAGTGAGGTCAGGCCTGGAAGGAACTGGGAAGCAGTCTAGTACGGTCCAGTCCGGGCGTTTACTGCACAGAAGTGACAACAAGCAAAGGAAAGATCAGGAAGCAAGAAAATGTTATGATGTACCAACTGTGAATGTAACGTGCAAAATTCTAAGTAGAGAAAGTGTTAAAGTTGTCTCGGACTGTGTCTCCATTGATGGGGGTCGCCTAGAAGAGAGACTGCTATGGCCTGGGAAGTGCCTGGGTGAACCTGAATCTGGAGATGCAGGTATGCCGAGAATAGTATTGTTTCATGTAGGGAAAGGACTGGACACAGCTGTCACCGGAATACAGGTCACGACTACAGTCCTGTCCCTCCCTTATACTTCAGTCAGCAATTCCGTATAAGGGAGATGTAGAAGGGTAGGGAGAGCCAGTGCCGGGGTAAGACCGCTCCAGGTCATATTGGGCATAATAAGACATTCCTCTCAGCCAGTCCACCACCACCCGGTACAGGGATGCTAAGGTATAGTGTCAAATGTCAGGGAAATTTATCCCCCCGTTTCCCCGCAATCATTGGAGTATTTTGAAGGCTATACGGGGCATTTTTCCCTCCCAGATGAATGAGCGATACAGATAGTTAATTGGGATAGTATGGAAGAGGTAGAGGAGACGTGGGAATTCCGTCATCTAAATTAAGTTGGCTCTGCCTAGATATGACAAGTTAAAATCTTTCCATTTCACTAAGGTAGATTCTAAGTTTTTAAGATATGTATCAATATTAGTTTTCTATAATTTAGCTGGGTGTTTTGTCACCTGTATTCCCAAGCATTTCAGTGAGCCATTAGTAAATTGACACGGGAACCTTAATGCCCGCAAAGGTTTGAAAGGTTTGAAATGCGAATATTTGCCACGCTGCTGCATCCCTGATTAAATCCTGTCTTAGCCTCACATAGGAGGCCATGTAGCAGCATCTGCAGTCAGTTCGCCAGGATCCTCACCAAGAGTTTATAGTCGTGGTTGAGGAGAGCTGCTCCATAAAGGCTGATGGCCCCATAAGATGCTCCATAGAATAATATGCCCCATATGCTGCTCCATAAAGGTTGATGGCCCCAATAGATGCTCCATAGAATATTATGCCCCATATGCTGCTCCATATGCTGCTCCATAAAGGTTGATGGCCCCATAAGATGCTCTATAGATATATATGCCCCATATAATGCTGCATAAATGTTGATGGCCCCATAAGATGCTCCATAGATATATATATGCACCATATGCTGCTGTGATTTAAAAAAAAATGACATACTCACCTCTCGCCGCTGTTGGCCAGGTGACGGTGTCATGAGCAGGTGCGGATCCTGACACGCTATGGGGGCCAGGTGCCAGTGTCGCCGCTTGCTCAGGGCCCCGACACCTGTGATATTCACCTGTCCCTGTTTCACCTCCACGCGCCACTTAATCTTGCTGTACCACGTGACAGCTGAACACAGGAAGATCTGCGGCACCGGAAACCATCTGAGAAGCAGGGAAGTGCAGAGACCGTGCCAGGAAGGGGTGAGTATGATCTGACAGCCGCCGACTCCTGTGCTCCCCCTCCAACGCCTACCTCCTGAGACAATGACTCGAGAATAAGCCGAGAGGAGCACTTTCAGCCTAAAAAATGGGTTGAAAATCTCAGCTTATACACGAGTATATATGGTAAAGAAATTTAACTCACGACCTGATTTGACATTTTCATGAAAAAAATCACTGATAATATAAATTCATTGGAAGACAATATAATCAAGACTAAAATGTCATGGTGTGTTTTGGGTAGGTGGTGAAGGAGTTAACTCTGAGAGCCTCTCTGTGGATCTGGGGAGGGTTTTTATAGCTTCAGGGGAGAGCCATCCCCTGTCACTTATACTCCTATGTGAGTGTGCCCGACCCTGCTTTGTCCGTGCGTCACTCATTGTCAATCATTGTCCGTCTGCCTGGTATTCTGACCCTGCTCTGTTATGGTTTATGTCTCTGGTTTGCTGACTCTGTACCTGCTTTGCCTGTGCTGTGTATGACCCTTGGCTTTGTCTGACCTCCCTCCTGAATATCCCTCCTGTACCTCGCTTGCCCATACTGTGTATGACCTTCGTTTTGACTGACTCTGAGTTTTTGGATAATGTCCTGCCATCTCTGAAATCAGGATGCTAAGCCCCGCCCCCTTGCAGTCACATGACCATAGGTCCTGTGAATGCTTGCAAACTTCAGCATCCACAGGTCCTGTGCATCTGTACTTTCCAGCTGTACCTGACCCCGGGCCCCCTACAGTGTGGGTGAGTCCCTGCTCAGCGGAGGCTGCATGCCGGCGCTGTCAGGATCCTGACATAAAAAATCTACGTTTTCCAGAGACACTATGAACTATAAAAACAACAAAGTATATAGTTGGAATAAATCTTCTTTTCATGGTTCCTCTAAAAAATCCATCTTGAGAAATAATGTGAACGCTTCCAAACCTGGTTATAAACACAATAAAACGGTCTATTTTTCTTCATCTGAATACAATAGCTCGGATTAGGACACTGGCCATTCCTCACGTAGGAGGGCTGTGGATACACGTGACCCTCGTAATTTTTCCACTGTTGCAACAAAAAACGCAATTTGCGTAGGAGAGGAGGACGGAGACAGAGAAAACCGTCCATGGAGACGCTATCCTACGAGGCACAGGAAAACAACTTAGTAAAAGCCATTGATAGTTTTTCTTATGTCCTGATTCTGGCCCCTGTGGTTTTATCTCAAGCACAAATGGAAGTTTTATCAAAAGGACTGAATTCTGTACCGAGCAAAAAGTTCAACTTATTCCAGACCATCAAAGATGTTAATAAACTTACGAGGTTGTTAACCGTCAAAAGACACTTTTTCTCTGTGGATCGGCAATGTAATTGACCAACATTTGAACCCGCTTCATCACCTTTGACTACCGCATTATTTTCACTTGAGGAACAGAAAGCCATTTGTACATTATCATCTCTTCAGGATCCAAAATGCAATCCATGTTCTGTTCAAGACAATGACATTTTTGTTTCTACTCAGAATTCGACTTATTATAGTGGTTTGAAAAAACCACTATACTGTAATCCGAACGCTGCTAACTTCTTCTTCTTATTATTATTAAGTTGATTTCCGCAATTAATGCGGCCCGAACCGCTTCACGCACAGACTCCGTTGAGGTGTCGTTTCGAAGCCAGCGTCCATGTGAGGTGTGCTAAGTATTTTTCGTGTCGATCGGATTTGTAGTTTTTGCGCAATTTGCGTTTGAAATTTTTTTTTCCCGTCATTGGAATGCACTGTCTCCAATGCTTTTCAATAGGAAATGGCAAAACGTGCCCTGAGGCGATTGAAATGGCAGTTGAGCTCATTGATATGCGCAGGCAAACCCAGTTACTATGCCAACGCCTACGAACTTCACTTGAACCCCAGCACAGAGCCTCTGCCACATAATATCAGCTCTTAAAGCGAAACTCACAGAACAAATGCAAATCTAGCTTTATCACATGACACATGCCCCTGAGAGAGAATGTGTGCGCCAAAGTGGATTTAAAAGAAGCCCAGTGAGCCAAACTAGCTCTTAAAGGGCCAACGCGCCAAAGTGATTGTTAAAGGGCCAGCGCACCCAAATGAGTCTTAAAGGGCCGACACACCAAATCTGAGGCTGAGCCACCCCGGCCTCCAAATCGGAGGCTGATCAACCCAGGCCTCCAAATCGGAGGCTGATCAACCCAGGCCTCCAAATCGGAGGCTGATCAACCCAGGCCTCCAAATCGGAGGCTGATCAACCCAGGCCTCCAAATCGGAGGCTGAGCCACCCCGGCCTCCAAATCGGAGGCTGAGCCACCCCGGCCTCCAAATCGGAGGCTGAGCCACCCCGGCCTCCAAATCGGAGGCTGATCCACCCCGGCCTCCAAATCGGAGGCTGATCCACCCCGGCCTCCAAATCGGAGGCTGATCCACCCCGGCCTCCAAATCGGAGGCTGAGCCACCCCGGCCTCCAAATCGGAGGCTGAGCCACCCCGGCCTCCAAATCGGAGGCTGAGCCACCCCGGCCTCCAAATCGGAGGCTGAGCCACCCCGGCCTCCAAATCGGAGGCTGAGCCACCCCGGCCTCCAAATCGGAGGCTGAGCCACCCCGGCCTCCAAATCGGAGGCTGATCCACCCCGGCCTCCAAATCGGAGGCTGAGCCACCCCGGCCTCCAAATCGGAGGCTGAGCCACCCCGGCCTCCAAATCGGAGGCTGATCCACCCCGGTCTCCAAATCGGAGGCTGAGCCACCCCGGCCTCCAAATCGGAGGCTGATCGACCCAGGCCTCCAAATCGGAGGCTGAGCCACCCCGGCCTCCAAATCGGAGGCTGAGCCACCCCGGCCTCCAAATCGGAGGCTGAGCCACCCCGGCCTCCAAATCGGAAGTTCATCGACCCCGGCTTCCAAATCAGAGGCTCTTTGACCTCGGCCTCCAAATTGGAAGCTCAACGACCCCGGCCTCCAAATTGGAGGCTGAGCGACCCCAGCCTCCAAATCTTACCCAGAGTTGCCCCGCCCACCAAATCGGACCCAGAGTGGTCCCGCCCACCAAATTGGACCCAGAGTGGTCCCGCCCACCAAATTGGACCCAGAGGGGCTCCGCCCACAAAATCAGACCCAGAGGGGCCCCTGCCACAAAATCAGACCCTGAGGGGCCCCTGCCACAAAATCAGACCCTGAGGGGCCGCGGCCACAAAATCAGACCCTGATGGGCCCCAGTCACAAAATTGGACCCTGATAGGCCCCGGCCACAAAATCGGATCCTGAGGGGCCCCAACCACAAAATCAGACCCTGAGGGGACCCAACCACAAAATCGGACCCTGAGAGGCCCCGCCCACCAAATTGGACCCAGAGTGGTCCCGCCCACGAAATTGGACCCAGAGGAGCCCCACCCACAAAATCGGACCCAGAGGGGCCCCTGCCACAAAATCGGACCCAGAGGGGCCCCGGCCACAAAATCGGACCCTGAGGGGCCGCGGCCACAAAATCGGACCCTGAGGGGACCCAACCACAAAATCGGACCCTGAGGGGACCCAACCACAACATCGGACCCTAAGGGGCCCCACCCACAAAATCAGGCCCTGAGGGGCCCCACCCACAAAATCAGACCATGAGGCCAAAGTGGCCCCTGAGAGGCACCCACAGTTAAATCGTATCCTGAGTTGAAAGTCTTGCAGGGGCAGCAGGCAAGTCTCTCTTAAAGGGGCAGCCCGGGCACCATTTCAAACCACTATCTGTACTTCCTTCAGGAAATACACATCTAGTATTATTATTACTATTCAGTTGATTTCCGCAATTAATGCGGCCCGAACCGCTACACGCACAGACTCTGTTGAGGCCTCGTTTTGAAGCCAGCGTCCATGAGAGGTGTGCTAAGTATTTTTCATGTAGATCGGATTTGGAGTTTTTGCGCTATTTGGGTTTGAAAAAACATTTTCCTCAATGCATTTCAATGGGAAAATATTGCCATAGGGAAAACAGGGGACAGTCGCGAGGTGGCAGTTAAGCTCATTGATATGCGCAGGCTCACCAAGTTGCTATGCCAACTCCTACGAACTTCACATGACCTCTCTAGCACAGCGTTTCTGGCAGATAATTTCAGCTCTTAAAGCGAAACCAACAGCAAAAATGCAAATCTAGCTTCATCACATGACGCATGCCACTGAGAGAGAATGTGCGCCAAAGTGGATTTAGAAGCCCAGTGAGCCACCCTGTCTCTAAAACGGCCGACGCGCAAAAGTGATTCTTAAAGGGCCAGCGCTCGAAATCGAAAACTGAGTGACCCCAGGCTCCAAATCGGAGGCTTAGCCACCCCGGCCTCCAAATTGGAGGCTGATCGACCCGGGCCTCCAAATCGGACCCAGCGTGGCCCCGCTCAAGAAATCGGACCCAGAGGGGCTCCGCTCACCAAATCAGACCCAGAGTGGCCCAGCCCAGAAAATCAGACCCAGAGTAGCCCCGCCCACCAAATCGGCCCCCGAGTGGCCCCGCCCACCAAATCGGCCCACCGAGTGACCCCGCCCACTAAATCGGCCCCCAAGTGGCCCCACCCACCATATCGGGCCCCGAGTGGCCCCACCCACCAAATCGGCCCCCGAGTGACCCCGCCCACCATATCGACTCCCGAGTGGCCCCGCCCACCAAATCGGCCCCCGAGTAGCCCCGCCCACCAAATCGGCCCCCCCGAGTGGCCCCGCCCACCAAATTGGACCCAGAGTGGTCCCGCATACCAAAACGGACCCAGAGTGGTCCCGCCCACCAAATTGGACCCAGAGGGGCTCCGCCCACAAAATCAGACCCTAAGGGGCCCCACCCACAAAATCGGACCCTGAGGGGCCCCGGCCACAAAATCAGACCCTGAGGGGCCCCAACAAAATCAGACCCTGAGGGGCCTCGGCCACAAAATCGGACCCTGATGGGCCCCAGTCACAAAATCGGACCCTGAGGGGCACCGGCCACAAAATCGGACCCTGAGGGGCCCCAACCACAAAATCGGACCCTGAGGGGTCCCAACCACAAA
The DNA here is from genome assembly GCF_039654945.1 of Dendrobates tinctorius. Classification (NCBI taxonomy): domain Eukaryota; kingdom Metazoa; phylum Chordata; class Amphibia; order Anura; family Dendrobatidae; genus Dendrobates; species Dendrobates tinctorius. The sequence continues at coordinate 3,435,923 of NW_027361989.1, read as the reverse complement.
ATCGGACCCTGAGGGGCCCCGGCCACAAAATCAGACCCTGAGGGGCCCAACCCACAAAATCGGACCCTGAGGGGCCCCGGCCACAAAATCGGACCCTGAGGGGCCCCGGCCACAAAATCGGACCCTGAGGGGCCCCGCCCACCAAATCAGACCCAGAGTGGCCCGACCCACAAAATCGGAACCTGTGGGGCCCCAGTCACAAAATCAGACCCTGAGGGGCCCTGGCCACAAAATCGGACCCTAAGGGGCCCCGCCCACCAAATCGGACCCTGAGGGGCCCCCACCAAATTGGACCCAGAGTGGCCCCGCCCACCAAATCAGACCCAGGGGGCCCCACCCACACAATTGAACCCTGAGGGGCACCGGCCACAAAATCGGACCCTGAAGGGTTCCGGCCACAAAATCGGACCCTGAAGGGACCCGACCACAAAATCGGACCCTGAGGGGCCCCACCCACCAAATCAGCCCCTGAGGGGCCCCGGCCACCAAATCAGACCCTGAGGGGCCCCACCCACCAAAACGGACCCTGAGGTACCCCACCCACAAAATCGGGCCCTAAGGGGCCCCACCCTCAAAATCGGACCCTGAGGCCAAAGTGGCCCCTGAGAGGCACCCACAGTTAAAACGGATCCTGAATTGAAAGTCTTGCAGGGGCAGCAGACAAGTCTCTCTTAAAGGGGTAGCCCGGGCACCATTTCAAACCACTATCTGTACTTCCTTCAGGAAATACACATCTAGTTCTTCTTCTTATTATTATTAAGTTGATTTCCGCAATTAATACAGCCCGAACCGCTACACGCACAGACGCCGTTAAGGTGTTGTTTCGAAGCCAGCGTCCACGAGAGGTGTGCTAAGTATTTTTCGTGTCGATCGGATTTGTAGTTTTTGCGCAATTTGCGTTTGAAATTTTTTTTTCCCGTCATTGGAATGCACTGTCTCCAATGCTTTTCAATGGGTAATGGCAAAACGTGCCCTGAGGCGATTGAAATGGCAGTTGAGCTCATTGATATGCGCAGGCAAACCCAGTTACTATGCCAACGCCTACGAACGTCACATGACATCCCAAGGACAGAGCTTCTGCCACATAATATCAGCTCTTAAAGTGAAACACACAGCACAAATGCAAATCTAGCTTCATCACATAACACATGCCCCTGAGATAGAATGTGCGACAAAGTGGATTTAGAAGCCCAGTGAGCCACCCTGGCTCTTAAAGGGCCGACGTGCCACAGTGATTCTTAAAGGGCCAGCGCACCGAAATGAGTCTTAAAAGGCCGGCGCGCCAAATCGAAAGCTGAGTGACCCCGGCCTCCAAATCGGAGGCTGAGCCACCCCGGCCTCCAAATCGTAGGCTGAACCACCCCGGCCTCCAAATCGGAGGCTGAGCCACCCTGGCCTCCAAATCGGACCCAGTGTGGCCCCGCTCAAAAAATCACACCCAGAGTAGCACAGCCCACCAAATCGGATCCTGAGGGGCCCCGCCCACCAAATCAGACTCAGAGTGGCCCCGCCCACCAAATCGGACCCTGAAGGGCCCCCGTCCACCAAATCGGACCCTGAGGAGCCCCGCCCACCAAATCAGACCCCGAGAAGCCCCGCCCACCAAATCGGACCCAGATTGACCCCGCCCACCAAATCGGACCCAGAGGAGCCCCGCCCACCAAATCGGACCCAGATTGACCCCGCCCACCAAATCGGACCCTGAAGGGCCCCGCCCACCAAATCGGACCCAGAGGTGCCCCGCCCACCAAATCGGACCCTGAAGGGCCCCGCCCACCAAATCGGACCCAGAGGGGCCCCGCCCACCAAATCGGACCCGGGGGCCCAGCCCACTAAATTGGACCATGAGGGGCCCCGCCCACCAAATCGGACCATGAGGGGCACCGCCCACTAAATCGGACCCAGAGTGGCCCCGCCCACCAAAATGGACCCAGGGGGCTCCACCCACAAAATCAGAACCTAAGGGGCCCCACCCACAAAATCGGACCCTGATTGGGCCCGGCCACAAAATCAACCCTGAGGGGCCCCAACCACAAAATTGGACCCTGAGAGACCCCGGCCACAAAATCGAACCTAGAGGGGCCCCAGTCACAAAATAGGACCCTCAGGGGCCCCAACCACAAAATCAGACCCTGAGGTGCCCCGGTCACAAAATCGGACCCTGAGGGGCCCCACCCACAAAATCAGACCCTGAGGGGCCCCACCCACAAAACCAGACCCTGAGGGGCCCCAGCCGCAAAATAAGACCCTGAGGGGCCCCAACCACAAAATCGGACCCTGAGAGACCCCGGCCACAAAATCGAACCCAGAGGGACCCCAGTCACAAAATCAGACCCTAAGGGGCCCAGGTCACGAAATCGGACCCTGAGGGGCCCCACCCTCAAAATCAGACCCTGAGGGGCCCCAGGCACAAAACCAGACCCTGAGGGGCCCCAGCCACAAAATCGGACTCTGAGGGGCCCCACCCACAAAATCGGACCCTGAGGGGCCCCACCCACAAATCCAGACCCTGAGGGGACCCGGCCACAAAATCGGATCCTGAGAGACCCCGGCCACAAAATCGGACCCTGAGGGGCCCCAACCACAAAATCAGACCCTGAGGGGCCCCAGTCACAAAATCGGACCCTGAGGGGCCCCACCCACAAAATCAGACCCTGAGGGACCCCAGCCACAAAATCAGAACCTGAGGGGCCGCAACCACAAAATCAGAACCTGAGGGCCCCACCCACAAAATCAGACCATGAGGGACCCCACCCACAAAATCGGACCCTGAGGGGCCCCGCCCACCAAATTAGACCCTGAGGGGCCCCACCCTCAAAATCGGTCGCTGAGGGGCCCCACCCACAAAATCGGACCCTGAGAGACCCCGGCCACAAAATCGAACCCAGAGGGGCCTCAGTCACAAAATCAGACCCTAAGGGGCCCCGGCCACAAAATCAGACCCTGAGGGGCCCCACCCACAAAATCGGACCCTGAGGGGCCCCACCCACAAATCCAGACCCTGAGGGGACCCGGCCACAAAATCGGATCCTGAGAGACCCCGGCCACAAAATCGGACCCTGAGGGACCCCAGCCACAAAATCGGACCCTGAGGGGCCCCACCCACAAAATCAGACCCTGAGGGTCCCCGGTCACAAAATCGGACCCTGAGGGGTCCCACCAACAGAATCGGACCCTGATGGGCCCCACCCACAAAATCAGACCCTGAAAGGCCCCAGCCACAAAATCGGACCCTGAGGGGCCCCACCCACAAAATCGGACTCTGAGGGGCCCCGCCCACAAAATCGGACCCTGATGGGGCCCCGCCCACCAAATTAGACCCTGAGGGGCCCCACCCTCAAAATCAGACCCTGAGGGGCCACAGCCACAAAATCAGACCATGAGGGGCCCCAGCCACAAAATCGGACCCTGAGGGGCCCCAGCCACAAAATCGGACCCTGATGGGCCCCAACCACAAGTCCAGACCCTGAGGGGCCCCAGCCACAAAATCGGACCCTGAGAGACCCCGGCCACAAAATTGGGCCCTGAGGGGCCCCAACCACATAATCAGACCCTGAGGGGCCCCACCCACAAAATCACACCCTGAGGGACCCCAGCCACAAAATCAGACCCTGAGTGGCACCAGCCACAAAATCGGACCCTGATGGGCCCCACCCACAAAATCGGACCCTGATGGGCCCCACCCACAAAATCGGACCCTGAGGGGCCTCGCCCACCAAATTAGACTCTGAGGGGCCCCGGCCACAAAATCGGTCCCTGAGGGGCCCCGGCCACAAAATCGGACCCTGAGGGGCCCCGGCCACAAAATCGGACCCTGAGGGGCCCCGGCCACAAAATCGGACCCTGAGGGGCCCCGGCCACAAAATCGAACCCTGAGGGGCCCCGGCCACAAAATCGGACCCTAAGGGCCCCTCCCACCAAATTAGACCCTGAGGGGCCCCACCCTCAAAATCAGACCCTGAGGGGCCACAGCCACAAAATCAGACCATGAGGGGCCCCAGCCACAAAATCGGACCCTGAGGGGCCCCAGTCACAAAATCGGACCCTGATGGGCCCCAACCATAAGTCCAGACCCTGAGGGGCCCCAGCCACAAAATCGGACCCTGAGAGACCCCGGCCACAAAATTGGGCCCTGAGGGGCCCCAACCACATAATCAGACCCTGAGGGGCCCCACCCACAAAATCACACCCTGAGGGACCCCAGCCACAAAATCAGACCCTGAGTGGCACCAGCCACAAAATCGGACCCTGATGGGCCCCACCCACAAAATCGGACCCTGATGGGCCCCACCCACAAAATCGGACCCTGAGGGGCCTCGCCCACCAAATTAGACTCTGAGGGGCCCCGGCCACAAAATCGGTCCCTGAGGGGCCCCGGCCACAAAATCGGACCCTGAGGGGCCCCGGCCACAAAATCGGACCCTGAGGGGCCCCGGCCACAAAATCAGACCCTGAGGGGCCCCGGCCACAAAATCGAACCCTGAGGGGCCCCGGCCACAAAATCGGACCCTAAGGGCCCCTCCCGTAAAATCGGACCCTAAGGGGCCCCGGCCACAAAATCGGACCCTGAGGGGCCCCACCCGCAAAATCGGACCCTAAGGGGCCCCACCCGCAAAATTGGACCCTGAGGGGCCCCACCCGCAAAATCGGACCCTGAGGGGCCCCACCCGCAAAATCGGACCCTGTGGGGCTCCACCCGCAAAATCGGACCCTGTGGGGCCCCACCCACCAAATCGGACCCCGAGGGGCCCCACCCACCAAATCGGACCCCGAGGGGCCCCGCCCACCAAATCGGACCCCGAGGGGCCCCGCCCACCAAATCGGACCCCGAGGGGCCCCGCCCACCAAATCGGACCCCGAGGGGCCCCGCCCACCAAATCGGACCCCGAGGGGCCCCGGACACAAAATCGGACCCTGAGGGGCCCCGGCCACAAAATCAGACCCTGAGGGGCCCAACCCACAAAATCAGACCCTGAGGGGCCCCGCCCACCAAATTAGACCCTGAGGGGCCCCACCCTCAAAATCGGACCCTGAGGGGCCCCAGCCACAAAATCGTACCCTGAGGGGCCCCACCCACAAAATCAGACCCTGAGGGGCCCCACCCACAAATCCAGACCCTGAGGGGACCCGGCCACAAAATCAGACCCTGAGGGGCCCCGCCCACTAAATCGGATTCTGAAAGGCCCCAACCACAAAATCGGACCCCGAGGGGCCCCGCCCACCAAATCGGACCCCGAGGGATCCCGCCCACCAAATCGGACCCCGAGGGTCCCCGCCCACCAAATTGGACCCTGAGGGGCCCCGCCCACCAAATCGGACTCTGATAGATCCCGCCCACCAAATCAGACCCTGAGGGGCCCAGCTCACCAAATCGGACCCAGAGTGGCCCCGCCCACCAAATTGTACCCTGAGGGGCCCCACCCACAAAATCGGACCCTAAGGGGCCCCACCCACAAAATTGGACCCTGAGGGGCCCCAGCCACAAAATTGGACCCTGAGGGGCCCCAGCCACAAAATTGGACCCTGAGGGGCCCCAGCCACAAAATTGGACCCTGAGGGGCCCAAGCCACAAAATCAGACCCTGAGGGGCCCCGCCCACCAAATTAGACCCTGAGGGGCCCCACCCTCAAAATCGGACCCTGAGGGGCCCCAGCCACAAAATCGGACTCTGAGGGGCCCCAGCCACAAAATTGGACCCTAAGGGGCCCCACCCACAAAATCAGACCCTGAGGGGCCCCACCCACAAATCCAGACCCTGAGGGGACCCGGCCACAAAATCGGACCCTGAGGGGCCCCGCCCACTAAATCGGATTCTGAAAGGCCCCAACCACAAAATCGGACCCCGAGGGGCCCCGCCCACCAAATCGGACCCGAGGGATCCCGCCCACCAAATCGGACCCCGAGGGTCCCCGCCCACCAAATTGGACCCTGAGGGGCCCCGCCCACCAAATCGGACTCTGATAGATCCCGCCCACCAAATCAGACCCTGAGGGGCCCAGCTCACAAATCGGACCCAGAGTGGCCCCGCCCACCAAATTGTACCCTGAGGGGCCCCACCCACAAAATCGGACCCTAAGGGGCCCCACCCACAAAATTGGACCCTGAGGGGCCCCAGCCACAAAATTGGACCCTGAGGGGCCCCAGCCACAAAATTGGACCCTGAGGGGCCCCAGCCACAAAATTGGACCCTGAGGGGCCCCAGCCACAAAATTGGACCCTGAGGGGCCCCACCCACAAAATTGGACCCTGAGGGGATCCGGCCACAACATCGGACCCTGAGTGGCCCCACTCACAAAATCGGACCCTGAGGGGCCCTACCTACAAAATCGGACCCTGAGGGGCCCCAATCACAAAATCGGACCCTGACAGGCCCCGGCCACAAAATCGGACCCTGAGGGGCCCTGGCCACAAAATCGGACCCTGAGGGACCCCACCTACAAAATTGAATCCTGAGGGGCCCCAACCACAAAATCGGACCCTGAGGGGCCCCACCCACAAAATCGGACCCTGAGGGGCCCCACCCACAAAATCGGACCCTGAGGGGCCCCACCCACAAAATTGGACCCTGAGGGACCCCGGCCACAAAATCAGATCCTGAGGGGGCCCAACCACAAAATCGGACCCTGAGAGGCACCGGCCACAAAATCGGACCCTGAGGGGCCCCGGCCACAAAATCGGACCCTGAGGGGCCCCGGCCACAGAATCAGACCCTGAGGGGCCCAACCCACAAAATCAGACCCTGAGGGGCCCCGCCCACCAAATTAGACCCTGAGGGGACCCTCCCTCAAAATCAGACCCTGAGGGGCCCCAGCCACAAAATCAGACCCTAAGGGGCCCCAGCCACAAAATCGGACTCTGAGGGGCCCCACCCACAAAATCGGACCCTGAGGGGCCCCACCCACAAATCCAGACCCTGAGGGGACCCGGCCACAAAATCGGACCCTGAGGGGCCCCGCCCTCCAAATCGGACCCTGAGGGGCCCCGCCCACAAAATCGGATTCTGAAAGGCCCCAACCACAAAATCAAATCAGACCCTGAGGGACCTCACCCACCAAATCGGACCCTGAGGGGCCCCGGCCACAAAATCGGACCCTGAGGGGCCCCACCCACAAAATTGGACCCCGAGGGGCCCCGGCCACAAGATTGGACCCTGAGGGGCCCCAACCACCAAATCAGACCCTGAGGGACCCCGGCCACAAAATCGGACCCTTAGGGGCCCAAATCAGCCCCTGAGGGGACCCGGCCACCAAATCGGACCCTGAGGGGCCCCACCCACCAAATCTGACCCTGAGGTGCCCCACCCACAAAATCGGGCCCTGAGGGCCCCACCCACAAAATCGGACCCTGAGGCCAAAGTGGCCCCTGAGAGGCACCCACAGTTAAAACGGATCCTGAGTTGAAAGTCTTGCAGGTGCAGCAGGCAAGTCTCTCTTAAAGGGGCAGCCTGGGCAGCATTTCAAACCACTATCTGTACTTCCTTCAGGAAATACATATCTAGTTATAGTGGTTTGAAAAAACCACTATATTGTAATCCGAACGCTGCTAACTTATTCTTCTTCTTCTTATTATTATTATTATTAAGTTGATTTCCGCAATTAATGCGGCCCGAACCGCTTCACGCACAGACTCCGTTGAGGTGTCGTTTCGAAGCCAGCGTCCATGAGAGGTGTGCTAAGTATTTTTCGTGTCGATCGGATTTGTAGTTTTTGCGCAATTTGCGTTTGAAAATTTTTTTTCCCGTCATTGGAATGCACTGTCTCAATGCATTTGAATGGGAAATGGCAAAACATGCCCTGAGGCGATTGAAATGGCAGTTGAGCTCATTGATATGCGCAGGCAGACCCAGTTACTATGCCAACGCCTACGAAGGTCACATGACATCCCAAGGACAGAGCTTCTGCCACATAATATCAGCTCTTAAAGTGTAACCCACAGCACAAATGCAAATCTAGCTTCATCACATGACGCATGCCCCTGAGAGAGAATGTGCGCCAAAGTGGATTTAGAAGCCCAGTGAGCCACCCTGGCTCTTAAAGGGCCGACGCGCCAAAGTGAGTCTTAAAGGGCCGGCGCGCCAAATCGAAAGCTGAGTGACCCAGGGCTCCAAATCGGAGGCTGATAGACCCTGGCCTACAAAAAGGAGGCTGAGCCACCCTGGCATCCAAATTGGACCCAGAGTGGCCCCGCCCTCCAAATCGGACCCAGAGTGGCCCCGCCCACCAAATCGGACCCAGAGTGGCCCCGCCCACCAAATTGGACCCTGAGGGGCCCCACCCACAAAATCGGACCCTAAGGGGCCCCACCCACAAAATCAGACCCTGAGGGGCCCCGGCCACAAAATCGGACCCTGAGGGGCCCCACCCACAAAATCGGACCCTGAGGGGATCCGGCCACAAAATCAGACCCTGAGGGGCCCCGGCCACAACATCAGACCCTGAGGGGCCCCACTCACAAAATCGGACCCTGAGGGGCCCCAACCACAAAATCGGACCCTGAGGGGCCCCGGCCACAAAATCGGACCCTCATGGACCCCGGCCACAAAATCGGACCCTGAAGGGCCCCGGCCACAAAATCGGACCCTGAGGGGCCCCGCCTACAAAATTGAACCCTGAGGGGCCCCAACCACAAAATCAGATTCTGAGGGGCCCCGGCCACAAAATCGGACCCTGAGGGGCCCCAACCATAAAATCGGACCCTAAGGGGATCCGGCCACAAAATCAGACCCTGAGGGGCCCCGGCCACAACATCGGACCCTGAGGGGCCCCACTCACAAAATCGGACCCTGAGGGGCCCCAACCACAAAATCGGACCCTGAGGGGCCCCAACCACAAAATCGGACCCTGAGGGGCCCCAACCACAAAATCGGACCCTGAGGGGCCCCGGCCACAAAATCGGACCCTCATGGGCCCCGGACACAAAATCGGACCCTGAGGGGCCCCGGCCACAAAATCGGACCCTGAGGGGCCCCACCTACAAAATTGAACCCTGAGGGGCCCCAACAACAAAATCAGATCCTGAGGGGCCCCACCCACAAAATCGGATCCTGAGGGGCCCCACCCACAATATCGGACCCTGAGGAGCCCCACCCACAAATATGGATCCTGAGGGGCCCAACCACAAAATCGGACCCTGAGGGGCCCCAACCACAAAATCGGACCCTGAGGGGCCCCACCCACAAAATCGGACCCTGAGGGGCCCCACCCACAAAATCGGACCCTGAGGGGATCCGGTCACAAAATCGGACCCTGAGGGGCCCCACTCACAAAATCGGACCCTGAGGGGCCCCAACCACAAAATCGGACCCTGAGGGGCCCCAACCACAAAATCGGACCCTGAGGGGCCCCGGCCACAAAATCGGACCCTGAGGGGCCCCACCCACAAAATTGGACCCTGAGGGGCCCCACGCACAAAATTGGACCCTGAGGGGCCCCGGCCAAAAAATGGACCCTGAGGGGCCCCACCCACAAAATTGGACCCTGAGGGGCCCCGGCCACAAGATTGGACCCTGAGGGACCCCGGCCACAAAATCGGACCCTTAGGGGCCCAAATCAGCCCCTGAGGGGACCCGGCCACCAAATCGGACCCTGAGGGGCCCCACCCACCAAATCTGACCCTGAGGTGCCCCACCCACAAAATCGGGCCCTGAGGGCCCCACCCACAAAATCGGACCCTGAGGCCAAAGTGGCCCCTGAGAGGCACCCACAGTTAAAACGGATCCTGAGTTGAAAGTCTTGCAGGTGCAGCAGGCAAGTCTCTCTTAAAGGGGCAGCCTGGGCAGCATTTCAAACCACTATCTGTACTTCCTTCAGGAAATACATATCTAGTTATTATTATTTTCCAGTTGATTTCCGCAATTAATGCGGCTCGAACCGCTACACGCACAGACTCCGTTGAGGTGTCGTTTCGAAGCCAGCGTCCATGTGAGGTGTGCTAAGTATTTTTCGTGTTGATCGGATTTGTAGTTTTTGCGCAATTTGCGTTTGAAAATTTTTTTTCCTGTCATTGGAATGCACTGTCTCCAATGCTTTTCAATGGGAAATGGCAAAACGTGCCCTGAGGCGATTGAAATGGCAGTTAAGCTCATTGATATGCGCAGGCACACCCAGTTACTATGCCAACGATACCCCGAAACAGCTGTCTGTGGATGGATACTATGTTTTGGCATAGGTGGTTTCCTTCATTGGAGACTGCCCTTCCCGTGGTTGTTCCTTCCCGATGAAAGACCTGGCTAGTCATTGCTTGCATTGAGAAACATGTGATGGTGTCTCCGCAGTGTTGGATGTTGATCTCCATGAGGTCACTCATCCTCATTTTTTCATTGATATGCGCAGGCAGACCCAGTTACTATGCCAACGCCTACGAACATCACATGACGCCCCCAGGACAGAGCTTCTGCCACATAATATCAGCTCTTAAAGCGAAACCCACAGCACAAATGCAAATCTAGCTTCATCACATGACACATGCCCCTGAGAGAGAATGTGCGCCAAAGTTGATTTAGAAGAAGCCCAGTGAGCCAAAATAGCTCTTAAAGGGCCAACGCGCCAATGTGATTGTTAAAGGGCCGGCGCACGGAAATGAGTCTTTAAGGGCCGACACATCAAATCGAAAGCTGAGTGACCCCAGGCTCCAAATCGGAGGCTGAGCCACCCCGGCCTCCAAATCGGAGGCTGATCGTCCCCGACCTCCAAATCGGAGGCTGATCCACCCCGGCCTCCAAATCGGAGGCAGATCCACCACGGCCTCCAAATCGGAGGCTGAGCCACCGCGGTCTCCAAATCGGAGGCTGAGCCACCCCGGCCTCCAAATCAGAGGCTGAGTCACTCCGGCCTCCAAATCGGAGGCTGATCGACCCCGGCCTCTAAAATGGAGGCTGAGCCACCCCTGCCTCCAAATAGGAGGCTGAGCCACTCCGGCCTCCAAATAGGAGGCTGAGCCACCCCGGCCTCCAGATCAAAGGCTGAGCCACCCCGGCCTCCAATTCGGAGGCTGAGCCACCCCGGCCTCCAAATCGGAGGCTGAGCCACCCCGGCCTCCAAATCGAAGGCTGAGCCACCCCTGCCTCCAAGTCGGAGGCTGAGCCACCCAGCCTCCAAATCGGAGGCTGAGCCACCCCGGCTTGCAAATCGGAGGCTGAGCCACCAGGGCCTCCAAATCGGAGGCTGAGCGACCCCAGCCTCCGAATCAGAGGCTGAGCGACCCCAGCCTTCAAATTGGAGGCTGATCGACCCTGGGGTCCAAATCGGAGGCTGAGCGACCCCGGCCTCCAAATCGGAGGCTCATCGACCCCGGCCTCCAAATCGGAGGCTTAACTATCCCGGCCTCCAAATCGGAGGCTTAACTACCCCGTCCTCCAAATCGGAGGCTCAATGACCCCGGCCTCTATATCGGAGGCTCATCGACCCCGGCCTCCAAATCGGAAGCTCATCGACCCCGGCCTCCAAATCGGAGGCTCTTTGACCTCGGCCTCCAAATCGGAAGCTCAACGACCCCGACCTCCAAATCAGAAGCTCAACGACCCCGGCCTCCAAATAGGAGGCTGAGCGACCCCAGCCTCCAAATCTTACCCAGAGTGGCCCCACCCACCAAATCGGAGCCAGAGAGGCCCTGCCCACCAAACTGGACCCTGAGGGGCCCCGCCCACCAAATCGTACCCTGTGGGGCCACACCCACAAAATCGGACCCAGAGTGGCCCCGCCCACCAAATCGGACCCTGAGAGGCCACGCCCACCAAATTGGACCGAGAGTGGTCCCGCCCACCAAATCGGACCCAGAGTGGTCCTGCCCACCAAATTGGACCCAGAGGAGCTCCGCCCACAAAATCAGACCCTAAGGTGCCCCACCCACAAAATCGGACCCTGAGGGGCCCCTGCCACAAAATCAGACCCTGAGGGGCCCCAACAAAATCGGACCCTGAGGGGCCTCAGCCACAAAATCAGACCCTGATGGGCCTCAGTCACAAAATCGGACCCTGATGGGCCCTGGCCACAAAATCGGACCCTGAGGGGCCCCAACCACAAAATCGGACCCTGAGGGGTCCCAACCACAAAATCGGACCCTGAGGGGCCCCTGACACAAAATCGGACCCTGAGGGGCCCCGGCCACAAAATTGGACCCTGAGTGGCCCAACCCACAAAATCGGACCCTGAGGGGCCCCGGCCAAATAATTGGACCCTGAGGGCCCCCGCCCACCAAATCAGACCCTGAGGGGCCCCGCCCACCAAATTGAACCCTGAGGGGCCCCGCCCACCAAATCGGACCCTGAGGGGCCCCGCCCACCAAAACAGACCCAGAGTGACCCCACCCACCAAATCGGACCCAGAGTGGCCCCGCCCACCAAATCAGACCCTGAGGGGCCCCACCCACCAAATTGAACCCTGAGGGGCCCCGCCCACCAAATCGGACCCTGAGGAGCCCCACCCACCAAAACGGACCCAGAGTGGCCCCACCCACCAAATCGGACCCAGAGTGGCCCCACCCACAAAATCGGACCCTGAGGGGCCTCAACCACAAAATCGGACCCTGATGAGCCCCGGCTACAAAATCGGGCCCTGAAGGGCCCCGCCCACAAAATCGGACCCTGAGGGGCCCCGGCCACAAAATCGGACCCTGAGGGGCCCAGGCCACAAAATCGGACCCTGAGGGGCCCCACCCACAAAATCGGACACTGAGGGGCCACACCCTCAAAATCGGACCCTGAGGGGCCACACCCTCAAAAGAGGAGCCTAAGGGATCCCGGCCAACAATTCAAGCCCTGAGGAGCCCAGTCCAAGGAATCAGATCCTGAGGGGCCCCACCCACCAAATCAGACCCTGAGGCCAAAGTGGCCCCTGAGAGGCACTCACAGTTAAAATGGATCCTGAGTTGAAAGTCTTGCAGGGGCAGCAGGCAAGTCTCTCTTAAAGGGGCAGCCCGGGCACCATTTCAAACCACTATCTGTACTTCCTTCAGGAAATACACATCTAGTTATAGTGGTTTGAAAAAACCACTATATTGTAATCCGAACGCTGCTAACTTATTCTTCATCTTATTCTTATTCTTCTTATTTTCCAGTTGATTTCCGCAATTAATGCGGCCCGAACCGCTACACGCACAGACTCCGTTGAGGTGTCGTTTCGAAGCCAGCGTCCACGAGAGGTGTGCTAAGTATTTTTCGTGTCGATCGGATTTGTAGTTTTTGCGCAATTTGCATTTGAAAATTTTTTTTCCCGTCATTGGAATGCACTGTCTCCAATGCATTTGAATGGGAAATGGCAAAACGTGCCCTGAGGCGATTGAAATGGCAGTTGAGCTCATTGATATGCACAGGCAGACCCAGTTACTATGCCAACGCCTACGAACGTCACATGACGCCCCAAGGACACAGCTTCTGCCACATAATATCAGCTCTTAAAGCGAAACCCACAGCACAAATGCAAATCTAGCTTCATCATATGACGCATGCCCCTGAGAGAGAATGTGCACCAAAGTGTATTTAGAAGCCCAGTGAGCCAAACTGGCTCTTAAAGGGCCGAAGCGCCAAAGTGATTCTTAAAGGGCCGGCGCACCGAAATGAGTCTTAAAGGGCCGACGCGCCAAATCGAAAGCTGAGTGACCCCAGGCTCCAAATCGGAGGCTGAGCCACCCCGGCCTCCAAATCGGAGGCTGAGCCACCCTGGCCTCCAAATCGGACCCAGAGTGGCCCCGCCCACCAAAAACGGACCCAGAGTGGCACAGCCCACCAAATCGGACACTGAGGGGCCCCGCCCACCAAATCAGACTCAGAGTGGCCCCTGCCCACCAAATCGGACCCTGAGCGGCCCCGCCCACCAAATCGGACCCTGAGGGGCCCCACCCACCAAATCGGACCCTGAGGGGCACTGCCCACTAAATCGGACCGAGAGGCCACGCCCACCAAATCGGACCCCGAGGAGCCCCGCCCACCAAATCAGACCCCGAGGGGCCCCGCTCACCAAATCAGACCCTGAGGGTCCCCGCCCACCAAATCGGACCCAGAGTGGCCCCACCCACCAAAATGGACCCAGGGGGCTCCACCCACAAAATCAGACCCTAAGGGGCCCCACCCACAAAATCGGACCCTGAGTGGACCCGGCCACAAAATCGGAACCTGAGGGGCCCCGGCCACAAAATCGGACCCTGAGGGGCCCCGGCCACAAAATCGGACCCTGAGGGGCCCCGGCCACAAAATCGGACCCTGAGGGGCCCCAACCACAAAATCGAACCCTGAGGGGCCCCGGCCACAAAATCGGACCCTGAGGGGCCCAAACCACAAAATCAGACCCTGAGGGGCCCCAACCACAAAATCGGACCCTGAGGGGCCCCGGCCACAAAATCGGACCCTGAGGGGCCCCGGCCTCAAAATCGGACCCTGAGAGACCCCGGCCACAAAATCGAACCCAGAGGGGCCCCACCCACAAAATTGGACCCTGAGGGGCCCCGCCCACCAAATCGGACCCTGAGGGGCCCCGCCCATCAAATCGGACCCTGAGGGGCCCCGCCCACCAAATCGGACCCTGAGGGGCCCCGCCCTCAAAATCGGACCCTGAGGGGCCCTGGCCACAAAATCGGACCCTGAGGGGACTCGGCCACAAAATCGGACCCTGAGGGGCCCCGGCCACAAAATCAGACCCTGAGGGGCCCCACCCACAAAATCAGTCCCTGAGGGGCCCCGGCCATAAAATCAGACCCTGAGGGGCCACGGCCACGAAATCGGTCCCTGAGGGGCCCCGGCCACAAAATCGTACCCTGAGGGGCCCCACCCACAAAATCAGACCATGAGGGGCCCCACCCACAAAATCGGACCCTGAGGGGCCCCACCCATAAAATCGGACCCTGAGGGGCCACACCCACAAAATCAGACCCTGAGGAATCCCAGCCACTAATTCAAATCCTGAGGAGCCCAGGCCACCGAATCGGATCCTGAGGCGCCCCACCCACCAAATCAGACCCCGAGGCCAAAGTGGCCCCTGAGAAGCACGCACAGTTAAAACGGATCCTGAGTTGAAAATCTTGCAGGGGCAGCAGGCAAGTCTCTCTTAAAGGGGCAGCCCAGGCACCATTTCAAACCACTATCTGTACTTCCTTCAGGAAATACACATCTAGTTATAGTGGTTTGAAAAAACCACTATATTGTAATCCGAACGCTGCTAACTTATTCTTCTTATTATTATTATTAAGTTGATTTCCGCAATTAATACAGCCCGAACCGCTACACGCACAGACGCCGTTGAGGTGTTGTTTCGAAGCCAGCGTCCACGAGAGGTGTGATAAGTATTTTTCGTGTCGATCGGATTTGTAGTTTTTGCGCAATTTGCGTTTGAAATTTTTTTTTCCCGTCATTGGAATGCACTGTCTCCAATGCTTTTCAATGGGTAATGGCAAAACGTGCCCTGAGGCGATTGAAATGACAGTTGAGCTCATTGATATGCGCAGGCAGACCCAGTTACTATGCCAACGCCTACGAACTTCACTTGAACCCCAGCACAGAGCCTCTGCCACATAATATCAGCTCTTAAAGCGAAACTCACAGCACAAATGCAAATCTAGCTTCATCACATGACACATGCCCCTGAGAGAGAATGTGTGCGCCAAAGTGGATTTAAAAGAAGCCCAGTGAGCCAAACTAGCTCTTAAAGGGCCAACACACCAAAGTGATTGTTAAAGGGCCAGCGCACCCAAATGAGTCTTAAAGGGCCGACACACCAAATCAGAGACTGAGCCACCCCGGCCTCCAAATCGGAGGCTGATCCACCCCGGCCTCCAAATCGGAGGCTGATCCACCCCGGCCTCCAAATCGGAGGCTGATCGACCCCGGCCTCCAAATCGGAGGCTGATCGACCCCGGCCTCCAAATCAGAGGCTGAGCCACCCCGGCCTCCAAATAGGAGGCTGAGCCACCCCGGCCTCCAAATCGGAGGCTGAGCCACCCCGGCCTCCAAATCGGAGGCTGAGCCACCCTGGCCTCCAAATCGGAGGCTGAGCCACCCCGGCCTCCAAATCGGAGGCTGATCGACCCCGTTCTCCAAATTGGAGGCTGAGCCACCCCGGCCTCCAAATCGGAGGCTGAGCCACCCCGGCCTCCAAATCGGAGGCTGAGCCACCCCGGCCTCCAAATCGGAGGCTGAGCCACCCCGGCCTCCAAATCGGAGGCTGAGCCACCCCGGCCTCCAAATCGGAGGCTGAGCCACCCCGGCCTCCAAATCGGAGGCTGAGCCACCTCGGCCTCCAAATCGGAGGCTGAGCCACCCCGGCCTCCAAATCGGAGGCTCATTGACCCCGGCCTACAAATCGGAAGCTCATCGACCCCGGCCTCCAAATCGGAGGCTCTTTGACCTCGGCCTCCAAATCGGAAGCTCAACGACCCCGGCCTCCAAATTGGAGGCTGAGCGACCCCAGCCTCCAAATCTTACCCAGAGTGGCCCCACCCACCAAATCAGACCCAGAGAGGCCCTGCCCACAAAATCGGACCCTGAGGGGCCACACCCACAAAATTGGAGCCTGAGAGATCCCCGCCAACAATTCAAGCCCTGAGGCGCCCAGGCCACCGAATCGAATCCTGAGGGGCCCCACCCACCAAATCAGACCCTGAGGCCAAAGTGGCCTCTGAGAGGCACCCACATTTAAAACGGATCCTGAGTTGAAAGTCTTGCAGGGGCAGCAGGCAAGACTCTCTTAAAGGGGCAGCCCAGGCACCATTTCAAACCACTATCTGTACTTCCTTCAGGAAATACACATCTAGTTATAGTGGTTTGAAGAAACCACTATATTGTAATCCGAACGCTGCTAACTTATTCTTCTTCTTCTTCTTCTTCTTATTATTAAGTTGATTTCCGCAATTAATGCGGCTCGAACCGCTACACGCACAGACTCCGTTGAGGTGTCGTTTCGAAGCCAGCGCCCATGAGAGGTGTGCTAAGTATTTTTCGTGTCGATCGGATTTGTAGTTTTTGTGCAATTTGCGTTTGAAAATTTTTTTTCCCGTCATTGGAATGCACTGTCTCCAATGCTTTTCAATAGGAAATGGCAAAACGTGCCCTGAGGCGATTGAAATGGCAGTTGAGCTAATTGATATGCGCAGGCAGAACCAGTTACTATGCCAACGCCTACGAACTTCACTTGAACCCCAGCACAGAGCTTTTGCCACATAATATCAGCTCTTAAAGCGAAACCCACACCACAAATGCAAATCTAGCTTCATCACATGACACTTGCCCCTGAGAGAGAATGTGCGCCAAAGTGGATTTAGAAGCCCAGTGAGCCACCCTGGCTCTTAAAGGGCCGACGCGCCAAAGTGATTCTTAAAGAGCCGGCGCACCAAAATGAGTCTTAAAGGGCCGGCGCGCCAAATCGAAAGCTGAGTGACCCAAGGCTCCAAATCGGAGGCTGATAGACCCTGGCCTACAAAAAGGAGGCTGAGCCACCCTGGCATCCAAATTGGACCCAGAGTGGCCCCGCCCACCAAATCGGACCCAGAGTGGCCCCGTCCACCAAATCAGACCCAGAGTGGCCCCGTCCACCAAATCAGACCCAGAGTGGCCCCGTCCACCAAATTGGACCCTGAGGGGCCCCACCCACAAAATCAGACCCTGAGGGGCCCCGGCCACAAAATCGGACCCTGAGGGGCCCCGCCTACAAAATTGAACCCTGAGGGGCCCCAACCACAAAATCAGATCCTGAGGGGCCCCACCCACAAAATCGGATCCTGAGGGGCCCCACCCACAATATCGGACCCTGAGGGGCCCCACCCACAAAATCAGACCCTGAGGGCTCCGGTCACAAAATTGGATCCTGAGGGGCCCCAACCACAAAATCGGACCCTGAGGGGCCCCACCCACAAAATCGGACCCTGAGGGGCCCCACCCACAAAATTGGACCCTGAGGGGCCCCGGCCAAAAAGTTGGACCCTGAGGGGCCCCACCCACAAAATTGGACCCTGAGGGGCCCCGGCCACAAAATCAGACCCTGAGGGACCCCGGCCACAAAATCGGACCCTGAGGGGCCCCACCCACAAAATCGGACCCTGAGGGGATCCGGCCACAAAATCAGACCCTGAGGGGCCCCGCCCACAACATCGGACCCTGAGGGGCCCCACTCTCAAAATCGGACCCTGAGGGGCCCCAACCACAAAATCGGACCCTGAGGGGCCCCAACCACAAAATCGGACCCTGAGGGGCCCCGGCCACAAAATCGGACCCTGAGGGGCCCCGCCTACAAAATTGAACCCTGAGGGGCCCCAACCACAAAATCAGATTCTGAGGGGCCCCACCCACAAAATCGGATCCTGAGGGGCCCCACCCACAATATCGGACCCTGAGGGGCCCCACCCACAAAATCAGACCCTGAGGGCCCCGGTCACAAAATTGGATCCTGAGGGGCCCCGGCCACAACATCGGACCCTGAGGGGCCCCACTCACAAAATCCGACCCTGAGGGGCCCCAACCACAAAATCGGACCCTGAGGGGCCCCAACCTCAAAATCGGACCCTGAGGGGCCCCGGCCACAAAATCGGACCCTGAGGGGCCCCGGCCACAAAATCGGACCCTGAGGGGCCCCGGCCACAAAATCGGACCCTGAGGGGCCCCGGCCACAAAATTGGACTCTGAGGGGACCCGGCCACAAAATCGGACCCTGAGGGGCCCCGCCTACAAAATTGAACCCTGAGGGGCCCCAACCACAAAATCGGATCCTGAGGGGCCCCACCCACAAAATCGGATCCTGAGGGGCCCCACCCACAATATCGGACCCTGAGGGGCCCCACCCACAAAATCAGACCATGAGGGCCCCGGTCACAAAATTGGATCCTGAGGGGCCCCAACCACAAAATCGATCCCTGAGGGGCCCCAACCACAAAATTGGACCCTGAGGGGCCCCACCGACAAAATTGGACCCTGAGGGGCCCCACCCACAAAATTGGACCCTGAGGAGCCCCACCCACAAAATTGGACCCTGAGGGGCCCCGGCCAAAAAATTGGACCCTGAGGGGCCCCACCCACAAAATTGGACCCTGACGGGCCCCGGCCACAAAATCGGACCCTGAGGGACCCCGGCCACAAAATCGGACCCTGAGGGGCCCCACCCACAAAATCAGACCCTGAGGGGATCCGGCCACAAATTCAGACCCTGAGGGGCCCCGGCCACAACATCGGACCCTGAGGGGCCCCACTCACAAAAACGGACCCTGAGGGGCCCCAACCACAAAATCGGACCCTGAGGGGCCCCAACCACAAAATTGGACCCTGAGGGGCCCCGGCCAAAAAATTGGACCCTGAGGGCCCCGGTCACAAAATTGGATCCTGAGGGGCCCCAACCACAAAATCGGACCCTGAGGGGCCCCAACCACAAAATTGGACCCTGAGGGGCCCCGGCCAAAAAATTGGACCCTGAGGGCCCCGGTCACAAAATTGGATCCTGAGGGGCCCCAACCACAAAATCGATCCCTGAGGGGCCCCAACCACAAAATCGGACCCTGAGGGGCCCCACCCACAAAACTGGACGCTGAGGGGCCCCACCCACAAAATTGGACCCTGAGGGGCCCCAGCCACAAAATCAGACCCTGAGGGACCCCGACCACAAAATTGGACCCTGAGGGGCCCCACCCACAAAATTGGATCCTGAGGGGCCCCACCCACAAAATCAGACCCTGAGGGACCCCGGCCACAAAATCGGACCCTGAGGGGCCCCACCCACAAAATCGGACCCTGAGGGGATCCGGCCACAAAATCAGACCCTGAGGGGCCCCGGCCACAACATCTGACCCTGAGGGGCCCCACCCACAAAATCGGACCCTGAGGGGCCCCAACCACAAAATCGGACCCTGAGGGGCCCCGGCCACAAAATCGGACCCTGATGGGCCCCGCCTACAAAATTGAACCCTGAGGGGCCCCAACCACAAAATCAGATCCTGAGGGGCCCCACCCACAAAATCGGATCCTGAGGGGCCCCACCCACAATATCGGACCCTGAGGGGCCCCACCCACAAAATCAGACCCTGAGGGCCCCGGTCACAAAATTGGATCCTGAGGGGCCCCAACCACAAAATCGATCCCTGAGGGGGCCCAACCACAAAATCGGACCCTGAGGGGCCCCACCCACAAAACTGGACCCTGAGGGGCCCCACCCACAAAATTGGACCCTGAGGGGCCCCGGCCAAAAAACTGGACCCTGAGGGGCCCCGGCCAAAAAATTGGACCCTGAGGGGCCCCGGCCACAAAATCGGACCTTGAGGGACCCCGGCCACAAAATCGGACCCTGAGTGGCCCCTCCCACAAAATCGGACCCTGAGGGGCCCCGGCCACAACATCTGACCCTGAGGGGCCCCACCCACAAAATCGGACCCTGAGGGGCCCCAACCACAAAATCGGACCCTGAGGGGCCCCGGCCACAAAATCGGACCCTGATGGGCCCCGCCTACAAAATTGAACCCTGAGGGGCCCCAACCACAAAATCAGATCCTGAGGGGCCCCACCCACAAAATCGGATCCTGAGGGGCCCCACCCACAATATCGGACCCTGAGGGGCCCCACCCACAAAATCAGACCCTGAGGGCCCCGGTCACAAAATTGGATCCTGAGGGGCCCCAACCACAAAATCGATCCCTGAGGGGGCCCAACCACAAAATCGGACCCTGAGGGGCCCCACCCACAAAACTGGACCCTGAGGGGCCCCACCCACAAAATTGGACCCTGAGGGGCCCCGGCCAAAAAACTGGACACTGAGGGGCCCCGGCCAAAAAATTGGACCCTGAGGGGCCCCGGCCACAAAATCGGACCTTGAGGGACCCCGGCCACAAAATCGGACCCTGAGTGGCCCCTCCCACAAAATCGGACCCTGAGGGGCCCCGGCCACAAAATCAGACCCTGAGGGGCCCCGGCCACAACATCGGACCCTGAGGGGCCACACTCACAAAATCGGACCCTGAGGGGCCCCAACCACAAAATCGGACCCTGAGGGGCCCCAACCACAAAATCGGACCCTGAGGGGTCCCGGCCACAAAATCGGACCCTGAGGGGCCCCGGCCACAAAATCGGACCCTGAGGGGCCCCGGCCACAAAATCAGACCCTGAGGGGCCCCGACCACAAAATCGGACCCTGAGGGGCCCCGCCTACAAAATCGAACCCTGAGGGGCCCCAACCACAAAATCGGATCCTGAGGGGCCCCACCCACAAAATCGGATCCTGAGGGGCCCCACCCACAAAATCGGATCCTGAGGGGCCCCACCCACAATATCGGACCCTGAGGGGCCCCACCCACAAAATCGGACCCTGAGGGCCCCGGTCACAAAATTGGATCCTGAGGGGCCCCAACCACAAAATCGATCCCTGAGGGGCCCCAACCACAAAATCGGACCCTGAGGGGCCCCACCCACAAAATTGGACCCTGAGGGGCCCCACCCACAAAATTGGACCCTGAGGGGCCCCACCCACAAAATTGGACCCTGAGGGGCCCCGGCCAAAAAGTTGGACCCTGAGGGGCCCCACCCACAAAATTGGACCCTGAGGGGCCCCGGCCACAAAATCGGACCCTGAGGGACCCCGGCCACAAAATCGGACCCTGAGGGGCCCCACCCACAAAATCGGACCCTGAGGGGATCCGGCCACAAAATTAGACCCTGAGGGGCCCCGGCCACAACATCGGACCCTGAGGGGCCCCACTCACAAAAACGGACCCTGAGGGGCCCCAACCACAAAATCGGACCCTGAGGGGCCCCAACCACAAAATCGGACCCTGAGGGGCCCCGGCCAAAAAATTGGACCCTGAGGGGCCCCACCCACAAAATCGGACCCTGAGGGGCCCCGGCCACAAAATCGGACCCTGATGGGCCCCGCCTACAAAATTGAACCCTGAGGGGCCCCAACCACAAAATCAGATCCTGAGGGGCCCCACCCACAAAATCGGATCCTGAGGGGCCCCACCCACAATATCGGACCCTGAGGGGCCCCACCCACAAAATCAGACCCTGAGGGCCCCGGTCACAAAATTGGATCCTGAGGGGCCCCAACCACAAAATCGATCCCTGAGGGGGCCCAACCACAAAATCGGACCCTGAGGGGCCCCACCCACAAAACTGGACCCTGAGGGGCCCCACCCACAAAATTGGACCCTGAGGGGCCCCGGCCAAAAAACTGGACACTGAGGGGCCCCGGCCAAAAAATTGGACCCTGAGGGGCCCCGGCCACAAAATCGGACCTTGAGGGACCCCGGCCACAAAATCGGACCCTGAGTGGCCCCTCCCACAAAATCGGACCCTGAGGGGCCCCGGCCACAAAATCAGACCCTGAGGGGCCCCGGCCACAACATCGGACCCTGAGGGGCCACACTCACAAAATCGGACCCTGAGGGGCCCCAACCACAAAATCGGACCCTGAGGGGCCCCAACCACAAAATCGGACCCTGAGGGGCCCCGGCCACAAAATCGGACCCTGAGGGGCCCCGGCCACAAAATCGGACCCTGAGGGGCCCCGGCCACAAAATCAGACCCTGAGGGGCCCCGACCACAAAATCGGACCCTGAGGGGCCCCGCCTACAAAATCGAACCCTGAGGGGCCCCAACCACAAAATCGGATCCTGAGGGGCCCCACCCACAAAATCGGATCCTGAGGGGCCCCACCCACAAAATCGGATCCTGAGGGGCCCCACCCACAATATCGGACCCTGAGGGGCCCCACCCACAAAATCGGACCCTGAGGGCCCCGGTCACAAAATTGGATCCTGAGGGGCCCCAACCACAAAATCGATCCCTGAGGGGCCCCAACCACAAAATCGGACCCTGAGGGGCCCCACCCACAAAATTGGACCCTGAGGGGCCCCACCCACAAAATTGGACCCTGAGGGGCCCCACCCACAAAATTGGACCCTGAGGGGCCCCGGCCAAAAAGTTGGACCCTGAGGGGCCCCACCCACAAAATTGGACCCTGAGGGGCCCCGGCCACAAAATCGGACCCTGAGGGACCCCGGCCACAAAATCGGACCCTGAGGGGCCCCACCCACAAAATCGGACCCTGAGGGGATCCGGCCACAAAATTAGACCCTGAGGGGCCCCGGCCACAACATCGGACCCTGAGGGGCCCCACTCACAAAAACGGACCCTGAGGGGCCCCAACCACAAAATCGGACCCTGAGGGGCCCCAACCACAAAATCGGACCCTGAGGGGCCCCGGCCAAAAAATTGGACCCTGAGGGGCCCCACCCACAAAATCGGACCCTGAGGGGATCCGGCCACAAAATCAGACCCTGAGGGGCCCCGGCCACAACATCGGACCCTGAGGGGCCCCACTCACAAAATCGGACCCTGAGGGGCCCCACTCACAAAATCGGACCCTGAGGGGCCCCAGCCACAAAATCGGACCCTGAGGGGCCCCGGCCACAAAATCGGACCCTGAGGGGCCCCAACCACAAAATCGGACCCTCACGGGCACCGGCCACAAAATCGGACCCTGAGGGGCCCTGCCACAAAATCCGGACCCTGAGGGGCCCCGCCTACAAAATTGAACCCTGAGGGGCCCCAAACACAAAATTGGATCCTGAGGGGCCCCACCCACAAAATCGGATCCTGAGGGGCCCCACCCACAATATCGGACCCTGAGGGGCCCCACCCACAAAATCAGACCCTGAGGGCCCCGGTCACAAAATTGGAACCTGAGGGGCCCCAACCACAAAATCGATCCCTGAGGGGCCCCACCCACAAAATTGGACCCTGAGGGGCCCCACCCACAAAATTGGACCCTGAGGGGCCCCGGCCACAAAATCGGACCCTGAGGGACCCTGGCCACAAAATCAGACCCTGAGGGGCCCCGGCCACAACATCGGACCCTGAGGGGCCACACTCACAAAATCGGACCCTGAGGGGCCCCAACCACAAAATCGGACCCTGAGGGGCCCCAACCACAAAATCGGACCCTGAGGGGCCCCGGCCACAAAATCGGACCCTGAGGGGCCCCGGCCACAAAATCGGACCCTGAGGGGCCCCGGCCACAAAATCAGACCCTGAGGGGCCCCGACCACAAAATCGGACCCTGAGGGGCCCCGCCTACAAAATCGAACCCTGAGGGGCCCCTACCACAAAATCGGATCCTGAGGGGCCCCACCCACAAAATCGGATCCTGAGGGGCCCCACCCACAAAATCGGATCCTGAGGGGCCCCACCCACAATATCGGACCCTGAGGGGCCCCACCCACAAAATCGGACCCTGAGGGCCCCGGTCACAAAATTGGATCCTGAGGGGCCCCAACCACAAAATCGATCCCTGAGGGGCCCCAACCACAAAATCGGACCCTGAGGGGCCCCACCCACAAAATTGGACCCTGAGGGGCCCCACCCACAAAATTGGACCCTGAGGGGCCCCACCCACAAAATTGGACCCTGAGGGGCCCCGGCCAAAAAGTTGGACCCTGAGGGGCCCCACCCACAAAATTGGACCCTGAGGGGCCCCGGCCACAAAATCGGACCCTGAGGGACCCCGGCCACAAAATCGGACCCTGAGGGGCCCCACCCACAAAATCGGACCCTGAGGGGATCCGGCCACAAAATTAGACCCTGAGGGGCCCCGGCCACAACATCGGACCCTGAGGGGCCCCACTCACAAAAACGGACCCTGAGGGGCCCCAACCACAAAATCGGACCCTGAGGGGCCCCAACCACAAAATCGGACCCTGAGGGGCCCCGGCCAAAAAATTGGACCCTGAGGGGCCCCACCCACAAAATCGGACCCTGAGGGGATCCGGCCACAAAATCAGACCCTGAGGGGCCCCGGCCACAACATCGGACCCTGAGGGGCCCCACTCACAAAATCGGACCCTGAGGGGCCCCACTCACAAAATCGGACCCTGAGGGGCCCCAGCCACAAAATCGGACCCTGAGGGGCCCCGGCCACAAAATCGGACCCTGAGGGGCCCCAACCACAAAATCGGACCCTCACGGGCACCGGCCACAAAATCGGACCCTGAGGGGCCCTGCCACAAAATCCGGACCCTGAGGGGCCCCGCCTACAAAATTGAACCCTGAGGGGCCCCAAACACAAAATTGGATCCTGAGGGGCCCCACCCACAAAATCGGATCCTGAGGGGCCCCACCCACAATATCGGACCCTGAGGGGCCCCACCCACAAAATCAGACCCTGAGGGCCCCGGTCACAAAATTGGATCCTGAGGGGCCCCAACCACAAAATCGATCCCTGAGGGGCCCCACCCACAAAATTGGACCCTGAGGGGCCCCGGCCACAAAATCGGACCCTGAGGGACCCTGGCCACAAAATCAGACCCTGAGGGGCCCCACCCACAAAATCGGACCCTGAGGGGATCCGGCCACAAAATCAGACCCTGAGGGGCCCCGGCCACAACATCGGACCCTGAGGGGCCCCGGCCACAACATCGGACCCTGAGGGGCCCCACTCACAAAATCGGACCCTGAGGGGCCCCAACCACAAAATCGGACCCTGAGGGGCCCCAACCACAAAATCGGACCCTGAGGGGCCCCGGCCAAAAAATTGGACCCTGAGGGGCCCCATCCACAAAATTGGACCGAGGGGCCCCGGCCACAAAATCAGACCCTGAGGGACCCCGGCCACAAAATCAGATCTTGAGGGGCCCCAACCACAAAATCGGACCCTGAGAGGCTCCGGACACAAAATCGGACCCTGAGGGGCCCCAACCACAAAATAGGACCCTGAGAGGCACCGGCCACAAAATCGGACCCTGAGGGGCCCCGGACACAAAATCAGACCCTGAGGGGCCCAACCCACAAAATCGGACCCTGAGGGGCCCCGCCCACCAAATCGGACCCTGAGGGGCCCCGCCCACCAAATCGGACCCTGAGAGGCCCCGCCCACCAATTCAGACCCGGAGGGGCCCCGCCCACTAAATCAGATTCTGAAAGGCCCCAACCACAAAATCGGACCCTGAGTGGCCCCACCCACAAAATCGGACCCTGAGGGGCCCCGCTGACCAAATTGAACTCTGAGGGGCCCCACTCACCAAATCGGACCCTAAGGGGCTCCACCCACAAAATCGGACCCTGGGGTGCCCCGGCCACAAAATCGGACCCAGAGGGGCCCCACCCACAAAATCGGGCCCTGAGGGGTCCCACCCACAAAATCGGACCCTGAAGCCAAAGTGGCCCCTGAGAGGCACCCACAGTTAAAACGGATCCTGAGTTGAAAGTCTTGCAGGGGCAGCAGCCAAGTCTCTCTTAAAGGGGCAGCCCGGGCACCATTTCAAACCACTATCTGTACTTCCTTCAGGAAATACACATCTAGTTATAGTGGTTTGAAAAAACCACTATATTGTAATCCGAACGCTGCTAACTTATTCTTCTTCTTCTTATTATTATTATTAAGTTGATTTCCGCAATTAATACAGCCCGAACCGCTACACGCACAGACTCCGTTCAGGTGTCGTTTCGAAGCCAGCGTCCATGAGAGGTGTGCTAAGTATTTTTCGTGTCGATCAGATTTGTAGTTTTTGCGCAATTTGCGTTAGAAAATTTTTTTTCCCGTCATTGGAATGCACTGTCTCCAATGC
Source organism: Dendrobates tinctorius (assembly GCF_039654945.1). Classification (NCBI taxonomy): domain Eukaryota; kingdom Metazoa; phylum Chordata; class Amphibia; order Anura; family Dendrobatidae; genus Dendrobates; species Dendrobates tinctorius. Next base: position 3,409,409 of record NW_027361989.1, on the reverse strand, counting down.
ATTTGAATGGGGAAATGGCAAAACGTGCCCTGAGGCGATTGAAATGGCAGTTGAGCTCATTGATATGCGCAGGCAGACCCAGTTACTATGCCAACGCCTACGAACGTCACATGACATCTCCAGAACAGGGCTTCTGCCACATAATATCAGCTCTTAAAGCGAAACCCACAGCACAAATGCAAATCTAGCTTCATCACATGACACATGCCCCTGAGAGAGAATGTGCGCCAAAGTGTATTTAGAAGCCCAGTGAGCCAAACTGGCTCTTAAAGGGCCGAAGTGCAAAAGTGATTGTTAAAGGGCCGGCGCACCGAAATGAGTCTTAAAGGGCCAACATGCCAAATCGAAAGCTGAGTGACCACAGGCTCCAAATGGGAGGCTGATCGACCCCCCGGCCTCCAAATCGGAGGCTGAGCCACCCCGGCCTCCAAATTGGAGGTTGAGCCACCCCGGCCTCCAGATCGGAGGCTGAGCCACCCCGGCCTCCAAATCGGAGGCTGAGCCACCCCGGCCTCCAGATCTGAGCCTGAAAGACCCCGGCCTCCAAATTGGAGGTTGAGCCACCCCGGCCTCCAAATCGGAGGCTGAGCCACCCCGGCCTCCAGATCGGAGGCTGAGCCACCCCGGCCTCCAGATCGGAGGCTGAGCCACCCCGGCCTCCAAATCGGAGGCTGAGCCACCCCGGCCTCCAGATCTGAGCCTGAGAGACCCCGGCCTCCAAATCGGAGGCTGAGCCACCCCGGCCTCCAAATCGGAGGCTGAGCCACCCCGGCCTCCAAATTGGAGGCTGAGCCACCCCGGCCTCCAAATGGGAGGCTGATCGACCCCGGCCTCCAAATGGGAGGCTGATCGACCCCGGCCTCCAAATGGGAGGCTGATCGACCCCGGCCTCCAAATGGGAGGCTGATCGACCCCGGCCTCCAAATCGGAGGCTGAGCCACTCCGGCCTCCAAATCGGAGGCTGATCGACCCCGGCCTCCAAATCGAAGGCTGATCGACCCCGGCCTCCAAATCGGAGGCTGAGCCACCCCGGCCTCCAAATCGGAGGCTGAGCCACCCCGGCCTCCAAATCGGAGGCTGATTGACCCCGGCCTTCAAATCGGAGGCTGATTGACCCCGGCCTCCAAATCGGAGGCTGAGCCACCCCGGCCTCCAAATCGGAGGCTGAGCCACCCCGGCCTCCAAATCGGAGGCTGATCGACCCCGGCCTCCAAATCGGAGGCTGAGCGACCCCGGCCTCCAAATCGGAGGCTGAGCGACCCCGGCCTCCAAATCGGAGGCTGAGCCACCCCGGCCTCCAAATCGGAGGCTGAGCCACCCCGGCCTCCAAATCGGAGGCTGATTGACCCCGGCCTCCAAATCGGAGGTTGAGCCACCCCGGCCTCCAGATTTGAGCCTGAGAGACGCCGGCCTCCAAATTGGAGGCTGAGCCACCCCGGCCTCCAAATTGGAGGCTGAGCCACCCCGGCCTCCAAATTGGAGGCTGAGCCACCCCGGCCTCCAAATTGGAGGCTGAGCCACCCCGGCCTCCAAATTGGAGGCTGAGCCACCCGGCCTCCAAATCGGAGGCTGATCGACCCCGGCCTCCAAATCGGAGGCTGATCGACCCCGGCCTCCAAATCGGAGGCTGATCGACCCTGGCCTCCAAATCGGAGGCTGATCGACCCCGGCCTCCAAATTGAAGGCTGAGCCACCCCGGCCTCCGAATCAGAGGCTGAGCCACCCCGGCCTCCGAATCAGAGGCTGAGCCACCCCGGCCTCCGAATCAGAGGCTGAGCCACCCCGGCCTCCAAATCGGAGGCTGAGCCAACCCGGCCTCCGAATCAGAGGCTGAGCCACCCCGGCCTCCGAATCTGAGGCTGATCGACCCCGGCCTCCAAATTGAAGGCTGAGCCACCCCGGCCTCCGAATCAGAGGCTGAGCCACCCCGGCCTCCGAATCAGAGGCTGAGCCACCCCGGCCTCCGAATCAGAGGCTGAGCCACCCCGGCCTCCGAATCGGAGGCTGAGCCACCCCGGCCTCCAAATCGGAGGCTGAGCCACCCCGGCCTCCAAATCGGAGGCTGAGCCACTCCGGCCTCCAAATCGGAGGCTGAGCCACCCCGGCCTCCAAATCGGAGGCTGAGCCACCCCGGCCTCCAAATCGGAGGCTGAGCCACCCCGGCCTCCAAATCGGAGGCTGAGCCACCCCGGCCTCCAAATCGGAGGCTGAGCCACCCCGGCCTCCAAATCGGAGGCTGAGCCACCCCGGCCTCCAAATCGGAGGCTGAGCCACCCCGGCCTCCAAATCGGAGGCTGAGCCACCCCGGCCTCCAAATCGGAGGCTCTTTGACCTCGGCCTCCAAATCGGAAGCTCATCGACCCCGGCCTCCAAATCTTACCCAGAGTGGCCCCGCCCACAAAATCTTACCGAGTGGCCCCGCCAACCAAACCGGACCCAGAGAGGCCCTGCCCACCAAACCGGACCCTGAGGGGCCCCGCCCACTAAATCAGACCCAGAGTGGTCCCGCCAACCAAATCGGACCCATAGTGGCCCCGCCCACCAAATCGGACCCAGAGGGTCTCCGCCCACAAAATCAGACCCTAAGGGGCCCAACCCACAAAATCTGACCCTGAGGGGCCCCAACCACAAAATCGGACACTGATTGGTCCCAACCACAAAATCAGACCCTGAGAGGCCCTGGCCACAAAATCGGACCCTGTGGGGCCCCGGCCACAAAATCGAACCCTGAGGGGCCCCGGCCACAAAATCGGACCCTGAGGGGCCCAACCCACATAATCGGACCCTGAGGGGCCACGGCCAGAAAATCGGACCCTGAGGGGATCCGGCCACAAAATCAGACCCTGAGGGGCCCTGGCCACAAAATCGGACCCTGAGGGGCCCCACTCACAAAATCGGAACCTGAGGGGCCCCACCCACAAAATCGGACCCTGAGGGGCCACACCCACAAAATCGGAGCCTGAGAGATCCCCGCCAACAATTCAAGCCCTGAGGCGCCCAGGCCAAGGAATCGGATCCTGAGGGGCCCCACACACCAAATCAGACCCTGAGGCCAAAGTGGCCTCTGAGAGGCACTCACAGTTAAAATGGATCCTGAGTTGAAAGTCTTGCAGGGGCAGCAGGCAAGTCTCTCTTAAAGGGGCAGCCCGGTCACCATTTCAAACCACTATCTGTACTTCCTTCAGGAAATACACATCTAGTATTATTATTACTATTCAGTTGATTTCCGCAATTAATACGGCCCGAACCGCTACACGCACAGACTCTGTTGAGGTGTCGTTTCGAAGCCAGCGTCCAAGAGAGGTGTGCTAAGTATTTTTGGTGTCGATCGGATTTGTAGTTTTTGCGCAATTTGAGTTTGAAAAAACATTTTCCTGTCATTGGAATGAACTGTCTCAATGCATTTTGACGGGAAAATGTTGCCATAGGGAAAACATGGGGCAGTCGTGAGGTGGCAGTTATGCTCATTGATATGCGTAGGCCAGGGCCTGCGTCAGCACCCAGCGCACCCGGGCAAGTGACGGGGCCCTGGCGAGATGACAGTGCCCACTCACGCTGTCTGGGATACCCTGTCGGCCGCCGCCATGCCCCCATGTACAGACCCCCGAGGGACCCACGCAGTGACGCAGCCCCTTAGGCTGAGTGCAGACGGACTTTTTAGCCCTGCGGATTTTTCCGCGCAGAATGGAAGAAATCCGCTGGTCAAATGACCTGCATTTTTCTTGCGGATTTCTTCCATTTTTCCTGCGGTTTTATTGCGTAAGAAGTAACATGCTGCGGATTTTGTACCGCAGGAAAACCGCGCGGAAAAATCCGCAGCGTCTGCACAGCGGTTTTTTTTTCATTGATTTTAAGGCTACTGTACATCACAATGCAGATATGCAACGTTTCTGCGTGGTAAAATCCGCTGCAGATCCGCTGCAAATCTGCATTGTGTGCACACAGCCTTACTGCCAGCAATGATCATCGCTTCCTTCGGCTGTAATCTTGTGTGCGGTGCCGGCACAGGACCTGTGATGAGGTCACAGGAGGGGAGGAGTCGGGTCACATGACCAGGGCGGCTGCAGGACTCTGCTGTGCTGGTCGCTTGTCATTATGGTGCTGGTCTGGATGGATGAGGTAACGTTTATGTGTGGGACAGTGGGCTCAGGAGGGGTTTAACAAGGTGGATGTAGCAGAGCTGTGTGTGTACTTTGTGTGGGGTCAGGAGGGGTTTTACAAGGTGGATGTAGCAGAGCCGTGTGTGTACTTTGTGTGGGGTTAGGAGGGGTTTACAAGGTGGATGTAGCAGTGCCGTATGTGTACTTGTGTGGGGTCAGGAGGGTTTACAAGGTGGATGCAGCAGAGCCGTGTGTGTACTTGTGTGGGGTCAGGAGGGGGTTTACAAGGTGGATGTAGCAGTGCCGTGTGTGTACTTGTGTGGGGTCAGGAGGGGTTTACAAGGTGGATGTAGCAGTGCTGTGTGTGTACTTGTGTGGGGTCAGGAGGGGTTTAAAAGGTGGATGCAGCAGAGCCGTGTGTGTACTTGTGTGGGGTCAGGAGGGGTTTTACAAGGTGGATGTAGCAGTGCTGTGTGTGTACTTGTGTGGGGTCAGGAGGGGTTTACAAGGTGGATGTAGCAGTGCCGTGTGTGTACTTGTGTGGGGTCAGGAGGGGTTTACAAGGTGGATGTAGCAGAGCCGTGTGTGTACTTGTGTGGGGTCAGGAGGGGTTTACAAGGTGGATGCAGCAGAGCCGTGTGTGTACTTGTGTGGGGTCAGGAGGGGTTTACAAGGTGGATGTAGCAGAGCCGTGTGTGTACTTGTGTGGGGTCAGGAGGGGTTTACAAGGTGGATGTAGCAGTGCCGTGTGTGTACGGAGCGAAGCCGTGTGTGTACGAGGTGTATGGAGGAGAGCCGTGTGTATACGAGATGTACGGAACGGAGCCCTGTGTGTATGGAGCTGAGCCGTGTGTTTATGGAGCGGAGCAGAGCCGGGGGTGTGCGGAGCCGTGTGTGTACGAGGCATACAAAGCGGAGCCGTGCGTGTACGAGGTGTATGGTGGGGAGCATTTATACCTCCCGAGTCCCAACCGTCCCGGATCCAGCGAGACAGTCCCGAATTTGAGAGAGAGACTGCCCCAGCCGGGAGCTTACTTTCCCTGTGGGACACAGGAGTACACAGCGGTGCCCCAAGGAGTAATTTAAAACTTGCACGTAACGTTCTACCTGAAGTGATGTGCTGGAAGCTGACCAGAAATTAGGTAATTTCAGTAGGAGATTGTGACGGAACCATGGAGGGAATGCTTCAGATCCATCACCGTGTCCTCCTCTGACAAAGCGGACAGCAGGATCGCCTTGGAATCGGGGATGTCGGCCATGTGAGCGGATCATGATATGTCCTGCACCAGGAGGCTCAGGTGGGCACTACAATGGGAGCTGGGCTGCTATGGTATCTTTATAGAATTTTTCTTTCTCTGTTTCTTTCTCTCTCTGTTCTTTCTCTCTAATCTTTTTTTGTCTCTCTCTGTTCTTTCTCTCTCTGTTCTCTTTCTTTCTTTCTCTGTTCTTTCTCTCTCTGTCTGTTCTCTCTTTCCTTCTCTCTCTATGTTCTTTCTTTCCCCTCTTTCTTTCTCTCTGTTCTTTCCCCTCTTTCTTTTTCTCTCTACCTCTCTGTTCTTTCTTTCCCCTCCTTTTTTTCTGTCGACTTTTTCTCTCTGTTCTTTCTCTCTCCGTTCTTTCTTTCCCCTCTTTTTTCTCTCTCCCTCTCTGTTCTTTTTTCCCCTCTTTCTTTCTTTCTTTCTTTCTCTCTCTGTTCTTTTTTTCTGTCCACTCTTTCTTTCTTTGTTCTTTCTCTCTGTTCTTTCTTTCTGTTCTTTCTTTCCCCTCTTTCCCCTCTTTCTTTCTCTATCTGTTCTTTCTTTCTTTACCCTCTTTCTTTCTCTTTCTCTCTCTGTTCTTCCTTTCTTTCTCTCTGTTCTTTATTTTCTTTTTCTCTTTTTTCTTTTTTTTCTTTTTCTTTCTTTCTCTGTTCGTTCTTTCTATGTTCTTTCTTTCTCTCTCTCTCTGTATCTTTCTCTCTCTGTTCTTCCTTCCATTCTTTCTCTCTTTCTCTGTTCTTTATTTCCCCTCTTTCTTTGTTCTCTCTCTGTTCTTTCTCTCTCTTCTTTCTTTCATGCGTACACTACTAATCAGTAGCCTCTTTCACATGAACGTGTTTTGCCACAGAGCGAGTGTCCTTGTGGATCACATGCGTGTCCGTGTGATCCACACGGAGACAAGTCCATTTTTGGCCGTCACCACGGATGTCACACGGCATGAGTTGTGGTATGTGTTAAGGGGGGGACCACTGAGACTTTTTCGCCCAGGGCCCTCAAAGACCTGGAGCCGGCCCTGGCGCAGGCACACCCAGTTACTATGCCAACAAATACGAACTTTACATGACCCCAGCAGGACACAGTTTCTGCCAGATAATATCAGCTCTTAAAGCAAAACCCAAAGCACAAATGAAAATCTAGCTTCATTACATGACGCATGTCCCTGAAAGATAATGTGCGCCAAAGTGGATTTAGAAGCCCAGTGCGCCAAACTGGCTCTTAAAGGGCCGACACGCCTAAGTGATTGTTAAAGGGCCGGCGCACCGAAAAAAGTCTTAAAGGGCCGACACGCCAAATCGGAGGCTGAGCCGCCCCGGCCTCCAAATCGGAGCCTGAGCCGCCCCGGCCTCCAAATCGGAGGCTGAGCCGCCCCGCCCACCAAATCGGAGGCTGAGCCGCCCCGCCCACCAAATCGGAGGCTGAGCCGCACCGGCCTCCAAATCGGAGGCTGAGCCACACCGGCCTCCAAATCGGAGGCTGAGCCACACCGACCTCCAAATCGGAGGCTGAGCCACACCGGCCTCCAAATCGGAGGCTGAGCCACACCGGCCTCCAAATCGGAGGCTGAGCCACACCGGCCTCCAAATCGGAGGCTGAGCCACACCGGCCTCCAAATCGGAGGCTGAGCCACACCGGCCTCCAAATCGGAGGCTGAGCCACACCGGCCTCCAAATCGGAGGCTGAGCCACACCGGCCTCCAAATCGGAGGCTGAGCCACACCGGCCTCCAAATCGGAGGCTGAGCCACACCGGCCTCCAAATCGGAGGCTGAGCCACACCGGCCTCCAAATCGGAGGCTGAGCGACCCCAGCCTCCAAACTTACCCAGAGTGACCCCACCCACCAAATCAAACCCAGAGAGGCCCCGCCAACCAAATTGGACCCAGAGTGGTCCCGCCCACCAAATTGGACCCAGAGTGGTCCCGCCCACCAAATTGGACCCAGAGTGGTCCCGCCCACCAAATTGGACCCAGAGTGGTCCCGCCCACCAAATTGGACCCAGAGTGGTCCCGCCCACCAAATTGGACCCAGAGTGGTCCCACCCACCAAATCGGACCCAGAGTGGTCCCGCCCACCAAATCGGACCCAGAGTGGTCCCGCCCACCAAATCATACCCTAAGGGGCCCCGCCCAACAAAACGGATCCAGAGTGGCACCACCCACAAAATCAGATCCAGAGTGGCCCCACCCACAAAATCGGACCCTGAGGTGCCCCACCCACAAAATCGGACCCTGAGGTGCCCCACCCACAAAATCGGACCCTGAGGGGATCCGGCCACAAAATCAGACCCTGAGGGGCCCCACCCACAAAATCGGACCCTGAGGGAATCCGGCCACAAAATCAGACCCTGAGGGGCCCCACCCACAAAATCGGACCCTGAGGGGCCCCACCCACAAAATCGGAGCCTGAGGGATCCCCGCCAACAATTCAAGCCCAGAGGAGCTCAGGCCAAGGAATCAGATCCTGAGGCGCCCCACCCACCAAATCAGACCCTGAGGCCAAAGTGGCCCCTGAGAGGCACTCACAGTTAAAACGGATCCTGAGTTGAAAGTCTTGCAGAGGCAGCAGGCAAGTCTCTCTTAAAGGGGCAGCCCGGGCACCATTTCAAACCACTATATGTACTTCCTTCAGGAAATACACATCTAGTATTAATGTTGTAATCCGAACGCTGCTAACTTATTCTTATTTTTCAGTTGATTTCCGCAATTAATGCGGCCCGAACCGCTACACGCACAGACTCCGTTGAGGTATCGTTTCAAAGCCAGCGTCCACGAGAGGTGTGCTAAGTATTTTTCGTGTCGATCGGATTTGTAGTTTTTGCGCAATTTGCGTTTGAAAATTGTTTTTCCTGTCATTGGAATGCACTGTCTCAATGCATTTGAATGGGAAACTTAAAACGTGCCCTGAGGCGATTGAAATGGCAGTAAAGCTCATTGATATGCACAGGCAGAACCAGTTACTATGCCAATGCCTACGAACGTCACATGACGGCTCCAGGACAGAGCTTCTGCCACATAATATCAGCTCTTAAAGCGAAACCCACAGCACAAATGCAAATCTAGCATGCCCCTGAGAGAGAATGTGTGCCAAAGTGCGCCCCCGCCCACCGAATCGGACCCTGAGCGGCCCCGCCCACCAAATCGGACCCTGAGCGGCCCCAACAACAAAATCGGACCCTGAGGGGCCCCACCCACAAAATCGAACCCAGAGTGGCCCAGCCCACCATCTCGGACCCTGAGGGGCCCCAACCACAAAATCGAACCCAGAGTGGCCCAGCCCACCATATCGGACCCTGAGGGGCCCCACCCGCAAAATCGGACCAAGAGGGTCCCCGGCCACAAAATCGTTCCCTGAGGGGCCCCGGCCACAAAATCAGACCCTGAGGGGCCCCACCCACAAAATCGGACCATGAGGGGCCCCGCCCACCAAATCAGACCCAGAATGGCCCCTGCCCAGCAAATCGGACCCTGAGGGGCCCCACCCACTAAATCGGACCCTGAGGGGCACCGCTCACCAAATTGGACCCTGAGGGGCCCCGCTCACCAAATTGAACTCTGAGAGGCCCCACTCACCAAATCAGACCGAGGGGCCCCGCCCACCAAATTGGACCCTGAGGGGCCCCGCCCACCAAATTGGACCCTGATGGGCCCCGCCCGCCAAAATGGTCCCTGAGGCGCCCCGCCCACCAAATCGAACCCTGAGGGGCCCCACCCACAAAATCGGACCCTGAGGGGCCCCGCCCACCAAATCAGACCCAGAATGGCCCCCCGTCCACCAAATCGGACCCTGAGGGGCCCTGCCCACAAAATGAGACCCTGAGGGGCCCCAACCACAAATTCGGACCCTGAGGAGCCCCACCCACCAAATCGGACCCTGAGGGGCCCCGCCCACCAAATCGGACCCTGAGGGGCCCCGCCTACCAACAAAATCGGACCCTGAGGGGCACCGGCCACAAAATCAGACCCTGAGGGGCCCCACCCACCAAATCGGACCCTGAGGGGCCCCACCCACCAAATCGGACCCTGAGGGGCCCCACCCACAAAATCGGACCCTGAGCGGCCCCAAGCACAAAATCGGACCCTGAGGAGTTCCGGCCACAAAATCGGACCCTGAGGGGCCCCGGCCACCAAATCGGACCCTGAGTGGCCCCACCCTCAAAATCGGACCCTGAGGGGCCCCGGCCACAAAATCGGACCCTGAGGGGCCTCACCCACCAAATCAGACCCTGAGGGGCCCCGGCCACCAAATCGGACCCTGAGGGGCCCCACCCACCAAATCGGACCCTGAGGGGCCCCAGCCACAAAATCGGAACCCTGAAGGGCCCCACCCACAAAATCGGGCTCTAAGGGGCCCCACCCACAAAATCGGACCCTGAGGTCAAAGTGGCCCCTGAGAGGCACCCACAGTTAAAACTGATCCTGAGTTGAAAGTCTTGCAGGGGCAGCAGGCAAGTCTCTCTTAAAGGGGCAGCCCGGGCACCATTTCAAACCACTATCTGTACTTCCTTCAGGAAATACACATCTAGTATTATTATTACTATTCAGTTGATTTCCGCAATTAATGCGGCCCGAACCGCTGCACTCACAGACTCCGTTGAGGCGTGGTTTCGAAGCCAGCGTTCACGAGTGGTGTGCTAAGTATTTTTCGTGTCGATCGGATTTGCCATTTTTGCGCAATTTGCGTTTGAAAAAGCATTTTCCTGTCATTGGAATGCTTTGTCTCAATGCATTTTAACGGGAAAATGTTGCCATAGGGAAAACATGGGGCAGTCGTGAGGTGGCAGTTATGCTCATTGATATGCGTAGGCCAGGGCCGGCGTCAGCACCCGGCGCACCCGGGCAATTGCCGGTGCCCTGGCGAGATGGGAGGGCCCAATCACGCTGTCTGGGATACCCGCCAGCCGCTGCCACGCCCCCCATGTACTGACCTCATCCTGCGCCCTCCGCGGATTTTTCCGCTCAGAATGGAAGAAATCCGCAGGTCAAATGACCTGCGTTTTTCCTGTGGATTTCTTTCATTTTTCCTGCGGTTTTATTGTGGTTTTTGTGCGGCTTTCCCCCTGCGGATTTGGTGACAGGGGAGATGGAAAACTGCACAAAAGAAGTAACATGCTGCAGATTTTGTATCGCAGGAAAACCGCGCGGAAAAATCTGCACCGTCTGCACAGCGTTTTTTTTTTCGATTGATTTTAAGGCTACTGTACATCACAATGCGGATATGCAACGTTTCTGCGCGGTAAAATCCGCTGCAGATCCGCTGCAAATCTGCATCGTGTGCACACAGCCTTAGGGCCAGCAATGATCATCGCTTCCTTCGGCTGTAATCTTGTGTGCGGTGTTGACACAGGACCTGTGATGAGGTCACAGGAGGGGAGGAGTCAGGGGTCACATGATCAGGGCGGCTGCAGGACTGCTGTGCTGGTCGCTTGTCATTATGGTGCTGGTCTGGATGGATGAGGTAACGTTTATGTGTGGGACAGTGGGCTCAGGGAGGGGTTTACAAGGTGGATGTAGCAGAGCCGTGTGTGTACTTGTGTGGGGTCAGGAGGGGTTTACAAGGTGGATGTAGCAGAGCCGTATGTGTACTTATGTGGGGTCAGGAGGTGTTTTACAAGGTGGATGAAGCAGAGCCGTGTGTGTACTTATGTGGGGTCAGGAGGGGTTTACAAGGTGGATGTAGCAGAGCTGTGTGTGTAATTGTGTGGGGTCAGGAGGGGTTTTACAAGGTGGATGTAGCAGAGCTGTGTGTGTACAAGGTGTACGGAGTAGAGCTGTGTATGTACGAGGCGTACGGAGTGAAGCCGTGTGTGCACGAGGTGTACGGAGCAGAGCTGTGTGTGTACGAGGTGTACGGAGCAGTCGTGTGTGTACGAGGTGTACGGAGCAGAGCCGTGTGTGTACGACGTGTACGGAGTGAAGCCGTGTGTGTACGAGGTGTACGGAGCGGAGCCACGTGTGTACGAGATGTACGGAGCAGAGCCGTGTGTGTACGAGGTGTACGGAGCAGAGCCGTGTGTGTACGAGGTGTACGGAGTGAAGCCGTGTGTGAACGAGGTGTAGGGAGCAGAGCCGTGTGTGTATGAGGTGTACGGAGCAGAGCCGTGTGTGTACTTGTGTGGGGTCATGAGGGGTTTACAAGGTGGATGTAGCAAAGCCGTGTGTGTACTTGTGTGGGGTCAGGAGGGGTTTTACAAGGTGGATGTAGCAGAGCCGTGTGTGTACGAGGTGTACGGAGTAGAGCTGTGTATGTACGAGGCGTACGGAGTGAAGCCGTGTGTGCACGAGGTGTACGGAGCAGAGCTGTGTGTGTACGAGGTGTACGGAGCAGTCGTGTGTGTACGAGGTGTACGGAGCAGAGCCGTGTGTGTACGACGTGTACGGAGTGAAGCCGTGTGTGTACGAGATGTACGGAGCAGAGCCGTGTGTGTACGAGGTGTACGGAGCAGAGCCGTGTGTGTACGAGGTGTACGGAGTGAAGCCGTGTGTGAACGAGGTGTACGGAGCAGAGCCGTGTGTGTACGACGTGTACGGAGTGAAGCCGTGTGTGTACGAGATGTACGGAGCAGAGCCGTGTGTGTACGTGGTGTACGGAGCAGAGCCGTGTGTGTACGAGGTGTACGGAGCAGAGCCGTGTGTGTACGAGGTGTACGGAGCAGAGCCGTGTGTGTACGAGGTGTACGGAGCAGAGCCGCGTGTGTACGAGGTGTACGGAGTGAAGCCCTGTGTGTACTAGGTGTACGGAGCTGAGCCGTGTGTTTAAGGAGCGGAGCCGGTGTTTATGGAGCGGAGCAGAGCCGGGGGTGTACGGAGTGAAGCCGTGTGTGTACGAGTTGTATGGTTGGGAGCATTTATACCTCCCGAGTCCCAACCGTCCCGGATCCAGCAAGACAGTCCTGATTTTGAGAGAGAGACTGCCCCAGCCGGGAGCATACTTTCCCCGCGGGACACAGGAGTACACAGCGGAGCCCCAAGGAGCAAATTAAAACTTGCACGTAACGTTCTACCGGAAGTGACGTGCTGGAAGCTGACCAGAAATTAGGTAATTTCAGTAGAAGATTGTGACGGAACCATGGAGGCACTTCAGGGAATGCTTCAGATCCATCACCGTGTCTCCTCTGACAGAGCGGACAGCAGGATCGCCTTGGAATCGGGGATGTCGGCCATGTGAGTGGATCATGATATGACCTGCACCAGGAGGCTCAGATGGGCACTACAATGGGAGCTGGGATGCTATAGTATCTTTATAGAATTTTTCTTCCTCTGTTTCTTTCTCTCAAATCTTTTTTTTCTCTCTGTTCTTTCTTTCTTTCTTTCTGTCTCTGTTGTTTCTCTCTCTCTCTGACCCCGCCCACCAAATCGGCCCCCGAGTGGCCCCCACAGTTAAAATGGATCCTGAGTTGAAAGTCTTGCAGGGGCAGCAGGCAAGTCTCTCTTAAAGGGGCAGCCCGGGCACCATTTCAAACCACTATCTGTACTTCCTTCAGGAAATACACATCTAGTATTATTATTACTATTCAGTTGATTTCCGCAATTAATGCAGCCTGAACCGCTACACGCACAGACTCCGTTGAGGTGTTGTTTTGAAGCCAGCGTCCACGAGAGGTGTGCTAAGTATTTTTCGTGTCGATCGGATTTGTAGTTTTTGCGCAATTTTGCGTTTGAAATTTTTTTTCCCGTCATTGGAATGCACTGTCTCAATGCATTTGAATGGGAAATGGCAAAACGTGCCCTGAGGCGATTGAAATGGCAGTTAAGCTCATTGATATGCGCAGGAACACCCAGTTACTATGCCAACGCCTACGAACGTCACATGACGCCCCCAGGACAGAGCTTCTGCCACATAGCTCTTAAAGCGAAACCCACAGCACAAATGCAAATCTAGCTTCATCACATGACGCATGCCCCTGAGAGAGAATGTGCGGCAAAGTGTGCCCCCGCCCACCAAATCGGACCCTGAGGGGCCCCACCCACCAAATCAGACCCTGAGGGGCCCCGCCCACCAAATCGGACACAGAGGGGCCCCGCTCACCAAATTGGACCATGAGGGGCCCCGCTCACCAAATTGAACTCTGAGGGGCCCCGCTCACCAAATCGGACCCTGAGGGGCCCCGCCCACCAAATCGGACCCTGAGGGGCCCCGCCCACCAAATCGGACCCTGAGGGGCCCCGCCCACCAAATCGGACCCTGAGGGGCCCCGCCCACCAAATCGGACTCTGAGAGATCCCGCCCACCAAATCGGACCCTGAGTGGCCCCGCCCACCAAATCAGACCCTGAGTGGCCCCGCCCACCAAATCGGACTCTGAGGGGCCACGCCCACCAAATAGGACCCTGAGGGACACCGCCCAGCAAATCAGACCCTGAGGGGCCCTGCCCACCAAATCGGACCCTGAGGGTCCCCACAAACCAAATCGGACCCTGATGGGCCCCGCCCACCAAATCGGACCCTGAGGGGCCCCACCCACCAAATCAGACCCTGAGGGGCCCCGCCCACCAAATCGGACACAGAGGGGCCCCGCTCACCAAATCGGACCATGAGGGGCCCCGCTCACCAAATTGAACTCTGAGGGGCCCCGCTCACCAAATCGGACCCTGAGGGGCCCCGCCCACCAAATCGGACCCTGAGGGGCCCCGCCCACCAAATCGGACCCTGAGGGGCCCCGCCCACCAAATCGGACCCTGAGGGGCCCCGCCCACCAAATCGGACTCTGAGAGATCCCGCCCACCAAATCGGACCCTGAGTGGCCCCGCCCACCAAATCAGACCCTGAGTGGCCCCGCCCACCAAATCGGACTCTGAGGGGCCACGCCCACCAAATAGGACCCTGAGGGACCCCGCCCAGCAAATCAGACCCTGAGGGGCCCTGCCCACCAAATCGGACCCTGAGGGTCCCCACAAACCAAATCGGACCCTGATGGGCCCCGCCCACCAAATCGGACCCTGAGGGGCCCCGCTCACCAAATTGAACTCTGAGGGGCCCCGCTCACCAAATCGGACCCTGAGCGGCTCCACCCACCAAATCGGATTCTGAAAGGCCCCAACCACAAAATCGGACCCTGAGGTGCCCCGCTCACCAAATTGAACTCTGAGAGGCCCCGCTCACCAAATCGAACCCTGAGGGGCCCCGCTCACCAAATCGGAGCCTGAGGGGCCCTGCCCACCAAATCGGATTCTGAAAGGCCTCAACCACAAAATCGGACTCTGAGGGGCCCTGGACACAAAATCGGACCCTGAGGGGCCCCGGACACATAATCGGACCCTAAGGGGCTCCACCCACAAAATCGGACCCTGAGGGGCCCCAACCACAAAATCAGACCCTGGGGGGCCCCGCCCACCAAATCTGATCCTATGGGGCGATGCTGACCAAATCGGACCCCGAGGGGCCCCGCTCACCAAATTGAACTCTGAGGGGCCTCGCTCACCAAATCGGACCCTGAGGGGCCCAGCCCACCAAATCGGACCGTTAGGGGCCCCGCCCACCAAATCGGACCCTGAGTGTCCCCGCCCACCAAATCGGACCCTGAGGGGCCCCAGCCACCAAATCGGACCCTGAGGGGCTAAACCCACAAAATCGGACCCTGTGGGGCCCCGGCCACAAAATCGGACCCAGAGGGGCCCCATCCACCAAATCGGACCCTGAGGGGACGCACCCACAAAATCGAACCCTGAGGGGCCCTACCTACCAAATTGGACCCTGAGGGGCCCCGGCCACAAAATCGGACCATGAGGGTCCCCAATCACAAAATCGGACCCTTAGGGGCCCTGGTCACAAAGTCAGACCCTGAGGGGCTCCAACCACCAAATTGGACCCTCTGGGGCCCCGGCAACAAAATCGGACCCTGAGGGTCCCCACCCACCAAATCAGACCCTGAGGGGCCCCGGCCGCTAAATCGGACCCTGAGGGGCCCCACCCACCAAATCGGACCCTGAGGGGCCCTGGCCACTAAATCGGACCCTGAGGGGCCCCACCCACAAAATCGGACCCTGAGGCCAAAGTGGCGCCTGAGATGCACTCACAGTTAAAACGGATCCTGAGTTGAAAGTCTTGCAGGGGCAGCAGGCAAGTCTCTCTTAAAGGGGCAACCCGGGCACCATTTCAAACCACTATCTGTACTTCCTTCAGGAAATACACATCTAGTATTATTATTACTATTCAGTTGATTTCCGCAATTAATGCAGCCCGAACCGCTACACGCACAGACTACGTTGAGGTGTCGTTTCAAAGCCAGCGTTCACGAGAGGTGTGCTAAGTACTTTTCGTGTCGATCAGATTTATAGTTTTTGTGCAATTTGCGCTTGAAAAAACATTTTCCTGTCATTGGAATGCACTGTCTCAATGCATTTCAAATGGAAAATTTTGCCATAGGGAAAACATGGGGCAGTCGTGAGGCGATTCAAATAGCAGTTAAGCTCATTGATATGCGCAGGCACATCCAGTTACTATGCCAACGCCTACAAACTTTTCATGACCCCTCCAAGGCAGAGTTTCTGGCAGATAATATCAGCTCTTAAAGCGAAACCCAGAGCACAAATGCAAATCTAGCTTCATCACATGACGCATGCCCCTGAGAGAGAATGTGCGGCAAAGAGAATTTAGAAGCCCAGTGCGCCAAACTGGCTCTTAAACGGCAGACGCGCCTAAGTGATTCTTAAAGGGCCGGCGCACCAAAATGAGTCTTAAAGGGCCGGCACGCCAAATCAAAGGCTGAGTGACCCCAGGCTCCAAATCGATTGACCCTGGCCTACAAATCGGAGGCTGATCGACCCTGGCCTACAAAACGGAGACTGAACCACCCTGGTCTCCAAATCGGACCCAGAGTGGCCCCGCCCACCAAATCAGACCCATAGTGACCTCGCCCACCAAATCAGACCTAGAGTGGCCCCGCCCACCAAATCGGACACAGAGTGGCCCCGCCCACCAAATCGGACCCTGAGGGGCCCTACCCACCAAATCAGACCCAGAGTGGTCCCGCCCACCAAACCAGACCCTGAGGGGCTCCACCCACAAAATCGGACTCAGAGCAGACCTGCCCACCAAATCAGACCCAGAGTGGCCCAACCCACAAAATCGGACCCTGAGTGGCCCCGGCCAGAAAATCAGACCCTGAGGGGCCCCGCCTACCAAATCAGACCCAGAGTGGCCCGACCCACAAAATCGGAACCTGAGGGGCCCCAACCACAAAATCGGACCCTGAGGGGCCTCGGCCACAAAATCAGACCCTGATGGGCCCCAACCACAAAATCGGACCCTGAGGGCTCCCAACCACAAAATCGGACCCTGAGGGGCCCAGCCCACAAAATCGGACCCTGAGTGGCCCCGGCCAGAAAATTAGACCCTGAGGGGCCCCGCCTACCAAATCAGACCCAGAGTGGCCCCACCCACAAAATCAGAACCTGAGGGGCCCCAACCACAAAATCGGACCTTGAGGAGCCCCGGCCACAAAATCGGGCCCTGAAGGGCCCCACCCACAAAATTGGACCCTGAGGGCCCCGGCCACAAAATTGGACCCTGAGGGGCCCCACCCACAAAATCAGACCCTGAGGGGCCCCGGCCACAAAATCGGACCCTGCGGGGCCCCGGCCACAAAATCGGACCCTGAGGGGGCCCACCCACAAAATCGGACCCTGAGAGGCCACACCCACAAAATCGGACCCTGAGGGGCCACACCCACAAAATAGGAGCCTGAGGGATCCCGGCCAACAATTCAAGCCCTGAGGAGCCCAGGCCAAGGAATCAGATCCTGAGGGGCCCCACCCACCAAATCACACCCTGAGGCCAAAGTGGCCCCTGAGAGGCACATACAGTTAAAATGGATCCTGAGTTTAAAGTCTTGCAGGGGCAGCAGGCAAGTCTCTCTTAAAGGGGCAGCCCGGGCACCATTTCAAACCACTATCTGTACTTCCTTCAGGAAATACACATCTAGTTATTATTATTCAGTTGATTTCCGCAATTAATGCGGCCCGAACCGCTACACGCACAGACTCCGTTGAGGTGTCGTTTCGAAGCCAGCGTCCATGAGAGGTGTGCTAAGTATTTTTCGTGTCGATCAGATTTGTAGTTTTTGCGCAATTTGCGTTTGAAAATTTTTTTTCCTGTCATTGGAATGCACTGTCTCCAATGCTTTTCAATGGGAAATGGCAAAACGTGCCCAGAGGCGATTGAAATGGCAGTTAAGCTCATTGATATGCGCAGGCACACCCAGTTACTATGCCAACGCCTACGAACGTCACATGACGCCCCGAGGACAGAGCTTCTGCCACATAATATCAGCTCTTAAAGCGAAACCCACAGCTCTAATGCAAATCTAGCTTCATCACATGACGCATGCCCCTGAGAGAGAATTTCCGCCAGAGTTTATTTAGAAGAAGCCCAGTGAGCCAAACTAGCTCTTAAAGGGCCGACGCGCCAAAGTGATTGTTAAAGGGCCGGCGCACCGAAATCAGTCTTAAAGGGCCGACACGCCAAATCGAAAGCTGAGTGACCCCAGGCTCCAAATCGGAGGCTGAGCCACCCCGGCCTTCAAGTCGGAGGCTGATCAACCCCGGCCTCCAAATCGGAGGCTGATCGACCCCGGCCTCCAAATTGGAGGCTGATCGACCCCGGGTCATCCCGGCATCCAAATCGGAGACTGAGCCACCCCGGCCTCCAAATCGGAGACTGAGCCACCCCGGCCTCCAAATCGGAGACTGGGCCATCCCGGCCTCCAAATCGGAGGCTGATCGACCCCGGCTTCGAAATCGGAGGCTGATCGACCCCGGCCTCCAAATCGAAGGCTGATCGACCCTGGCCTCCAGATCGGAGGCTGAGCCACCCCGGCCTCCAAATCGGAGCATGAGGGATCCCAGCCAACAATTCAAGCCCTGAGGAGCCCAGGCCAAGGAATAAGATCCTGGGGCCCCACCCACCAAATCAGACCCTGAGGCCAAAGTGGCCCCTGAGAGGCACTCATAGTTAAAACGGATCCTGAGTTGAAAGTCTTGCAGGGGCAGCAGGCAAGTCTCTCTTAAAGGGGCAGCCGGGTACGATTTCAAACCACTATCTGTACTTCCTTCAGGAAATACACATCTAGTTACCCTTTACAATCAAGTGTTCCTTCTCTTGATGTTTTCCAATCATTGGTTGAAAAAGAACCGAAAGCACTGGATGCCGAAATTGACATAAATCATGTTAATAATTTGTCTATTAATCTAATGCTGTTGAGGAAATACAGTGCAACTCCAACATTGTGATACGTCAATCTGACAAAGGGGGTTGTAGTGTGGAAAAGCCACACGTGCCGGCATCATAAATTCTAAAGTCAGCAAATGGCTATTACCAGATCATGAGATTATTCCTGGTTTTCATGGTCTACCCAAGAGTCATAAAAATGTCTTTCCACCACCTTTACGTCCTATCATTTCTAGAATTGGATCTTTACATGAGAATTTGAGTTCTTGTGTCCAGAATTCCGGGGATTTCCAGGATACCTTGTCGGTCTTGCAGGTTTTTGAGCATTTTCATTGGCAAGAGGATTTTCAATTTTTTACATGTGACGTTGTTATCCTATATTCTTCTGTTCCCCACAATTTGGCTGTACGTGCGATTATTCACCATTTAGATTGTTACAGCAATGATTCTGATCGTCTTAAGTCATTTATCATTGATTCTCTTACATATTTGTTAAAACATAATTTTTTCCTGTTTAACAATGATTTTTTTTGTTGCAGGTCCTTGGTGCCCCAATGGGCTCAAAATTCTCCCCAACATTAGCCTTTCTCTATATGGCTTGGTGGGAGGAATTATATTTATTTTCTGATTCCAATCCTTTTTGTATAAATCTTGTTTTTTCTGGTAGGTATGTGGATGATTTACTGCTCATTTGGCGAGGTTCCCATCTGATTTGTCTTCCCTTCATAAGTGTCTGAATTCTAATATTTTGAATCTTTCTTTTACTGTCAGTAATATAAATACCCAAATCCGCCTCTTGGACATTTTTCTTATGGGCGATCCCACCCTCCATTGTATTCACACCACTATCCATAGGAAGGAGAATTCTGGTAATTCTCTGTCACTTTCTTCATCTTCTCATCCCCATCATACAACTAAGGTGATCCCTTACGGTGAATGTAACGGAGCGGAGCGTATATGCTGTGATCAGTGTTTGTTCTATAAGGAGAGTGAAATTATCAGTAAACGTCTACTTCACAGGGGTTATAGTAACCTGACCATCAAGCGTGCATTTAATAATGCTTCCAATAAACCCAGCGCATTAGAACCGACTAAAACATCATCCGTTATTCATTTTCATTCCGACTCTATTATCACCTTTTCTGCACCTTACAGCCCCAATATAATTGAATATCTATAATTAAGAAATATTTACCAATATCAGGACGACAAATTGCGGCATATTATCAGTACAGGCTGCGGTCCATGGCCAGACGGGGTTGCAGTTTAGCTAATGCTCTTTCCCCTACTCTTTTAAAGCCAATGTCTACTCCTAAATCTTGGTCGTCCATTTCTGGTTTCTATAAATGTGCCGGTAGTAGGTGCAATGTTTGCACGCATGCGATAGACAGAAAAAAGGTTTTTCAATCATCAGACGGCAAATCGTATGACATTACCTCATTTATCAATTGTGACCCCCAATCCGTAATTTATTGTATTTCATGCACATTGTTTGGGATAAATTACATACGCGGAAAATAAAAACAAACGTATTGCCGAGCACTTGACCAATCTTCCCAATAAGAATGTGGCTTATTCGGGGGCTGCCAAGCACTTTGTTAATGTTCACAGAGGAGATGGTTCTAATTTTACCTTTTATGCGTTTGCGAAGGTTTATAATCCGACCAGAGGAGGCAATAAACACAAACTTCTGACTATACGTGAAGCATATTGGATCTTAAAGCTTGGCACTAAACACCCCAGAGGCATGAATTTGAGAAACGATTTGTTTTATTTTTATTAATTTTCCTGCCATATTATTTTATGTTTTCTTTTCATGGCTGTACAATTATCATGTTAATAATTTTTATATCATCAGTTTTTGTTTTTCACGTTATTTAAGACAGGAACAGTGTTGGGTCCATTGACTATTGTATTGTGTCTTTCCATTCCCAGGTTCATTGATTCACAACTGGTGCATAATTAATGCCATTATTCACATGATTTTGATTGGTTTTCTGTTGTATATAATGCTTATGTCAGTTTGTTTTTTTCATATCCTATGAGTAAGGGCTCTTGTAACGTGTTAAGTGTTTCCAATGTTTTTAAACCAGTTTCACATGCTGCAATAAAGGTTTTCTTTTATTTTTACATGGTTGGTGTGCCGAATCCTTTCCTCGTTTCTTGTTACGATGTACACTCACTGGCCACTTTATTAGGTACACCATGCTAGTAACGGGTTGGACCCCCTTTTGCCTTCAGAACTGCCTCAATTCTTCGTGGCAGAGATTCAACAAGGTGCTGGAAGCATTCCTCAGAGATTTTGGACCATATTGACATGATGGCATCACACAGTTGGCGCAGATTTGTCGGCTGCACATCCCTGATGCGAATCTCCCGTTCCACCACATCCCAAAGATGCTCTATTGGATTGAGATCTGGTGACTGAGGAGGCCATTTGAGTACAGTAAACTCATTGTCATGTTCAAGAAACCAATCTGAGATGATTCGAGCTTTATGACATGGCGCATTATCCTGCTGAAAGTAGCCATCAGATGTTGGGTACATTGTGGTCATAAAGGGATGGACATGGTCAGCAACAATACTCAGGTAGGCTGTGGCGTTGCAACGATGCTCAATTGGTACCAAGGGGCCCAAAGAGTGCCAAGAAAAAATTCCCCACACCATGACACCACCACCACCAGCCTGAACCGTTGATACAAGGCTGGATGGATCCATGCTTTCATGTTGTTTACGCCAAATTCTGACCCTACCATCTGAATGTCGCAGCAGAAATCGAGACTCATCAGACCAGGCAACGTTTTTCCAATCTTCTACTGTCCAATTTCGATGAGCTTGTGCAAATTGTAGCCTCAGTTTCCTGTTCTTAGCTGAGAGGAGTGGTACCCAGTGTGGTCTTCTGCTGCTGTAGCCCATCTGCCTCAAAGTTCGACGCACTGTGCGTTCAGAGATGCTCTTCTGCCTACCTTGGTTGTAACGGGTGGCAATTTGAGTCACTGTTGCCTTTCTATCAGCTCGAACCAGTATGCCCATTCTCCTCTGACCTCTGGCATCAACAAGGCATTTCCGGCCACAGAACTGCCGCTCACTGGATTTTTTTTCTTTTTCGGACCATTCTCTGTAAACCCTAGAGATGGTTGTGCGTGAAAATCCCAGTAGATCAGCAGTTTCTGAAATACTCAGACCAGCCCATCTGGCACCAACAATCATGCCACGTTCAAAGGCACTCAAATCACCTTTCTTCCCCATACTGATGCTCGGTTTGAACTGCAGGAGATTGTCTTGACCATGTCTACATGCCTAAATGCACTGAGTTGCCGCCATGTGATTGGCTGATTAGAAATTAAGTCTTAACACACAGTTGGACAGGTGTACCTAATAAAGTGGCCAGTGAGTGTATATAGTTTGAAGTCTGGGATCTGCCAATATGTGGCTAGTTTTCTGACTGTTTTGGATAAAATGATACATGATTTTAGCTTTTTTTGTCTAATATCGCTTGAATATAGATCAATATTAAAGAGTCTCCTGATGAGTCGCCTTTGGTGAGGACGATGAAACCCATAGAAATGAGAGGCTTGGAGAGTGTGTATACATCACCTCACCCTAAATACTGAACTGTGGGGTACATGTTATTTTCTATTAGTCACCTATTGACTAACCTTCAGGGGGGGAATTATAGGTATAGTTTTACATTTGGAATTAATAAAGTTTAGTTTTATCCTTTTGTCAGCAAACATGAGGATTGACACGAGACAACCCATTAAAGAAGATTCAATTTTGGCTAAAATTATTCCAACATTATGAACATAAAAAAGGCTTCTCCCCTATGTGACGTCTCTGATGTTTATTAACAGTTGATTTGCAAGTAAAATATTTCCCACATTAAGAAAATGAAAAAGCTTTTCATCTGATGGCGATCAAGAAGAACTTTCTGGTTACAATATTCCCACATTAAAAGGAAAAAAGTTTCTCCCCTGTGTGAGTTCTCTGGTGACTAATCAGATGCGCTTTCCGGGTAAAACATTTCCCACATTCTAAACATGAAAAAGGCTTCTCCCCTGTGTGAGTTCTTTGGCGGATAAGAAAATGTGATTTATTGTTAAAACATTTCCCACATTCTAAACATGAAAAAGGCTTCTCCCCTGTGTGAGTTCTCTGGTGACTAATCAGATTCACTTTCTGGTTAAAACATTTCCCACATTCTGAACAGGAAAAAGGCTTCTCCCCTGTGTGAATTCTCTGGTGACTAATCAGTTGCGCTTTCCGGGTAAAACATTTCCCACATTCTAAACAGGAAAAAAGCTTCTCCCCTGAGTGAATTCTCTGGTGTGTAACAAGACTCCATTTCTGATTAAAAGATTTCCCACATTCTGAACATGAAAAAGGCTTCTCCCCTGTGTGATTTCTATGGTGAGTAACAAGCAGTGATTTATGTGCATAACAATTCCCCCATTCTGAACAGGAAAATGACTTCTTTCCTTTAGGAGCAGTTTGTTTTTTAATGCCTCTTTTGTGACTTTCATTTTCCTTAGTAGTCGGTAATGAATCAGAAGATGGGACCTGTTTCATAGGATCAGATGACAGATCTTTGCTGTGAATGGCTGATGCTATATCTGGAGTAACAGCAATCACTTCAGTTGTATCCTGTAGGATCTCAAGATCATCAGATTGAGAAGCTGAAGATGTCAGCTGTCCCTCTGATGTCCTGGTACAGTCATCTGCAAAGATGAAAAAATTATTTTTTAATAAAATATCCTTGAGTTTTATATTTTTGAACATTTCTACTTAAACTGTCCATAAAAATGGCAAGCTACAGTGCCTACAAGTAGTATTCAACCCCCTGCAGATTTAGCAGGTTTACACATTCGGAATTAACGTGGCATTGTGACATTTGGACTGTAGATCAGCCTGGAAGTGTGAAATCACTGCAGCAAAAAAGAATGTTATTTCTTTGTTTAATTTTTTTTTAAATTGTGAAAAGTTTATTCAGAGGGTCATTTATTATTCAACCCCTCAAACCACCAGAATTCTGTTTGGTTCCCCTAAAGTATTAAGAAGTATTTCAGGCACAAAGAACAATGAACTTCACATGTTTGGATTAATTATCTCTTTTTCCAGCCTTTTCTGACTATTTAAGACCCTCCCCAAACTTGTGAACAGCACTCATACATGGTCAACATGGGAAAGACAAAGGAGCATTCCAAGGCCATCAGAGACAAGATCGTGGAGGGTCACAAGGCTGGCAAGGGGTACAAAACCCTTTCCAAGGAGTTGGGCCTACCTGTTTCCACTGTTGGGAGCATCATCCGGAAGTGGAAGGCTTATGGAACTACTGTTAGCCTTCCACGGCCTGGACAGCCTTTGAAAGTTTCCTCCCGTGCCGAGGCCAGGCTTGTCCGAAGAGTCAAGGCTAACTCAAGGACAACAAGGAAGGAGCTCCGGGAAGATCTCATGGCAGTGGGGACATTGGTTTCAGTCAATACCATAAGTAACGTACTCCACCGCAATGGTCTCCGTTCCAGACGAGCCCGTAAGGTACCTTTACTTTCAAAGCGTCATGTCAAGGCTCGTCTACAGTTTGCTCATGTTCACTTGGAGGACTCTGAGACAGACTGGTTCAAGGTTCTCTGGTCTGATGAGACCAAGATCGAGATCTTTGGTGCCAACCACACACGTGACGTTTGGAGACTGGATGGCACTGCATACGACCCCAAGAATACCATCCCTACAGTCAAGCATGGTGGTGGCAGCATCATGCTGTGGGGCTGTTTCTCAGCCAAGGGGCCTGGCCATCTGGTCCACATCCATGGGAAGATGGATAGCACGGCCTACCTGGAGATTTTGGCCAAGAACCTCCGCTCCTCCATCAAGGATCTTAAGATGGGTCGTCATTTCATCTTTCAACAAGACAACGACCCAAAGCACACAGCCAAGAAAACCAAGGCCTGGTTCAAGAGGCAAAAAATCAAGGTGTTGGAGTGGCCTAGTCAGTCTCCTGACCTTAACCCAATTGAAAACTTGTGGAAGGAGCTCAAGATTAAAGTCCACATGAGACACCCAAAGAACCTAGATAACTTGGAGAAGATCTGCATGAAGGAGTGGGCCAAGATAACTCCAGAGACCTGTGCCGGCCTGATCAGGTCTTATAAAAGACGATTATTAGCTGTAATTGCAAACAAGGGTTATTCCACAAAATATTAAACCTAGGGGTTGAATAATAATTGACCCACACTTGTATGTTTAAAATTTATTAAAATTTAACTGAGCAACATAACTTTTTGGTTTGTAAGATTTATGCATCTGTTAATAAATCCTGCTCTTGTGTGAAGTTTGAAGACTCTAACTTATTTGCATCTTATCAAACCTGCTAAATCTGCAGGGGGTTGAATACTACTTGTAAGCACTGTATGTAAAAAACATTAATTATTTACCAAGACAATGACTGTTCACAGTCTAATAGAAAACCTTGCTGGATGAGCCAGTAGTGTGTGGTGTTCAACTGTTTGTTCATTCTGCCTCCCAAATATCGAATAAAAAGAAACCAATCAATGTCATGTAGGTGAAAATAATACCAATTCTCATCTCACAAAAACAAGTCCCCACTCAGGTCCATCATCTGTCAGTGGAAAAACAGAGGTTCCCACACTATTAGTGGCTCAAAGGCTGTTGAAAAGCAACAAGGTTTCCATAAGCCAATCCAGCAAAATCCGCTCTCACTTCGGAGTCTTGCAGTGTGCGCAAACAACATTTAGGATCCCTGTATTTAGCAATATTATAGTGAGAAGAACCCACTTAATTTGCGGTGTGTGTCTCCTGGAGCACAATCTGGGCACTATGTGCTGGGTAAGAAAATGGCAAATGTGTAATTTTCACTCCAACATCCACTGCGTGTTAATTTCTGGAAAGAGACTGAGGAGTCAAATTATTCACTCCTCCTACACACATGGTCAAAATTGTTGGTACCCCTCGTTTAATGACAGAAAAACCCACAATGGTCACAGAAATAACTTGAATCTGACAAAAGTAATAATAAATCAAAAAATCTATGAAAATGAAGAAATGAATGTCAGACATTGCTTTTCAGCCATGCTTCCACAGAATGAAAAAAAAAATTAATCTCATGAAATAGGCCTGGACAGAAACTATGGTACCCTTAACTTAACCGCTTCATGACTGCCAGCGGTAGATAAACATCAGCGCTAGCAGGGCTTTGTGCTGCGCCGACATTTGTCTATGGTCGGCGGTTTCGAACTGATCGGGAACCCCACGTATCTTATAACCAGGGCCGGCGTTAGGGGCAGGCAGACCAGGCCGCTGCCTAGGGCCCCCGTTCCCCCAGGGGTCCCCAGCTAGCGGCACATCACATAGCCGCTTTGAGGCCCGTGAGGCAGGGGGGCCCACCAGCGCTGACCCACCGCCACATTGAAATATACCGGCGTCTGCCGGTACAGTTCAAAGCAATGATGGGGGAGAGAGCGGCAGCTGATGCTCACTCTCCCATCCTTCCCTGCCTCTGACACTGCGGGTGCAGGCAGTGCAGAAGCAGCTGCTGAGACAGGAGCCAGGAGCAGCGCAGGCACGAGGAGAGGTGAGGATAGTGGGTTTTTTTTACTATAAAAGTGAATACTTGACTGTGAGGCCATTCTTGCGGGGAGATGTGGGCTGTGCTATATAAACTATGCGGGCTGTGCTATATACTATGAGGGCTGTGCTATATACTATGCGGGCGGTGCTATATACTATGCGGGCAGTGCTATGTACTTTTAGGACTGTGCTATATACTATGAGGGCTGTGCCATACACTATGTGGGCTGGGTTATATATGTGGGCTGGGTTATATACTATTGTGGGGTATATTATATTCTATGAGGGAGGCTGTGTTATATACTATGGGCGGTATATTTTATACTATGGGGGGCTGCATTATATACTATGGGGAGGAGGGCTGTATTATATTCTATGGGGGGCTACATTATATTCTATGGGGGCTGTATTAGATTTTATGAGGGAGGATTGCATCATACTCGTTGATGGGGCTACATTATATTCTATGGGGAGGTGGGCTGTATTATATTCTATGGGGGCTGTATTAGATTTTATGAGGGAGGATTGCATCATACTCGTTGATGGGGCTACATTATATTCTATGGGGAGGTGGGCTGTATTATATTCTATGGGGGGCTGTATTAGATTTTATGAGGGAGGATTGCATCATACTCGTTGATGGGGCTACATTATATTCTATGGGGAGGTGGGCTGTATTATATTCTATTCGGGGCTACATTATATTCTTTGGGGGACAGTATTATATTTATATTCTATGAGCGGTGATTGCATCATACTCTATGAGGGGGCTGCATTATACTCTGTGGGGTGGCTGCAAGAAAAAACGAAAAAAAGTGTACTAGTCCAAAGAGTTTTTTCAAAATAATGCACATATTTTATTGTTTAAAATTTCATACAAAACATTATTATGCTAAAAAAAAGACACAGGGGAAAGAACATGAGGGAATGATGGATAAGAAATGTGCAAAATATGCAGCTGTTGATTTAAAGGACACACCACCCCCTTGGAAAAGCAACCATGAGAGCTATGCTGTATATATCACAAGGGGAGAAAATATCTCAGTGCTATGGATAGAGCCAAATAACATGGACAACAATAATTAATAGACAAAGACCAACCCACATCTATAAGTGATTGCTATTATGCTAATATAGTGTATGGGCATGTGAACAGTATTACCTGTATATCCAATCAGGCTCAGCTACCAAGGATGATCCATGGCATAATAATGTTTTGTATGAAATTTTAATAAAATATGTACATTATTTTGAAAAGCGAAAAAAGTGGTTTGGTACCATGTTAGCCAGTAGAAAAAATATATAAAGTGCTCTCAGTGAGAGAAACAAAATAGGAATCTTGTGGGTATGATACCTTTTAATGGCTAACAAATAGTGAATGTTGTTACAAAGCAAGCTTTCGGGACTGCTTACGTCCCTTCCTCAGGCTGATATAACAAAATATTTGAAGAAACCTTTTTTATATACAGTTTAAAGCACATGCTGGTGTGATACATGGACATTTAAATAGACAATACAATCTCAATAAACAAATACTGAGCTTGAAGGGAAAATCCTTAATTAGGTAAGATTACATCAGAGGTGTGAAAATTCTGTGAGATCAAAGGGCTGTTTGAAGCAAGTAGCTCAGATATGGTAATAGGCCATAAAACCTTCTGACAAATTGAGTCCTGTGTGAATAGAATCAAAGATTGTAATGAATTTCTGCTCCCACACTCTCCTGTGTTTCTGTGATTTAAAATTGCCTTTTAAAATGACAACTTTCATATTGTTTATGTTGTGTCCTGGACCACAGAAATGTTTGGCCACAGGTAAATGGGTTTTTTTGTCTGTAATTGTATGACGATGAGACCTCATCCTTGCTCTCAGTCTCTGTCCTGTTTCTCCAACATAGAGGCCACCCACAGGACATATATTGCATAGAATTAAATACACCACATTGGAAGAGGAACATGTGAATGTCCCTGGGATCTTATAGTCCTGCTGTGTTGGGAATTCGGATTTTGTCTTTGGTCTCTATGTGAATGCAGGTTTTGCATCTTCTCCCATTGCAAGGATATGTTCCTCTTGGTGAATCTGAGGGCATTGAACTTCGGATAATGATGTTTCTTAGATTGGGAGGTTGTCTGTAACATAGCAAGGGGGGGTCTTTGAATAGTGTTTTTAACCGGTCATCCTTGTGTAGGATATGTTTGTGATATACAATGTCTGTGAGGTACGGGGTTTTGCCTACAAAAATATGATGTTTTCTGTTGTAACTTTCCAGAAAGATCCAGCACTATAGGACAATCCAGGCTGCTGGCACTGCAGCTTCACCCCTCCTCCCTTCACACACACAGAGCAGTGTCACCCCCCTCCTTTGCAGCCTGTGTTCACACTAGGAATAGGAGGCCCCCTGCTGTTACACCATTTGGCTTCTCTCAGCCTCAACTGAAAGGAAAAAAGTGCGGGAAAAAACTCTTTATTTGAAATCAGGAGTTAGAAGTAAACCTTTAAGAGCCTGCCCTGCGAAAGCCCTATAACATAGATATATAATAACCATATCTCTGTGATCCGAGCGGTCCTAGCTCCGCTAGTCACAGCACCTGCATGGAGGGCGACACATGCAGATGATTATCGGGAGCGCTCCAGGGATCCGGGGTCCCGATGCAGCTATTCTGTAAGTGATATCAGCCAATAACAACTTCTCCGACGATATTCGCTCATCTCTAGTAATAACAGCTCAAAGAAATTCACCGAACTTTTCATTAAGTTTAATAGTAAGACCCTATTAAATATTGAGCACCAGCGGGATGAAGCATTGACAGCGGCATGTAAAAGTGTGGGCGCCCCGGGTCAAAATGACCGTTATTGTGAGCAGTAGTAAGATGAAGATGAAATGATCTCTAAAAGGCCGAACCTCTAAGATCACACATGGCCTTTGTATTTTAGGCAAAAATAATAATAAAAAAATATATATAGACTTTTTTACAATTTCATAATTGCAAAAAGGAGAAAGGGGCGATGCAAAACTTTGGGCACCCTGGGAGATTTGTGTACTGAGATAATTTTGACGAAGATTTCACACCTTAATTAGCTTGTTAGGGTTATGGTGAGATCACATGGTGACCAGGAGCTACAGTCTGAGGAAAGGGCTAAAAAGCCTTCACTAGACCCCTGTACAGCTGTATAATGAGGCCCAGGCATTATAGTGAGGGGACAGGAGAGAGGGCCTGTTCCCAGGAGCTACAGTCTGAGGAAAGGGCTAAAAAGCCTTCACTAGACCCCTGTACAGCTGTATAATGAGGCCCAGGCTTTATAGTGAGGGGACAGGAGTGAGGGCCTGTGCCCAGGAGCTACAGTCTGAGGAAAGGACTAAAAAGCCTTCACTAGACCCCTGTACAGCTGTATAATGAGGCCCAGGCTTTATAGTGAAGGGACAGGAGTGAGGGCCTGTGCTCAGGAGCTACAGACTGAGGAAAGGGCTAAAAAGCCTTCACTAGACCCCTGTACAGCTGTATAATGAGGCCCAGGCTTTATAGTGAAGGGACAGGAGTGAGGGCCTGTGCCCAGGAGCTACAGACTGAGGAAAGGGCTAAAAAGCCTTCACTAGACCCCTGTACAGCTGTATAATGAGGCCCAGGCTTTATAGTGAAGGGACAGGAGTGAGGGCCTGTGCTCAGGAGCTACAGTCTGAGGAAAGGGCTAAAAAGCCTTCACTAGACCCCTGTACAGCTGTATAATGAGGCCCAGGCTTTATAGTGAAGGGACAGGAGTGAGGGTCTGTTCCCAGGAGCTACAGTCTGAGGAAAGGGCTAAAAAGCCTTCACTAGACCCCTGTACAGCTGTATAATGAGGCCCAGGCTTTATAGTGAGGGGACAGGAGAGAGGGCCTGTTCCCAGGAGCTACAGTCTGAGGAAAGGGCTAAAAAGCCTTCACTAGACCCCTGTACAGCTGTATAATGAGGCCCAGGCTTTATAGTGAGGGGACAGGAGTGAGGGCCTGTGCCCAGGAGCTACAGACTGAGGAAAGGGCTAAAAAGCCTTCACTAGACCCCTGTACAGCTGTATAATGAGGCCCAGGCTTTATAGTGAAGGGACAGGAGTGAGGGCCTGTGCCCAGGAGCTACAGTCTGAGGAAAGGGCTAAAAAGCCTTCACTAGACCCCTGTACAGCTGTATAATGAGGCACAGGCTTTATAGTGAAGGGACAGGAGTGAGGGCCTGTGCCCAGGAGCTACAGTCTGAGGAAAGGGCTAAAAAGCCTTCACTAGACCCCTGTACAGCTGTATAATGAGGCCCAGGCTTTATAGTGAGGGGACAGGAGTGAGGGCCTGTGCCCAGCAGTTACAGTCTGAGGAAAGGGCTAAAAAGCCTTCACTAGACCCCTGTACAGCTGTATAATGAGGCCCAGGCTTTATAGTGAAGGGACAGGAGTGAGGGCCTGTGCCCAGGAGCTACAGACTGAGGAAAGGGCTAAAAAGCCTTCACTAGACCCCTGTACAGCTGTATAATGAGGCCCAGGCTTTATAGTGAAGGGACAGGAGGGAGAAAAGTGGGGAAAGGAGCCAGAAGAGCCGGACTGCCCATCACTAACCTGCAGAGCCGCACTCCACATATATGGCTGCTCTGTGCACAGGACCTGTGATGAGGTCACAGGAGGGGAGGAGTCAGGGGTCACATGATCAGGGGCCTCAGTGTGTGCAGGACTCTGCTGTGCTGGTTGTCATGGTGCTGGATGAGGGGAAGTTTCTGTGTGGGGTCAGGTGGGGTTTACAGGGTGGATGTCGCAGAGCCGTGTGTGTACGAGGTGTACGGAGCGGAGCCGTGTGTGTACGAGGTGTAGGGAGCGGAGCCGCGTGTGTACGAGGTGTACGGAGCGGAGCCGTGTGTGTACGAGGTGTACGGAGCGGAGCCGTGTGTGTACGAGGTGTACGGAGCGGAGCCGTGTGTGTACGAGGTGTACGGAGCGGAGCCCTGTGTGTACGAGGTGTACGGAGCGGAGCCGTGTGTGTACGAGGTGTACGGAGCGGAGCCGTGTGTGTACGAGGTGTACGGAGCGGAGCCGTGTGTGTACGAGGTGTACGGAGCGGAGCCGTGTGTGTACGAGGTGTACGGAGCGGAGCCCTGTGTGTACGAGGTGTACGGAGCGGAGCCGTGTGTGTACGAGGTGTACGGAGGGGAGCCGTGTGTGTATGAGGTGTACGGAGCGGAGCCGTGTGTGTACGAGGTGTACGGAGCGGAGCCCTGTGTGTACGAGGTGTACGGAGCGGAGCCGTGTGTGTACGAGGTGTACGGAGGGGAGCCGTGTGTGTATGAGGTGTACGGAGCGGAGCCGTGTGTGTACGAGGTGTACGGAGCGGAGCCGCGTGTGTACGAGGTGTACGAAGCGGAGCCGCGTGTGTACGAGGTGTACAAAGCGGAGCCGCGTGTTTACGAGGTGTACGGAGCGGAGCCGCGTGTGTACGAGGTGTACGGAATGGAGCTGCGTGTGTACGAGGTGTACAGAGCGGAGCCGTGTGTGTACGAGGTGTACGGAGCGGAGCCGTGTGTGTACGAGGTGTACGGAGCGGAGCCGTGTGTGTAAGAGGTGTACGGAGCGGAGCCGTGTGTGTACGAGGTGTACGGAGCGGAGCCGTGTGTGTACGAGATGTACGGAGCGGAGCCGTGTGTGTACGAGGTGTACGGAGCGGAGCCGTGTGTGTACGAGGTGTACGGAGCGGAGCCGTGTGTGTACGAGGTGTACGGAGCGGAGCCGTGTGTGTACGAGGTGTACGGAGCGGAGCCGTGTGTGTACGAGGTGTACGGAGTGGAGCCGTGTGTGTACGAGGTGTACGGAGCGGAGCCGTGTGTGTACGAGATGTACGGAGCGGAGCCGTGTGTGTACAAGGTGTACGAAGCGGAGCCGTGTGTGTACGAGGTGTACGGAGCGGAGCCGTGTGTGTACGAGGTGTACGGAGCGGAGCCGTGTGTGTACGAGGTGTACGGAGCGGAGCCGTGTGTGTACGAGGTGTACGGAGCGGAGCCGTGTGTGTACGAGGTGTACGGAGCGGAGCCGTGTGTGTACGAGATGTACGGAGCGGAGCCGTGTGTGTACGAGGTGTACACAGCGGAGCCCTGTGTGTATGAGGTGTATGGAGCAGAGCCGTGTGTGTACGAGGTGTACGGAGGGGAGCCGTGTGTGTACGAGGTGTACGGAGCAGAGCCGTGTGTGTACGAGGTGTACGGAGCGGAGCCGTGTGTGTACGAGGTGTATGGAGCGGAGCCGTGTGTGTACGAGGTGTACGGAGCGGAGCCATGTGTACAAGGTGAAATGTTTTAGAATCAAATTTTTCTATTTCACATAGTAAAATGGAGCCACAGGTTACACAGAAATTTCTCCATAAACCTGAGGCCAGGAATGACTGCACACGGCCGGGCTCCAATGGGGAGAGTCACTGTTTTGCTTTTGGAGCACTAATTTGGCAGTCCTCCCTTGTGGGGCCAATTGTAAAGCCCCCGATGATTGTGGACAACATACAACCCCTAAAGTGACCCCATTTCAGACCCTGTACCCATCAGGCATCAGGGAAGTCATCTAAGGGTGTAATAGGCATTTTTATCTTACAGGCGTCACTGATTTCTTTACCACTTGCTGTGAAGATAATATTACATTTGTTCCGAGGTGCAGCGCGGGGTTCAGCTCAGGGACATCTGAGTGGGCTCCTAACTAGGTGTTATGGTGGTCCCTCACATGCCCTCTCAGCGCCTCCCTACTCACTATGGTGACTGCAGCTTCTCAGCATTTTGCTTCCATTTAACCTTGGGGGATTGGCCAGTCTCTACAGGGATTTAACCCTGCTGTGTCCTTCACAGATTAGGTTCCCCAGCCTATCCCGTGTCGGCAGGTCCTATAATAGGCAGCTCCACCATCCGCTCTCTGTTGGATGTTGGTTCCTAGGCAGTTCACTTTGCCTGTTGCACCTCACACTTGTGTCTCTGACCCACCAATCAGCTGAGGTAGTCTTGGGGACTACCCTGGAGTAGTTCCTGGTGTCTACCGGCTGTCCAGCCTATCCTCTCCACCAGTAGCTCTAGTGAAGACCTGGTGGACACCCAATTACACCTCTCTAGAGTAAGCCTGGCCGATGGTGCAGTGGGTCCACATCCACCAGTGTTACACCAAGTAACTGTGCACACCTCACAACTTTTGAAGAACAGAAAGAGGCACAGAGCATGTGGCGCGCATAGCAGCAAATTTTGGCCTCACCCTAATCCACGGCCATTTACCACTGCTTTCTCCCCCAGCAGGAGGAGTTGTCAGAGGGACGCTGGTAGTGAGGGAAATTCAGCAGACGCCTGAGACTGCAGGGCGTAGACCCAAATCCGGGACTGACCGCTGTATCCGGGACAGTTGGGACTGGAGATGAGCAGGTGGATTCATGGGTCTCTGGTCCAGCGTGCGTGGGACCTGGGGATTATTTTTTGTGCCGTCATTCACAGTCGTAGCCTCCAGAACGTTCTCCTCTTTATGTAGCGTCACTATACGACACCCGGCTTATTTGTGCCTGTAAGGCCGTGTTCACACATTGCAGAAATACGGTGTTTTTTGTTTTCTGCAGGATCCGCACCATCTACAATAACGATCTTCTCCCCCTTATTTGATGCGTTCTTGGTGCAGATGTGAAGCCGCGGTTTTAATGCGCTTTTTAGAGGACAGAAAAGCTTTGATTCTGCACTTAATAAAGTTTCTGCAGTTTTTTACCTGCGATTTTATTAGAGAGAAAAAAGCCCCAAATCCGCACAGATCAGCCGCGTGCCTTGGGCGCACAGCGGGCGCCTTTTATGGTAAAGTAGTTTTTATTAAGGATTTATTTACATAAATGGGGTAAAGAAAAAGGGGAGAGACCGATTATAAATACCCAGAAATACAGACAAGAACCAAACAACAGCAAAAAAGAGAAATGTAAAGTCATGAAAGAGGCAGAATAAAGGGGAGAAAGGGTTAAGGAGGAGTATGGGGAAGGAAAAATAGGGTTTGTTAACCCCTTGGAGACCTTGCCCTTTTTCGTTTTTGCGTTTCTGTTTTTCGCCCCCCTTCTTCCCACAGCCATAACTTTGTTTCCGTCAGTATGGCCATGTTAGGGCTTGTTTTTTGCGGGACAAGTTGTGCTTTGGAATAATAATAATCTTTATATAGCACCAACATATTCAGCAGAACTTTACAGTTTAAGGGTACATGCACACGCTGCGGAATCTGCTGCGGATTGATCAAAATACCTGCGGTTTTACCTGCGGATTGCTCTGCGGTTTTGCCCTGCGGTTTTACCATCTCCACAATGGAGGAGATAGGAAACCGCTGCGGAATCCACAGAAAGAATTAACATGTCAATTCTTTCTGCGGTTTAGAAACCACAGATAATCTGCGCGGAAAATTCCGCAGCATCTGCACTGCGGTTTCCATTTCCCATAGGGAATAATGTTACTGTACACCGCAGCAGAATCCGCAGCGTGTGCACACAGCCTAACAGCTTCAAAACACAAGTCATAAGTAGCAACGTTAACAATACAATAATTAAAGCAGAATCAGCCGCCCCTGCTGGTGAGAGCTTACAATCTGCAATGAGGTGGGGAGATACAGAGGACAGGGGGGTATTTACAATGAACGACATCATTGGTTTCACCATATCGTGTACTCAAAGATGGGAAAAAAAATTCCAAGGGCGATGAAATTGCAAACAAAGTGTAACTCCACAACGTTTTTTGGATTTTCTTTTTACCATATTCCCCAAATGCTAAGACTGCCCTGCCATTATGATTCTCCAGGTCATTACAGGTTCATAGACACCAAACAGGTCTCAGTTCTTTTTTATCTAAGTGGTGAAAAAAAATCCAAAATTTGTTGGGGAAAAAATATTGTGCCATTTTCTGAGGCCTGTAGCATCTCCATTTTTCATGATCTTGGGTTGGGTGAGGGCTTATTGTTTGCGCGCTGAGCTGATGTTGTTATTGATCCCATGTTGGTGCAGATACGATCTTTTGAACATCCGTTATTGCATTTTAATTCAATGTCGCGGTGACCAAAAAACCTTAATTCTGGCATTTTTACTTTTTTTCTCACTACACCGTCTAGTGATCGGGTTGTTCCTTTTTTTATTGATAGATCGGGCGATTCTGAAGGCAGCGATACCTAATTTGTGTATGTTTGGTTTTTCTATTGTTTTATTTTGAGTGGGGTGAAAGGGGGGGGGGATTTGAACTTTTATATTTTTTATATATTGGGGACTAGAAGCTGCCATAACTCGATCAGCTCTGCTACATACAGGCGATGATCAGATCACCTGTATGTAGCAGAATACCTCACTTGTACTGACGTGTGCTGGGAAAGATGCGGGCTCACCACCGGAGCCGACATCAAAGGGAGAGAAGCTACCTGCGCCGTACTAGTACAGTTGTGAAGGGGTTAAGGAAAATGGGGAAAAGGGAAAAATGAAAGGGATAGAAAGAAAATGAAAAAGATTGGTCTGCACAGGATAGGCCAGGAAAGGGGTTACAGGACACATGTAATACCTTATATATAAAACATTTAAGAGGCAGGAGGGGAAGAGAAGGAATGGGAAAGGCAAGGAAAGAAAAGGGGAGAAAGGAAGAACAGCTGTAACCAGGCGGAGAGACGAGAATCTAGAGGAATCCTGACTGTTACACCATGGAAGATACTGATTGTTGGAGTCTGATAGCGCCGCAGTTCTCATGAAATCTGCGCTCTCTGTGGTCTGAAGACCCTGCGGACCTCTGGGGCTTTGATGCATTTTCCCTTTATAGGCTTCTTCTGAAAAAAAACATATTAAGAAAAAAAATGTATGAAGAGAAAATCGCCATCACATTTAGGCTGTGTGCACACGCTGCGGATTTTGCTGCGGTTCCGCAGCGGTTTTGGCCGCTGCGGACCCGCAGCAGTTTTTGCTGCGGTGTACAGTACCATGATTCCCTATGGGAATCAAAAACCGCAATGCAGATGGTGCGGAATTTTCCGCGCGGATTATCTGCGGTTTTCAATCCGCAGAAAGAATTGACATGTCAATTCTTTCTGCGGATTCCCCTGCGGTTTGCCATCTCCTCCATTGAGGAGATGAAAAACCGCAGGGCAAAACCGCAGAGCAATCCGCAGGTAAAACCGCAGGTATTTTGACCTGCGGTTTCAACTGCGGATTTTACAAAATCCACGCGGATGAATCCGCACCTAATCCGCAGCGTGTGCACACAGCCTTATAAGCGCAGAATCAAAGCTTTTCTGTACTATTAAACAAGTGTTAAACGCGGCTTCATATCTGCCAAAAAACATCAAATATGGGGGAAAATGCAAAAAAGAAGAAACGCAGCAAACGCGCAATAATCAGGGAGGATTGTCACTACGTCATCTGGGTCAGACATTTACAGAAGAAAGAACGCAGCATTTACGCTACGTGTGAACACGTCCTCCGCATTACGCCATTTTGTTTCTCCCGTAATTTACCGATTCCTGTAAATAATCTGATCGCTGTGTTCTGCGGGTCATTACAGTTATATTGGCACAACTATGTCCGGGTTATTTACTGATTTGTGATGCTTATTATTTAAAAAAACACATTAAAAATGACATTTTTTTCATTATCAAGTGTTTTTCATTATTATTAGTAATTTTATAGGATGAAAAAATCTCTTATTCTCCTCTAGAATTCAGAAACATCCATTGTACACAGCAGTGTATTTCTATCAGAATAATCTGCCTGTAGTCAGAGCCTGGAATATAGATCAAGTGCACACAATCCTGCAGTCACTTCACCGGAGCTTGTGGCTCAGCAGCTTACAGTGCCTGTCAGTAATGTTGAGGCTGTGGGTTCAGGATCTGGGAGTGTAACATAGAAAAATACATTTTTGTAATTGCTTATTATTTTAAATACTTTTATAGGAACAAAAATATATATTTTTCTTCCCCTCAGTATACAGGCACCATAAAAAGCATTCTTATACACAATGTATTGCTATGGATATGTATACTCTGCTTCTGAGTTCATTGCCGGCAATATAGAGGTCAATATGACCAAATTCTCCCATCTCCAGCGTTGTGAGCTGTGGCTCACTGGTAAAGCAGCAGTAGCCTGTGGAGACTGAGATGGAAACTCATAGTCCTGGGGAGACCAATCACTGAAGGGAGAGGAAGTGAATATATAATCTAATTTATGCACTTAGCAGAGAAGCGGCCAATCCCTCCAAGCAGGAGGAGCTACAGGAGCAATGAAAATGTCGGAGAGAGGAATATAGAGGTTGGGAGAACAGCTGAGAGGGGACATGACAGTCCAGCTGAATCTGGGATGGTTGGGAGCTATGCAATTGAGATGCTGTTGTGTCTTAAAAAGGCGGTCCATGCTCAGAAATTCTAAGATGAGTAGCCAAAATTCCTCCAGAAACTCACTGCCAGTTATTGCAAGCGCTTGATTGCAGTTGTTGCTGCTAAGAGTGGCCCAACCAGTTATAAGGTTTAGGGGCAATCACTTTTTCACACAGGGCCTTGAAGGTTTGGATTTCTTTTTCCCTTTATAATAAAGATCTTCATTAAAAAACTGCATTTTGTGTTATCTTTGGCTAATATTTACATTTGTTTGGTGATCTGATACATGTAAGTGTGACAAACATGCCAAAGAATAGGAAATGTGTATGCATATGTCTATGTATACATATATACAGTGTGTGTATATATATGGTGATGGTGAGGAGGCAGGGAGGAGTTTGTGTGGAAAATGGAGAAGGCGTGCTAAGTGCTGGCTCACAGGCCACTGCAACGCATAACGGAGCTTGTAGTATTAGAGCGCAGTACGCCGGGGGACAAGAAGTGATTGATAAACATCAGAGCTGCATCTGGC
This sequence comes from Dendrobates tinctorius, assembly GCF_039654945.1. Lineage (NCBI taxonomy): Eukaryota > Metazoa > Chordata > Amphibia > Anura > Dendrobatidae > Dendrobates > Dendrobates tinctorius. The sequence continues at coordinate 3,371,448 of NW_027361989.1, read as the reverse complement.
AGACACCAAGTGATGCTATCTGCCTCATAAAGGTATATATTCCTATAATAAGAGTATGGATCCATTACTGGCACATAATAGTAAGATTAATGAATACAAAATTAAACGAATTAAGGTAGTGGATAATTTTAATATTTGGTACAGAAACCTTTGTTTGTAATTACAGAGGTCAGACATTTCCTGTAGTTCTTGACCAAGTTTGCACACACTGCAGCAGGGATTTTGGCCCATACTTCCATACAGATCTTCTCCTAATCCTTCAGGTTTCAGGGCTGTCGCTGGGCAACATTGATTTTAAGCTCCCTCCAAAGATTTTCTGTTGGGTTCAGGATTTGAGACTGGCTAGGCCACTCCAGGACCTTGAAATGCTTCTTAGTTCCTCTTGTGTGTTTTGGGTCATTGCCATGCTGGAAGACCCAGCCACGACCCATTTTCAATGTTCCAACTGAGGGAAGGAGGTGTTTGGCTAAAATCTCTCGATCCTTGACCCATCCATCCTCCCTTAAATACGGTGAAGTCATCTTGTCTGTTTTGCAGAAAGACACCCCTAAAGTATGATGTTTCCCCCCACCATGCTTCATGGTTGGAACGGTGTTCTTGGATTTGCACTCATCCTTCTTCTTCCTCCAAACATGGCGGGTGGTGATGATAGCAAAAATTTCTATTTTGGTCTTATCTGACCAAGTGACATTCTCCCTTGCCTCCTCTGGATCATCCAGATGGCCATTGGCAAACTTCTAATGGGCCTTGACATATGCTGGTGTGAGTAGCAGGACCTTGCGTGCCCGGAAAGATTTTAATCCATGATGGCATAGTGTGCCTGTAGCTCTATTACTGGCACCCCTGCATGGTGGGATGCCAGCTTACTCACTGCCTCAGACCCTCGGCACAATCCTCAGCGTTCTCCTGCTTCCTGGCTGTGTGAGCGCCGCAGCTCCAAGCGATGCACCTAGTACACACATGCGCGCACTCCCCCATTCTTAAAGGGGCAGAGCAAGTATATACTAAATACTCTTAGCTTGTTGCTCAGAGATGTTTAGTATAATTACTACACCTGGAAGATGGCTTCCAGCTAATTGCTGGGAGTCATCCTATATAAAAGACTCCCTCTCCCTTAGGGATTCACCATGCAACATGTAGAATCATTAGTCAGTAAGGTGTACTACTAGTGAGTTATGAGGTTCCCTGGTCCTGGTTTGGCTAGTGTCCTAAACCTGTATTCCTTGCCTCAGTGTGGCCAGTCCTGAATCCGTCATCCCCTGGTCCCAGAGCAGCCAGTGTCTGAAACTCATTCTGGTGTAGCAAGTCCTGTATCCATAGTCCCCTGGATCCAGAAAGGCCAGGGCCTGAATCTCATTCCCGGAGTGACCAGTGCTTGAAGCTTGTCCATGAGTGGCCAGTGGCTGAACATTGTCATCTGGTCTGTGTTCGGCCAAACCCTGTTCCAGTATCATCGACCAGAGTGTCTTAACCTTGCCCTAATCAGTGTCAGTAACCATTCTGTAGAGGTACCAGAACTTACTAGTCTGAAAAGAGACCTATCCCTATTCAGTGTCAGCGAACCTGACCCCTGGGGTCTGCAGCTGCAATACTGGGTTCTGCCCAGGAGTGGTACCTGGCTGCTACCTGCAGGTCAGTCTTTATCCACCAGTGAACACTAGGTAGCTGATTAGCTATGCACACTTCCTGAGCAGGCCCGGTCCTGTGATCCCAGCTTTCTTCAGGTCATTGACCCAGTCTTACCATGTAGTTCTGGGCTTTCTGACCTTTCTCAGAATCTTCCTTACCCCACGAGACGAGATCCTGCATGTAGCCCCAGAGCGAAGAAGACTGACAGTCAACTTGTGTTTCTTCCATTTTCTAATAATTTTGTCAACAATTGTTGCCTTTTCACCAAGCTGTTTGCCTATTGTGCTGCAGCCCACCCCAGCCTTGTGCAGGTCTGCAATTTTGTCCCTGGTGTCCTTAGACAGCTCTTTGGTCTTGGCCATGGTGGACAGATTGGCGTGTGACTGATTATCTGGAAAGGTGTCTTTTATGCAGATAAGTTCAAACTGGTCGCAATTAATACAGGTGAGAGCAGAGTAGAAGGGCTTTTTAAAGAAAAACTAACAGGTCTGAGAGAGTCTGAATTCTTGGTGGTTGGTCGGAGATCATATACTTATTTCATGCAATAACATGCAATTTCATTATTTTAAAATCATACAATGTGATTTTCTGCTTTTTTTATTTTTGGATTTTCTGTCACCGTTGAATTGTACCTGTGATAAATATTACAGACTTCTCCATTCTTTGTAGGAGGGAAAACTTGTAAAATCGGCAGCGTATCAAATACTTATTTTCCGCACTGTGTCAGGATCTTGGCTGTACATGTCCTTAAAGATTCATTTCTTACATTCGCATCAAGACATTTTTCAACCAAACTGTGAAGTCGTGAGCGATGAGCACGGTGAGAGATTCCACCAAGATATTGCACCTATGGAAAAAAGAGATCAGGGACAATGGAATCCATCAATGCTTGTAGATAACGTTGGACCATTGTAAGAGATTACCCGGTGCAGGAGTACAAGAGACAAGCAAAAAGAGCTGTCACTGAATGAGGGCCACAGTTCATAATGCAATTTCTGTGACTGTAATCTGTAATAGTGTTTAGATATGTCTTAGATATTGGAATTGCTGCTAAGCTTCCTCTAAGTATCAGACAATTGGCCTAACAAAATATCACGCATCTTTATATTTGCAGAAATAATGTTTCCGAGTCCTGAAACTTTTATGTATCAATAACATGTAGCAGTAAAAGGAAAACTTGTAGATATCGTAGAAACAAGGGACAAGTAAAATTGTCATTGTCAGCTCTGAATTCAGAAGGGGAGAATCAGGAGGACACGGCTCGTTTCATAACTCAACCGGACAGCTTTTATTGTAACCAATGAATTGTTATTAAATGTTAAACAGCTACAAGTCCTACAGTCAGCGCAGAGACCATAGAGTCGGTGATAGGGGCATCACATAGGACTTGTCTCCTAGAGAAAAGGAAAAACCAAGGAAAACTGAAGCACAAAAAATAGGGATCATACGAACTAAGGGGGGGTAAGAGGGAAAGGTAGACATTGCTCCATGAAACTTTAAGCTGATTTTCATCATGCGGTAATTATTTAGTTTCTAATGCAGCGTAATACAATAAATAAGAGGGGTGGTATTGTGTTTAACCCCTTTCTGACATCAGACGTACTATTCCATCCATGTGCCCTGGGCCAATTTGACCATTGACGGAATAGTATGTCTTGGCGATCGGCCGCGCACACGGGTGGTGTGCGGCCGATCGCGGCCGGGTGTCAGCTGATTCTCACAGCTGACGCCCTGCACTAAGTGCCAGGAGCAGTCACAGACCGCTCCCGGCATTTTAACCCCCAAAATACTGCAATTGAACACAATCACAACATTCCAGGAGCAGGCAGAGGGCTGACAGTCCCTCTGCCTTTGGATCGGAGACCCCACAACGTGACGCGAGGTCGCGATCACTGCCACGGTAACCTGATGTTGTCACGACCAGAGCTAAGAAACTTCCTGGTCATGCGCAGTGCAAGTCAGGCAGTCTCTCAGTGTCAGGGCACTGAGTGCAGCGCTGACAGCTTCTATAGCATGGGGATGCTGTTTCATCTGCCTGCCATAGAAGCGATCAGCCTGCAAAAAATGACTGTCCCATAGTGGGACAAAGTGTAAAAGATAGAATGAAATAAAAAAAACATGTAACTAATAGTAAAAATATTAAAAAAAAATAAAAAATAACAATAAAAGTCAATATTTATTCTAACATTAAATAAATATTTGAATTAAAAACAATCTAAACAGTAAAAGTACACATATTTGATACTGCCACGTTCATAATGACCCAACCTATAAAACTGTTCCACTAGGTAACCTCGTGTAAGGAGGCACCCTGGATTCCTTCTGCGGGCACTAAGCGCAGAATCTGTTTGCAGAGCCTGCACTCCTAGCGCTGTTAACCCATTCCTGTAGTCCTGCTTTATCCAGTCACATTAATCTAACTCCAACCAGATAGACTCCTGCTCCAGCCTCTATATTATACCAGCAGCATAGACTTTGCTACCACCTAAGCATATCTATTACCCTATCTATATCTTTTGCAGTTTTCTACCAAAAGAAACCAAAAAAAACTTGCTGATGAAGGTCTGTTGTTGGACCGAAAACGTTCATACGATATGAGTCTATGAAAAAGTCAAACGGCGCTCCTTCCCTTCCGAGCTCTACCATGCGCCCAAACAGTGGTTCCCCCCACATATCAGGTATCAGCGTACTCAGGACAAATTGCACAATAACTTTCGCAGTCCAAATTCTCCTGTTACCCTTGGGGAAAAAAATAATTGGATCTGAAGTAATGTTTTTATGAAAAAAAAGTTAAATGTTCATTTTTTTTAAAACATTCCAAAAATTCCTGTGAAGCACCAGAAGGGTTAATAAACTTCTGACATGTGGTTTTGAGCACCTTGAGGGGTGCAGTTTTCAAAATGGTATCACTTTTGGGTATTTTCTATCATATAGACCCCTCAAAGTGACTTCAAATTTGATGTGGTCCCTAAAAAAAAAAATGGTGTTGTAGAAATGAGAAATCGCTGGTCAACTTCTAACTTTTATAACTTCCTAACAAAAAAATTTTGGTTCCAAAATTGTGTTGATGTAAAGTAGACATGTGGGAAATGTTATTAAGTCTTTTGTGTGACATATCTGTGTGATTAATGGGCATGAAAATTCAAAATTGGAAAATTGCACAATTTTCCACCAAATTTCCATTTTTTTACAAATAAATGCAAGTCATGTCAAAGAAATTTTACCACTAACATGAAGTAAAATATGTCATGAGAAAACAATGTCAGAATCACCAGGATCCATGGAAGCGTTCCAGAGTTATTATCTCATAAAGGGACAGTGGTCAGAATTGTAAAAATTGGCCCGGGCATTAACGTGCAAACCACCCTTGGGGTAAAGGGGTTAATGGCTAACTGAAAAGATGGTAACACATTGCAAGCTTTCCAGACAATTCAGGTCTCTTCAGGCATAGAATAATACAAAATCTGAAGAATCACATAGCACAGACATAATGCAATAGGTAAGACAAATGACGTGAAGTAGAACTGTCATTATGGGAGAGGGATAAACAGTGGTGGTCATAAATATTGGAACAGTTCATAGATTAGGAGTGTGAAAGTTTTATTGTCCCCTGATAGGGGTCTGGTTCTGTGTTGTGATGCCCCACTAGGTCTGAGAAAATTCCTTAATTGATATAAAAAGACATGAATCCCTGCGACACATTCATTCCTGCATTGAGTGTCAAAGGCTGTCATGAGTTTATACTCCCAGATCCTTCTGTTTCTCTGAGATTTGAAGTTACCTTTTTAATACAAGTAATTTCATGTCCATGGTGCTGTGATCAGGGCTACAAAAATGTTTTGTCACACGTAGATCTATTCTTTTTTCTCTTATTGTGTAGTTGTGAGAATTCATCCTTGTTCTAAGTTTTTGCCCTGTCTCTCCCACATACAGACCCCCAGTTGGTACAAATAATTAAGTACACCACACTTTCATACCTTACACCACTCTTAATTATTTGTGGAGTTACAACATTTGACATTTGCCTGCATTTTTATATCTACACATGGTTTACACAAATTATATTTTCTTGTCTTAACTCTATACTATTTACCATTAGAAGCTGTGTATTTTTGTAATTATCTGTATGTATACATGATTGATTACCACTTCTGTCTCTGTAAAAACAATCCCCTTTAATCCCTTTCCGACATTTGGCATAAATGTATTCCAATTTCGGACTCCCTTCCTTTGATGTGGGCTCCATCACTGAGCCCACATCTTTTCCGGCACATGTCAGCTGTCAACTACTCCACCTGTGGCACGCACACAGAGATGGGGTAACAACAAGTGTAGGAAGATGACAGTCCATTGAGTCCATACAAGGTGCAAAGCCACTTGATCCGAGAATCACAACCTGGCTTCCCCAAACGTATCCATGGTTCAGCGATGGTCAATGGAGCAGATCTGTATTCTTCCAACCAAGGCTGAAAACCCCTAGGTTGTTTCCTATAGAATGAAAGATCCGTGACCTTCGTGATGGAGCCATGATGTAAATGGCTGCCGTCCTGTCTCTGGTCCTTTTGGGATGTATAGATGTCTTGGCAGAATCTCTCTAGCTGTTTCTCTCTCTGTCTCTTTATACAGAGGCCTGTAACCTATTTGTACACTTAACAAGTGTCCCTCATTCAGTATTTACATTAAGGGTAAGAATGGAGATGAGAACAAGTAGCATTACTTGATTATTTAAACTATTTGCATAGTTTTTCCCTCTCTGCTTTAGAAGTCAACAAACTGGCTCCATAACATAACGCATAATTAGCATATCAGCAAACATCACTAGTGATCAAGGATAAGCGCACAATAAAAGTCAATATCACTGGCTGACACAAACAAAAGTCTGTTTTCTTGACCAACTAGAAATCAACACTTAAATTTAAAGCCAACATACAGATAACATTCTATTATTCTTCGTTTGCTAAAAAATAGTCGTCTGGTTAATTAAGGAACAATGCTGTATGTCTTCACAATGCCAAAAGTAAAAAAAAAGTTTTTAAAAATATTAAAAAAATAAAAAAAAATATAAAAGTTCAAATTCCCCCTTTTGCCCCATTTAAAATAAAACAATAAAAAAATACATATTTGGTATTGCTGCATTCAGAATCACCCGATCTATCAACATAAAAAAAGAATTAACGTGATCACTAAACGGCGTAATGAGAAAAAACGTAAAACAATGCCAGAATTAAGTTTTTTGGTCGCCACACTATTGCATTAAAATACAATAACAGGCGATCAGAAGATCATATCTGCACCAAAATGGTATCATTAAAAACGTCAGCTCGGCCCACAAAATATAAGCCTTCACCCAACCCAAGATCATGAAAAATGAAGATGCGACGGGTATCGGAATATGGAGCAATTCTTTCATACTTTACCTAATGAAGAGGAGTTATTTTTAATGATAAATGTTTGTTTTGGGTCGTTTATTTTCTGTTGGTATTTGGTTTATTCTATAAAACTCCCATATAATATTCTCACCTTGAATTTATCCTATAAAACTCCCATATAATATTCTCACCTTGAATTTATCTTATAAAACTCCCATATAATATTCCATCCTTGAACACACGCCACGTGCATCATGCTTTTGTAAAATTTGTGAATAATATATATAGGTTCTCCTCGTCTGAGTTATTTTTGAAGGTCAACAAAATACGATTTTCCTGTAATTCATTTCTCACACTCTCGGTATAATAATGACTTTTCCCTGTGTGGGATTTTTGATGTTTAAAAAGGTTTTCGGTACCTGCTTTCTTGGGTGTCTTGAGGTTGTTATGTGATGTGAGCAGTGTGCCCAATCAGCGCTGACGTCACTGTCCCCACCTTCGGACAAATCAAGCATCATGAAGCCGTCAGAGAGCAGCCGCAGCCCTGGCCTCCTGTTCATGTTCAATATGTCTGAAGGAAGGAGCAGTGAAGCTGCCGCTGATTGGGTGCAGGGCTCGTGTGATGTGAGAACCTCACATAAGCCCCGGGACAGTGAGTCTCAACACCACTGAATTGGAGCCGGCACGCCAGCGGAGTATGAGTGTTTTTATTTTAATGAGGCCAAACATAAGGAATGAGTTCACTGAGAAAAAAATATATATAAACCGTGTTTTTTGGACTATAAGACACACCTAGGTTTAGAGGAAATTAGGAAAAAAAAATTTGAAGCAAAAAATGTGGTTAATTCTGTACTTAATATCCCTTATCCTGGTATATATGGTCCCCTCATCCCTATTCTGATACACATGGCCCCCTCATCCCTACCCTGGTATACATAGATCCCTCATCCCTATCCTAGTATGCATGGCCCCATCCTTATCCTAGTATGCAGGGTCCCATCCTATTGTGGCATGATTGGCCCCATCCCACTCATGGTATGCCGTGCCCCATCTCATCGTAGTATGCATGGCCCCATCCTTATCCTAGTATGCAGGGTCCCATCCTATTGTGGCATGATTGGCCCCATCCCGCTCCTGGTATGCAGTGCCCCATCTCATCGTAGTATGCATGGCCCCCATCCCTATCCTGGTATGCAGGGCCCCCATCTCTTCCTAGTATGCAGGGCACCATCACTATTCGGGTATGACTGGCCCCCCATTCCAGTCCTGGTATGCATAGCCCAATCCTTATAATTGGCCCCCATCCTGGTATCCATGGCCCCATCACAAAACATTAAAAAAAAAAAGCATTACACTTACCTACCCGGCGCTCCCTTGCTGAATCCTGCTCTGATACCAGCAACTGGTTCATGCTTGTAAGCAGCACATGGCAGTGACATAATGCATTGCTCACAAGCAGAGCACAGCTGCCGGAGTACTCGCCGTTAAAACTATATCAACATTATGAACATAAAAAAGGCTTCTCCCCTATGTGACATCTCTGATGTTTATTAACAGTTGATTTCCAAGTAAAATATTTCCCACATTAAGAAAATGAAAAAGGCTTCTCCTCTGTGTGACTGCTCTGATGTCTAACAAGATTCCCTTTCCGGTTAAAATATTTCCCACAATCTGAACAGGAAAAAGGCTTCTCCCCTGTGTGAGTTCTATGGTGAGTAACAAGCAGTGATTTACGTGCAAAACATTTCCCACATTCTGAACAGGAAAAAGGCTTCTCCCCTGTGTGACTGCTCTGATGTCTAACAAGATTCTCTTTCCGGATAAAATATTTCCCACAATCTGAACAGGAAAAAGGCTTCTCTCCTGTGTGAGTTCTATGGTGAGTAACAAGCAGTGATTTATGTGCAAAACATTTCCCACATTCTGAACAGGAAAAAGGCTTCTCTCCTGTGTGCGTTCTATGGTGTGTAACAAAATCTGATTTATGTGTAAAACATTTCCCACATTCTGAACAGGAAAAAGGCTTCTCTCCTGTGTGAATTCTCTGGTGTCTATCAAGAACCGATTTCTGATTAAAACATTTCCCACATTCTGAACAGGAAAAAGGCTTCTCTCCTGTGTGAGCTCTCTGGTGTCTATCAAGAACCGATTTCTGATTAAAACATTTCCCACATTCTGAACAGGAAAAAGGCTTTTCCCCTGTGTGAGTTCTATGGTGAGCAACAAGCAATGATTTACATGCAAAACATTTCCCACATTCTGAACATGAAAAAAGCTTCTTTGCTAAAGGAGCAGTTTGTTTTGTAATGCCTCTTTTGTGACTTTGATTTTCCTTATTAGTCAGTAATGAATCAGAAGATGGGACCTGTTTCATAGGATCAGATGACAGATCTTTGCTGTGAATGGATGATGGTATATCTGGAGTAATGGCATTCACTTCAGTTGTATCTTGTAGGATCTCAAGATCATCAGATTTAAAACTTGAAGATGTCAGCTGTCCCTCTGATCTCCTGGTACATTCATCTGCTAAGATAAGAAAAAAAAAATATTTTTAATAAAATATCCTTGAGTTTTATATTTTTGAACATTTCTACTTAAACTGTCCATAAAAATGGCAAGCTATGTAAAAAACTTTAATTATTTACCAAGACAATGACAGTTCACAGTCTAATAGAAAACCTTGTTGGATGAGCCAGTAGTGTGCGGTGTTCAACTGTTTGGTTTCTTTTTATTCAATATTTGGGAGGCAGAATGAACAATCAATGTTATGTAGGTGAAAATAATACCAATTCTCATCCCACAAAAACAAGTCCCCACTCAGGTCCATCATCTGTCAGTGGAAAAACAGAGGTTCCCACACTATTAGTGACTCAAAGGCTGCTGAAAAGTAACAGAGTTTCTATAAATCAATCCAGCAAAATCCGCTCTCCCTTCGGAGTCTTGCAGTGTGCGCAAACAACATCTAGGATCCCTGTATTTAGCAATATTATAGTGAGAAGAACCCACTTAATTTGTGGTGTGTGTCTCCTGGAGCACAATCTGGGCACTATGTGCTGGGTAAGAAAATGGCAAATGTGTAATTTTCACTCTCCAACATCCACTAAGTGTTAATTTCCGGGAAGTGGCCGTGGCGTCAAAATATTCATTCCTCCTACACACGTGGTCAAAATTGTTGGTACCCCTCGTTTAATGACAGAAAAACCCACAATGGTCACAGAAATAAGAATCTGACAAAAGCAATAATAAATAAAAAAAATCTATGAAAATGAGCAAATGAAAGTCAGACATTGCTTTTCAACCAGGTTTCCACAGAATTAAAAAAAAAATAAAACTCATGAAATAGGCCTGGATAGAAATGATTGTACCCTTAACTTAACCGCTTCGTGACCACCAACGTTAGATAAACGTCGGCGCTAGCAGGACTTTGTGCAGCGCGGACGTTTGTCTACGGTTGGCGGTTTTGTGCTCATCGGGACCCCACGTACCTTATAACTAGGGGATTCCACCGCACAACGCTTCCTGTGACCCTTGACCTCATTGAGATCTGATTTGTTCAGGTCCTGATGACATCAGCGTCACACCAGCCAATGAAACAAATCACTAGGAAAGTTTGCTGCAGCAATCAACTTTCCCGGGCGATCTGCCCCATAAAAACGCTGTTTCTCCTCAGATCTCCTGTCAGTGAGAGATTAGAGGAGAAACAGTGTTACAAGAGCTGCTGGGAACAGCTGTGTCAGTCAGCGATTGTGCTATAAAGTAAAAAAATACAAATAAGGCAGGTTAGGGTTAGTGCTATAGATAGGGTTAGTGTTGGGGCTAAAGTTAGGGTTTATCCTAAAGTTAGGATTAGGCTAAAGAATTAGGCTTTACTCAAATGTTTCCCCAATTATTTGGTCACGTCGTAGTTTTCAATTTCCGGTAAAAAAATAAAAATGAATAAAATGGTCCGTCAGTATTATAGTACAGAGGAGGCTTATACACTTTTATGTTCTGACAGTGAAGAAAGTGCAGTGTCAGATGGCGATGTGGATTTCGAGGGCTTTAGTAGCAGCGACAGTGATAGCTCAGAAATGAGCAGTGATTCTGGTCCATCCTCACACACAAGGACCAGTACAACAAGAAGGACAAATAGCGCTTCAGGAGAAATGTCTCCAACTCAGGGAACAATGCCCAGTACTAGCGCTGTCCCCAGTGCTCGTGAATTGGCGCACACCAATGTCCAAGGGGCTTTGCCTCTTGCTGTAGCATTTCCCAGATGGGAGGCTTCGGATTCGGCTTCTCCATTCATCCCTAATTTTAATGCCATTCCTGGTATAAATGTGGAGGTGGAAAATTTGGGACCAATTTTTTTTTTAATTTGTTTCTGACAGATAGCTTGCTAGAGCATATTGTCCTACAAATTTATATGCGTCCCAATTCATCAGCCAGAATCCACGATCCTATTATGCTAGGTCAAATTTATGGACACCAACTAATGTCCTAGAATTGAAAAAATTTTTAGGACTTACAGTCGCTATGGGGCTTGTTAAAAAAATGAGCATTCAGTCCTATTGGTCCAACCGCCCTGTTCAAGCAACCGCTATGTTTTCTGCCGTTCTTCCTAGGACCCGTTATCAAATGAGATTTTGGCATTTTAATGACAATAGTCAATGCCTGCCCAGAAATGTCCCAGAACATGACAGACTATTCAAAATCAGACCGATCATCGAAGACTTTACAGAAAAGTTCTTGTTCTTAAAGCTCTACACCCCAACAGAAAACATTTCCATTGATGAGTCCCTTGTAAAATTGAAAGGAAGACTGCACCTCAAGCAATTTATTCCTTCTAAGAGGGCAAGGTTCGGAATAAAGCTCTATAAAATGTGTGAGAGTTCAATCGGATACACATCAGCTTTTCACATTTATGAGGGGAAAGACAGCCAACTAAACCCACCAGGATGCCCTACTTATCTGGGGACATCTGGAAAAATGGTTTGGGAGCTGATAACTCCAATTTTACAAAAAGGCTACAATCTGTATGTTGACAACTACTACACCAGCATACCTCTATTTAAAAGTCTGGTTGAACATAACATAGGGGCTTGTGGGACCATTCACAAAAACTGTCAGAGGTCTCCACAATCATTGGTCAGCAAAAAGTTCTGAAAGGTGCAGTCAGGGGCTTTACACAATGGAGAGCTGCTTGTCCTTAAGTATAAGGATAAAAAAGATATGTTTATCCTGGGCTCGATCCACACAGATGCCACAAGGGCCACTGCAGACCAACGGGGATCCACTACTCCAAAACCTGTTTCTGACATTGACTACAACAAATATATGGGGTGTGGACCTTGCAGATCAGGTTCTACAGCCATACCAGGTATCAAGAAAATCATATATCTGGTATAAAAATTTAGTCATGTATTTGTTTCAGGTGGCCACATATAATTCTTTTGTGTTATACAAAAAAGCCGGAAATGCAGATACTTTCCTTGATTATCAGGAAAAGGTCACTGAAAATCTTGTTTTTGAAAATTTTGTCCCCACCAATCCTTTAGACTCTGAAGATGTCAGAAGACTCACTGAGCGACATTTTATTGCACTCATCCCAGTAACTGAACCAAGAAAGAACCCCCAGAGAAGATGTCGTGTATGTTCCTAGAGAGGAATGAGGCATGATCCCCGCTATTATTACCCACAATGCCCATCACTGCCAGCCTTATGCCTCCATGACGGCTTTACAATCTTCCACACAGAACCACGTTTTTGAACTGTCTTGACATTCAAGCATTTGGTTTATTTAGTGACAGACACATTTGAGTAGAGCTGACTTAACAATTTCCGGGGGTAGGTGGGGGGAGGTCTCCAGAGACACTGTCACGCTTAACGCTCCCGCTGGTCCCACGCTCGCCGCCTCCACCGCGCGCTCGGCTCCTGCCGCGTCCTCCTCTGGCTCCACGCTGCCCGTGGCCTCCGAGCGCGCCCGCCGTTCCAGCGCGCCCCTGCAGCCGGCGTGCACCCGCCGGCACTCCAGCCTCTTGCCCCGCAGTCAGCCCGACTGCTCTGCTCGGGGCGCACGCGCAGCTCACACCCCGGGTCTCAGCACTGGCTAGCCGGTTCTCTCTCCGCCCCCATGACCCTGCTGATCCGACTCGGAACTCATATCCCTATAAAAGGCAGCCTCTCCTCTGGATCGCTGCCTGATGGTATTCCATGACAGACTCTCGGGTCCACCTAAATCCTGCCTAGCACCCAGCCTTGCTTTAGCATACCGCCTTGCTTCACTAGCTGAACTCTCACCGCCTTTGCATTTTCTTCCAGAGCCGGCCGGTCCAGTCCGTTCCTGCCTCCTCCCGTGTGTGCCTCTTCTGTCTGTCCCTGCCTGCTCCTGTGCCCCGGTCATCCTCTCCATTTAGCCCTGCAGCCGTTCTTCCTGTGTCCTTCGGACGGTCCTGTCTGCATTTCATCCCGGTGACTGACGGTCTACTCCTCCAGTTGTCCCCCAGGTATCAGCTTCCGCGGCGATAGTCTCCTCCGGGCCTGCCCCAAACGCTCCCTGTATAGGGGTGGTACACCTGGCCCGCTCGCCCGGGGGTAGGTTCGTCGTCGCGGTCCTGTGGGTTCACCCTTGGAGTCCTTCCAGCCTCACAGAACGATCAGGCCATGGACCCCGCTGGTACCCCGACCCAGAAGGAACTTTTGTTCCTACGGGAGGATCATGCCCTTCCTCAAGACAATGGAGTCCCGCCTCTCGTCGTTGCAGGCCTCGGATCCAGGGAGTGCCAGCCAGATCGCCGGTCTCCAACAGGAGCTTGCCCAGCAGCGTGACACTCAGGCTCACATCCTGAATTACATGGCCTCGGTGGATAACCGCCTGCTTGCCCTCCAGACCGCGGCCGCAGCCCCGGCACAGCCTGCGGTTCCGCTCCCATCTCCTCGTTTGGCTAAACCCCCGCGATACAGTGGCGACCCCAAAATGTGTAGAGGGTTTTTAAATCAGTGCCAGCTACACTTTGAATTGCTGCCACACCAGTATCCCACCGATCGAGCCAAGGTGGCGTTTATTGTGTCCCATTTAGAAGGAGAGGCCCTAGCTTGGGTTAACCCCCTCTGGGAACGAGATGACCCATTAGTTGCTCAACTCTCCTCTTTCCTGGACACCTTTCGTAAGGTGTTTGATGAGCCGGGCCGCCTGGCCTCTTCCACAGAATCTCTGTTCAATCTGCACCAGGGCGCGCTCTCGGTAGGTCAGTACGCCATTCGGTTTCGCACCCTGTCCTCAGAGTTGGGCTGGAACAATGAGGCCTTGGTGGGAGCCTTTTGGCGGGGTCTCTCAGGTCGAATCAAGGATGAGTTGGCGGGTCGTGATACTCCCACCTCTCTGGAGGACCTGATCTCTTTGGCCACCCGCATCGACCTACGCTTTCAGGAACGATCTCGAGAGCTCGCCAGAGAGAGAAGGCCTTCTCGCGCTCCACCGGCTGCCCATAGTCCACCCCGTTCCCGCCCAATGTCAGCTTCCTCGGTCCCGGTACCGGAACCCATGCAAGTGGATCGCCTCAAACCGGTAGAGGAGCGTCGGAGAGAAAGGGTCGAACAGAGGCTCTGTTTCTATTGTGGGAGTGCGTCTCACTTTCTTCGTTCTTGCCCCATTCGTCTGGGAAACGCCTCCACCTAGGACAGGTAAGAGAGGCCTCCCTAGGTAATTGTGACTCCTCTCTACCCTTGACTCTTTCTGTCCTTTTGCATCTAGGTACTAAGCGTTTTTCTGAATGGGCCTATATTGATTCTGGGGCAGCCGGTAACTTCATCCAACTTGAGGCGGTTAGGAGACTTCGGATTCCTGTCAGATCCCTGGAGACCCCTCGGCAGATTGCGTCGGTCGACGGCCAACCCCTCCGGGAGTCCGTTACTCAGGTCACTGAAGAAGAAGTGGAACTTCAGGTCGGAGCCTTGCACCGGGAGAAGATTGTATTTTACGTGCTGCCTTCTTTATCCCATACCATTCTTTTGGGCCTTCCCTGGCTAAGAACACACAAACCTATCCTGGACTGGCGTTCTGGAGACATCCTGCGGTGGGGCCAACCTTGCCAAAATAAGTGTCTGCTCACCGTACAGCCGCAAGATTCCTCACGTTCTAGGTTGACGTCTACCGAGCTACCTTCCGCCTATTGGGCCTTTTTGGACGTCTTTGACAAGAAGGAAGCAGAGACCCTGCCTCAACATCGTCCATATGACTGCCCCATCAACCTTGTCTCCGGTTCCACGCCGCCTCGTGGTCGAATCTACCCGCTGTCCCCTTCCGAGACTCAGGCTATGTCTGAATACGTCCAGGAAAATCTGGCCAAAGGCTTTATTCACAAGTCGCCCTCACCCGCGGGAGCCGGATTCTTTTTTGTCAAGAAGAAGGATGGGTCCTTTCGTCCCTGTATAGACTATAGATGTCTCAATGATATCACCATTAAGAACAAATACCCCCTTCCTCTTATTCCGGAGCTATTTGACCGTCTACGGGGTGCAAGGATCTTCACGAAATTAGATCTTCGGGGGCCTACAATCTGGTCCGGATCCGCTCTGGCGATGAATGGAAGACCGCCTTCAACACCCGAGACGGCCACTATGAGTACCTGGTTATGCCCTTCGGCTTGTGCAATGCCCCCGCAGTGTTCCAATAATTTGTTAATGACATATTCCGAGACCTTCTCTATGTCTGCGTGGTGGTTTACTTGGACGACATCCTGGTGTTTTCCCCGGATCTGTCTACGCACAGAAAAGATGTACGCCAAGTCCTACTTCGTCTGAGAAAACATCATCTCTATGCCAAGCTTGAAAAATGCGCCTTCGAACAGTCGTCACTGCTGTTCTTGGGTTACATCATTTCCAACTCTGGCTTGTGCATGGACCCTGGAAAAGTGACCGCCGTACTCAATTGGCCGCGTCCCCAGGGAATCAAGGCAATCCAGCGGTTCCTGGGATTTGCCAACTATTACCGGCAGTTTATTCCACACTTTTCCGCTCTGACCGCTTCAATCTCCGCTTTGATCCATAAGGGAGCCGATCCTCACCACTGGTCTACCGAAGCCGAGAACGGCTTCCGAACCTTGAGGCAAGCCTTTGCCACAGCTCCCGTGCTACACCGTCCAGAGGCTAACAAGCCATTCACACGCGAGGTGGATGCCTCTGCCACCGGAGCCGGTGCGGTTCTCTCTCAGAGATCTCCTTCCGGACGGTTGGTCACCTGCAGCTTTTTCTAAAAGACGTTCTCCCCTCCAGAGAGAAACTATACCATCGGAGACAGAGAACTGCTCGCCATTAAGCTAGCCTTGGAGGAGTGGCGATATCTTCTGGAAGGAGCCGTACACCCACTCCAGATCTTCACTGACCACAAGAATCTAGCATATATTCAGTCTGCACATAGGCTTAACCCTCGGCAGGCCAGATGGGCGCTATTCTTTACCCGGTTCGATTTTGAGCTCCATTTTCGTCCTGGTGATAAGAACCTCAAAGCGGATGCCTTATCCCGATCCTTTCTGGTCTCTGATAAAGAGGAGGAGCCTTCACACATAGTGGAGCCTAGCAAGCTTATCGTAGTCGCTCCTGTTAACCTGACTTCCTTACCTCCCGGCAAGACTTTTGTCCAAGACAACGACAGGAGGCGAGTTCTACATTGGGGTCATGCCACCAAGTTAGCCGGCCACGTCGGTCTCAAGAAAATGCTCTCCCTCATCTCTCGCTTTTATTGGTGGCCCTCCCTGCCTCAAGATGTCCAAAGTTTCATCGCCTCTTGCCTGTCTTGTGCCAAGAACAAGGTTCCCCGGCAGCGACCCTCTGGTCTCTTGCACCCACTTCCGGTTCCCTCGGCCCCGTGGCAACACATTGCGATGGATTTTATTACGGATCTGCCTCAGTCCTCGGGCCACACCGTCATTTTTGTGGTCGTGGACCGCTTCTCTAAGATGGCCCACTTCAGCCCTCTACCAGGATTACCTTCCGCTCTCGAACTGGCGAGAATTTTCATATCTCATATCTTCCGGATCCATGGCTTCCCCAAGCACATTGTCTCGGACAGAGGGGTTCAGTTTACCTCGCGATTCTGGAGGGCCCTATGCAAGATGATGGAAGTAACGCTGGACTTTTCCTCCGCTTACCATCCTCAATCTAATGGTCAAACGGAGCGTACGAACCAAACTCTCGTGACGTATCTCCGACATTTTTCCAACGCCCACCAGAACGATTGGTCCAGCTTGCTCCCTTGGGCTGAGTTCGCTTACAACAACCATCCCAGCGAATCCTCCACCAAATCACCCTTCTTTATTGTCTACGGGCAACATCCTGGTGTACCTCTGCCGGTACTCCCGGCCTCGGGTGTGCCGGCAGCCGATCTTCTGACCGAGGAGTTCTCCAGGGTCTGGCAGGAGACCAAAACCGCACTTGAACGAGCACGTGACAGATTCAAGAGACATGCCGACAAAAGACGCCTAGATTCTCCGTTGTACCATCCTGGGGATAAAGTTTGGCTATCCTCAAAATTTGTCCATCTCAAAATTCCCTCTTATAAACTGGGCCCGCGGTACATCGGTCCTTTTGAGATTTTAGCCCGTATCAATGATGTTGCCTACAAGTTAAGACTCCCCGCTTCGCTACGGATTCCTAACTCGTTCCATGTGTCCCTCTTGAAACCGGTCGTACTCAATCAGTTCCATGCTTCTGCTGGCCGTGCCCCCGTGCCCGTCTCCACTCAGGATATTTTTGAGGTTAAGGAAATTCTTGCCATGAAAAGGTCTAGAGGTAAAACCCTTTTCTTAATTGACTGGAAGGGTTTTGGTCCAGAGGAGAACATTCAAGCCCCTCAAATTTTAGCTAAGTTCCTTTCCGACCTTAAGAGGAGGGGGCGTAAGAGGGGGGTACTGTCACGCTTACCGCTCCCGCTCCCGCTGGTCCCACGCTCGCAGCCTCCACCGCGCGCTCGGCTCCTGCCGCGTCCTCCTCTGGCTCCACACTGCCCGTGGCCTCCGGGCGCGCCCGCCGTTCCAGCACGCCCCTGCAGCGGGCGCGCGCCCGCCGGCACTCCAGCCTCTTGCGCCGCAGTCAGCCTGACTGCTCTGCCCGGGCGCACGTGCAGCTCACACCCCGGGTCTCAGCACTGGCTAGCCGGTTCTTTCTCCGCCCCCATGACCCTGCTGATCCGACCCGGAACTCATGTCCCTATAAAAGGCACCCTCTCCTCTGGATCGCTGCCTGATCGTCTATGGTATTCCATGACAGACTCTCGGGTCCACCTAAATCCTGCCTAGCACCCAGCCTTGCCTTAGCATATCGCCTTGCTTCACTAGCTGAACTCTCACCGCCTTTGCATTTTCTTCCAGAGCCGGCCGGTCCAGTCCGTTCCTGCCTCCTCCCGTGTGTGCCTCTTCTGTCTGTCCCTGCCTGCTCCTGTGCCCCGGTCATCCTCTCTATTTAGCCCTGCAGCCGTTCTTCCTGTGTCCTTCGGACGGTCCTGTCTGCATTTCATCCCGGTGACTGACGGTCTACTCCTCCAGTTGTCCCCAAGGTATCAGCTTTCGCGGCGATAGTCTCCTCCAGGCCTGCCCCAAACGCTCCCTGTATAGGGGGTGGTACACCTGACCTGCTCACCCAGGGGTAGGTTCGTCGTCGCGGTCCTGTGGGTTCACCCTTGGAGTCCTTCCAGCCTCACAGACACAAGCTGGGCACGATATATTGGGCACTACAATGACATTTTTGCAATTTTTTCTCTGAAACTTCTACGAGTTTCTGGAAATCATCCATGTAGTGACAATGGTCACTATATCCATAGATGAATTCCCAGAGGGGTGTCATTTCCAAAATGGGGTCACTTCAGGAGGGAATTCATCTCTGGGTGTAGTGACCATTTACCTATCTACCTATTTTCCAATGTAAAATCTGGGGTTAAAACAACATTTTAATTGTAAAAATGTAATTATTTCTTCTTCACTGCCCAATGGTATAATTTCCTATGGAACAGCTGTGGTGTCAGTATGCTCACTACACCACTAGAAGAATTCATTCAGGGAAGTATTTGGTAAAATGCGGTCACTTTTGGGGCTTATGCTGTTCTGGCACCTCAGGGGCTCTGACAATGTGACATGTCACCCACAAACAATTCCAGCAAAATCTGCTCTCCAATATGGCGCTCCTTCCCTTCCAAGTTCTGCCATGCGCCCAAGCAGTAGTATTCTCCCACATATGGGATATCGGCGAGCTTAGGAGAAATTGCACAACAAATTGTATGGAGCAATTTCTCCTGTTACCCTTATGAAAATGCAAAATATGGAGCTAAAAAGATTTGTGAAAAATCTTATTTTTTTTTTTATTTGCATGGCGTCATGTTATAAACGTCTGTGAAGCACCTGTGGGTTCAAGGTGCTCAATATACATCTGGATAAGTTCCCTAAGGGGTCTAGTTTAAAAAATGGGGTCCCTTTTTGGGAGTTTCTACTGTTTAGGCACATCAGGGGCTCGACAAACACGACATGGCAACCGCTAATTATTCCAGCATATTTTACATTCAAAAAGTCAAATGGCACTCCTTCCCTTCCGAGCCCTGCCGTGCCCTAACAACAGATTTCCCCCACATATGGGGTATCGGCATGCTCAGGAGAAATTGCAAAACAAAATGTATCGTCCATTTTCTCCTGTTACCTTGGCGAAAGTAAAAAATAATTAGGTCTAAGTGAAAATTTTTGTGAAAGAAAAGTAAATGTTTATTTTTTCCTTCCACATTCCATTCATTCCTGTGAAGCACCTGAAGGGTTAATAAACTTCTTGAATGTGGTTTTGAGCTCCTTGACGGGTGCACTCTTTAGAATGGTGTCACTTTTGTGTATTTTCTGTCATATTGACCCCCAAACTCACTTCAAATGTGAGGTGGTCCCTAAAAAATGGTTTTGTAAATTTTGTTGTAAAAATGAGAAATCGCTGTTTAACTTTTAACCCTTATAACTTCCTAACAATAAAATTTGATATAGTTGATATAGAGGCTACTGTGCAGGCGCCGCCATTGCCGGTGACATTGTGCTGGATGTAATTTTTTTCTAAGCCTCACAATAGCCACAATATTATAGGCATTATCAACAATAATATCAATGCTATTATATGCATTATGTAATAATGGGGGGCAGGTCAGTGAGGGGTCAGCGACCTGTCATAAGCCAATACAGAGGAATATGTAATCAGAGCACCACATAAAGCCCCGCCCACAGCCCCACCCACAGCCCCGCCCCAGAGCACGAGAATCTCATTAACTGAAAACTACAAATACAGATTACACAACAGTAAACCAGAGTTGCCCTCATTTATGGTGGACCATTGGAGCTACTATGGATCCTGAGCAGAAGATTAGAGAAAATAATATTGCTCCCCATTTCAGGAGAGACTGTGCAGTAATCTGAATTCCTTAGGATCAAAAACAATGTAATTGGCTGTAAGTTCTATAGAAAAGGGCTTTCAATGCCCAAAGTCATTTGAACAGTTTTGGTTGGAGGAGAATGTTGTGGTCTAGAGGCAAAATGGTGATCATGGTAATACGGCCGGACTACACCACCGATAAAGCAGCCACAGCCGGTGACTGAGAGGAATCTGTGACTTCTCTGCATTCAGTGGTTACTACTCACCTGGGTAGTCATATGTGGGAATCTCCTCTTTACACCACTCATCACCCCTCACATATGTCTCTGTAGTATTAATATGGGTCAGATCTTCACCCTGAAACAAATATTGTAAAAGTCACAGACAGATAGAGAAGTCCCATCTATGATCAGCTCTAATCCTGCCATCTCCACCGTTCTCATTACACAAATATAAAACATATAATACTGGTGGATAAAACAAGACTGAGCACAAGACCTTCACAGCCGTCTACACATCATAGGGGAGATCTCCTGACACCTTCTCTCCATCTACCTGAGGATCCTGAGGAGCACTGGGATCTTCTTGGTTACAGTCCTGTGGAAGAAGAGGACGGGGACATCTCTCTGGTGTTGTCCTCTCACTGGACAGATCTGGAGGAAACACATACAGGGACTGAATTCATTCTCTACATACAGATAATTATAGGCCGTGTGTATTTAGTCCTGTCTATTACCTGGTGATGTGAGGGGCTGGGGAACCTCCATTATGATGTCCTTGTAGAGATCTCTGTGTCCTTCTAAATACTCCCACTCCTCCATGGAGAAATAGACAGCGACATCCTGACACCTTATAGGAACCTGACACATACAATGATACCGTCATCCCCCCGATCCCTTCATAGTGTTACTGTATAATGTCCCAGCATTCTCAGCAGTGTCACCTCTCCAGTCAGCAGCTCAATCATCTTGTAGATGAGTTCTAGGATCTTCTGGTCATTGATGTCCTCATGGATCAGGGGGTGAGGTGGAGGCCCCGTGATTGGGCTCACGGGTCTTCCCCATCCCTCAGACACAGGGTCCTGACAGCGATCACTAGAGGTCTTCTTCACCACTGTGTAATCCTGGTTATGGAGAGACATTAATAAATCTCACTACAGACATTTCCAGAGTCGTCACCTCTCCAGTTCTGTCCATCTGTTATTCCCATAGATAAGAATGATGTAATGTGACGTCATCAGAATCTCTCACCTCTCCAGTGAGATGGAAGAGGATCTCTAGGGTGAGGTGTAACATCCTCTCCGCCATCTTGTCTCTGTCCATATCCATCCTTGATGGGTAAATCAGGAAAATTCTCTTCTGTAGAAGATCTTCACTGAGAGGATCCGATATTGTAGAGACCTGAATGAGAATAAGATGATCCGATGTAACATCATAAGAATCCTGTGTAATAATACAATTACTGGAGATAATAAGGGAAACATATGAGGAGATTTATTATCTTACAGGGTTTAGTTTTCTCCCCTGACATCTACTAATAAAACCTATATATTTAGGCCACAGACAACAAGCAGTTTCCTCCTCGGAGTCGGCAGCTGAACACGTTCCTCATAGACTCATCTTCCATAACGCTAATTCTCCTCTCATTACCGACACTGGAATCGGCATTAGCAATACTGCAGGAGAGATTCATTACATGCGACATGAGAAATAACTCCTTCATGGTGAGGACGACATCTTCATCTTCTACTACGGCTCTAGAGACAGATTTGGCCAGAGTCGGTCACTGCCTCCATCCCCACCGGCCGTCTATATGAAGGTTTCCCGTCTTCCCCGCACTGGAATCTTCTCTCACGTTAGATCTCAGCTCTGAGTCACACACAGAAGTTTGAGGCTTTTAGAAAAGATTTTTAGTTTCCACAAACACAACGGACAGAAATGATCTGATCCCAAAGTCTCCATGTACAGTGATTTATGGGGTTTATTTCTGCCTTAGGCTTTCCCATATTACAAGAAAAACTCCAGAAAAAGCCGATATTAACACCTTTCCTACATTAGATGTACTATTCCGTCCATGTGACCTGGGACCTAAGTCCCAAGGACGGGATAGTACGTCTAGCGCGATCAGCTGCACTCACGGGGGGAACGCAGCTGATCGCGGCCGGGTGTCAGCTGATTATCACAGCTGACACCCAACACTATGTGTCAGGGGCGGTCACGAACTGCCCCGACACGTTAACTCCTGGCACACTGCGATCAAACACGATCGCAGTGTATCGGGGGTTTAGGGAAGCATCGGCAGGGAGGAGGCTCCCTCCGTGCTTCCCTGAGACCCCCACAGCAGCGCGATGTGCAGCACTGCTGCGTGGGGCTCCTTCCCTGCAGGTCCCCGAATCCAAAATGGCGGCAGGGACCTTCGGGGGCCTGCAGGGAGGCGGCTTCCTCATGCCTGCAAAGCACCAGCAAGAGGAAGACTGCAGCACTGCCTGTGACAGATCGCTGATCTCTCACAACGATCTGTGATGTGACAGATCAGCGATCTGTCACATGACATTTATGTCCCCCCTGGGACAAAGTAATAAAGTAAAAAAAAAAAAAAAAAGTTTAAAAATAATTTATAAAAAAATCACTAAATAAATTTAAAAAATATATATACATATATTCCCTAATAAATTCATTTTTTGAAAAAAAATAAATAAATAAAAGTACACATATTTGGTAACGCTGCATCCGTAACGATCCTCCCTATAAAACTGTCCCACTAATTAACCTCTTTGTTGAACCTCTTAAATAAAAATAACAAATGAAGCAAAAAATAATGCTTTATCATCATACCGCCGAACAAAAAGTGCAATAACGCGCGATCAAAAAGACGGATATAAATAACCATGATACCGCTGAAAACGTCATCTTGTCCCGCAAAAAACGAGCTGCCATACAGCATCATCCGCAAAAAAATTAAAAAGTTATAGCTCACAGAATAATTATTTTTTATATAAAATTGTTTTCAGTGCATAAAAGCGCCAAAACATAAAAAAAGAGATAAATGAGGAATCGCTGTAACCGTACTGACCCGAAGAATAAAACCGCTTTATCAATTTTACAGCACGCGGAACGGTGCAAACGCACCCCCCAAAAAAAATACATGAAACGTTGGTTTTTGTTAATTCTGTGTCCCAAAAATCGGAATAAAAAGCGATCAAAAAATGTCACGTGCCCGAAAATGGTACCAATAAAAACGTCAACTTGTCCCGCAAAACATAAGACCTCACATGACTCGGTGTGTCAAAATATGGAAAAATTATAGCTCTCAATATGTGGTGATTCATAAATAATTTTTACAATAAAAAGCGTCTTTAAGCGTGTGACAGCCGCCAAACATAAAAACCGCCATAAATAGTAAATCAAACCCCCCGTTATCACCCCCTTAGTAAGGGAAAAATAATAAAATAAAAGAAAAATATTTCCATTTTCCCATTAGGGCTAGGGTTAGGGCTGAGATTAGGGTTAGGGGTGTGTTGGGGTTAGGATTGGAGTTAGAATAGGGGGGTTTCCACTGTTTTGGTACATCAGGTGCTCTCCAAATGCAACATGGCGTCCGATCTCAATTCTAGCCAAAAAGGTCAAATGGCGCTGCTTCCCTTCCGAGCTCTGCCATGCGCCCAAATAGTGGTTTACCCCCACATATGGGGTATCAGCGTACTCAAGACAAATTGCACAATAACTTTTAGGGTCCTGTTGCTCTTGGGAAAATAAAAATTGGGGTAAAAAGATCATTTTTGTGGAAAAAATATGATTAATTGTACGGCTGTACTTTATAAACTTCAGTGAAGCCCTTGGGGGTTCAAAGTGCTTACCACATAGATACGCTTCTTGGCGGGTGTAGTTTCCAAAATGGGGTCACTTGTGGGGGGTTTCCTCTGTTTAGGTACATCAGGGGCTCTCCAAACGTGACATGACGTCCGATCTCAATTCCAGCCAATTTTGCACTGTAAAAGTCAAATGGCGCTCCTTCCCTTCTGAGCTCTGCCATGCGTCGAAACACTGGTTCCTTCCCACATATCAGGTATCAGCGTACTCAGGACAAATTGCACAATAACTTTTGCAGTCCAATTTCTCCTGTTACCTTTGGTAAAATAAAAAAAATGGACCTGAAGTATTTTTTTTGTGAAAAAAAGTTAAATGTTCTTTTTTTTTTTAAATATTCAATAAATTCCTGTGACGCACCTGAAGGGTTAATAAACTTCTTGAATGTGGTTTTGAGCACCTTGAGGGGTGCAGTTTTTAGAATGGTGTCACTTTTGGGTATTTTCTATCATATAGACCCCTCAGAGTGGCTTCAAATGTGATGTGGGCCGTAAAATTAAAATGGTGTTGTAAAAATGAGAAATTGTTGGTCAACTTTTAACCCTTATAATTTCCTAACTAAAAAAAATTTTGATTCCCAAATTGTGCTGTATAATGAGGCCCAGGCTTTATAGAGAAGGGACAGGAGTGAGGGCCTGTGCCCAGGAGCTACAGTCTGAGGAAAGGGCTAAAAAGCCTTCACTAGACCCCTGTACAGCTGTATAATGAGGCCCAGGCTTTATAGTGAAGGGACAGGAGTGAGGGCCTGTGCCCAGGAGCTACAGTCTGAGGAAAGAGCTAAAAAGCCTTCACTAGACCCCTGTACAGCTGTATAATGAGGCCTAGGCTTTATAGAGAAGGGACAGGAGTGAGGGCCTGTGCCCAGGAGCTACAGTCTGAGGAAAGGGCTAAAAAGCCTTCACTAGACCCCTGTACAGCTGTATAATGAGGCCCAGGCTTTATAGTGAAGGGACAGGAGTGAGGGCCTGTTCCCAGGAGCTACAGTCTGAGGAAAGGGCTAAAAAGCCTTCACTAGACCCCTGTACAGCTGTATAATGAGGCCCAGGCTTTATAGTGAAGGGACAGGAGTGAGGGCCTGTGTCCAGGAGCTACAGTCTGAGGAAAGGGCTAAAAAGCCTTCACTAGACCCCTGTACAGCTGTATAATGAGGCCCGGGCTTTATAGTGAAGGGACAGGAGTGAGGGCCTGTGCTCAGGGGCTACAGTCTGAGGAAAGAGCTAAAAAGCCTTCACTAGACCCCTGTACAGCTGTATAATGAGGCCCAGGCTTTATAGTGAAGGGACAGGAGTGAGGACCTGTGCCCAGGAGCTACAGTCTGAGGAAAGGGCTAAAAAGCCTTCACTAGACCCCTGTACAGCTGTATAATGAGGCCCAGGCTTTATAGTGAAGGGACAGGAGGGAGAAAAGTGGGGAAAGGAGGCAGAAGAGCCGGACTGCCCATCACTAACCTGCAGAGCCGCACTCCACATATATGGCTGCTCTGTGCACAGGACCTGTGATGAGGTCACAGGAGGGGAGGAGTCAGGGGTCACATGATCTCCGGAGTGCAGACCTCCATGGAGCCTTCTCCTCAGTCAGTGACATTCCCGCCATTATTCGCCCCTCACTACTGGCACAATTACCCCGCGCCGCCTTCTCTACACAGTGTTGTGTGTGGACTGTAACGTGTGATTTCTCTGGAGGGAAATAGACCCCACACATGAGGGAATTCTCCCCAGTTACCGGCTGTCTACTATATGGCGGCATATGATTGTGCTATCGACTCCACACCAGGAGCTGAAATGCCCAAATCTCTAATGTAACCGCTATAAGAGAAGATATAACAAATTTCCCCTAAACTCACACAGCGGAGGAGGCCTCACTTGGAGCAATGTGACTCGCGCACAGAAAATCTATTCCCGGTTCTGTGATAAGTTATCGGCCGACAGGAAGAAGAAAGGTCTGAATTACAGCCCAGACTGGAGGAGAAACTGCAGGAGTTAGAATTGGCCAATCAGCGCTCTTCACCCCTATACTTATCTACACAAATACAAGATATGAAATGACAATTAGACGCCATTCTCACCACCAGAACGGAGAGGCGCTAACTTGGAGTAAAGCCGCGTTTTATCACCATGCCAATAAGCCTAATAAGATGCCGCTCGTAAGCTCAGAATGAGAGAGTCACTGCATATAATCTCCTCTATAAAGGACCCTAAGGGTCAGATCTCAGCCCACCCCGATGTCATGTATAGCACTTATAATGAACACTCCCAGAGTTTGTATTCGCCCCCACAATCACCCCCCCCTCACTACTGGAGTCATTCCTTCACACACTACATCTACCTAGCCTGACTGAGTCCGCGGCACAACAACTCCATTTACACATCTCTGAGGAGGAAATAGTTTCAACAATCAAAAAACTAAAAAGAGGAAAGGCCCCGGGGCCGGATGGTCTTACAGCAATATATTATAAAAAATGCAGCGATGTGCTGACACCACATATAAAAACCTCTGTAATTCACTACTAAATGGCTCACAGCTGCCCCCTGAGTTCTACGTGGCGCATGTAACCGTAATCCCTAATCCTAAGAAAGATCATCTCACAACAAATTATAGACCTATATCCCTCTTATACATTGACTTCAAAATCTTTACATCCATTGTGACTAACAGGACCAATAAAATCCTCCCTCACCTCATCCATCGGGATCAGGTTGGTTTTATACCAGTGCGACAGGCCCCAGATAATATTAGGAGAGCGTTAAATATTATTCATACAACTAACCTACAACGAAAGCGACTTCTCCTGCTTGCATTAGATACTGAGAGGGCTTTCGATTCGGCGTCCTGGACATATCTCTTTACGGTTCTATCGGAAGTCGGATTCTCCCCTAAACTTATAAAGTGCCTCCAATTGTTATATGATAGCCCTATCGCTTATGTAAAACTCCCGTCACCACATCCCCCTCCAATTAATATTCAGAGGGTACCAGGCAGGGCTGTCCTCTATCTCCGGATCTTTTTGCTCTTACAATGGAACCCATTGTGGAAGCAATAAGGAGAGATCAGAATATCCTGGGCCCTGAGAATATGGGAGACCAATATAAAGTCAGCCTCTTTGCGGATGATCTCCTGCTAACATTAATAAGTCCCCACACTACACTCCCTCACTTGTTTTCCCTCCTTCACAAATTTGAGAAGATCTCAGGGTTGAAGATTAACATTGATAAATCCGAAGCATTATTTGTAAATTTTCCTAAGAGCAAACTAATATAGCCTCCCATTTTGGGTTTATACACAAAGAACATTATCTAACATATCTGGGTATCAACTTAACAGCCAACAGGTCACCTCTGTTTAGGTGGAATTACACTCTACTGATCCAAAACTTCCAGAGGGACCTGGATAGATGGGCTTCCTCAAAGTTATCCTGGCTCGGCAGAATACAGGCATTAAAAATGGTGTCACTGCCTCGCTTCTTATATCTATTTAGGTCCCTCCCAATTATGGTACCAGCCAGAACGTTCCCTCATTTACACTCTATGATGTCTAAGTTTCTCTGGCTAGGAAAACAACCCAGAATTGTGCAAAAACGTATGTTCCGTCACAGAAAAGAAGGGGGTTTATCCCTCCCTAATTTTACACTTTATTACAAGTCGGCACAGATTGCTCCATTAATAAGTGCGTGTTCATATCCCAATAGTCCGAGATGGGTTATTCTGGAATCATTTCTCTCCAGACCATTCTCTTTATCAGGCCTAATGTGGACCACAGACCGACTTCCACGGGGGTTAATGAATGTGGCTCCTTTTACAGTCCACTCGTTGCCTCTTTGGAGGAAAGTCCGGTTTAAATATAACTTACAATAAAGCCCTTCTCCCTGACAGCTATATTACAAAACCCCATGTTCCCGCCAGGCCTTGAGCCACAAATGTTTTCTTGGTGGAAGCTGAAAGGTATTCATATACTTAAACATTTGTGTTCCCCATTTAATATCTTACTTGACAAACAGGAATTTGTTCAAACATTTGACCCTCTAGTTAGGGAGGTAATGCGATTGAACCAGATCTCCCACTTTGCAAAGCAGATCCTCCCGAGCGGTACTACTCTCAGGGCAACGAGTTTTGAAAATAAATGTCTAAATGACCCTTTGGGCAGGGGAACGATCTCATTGATCTACTGTGCTAGAAACTCCCCACAAGATGATAAAAAATTGAAGTATATGTTACAGTGGGAGGAGGATCTGGGGTTTGAACAGTCAATTGATGAATGGTATCGTAGCTATGACACCCTATCATGAGGTAGTCACCAGACTTCCCTTGTGGAGACCTCCTTAAAACTATTGCACAGAGTCTATTATGTACAGGAAAAAATTCACAGCATTTTTCCTAAAATCTCGGGAGACTGTTTTAGAGGCTGTGGAATATCTGGTGACATGAGACATATTTGGTGGTCTTGTACGGTGGTTTCTGGGCTTTGGGAGAAGGTGAAGCATCTGATAGCACAAATGAATGGTGGACCGGTTGATCTGGAACCTTCTACCCTTTTACTGGGAACCAGGCCTTCCCGGCTTCCAGAAAGCTTTCAGAAGCTAGTAAACTACTTATGTATGGCCACTAAAATCCACATTGCGGAAAAGTGGAAGTCGCCCTCACTGCCAATATCTATGGTGAAAGAGAAGATGAACGACATTATGTTATTCTCATTTGTGGCCCCAGCGTTTCTTGTAGAATAAATCCCTTTCTCACACAGTCCTGTAGTAATGACTTTGTTCTCACGTTTTGTAGGAGGGTTCGTCTGACTCCATCTTATGTTATCAGTATAAGTGCGAGAGATGAGAGACCGACGACCGCAGTTTTACCGTGTGTGTCCGGCGTCAGTTCTACAGTGTGAGAGATGCGGGGTCTGTGACCGAAGCTGGGGTTATACGGGTGTATACAGCATACACAGGGGTCTACGACCGAAGCTGGGGGTATACGGGTGTATATAGAGTACACAGGGGGGTCTGTGACAGAAGCTGGGGGTATACGGGTGTATACAGAGTACACAGGGGTCTGTGACCGAAGCTGTGGGTATACGGGTGTATACAGCGTACACAGGGGGGTCTGTGACAGAAGCTGGGGGTATACGGGTGTATACAGAGTACACAGGGGTCTGCGACCGAAGCTGGGGGTATACAGGTGTATACAGCATACACGGAGGGGTCTATGCCCGAAGCTGGGGGTATACAAGTCTATACAGCGTACACAGGGGGTCTGTGACCAAAGCTGGGGGTATACAGGTGTATACAGTATACACAGGGGTCTGAGACCGAAGCTCCGTACACCTCGTACACACACGGCTCCGCTCCGTACACCTCGTACACACGCGGCTCCGCTCCGTACACCTCGTACACACGCGGCTCCGCTCCGTACACCTTGTACACACGCGGCTCCGCTCCGTACACCTCGCAGACACACGGCTCCGGTCCGTACACCTTGTACACACACGGCTCCGCTCCGTACACCTCGTACACATTCGGCTCCGCTCCGTACACCTCGTACACAGGCAACTCCGCTCCGTACACCTCGTACACACGCGGCTCCGCTCCGTACACCTCGTACACACACGGCTCTGCTACATCTACCCTGTAAACCCCTCCTGACCCCACACAGAAACTTCCCCTCATCCAACACCATGACAACCAGCACAGCAGAGTCCTGCACACACTGAGGCCCCTGATCATGTGACCCCTGACTCCTCCCCTCCTGTGACCTCATCACAGGTCCTGTGCGCACAGAGCAGTCATATATGTGGCAGACCCTCCTGGACCTTCTGCTTTCTGGGCCGGTTCCTCCTGTGAGTCCTATTAACCCTTTCGGTCCCTGTGTTATTCTTTCCTTAGTTTCCCTGTCTCTGTGTTTCGGGTCGTTGTTCTGTTCGAAGACCCAGCCTCCACCCATCTTCAATGCTGTTAGTGAGAGAAGGAGGTTGTTGGCCAAAATCTCCCGATACATGACCCCATCCATCCTTCCTTCAATACGTTGCAGTTGTCCTGTCCCCTTTACAGAAAAGCCCCCCAAATTATGATGTTTCCCCCACTGTGTTCTTGGGGTTGTACCCATATATTACATATAGATAGAAGATTCCAGTGCGGGGAAGACGGGAAACCTTCATATAGACGGCCGGTGGGGATGGAGGCAGTGACCGACTCTGGCCACATCTGTCTCTAGAGCCGCAGTAGAAGATGAAGATGTCGTCCTCATCATGAAGGAGTTATTTCTCATGTCGCGTGTAATGAATATCTCCTGCAGTATTGCTAATGCCGATTCCAGTGTCGGTAATGAGACGAGAATTAGCGTTATGGAAGATGAGTCTATGAGGAACGTGTTCAGCTGCCGACTCCGAGGAGGAAACTGCTTGTTGTCTGTGGCCTAAATATATAGGTTTTATTAGTAGATGTCAGGGGAGAAAACTAAACCCTGTAAGATAATAAATCTCCTCATATGTTTCCCTTATTATCTCCAGTAAGTGTATTATTACACAGGATTCTTATGATGTTACATCGGATCATCTTCTTCTCATTCAGGTCTCTACAATATCGGATCCTCTCAGTGAAGATCTTCTACAGAAGAGAATTTTCCTGATTTACCCATCAAGGATGGATATGGACAGAGACAAGATGGCGGAGAGGATGTTACACCTCACCCTAGAGATCCTCTTCCATCTCACTGGAGAGGTGAGAGATTCTGATGACGTCACATTACATCATTCTTATCTATGGGAATAACAGGTGGACAGAACTGGAGAGGTGAGGACTCTGGAAATGTCTGGAGTGAGATTTATTACTGTGTCTCTCCATAACCAGGATTACACAGTGGTGAAGAAGACCTCTAGTGATCGCTGTCAGGACCCTGTGTCTGAGGGATGGGGAAGACCCCTGAGCCCAATCACGGGGCCTCCACCTCACCCCCTGATCCATGAGGACATCAATGACCAGAAGATCCTAGAACTCCTCTACAAGATGATTGAGCTGCTGACTGGAGAGGTGACACTGCTGGGAATGCTGGGACATTATACAGTAACACTATGATGGGATCGGGGGGATGACGGTATCATTGTATGTGTCAGGTTCCTATAAGGTGTCAGGATGTCGCTGTCTATTTCTCCATGGAGGAGTGGGAGTATTTAGAAGGACACAGAGATCTGTACAAGAACGTCATAATGGAGGTTCCCCAGCCCCTCACATCACCAGGTAATAGACAGGACTAAATACACACGGCCTATAATTATCTGTATGTAGAGAATGAATTCAGTCCCTGTATGTGTTTCCTCCAGATCTATCCAGTAAGAGGACAACACCAGAGAGATGTCCCCGTCCTCTTCCTCCACAGGACTGTAACCAAGAAGATCCCAGTGCTCCTCAGGATCATCAGGTAGATGGAGAGAAGGTGTCAGGAGATCTCCCCTATGATGTGTAGACGGCTGTGAAGGTCTTGTGCTCAGTCTTGTTTTATCCACCAGTATTATATGTTTTATACTTGTGTAATGAGAGCGGTGGAGATGGCAGGATTAGAGCTGATCATAGATGGGACTTCTCCATCTGTCTGTGACATTTTCAATAATTGTTTCAGGGTGAAGATCTGACCCATATTAATACTACAGAGACATATGTGAGGGGTGATGAGTGGTGTAAAGAGGAGATTCCCACATATGACTACCCAGGTGAGTAGTAACCACTGAATGCAGAGAAGTCACAGATTCCTCTCAGTCACCGGCTGTGGCTGCTTTATCGGTGGTGTAGTCCGGCCGCATTACCATGATCACCATTTTGCCTCTAGATCACAACATTCTCCTCCATCCAAAACTGTTCAATGACTTTGGGCAGTGAAAGCCCTTTTCTATAGAACTTACAACCAATTACATTGTTTTTGATCCTAAGGAATTCAGATTACTGCACAATCTCTCCTGAAATGGGGAGCAATATTATTTTCTCTAATCTTCTGCTCAGGATTCATAGTAGCTCCAATGGTCCACCATAAGTGAGGGCAACTCTGGTTTACTGTTGTGGAATCTGTATTTGTAGTTTTCAGTTAATGAGATTCTCGTGCTCTGGGGCGGGGCTGTGGGCGGGGCTTTTTGTGGTGCTCTGATTACATATTCATCTGTGTTGGCTTATGACAGGTCGCTGATCCCTCACTGACCTGCCCCCATTATTACATAATGCATATAATAGCATTGATATTATTGTTGATAATGCCTATAATATTGTGGCTATTGTGAGGCTTAGAAAGAAATTACATCCAGCAAAATGTCACCGGTGATGGTGGCGCCTGCACAGTAGCATCTATATTAACTATACCAATTTTTTTTGTTAGGAAGTTTAAGGGTTAAAAGTTGACCAGCGATTTCTCATTTTTACAACAAAATTTACAAAACCATTTTTTTAGGGACCACCTCACATTTGAAGTGAGTTTGTGGGGTCAATATGACCGAAAATACCCAAAAGTGACCCCATTGTAACAACTGCGCCCCTCAAGGGGCTCAAAACCACATTCAAGAAGATTATTAACCCTTCAGGTGCTTCACAGGAATGAATGGAATATGGAAGGAAAAAATAAATATTTACTTTTCTTTCACAAAAATTTTCCATTAGACCTATTTTTTTTTTTCACTTTCGCCAGGGTAACAGGAGAAAATGGACGATACATTTTGTTTTGCAATTTCTCCTGAGCGTTCCGATACCCCATATGTGGGGGAAATCTACTGTTTGGGCGCACGGCAGGGCTCGGAAGGGAAAGGGCGACATTTGACTTTTTGAATGTAAAATATGCTGGAATAATTAGCGGTTGCCATGTCACGTTTGGAGAGCCCCTGATGTGCCTAAACAGTGGAAACCCCCAACAAGTGACACCATTTTGGAAACTAGACCCCTTAGGGAACTTATGCAGATGTGTATTGAGCACCTTGAACCCACAGGTGCTTCACAGAAGTTTATAACATGGCGCCATGCAAATAAAAAAAAAAAAAGATTTTTCACAGATCTTTTTAGCTCCATATTTTGCATTTTCATAAGGGGAACGAGAGAAATTGCTCCATACAGTTTGTTGTGCAATTTCTCCTGAGCATGCCGATACCCCATATGTGGGGGTAAACCACTGTTTGGGCGCATGGCAGAGCTTGGAAGGGAAGGAGCGCCGTATTGGAGAGCAGATTCTGCTGGAATTGTTTGTGGGTGACATGTCACATTGTCAGAGCCCCTGAGGTGCCAGAACAGCATATCATGAGTTTTAATGAGCGGCACCACGTGACCGCTGAAGGCAGGAAGAAAGAGCGCGGAGAAGCTGGGGGCTCAAGACACAGCGTCAGGACGGGTAAGTATAGCGATACTCACCTGTCCTGCGTCCATGGCTGCTTGCTGCTATCTGTCATCGGTCAGTGACTTCAGACAGCAGAGGGCACGGTGACGTGGTTAGTGTGCGCCGCGCCCCCTGCAGTCTGAACGTCACTGACTGATGACGTGGCAGATAGTGGTGAGCAGCCATGGACGCAGGACAGGTGGAGTATCTGACACCCAGCAACGGAGAGGTGAGTATGTCATTTTTTTATTATTACATGCTGCAGCAGCGGCAGCACATGGGGAAATAATCTTAAGGAGCTTCTAATGGGGGCAGCATATGGGGGAATAATCTATGGAGCTTCTAATGGGGGCAGTATATGGGGGAACAATATGGAGCTTCTAATGGGGGCAGTATATGGGGGAACAATATGGAGCTTCTAATGGGGGCAGTATATGGGGGAACAATATGGAGCTTCTAATGGGGGCAGTATATGGGGGAACAATATGGAGCTTCTAATGGGGGCAGTATATGGGGGAACAATATGGAGCTTCTAATGGGGGCAGTATATGGGGGAATAATCTATGGAGCATTTCCCACCCTAGGCTTATACTCGAGTCAATAAGTTTTCCCAGTTTTTTGTGGCAAAATTAAGGGGGTCGGCTTATACTCGGGTCGGCTTATACTCGAGTATATACGGTATCTGCATTTCCGTCTTTTTTGTATAACACAAAAGAATTATATGTGGCCACCTGAAACAAATACATGACTAACTTGTTATACCAGATCTATGATTTTCTTGATACCTGGTATGGCTGCAGAACCTGATCTGAAAGGTCCACACCCCCATATATTTGCTGTAGTCAATGACAGACACAGGTTTTGGAGTAGTGGATCCCTGTTGGTCTGCAGTGGCCCTTGTGGCCTCTGTGTGGATCGAGCTCAGGATAAAAATATCTTTTTACCCTTATACTTAAGGACAAGCAGCTCTCCATTGTGTAAAGCCCCTGACTGCCCCTTTTGGAAATTTTCTTTGACCAATGATTGTGGAAACCCCTGATGGTTTTTGTGAATGGTCCCACAAGCCCCTATGTTATGTTCAACCAGAGTTTTAAATAGAGGTATGCTGGTGTAGTAGTTGTCAACATACAGATTGTAGCCGTTTTGTAAAAAAAAGGCTCAAAACCATTTTCCAGATGTCCCCAGATAAGTAGCACATCCTGGTGGGTTCAGTTTGCGGTCTTTCCCCTCATAAATGTGAAAAGCTGATGTGTTTCCAGTTGAACTCTCACACATTTTATAGAGCTTTATTCCGAACCTTGCCCTCTTAGAAGGAATAAATTGCTTGAGGTGCAGTCTTCCTTTGAATTTTACAAGGGACTCATCAATGGAAATGTTTTCTGTTGGGGTGTAGAGCTTTAAGAACTTTTCTGTCAAGTCTTCGATGATGGGTCTGATTTTGAATAGTCTGTCATGTTCTGGGGCAGTTCTGGGCAGGCATTGACTATTGTCATTAAAATGCCAAAATCTCATGAGCATCTCATAACGGGTCCTAGGAAGAACGGCAGAAAACATAGGGGTGGCTTGAACAGGCCGGTTGGACAAATAGGACCGAATGCTCGTTTTTTAACAAGCCCCATAGAGAATGTAAGTCCTAAAAATGTTTTCATTTCTAGGACATTAGTTGGTTCCATAAATGTGACCTAGCATAATAGGATCGTGGATTCTGGCTGATGAATTGGGACACATATAAATCTGTAGGACAATATGCTCTAGCAAGCTATCTGTCATAAGCAAATTAAAAAAAATAATTGGTCCAAAATTTTCCACCTCCACATTTATACCAGGAATGGCATTAAAATTAGGGATGAATGGAGTAGCCGAATCCGAAGCCTCCCATCTGGGAAATGCTACATCAAGAGGCAAAGCCCCTTGGACATTGGTGTGCGGCAATTCACGAGCACTAGGGACAGCGCTAGTACTGGGCATTGTTCCCTGAGTTGGAGACATTTCTCCAGAAGCGCTATTTGTCCTTCTTGTTGTACTGGTCCTTGTGTGTGAGGATGGACCAGAATCACTGCTCATTTCTGAGCTATTACTGTCGCTGCTACTAAAGCCCTCGAAATCCACATCGCCATCTGACACTGCACTTTCTTCACTGTCAGAACATAAAAGTGTATATGCCTCCTCTGCACTATAATACTGACGGGCCATTTTATTCGTTTTTATTTTTTCCCGTAAATAGAAAACTACGTGTCTGACGTGACCAAATTATCGGGGAGACCATTGAGAAATGCCTAATTCTTTAGCCTAACCCTAACTTAAGAATAAACATTAACTTTAACCTAACACTAATCCTAACTATAGCACTAACCCTAACCTGCCTTATTTTTTTTTTTACTTTATAGCACAATCGCTGACTGACACAGCTGTTGGCAGCAGCACTTGTAACACTGTTTCTCCTCTAATCTCTCACTGACAGGAGATCTGAGGAGAAGCAGCGGTTTTATGAGACAGATCACCCGCGAAAGTTCGCTGCTACAACAAACTTTCCTAGTGATTTGTCTCATTGGCTGGTGTCATGCTGATGTCATAAGGACCTGTACCGATCAGGTCTCAATGAAGTAGGGGGTCACAGGAAGCATTTTGGGGTGGAATCCCCTAGTTATAAGGTACGTGGGGTCCCGATGAGCACAAAACTGCCGACCGTAGACAAACGACTGCGCTGTACAAAGCCCTGCTAGCGCCGGCGTTTATCTACCATTGGCGGTCATGAACCGATTAAGTTAAGGCCTATTTCATGAGTTTTAATTGTTTAAAAATTCTGTGGAAGCCTGGCTGAAAAGCAATGTCTGACTTTCATTTGCTCATTTCCATAGATTTTTGATTTATTTCTACTTTTGTCAGATTAAAGTTATTTCTGTGACCATTGTGGGTTTTTCTGTCATTAAACAAGGGGTACCAACAATTTAGACCACGTGTGTAGGAGGAGTGAATATTTTGACTCCACAGACACTTTCTGGAAATTA
The DNA here is from genome assembly GCF_039654945.1 of Dendrobates tinctorius. Lineage (NCBI taxonomy): Eukaryota > Metazoa > Chordata > Amphibia > Anura > Dendrobatidae > Dendrobates > Dendrobates tinctorius. The sequence continues at coordinate 3,334,891 of NW_027361989.1, read as the reverse complement.
ACACTTAGTGGATGTTGGAGAGTGAAAATTACACATTTGCCATTTTCTTACCCAGCACATAGTGCCCAGATTGTGCTCCAGGACACACCGCAAATTAAGTGGATTCTCACTATAATATTGCTAAATACAGGGATCCTAAATGTTGTTTGCGCACACTGCAAGACTCCGGAGTGAGAGCGGATTTTGCCGGATTGGTTTATGGAAACCTTGTTGCTTTTCAACAGCCTTTGAGCCACTAATAGTGCGGGAACCTCTGTTTTTCCATTGACAGATGATGGACCTGAGTGGGGACTTGTTTTTTGTGAGATGAGAATTGGTATTATTTTCGCCTACATAACATTGATTGGTTTCTTTTTATTTGATATTTGGGAGGCAGAATGAACAAACAGTTGAACACCGCACACTACTGGCTCATCCAACAAGGTTTTCTATTAGACTGTGAACTGTCATTGTCTTGGTAATTAATTAATGGTTTTTACATAGCTTGCCATTTTTATGGACAGTTTAAGTAGAAACGTTCAAAGATATAAAACTCAGGGATATTTTATTAAAAATAATTGTTTTTTATCTTAGCAGATGACTGCATCAGGAGATCAGAGGGACAGCTGACATCTTCAACTTTTAAATCTGATGATCTTGAGATCCTACAAGATACAACTGAAGTGATTGCCAGTACTCCAGATATACCATCATCTATTCACAGCAAAGATCTGTCATCTGATCCTATGAAACAGGTCCCATCTTCTGATTCTTTACCGACTACTAAGGAAAATCAAAGTCACAAAACAGGCAATAAAAAACAAACTGCTCCTAAAGCAAAGAAGTCTTTTTCCTGTTCAGAATGTGGGAAATGTTTTAAACAGAAATGGAATCTTGTTATCCACCAAAGAACTCACACAGGAGAGAAGCCTTTTTCCTGTTCAGAATGTGGGAAATGTTTTAACCGGAAAGGGAATCTTAATGAACACCAAAGAACTCACACAGGAGAGAAGCCTTTTTCCTGTTCTAAATGTGGGAAAGGTTTTGCACATAAATCACTGCTTGTTACTCACCATAGAACTCACACAGGGGAGAAGCCTTTTTCCTGTTCAGATTGTGGGAAATATCTTAACCGGAAAGCGCTTCTTGTTAGACATCAGAGCAGTCACACAGAGGAGAAGCCTTTTTCATTTTCTTAATGTGGGAAATATTTTACTTGGAAATCAACTGTTAATAAACATTAGAGACGTCACATAGGGGAGAAGCCTTTTTTATGTTCATAATGTTGATATAGTTTTAACGGCGAGTACTCCGGCAGCTGTGCTCTGCTTGTGAGCACGCATTATGTCCCTGCCATGTGCTGCTTACAAGCATAAAGCAGTTGCTGGTATCAGAGCAGGAATCAGCAAGGGAGTGCCGGGTAGGTAAGTGTAATGCTTTTTTTTAATGTTTTGTGATGGGGCCATGGATACCAGGATGGGGGCCAATTATAAGGATTGAGCTATGCATTCCAGGACTGGAATGGGGGGCCAGTCATACCCGAATAGTGATGGTGCCCTGCATACCAGGATAAGGATGGGGGCCATGCATACTACGATGAGATGGGGCACTGCATACCAGGAGCGGGATGGGGCCAATCATGCCAGAATAGGGATGGGACCCTGCATACTAGGACAAGATGGGGGGCCCTGCATACCAGGATAAGGATGAGGACCATGCATACTATGACAAAATGGGAGCTCTGCATACCAGGATAAGGATGGGGCCATGCATACTAGGATAGGGATGAGGGATCTATGTATACCAAGGTAGGGATGAGGGGGCCATGTGTTATGAATGAGTCACCAGAGGAGGAAATAACAAAACTGCAAGCTAAGTCCAGAAAACCGGAGAGGTTGGTAGCTAGCGGATTGCAGACCCCTGAGCCTATTCACAACAACTAACAGTAGCCGTGGAGCGTTCCTACGGTGGTCCTAGACGCCTCTTCATAGCTGGAGAACTAAATAAGCCTAAAGAAAGAAAGGGGAAATCTAAACTGCCCCAGAGCAGACCCCAAAGCAATAGACAGCCCCCAACATGTATTGTCAGTGAAAACAGATGAAAACACAGACAGAAAGACAGGCAGAGCAAATGATGGGGCCCAACTAACTAGATAGGAAAGGACAGAAAAGATGCTGGCTGCAATCCGCAAAAACGCTACCAAAAATGTCTCAACATGTCTGATAGGAAAAACGGCCCTGAAGTCACTAGACTTCAAAATCCCTATATCAGCACTCCGATATATTCTGAAGACAGAGCAAAAGAGATTTAACGGATCAGGGACAAAAATGGAAATTCAGCAGAGCCCCAGCCGGGGCTGGCAGAACACAAAACTAAGCAAATCAGACAAAATCTCATGGAACAATAACAGAGCAAAACTTAGCTTTAGAAGACAGGAACTGAACTGGAGGCCAGAGCTCAGAGCAGAGAAATCACCAGCACCCTACAGGGCGTCGGCTGCCTTATATCCACTCAGAGATTCCGGATGTCCAATCGCAATCCACCTGTTCAGGTGACAGGTTTCTCCCATCCAAATCAGTTTCACCACCTCCTTTCACCAGCAGAGGGAGTTCATCGGACATCAAAGGTGAACGAGAAAATGAGCTCACAACAGCCATGTGTATCAGAATAGGGATGAGGGGACCATATATACCAGGATAGGGGATATTAAGTACAGAATTAGCCACATTTTTTGCTTCAATTTTTTTTCCCTAATTTCCTGTAAAACCTAGGTGTGTCTTATAGTCCAAAAAATACGGTATATATATATATTTTTTCTCAGTGAGCTCATTCCTCATGTTTGGCCTCATTAAAATAAAACCACTCATACTCCGCTGGCGTGCCGTCTCCACTTCAGTGGTCTTGAGACTCACTGTCCCGAGGCTTATGTGATGTTGTCACATCACACGAGCCCTGCACCCAATCAGCGGCAGCTTCACTGCTCCTTCGGACATATTGAACATGAACAGGAAGCCAGGGCTGCGGCTGTTCTCTGACGGCCTCATGATGCTTGATTTGTCCGAAGGTGGGGACAGTGACGTCAGCGCTGATTGGGCACAGGGCTCACATGAAGTAGAAACCTCAAGAGACCCCAAAATGCAAGTACCGACAATCTTTTTTAACATCAAAAATCCCACACAAGGAAAAGTCATCATTATACCTAGAGTGTGAGAAATGAATTACAGGAAAATCGTATTTTGTTGACCTTCAAAAATAACTCAGACGAGGAGAACCTATATATATTATTCACAAATTGTACAAAAACATGATGTGCGTGGCGTGCGTTCAAGGATGGAATATTATATGGGAGTTTTATAGAATAAACCAAATACCATAGAATGAAGAAAAACCATCAATTCATGAATTTCTTTTTTGGGGTGGAGGAGTTTATACCGTTCCAGGTATGGTAAAATTGATAAAGCAGTTTTATTCTTCGGGTCAGTACGATTACAGCAATACCTCATTTATATCATTTTTTATGTTTATACAATAAAAACTATTATATAAAAATAATTATTTCTTCATCGCTTTTTTCTGAGAGCTATAACTTTTTTATTTTTCCGCTGATGACACTGTATGGGGGCTTTTTTTTGTGGGTCAAGATGACGTTTTCAGCGGTACCATGTTTATTTATTGATCACGTGTTTTTCCACTTTTTGTTTGGCGGTATGATGACAAAGCGTTGTTTTTTGTCTTTGCTTTTATGGTGTTCACTAAAGGGGTTACCTAGTGGAACAGTTTTATAGGTTGGGTCGTTATGAACGTGGCAATACCTAATATGTGTACTTTTACTGTTTAGATTTTTTTTAATTCAAATATTTATTTAATGTTAATAAAAAAGTCAATATTTATTCTATTATTTTTTTTTTTTTTTATATTTCATTCTATCTTTTACACTTTGTCCGAGTCATTTTTTGCAGGCTGATCGCTTCTATGGCAGGCAGATGAAGCAGCTTCCCCATGCTATAGAACAGGGGTGGGGAATCTTCTCTCTTCCAAGGGCCATTTGGATATTTATACCATCCTTCGGGGGCCATACAAGCTCCTCCCACAAAGTACATCCTGACTCTGGCACTGGTTTCATGACTTAATCTTTCATTGTATGCCCTTCAATGTTCAGTAGTGAACACTGCGTGTGTGCTAACAGAGCAAGGAGAAATTAATGAGCTTCTGGCAATCAAAATACAGCTCCCTGCCCAAGAATGCAGTCCCTGAGAATCTGCTCGGAGGCCTGATAAAAGGTCATCGAGGGCCGTAAATGGCCCTGGGGCCTGAGGTTCCCCACCCCTGCTATTGAAGCTGTCAGCGCTGCACTCAGTGCCCTGACACTGAGAGACTGCCTGACTTGCACTGCGCATGACCAGGAAGTTTTTTAGCTCTGGTCATGGCAACATCAGGTTACCATGGCAGTGATCGCGACCTCGCGTCACGTTGTAGGGTCTCCGATCCAAAGGCAGAGGGACTGTCAGACCTCTGCCTTATCCTGGAATGCTGTGATCGTGTTCGATTGCAGTATTTCGGGGGTTAAAATGCCGGGAGCGGTCTGTAACCGCTCCTGGCACTTAGTGCTGGGTGTCAGCTGTGAGAATCAGCTGACACCTGGCCGCGATCGGCCGAACACCCTAACCCTAACCCTTTCCCTCTTACCCCCCCTTAGTTCGTATGATCCCTATTTTTTGTGCTTCAGTTTTCCTTGGTTTTTCCTCTTCTCTAGGAGACAAGTCATATGTGATGCCCCTATCACCGACTCTATGGTCTCTGCGCTGACTGTAGGACTTGTAGCTGTTTAACATTTAATAATTCATTGGTTATAAAGAAGCTGTCCGGTTGGGTTATGAAACGAGCCGTGTCCTCCTGATTCTCCCCTTCTGAATTCAGATCTGACAATGACAATTTTACTTGTCCCTTGTTTCTACGAGATCTAGAAGTTTTCCTTTTACCGCTACATGTTATTGATACATAAAAGTTTCAGGACTCGGAAACATTATTTCTGCAAATATAAAGATGCGTGATATTTTGTTAGGCCAATTGTCTGATACTTAGAGGAAGCTTAGCAGCAATTCCAATATCTAAGACATATCTAAACACTATTACGGATTACACACAGTCACAGAAATTGCATTATGAACTGTGGCCCTCATTCAGTGACAGCTCTTTTTGCTTGTCTCTTGTACTCCTGCACCGGGTCATCTCTTACAATGGTCCAACGTTATCTACAAGCATTGATGGATTCCATTGTCCTTGATCTCTTGTTTCCATAGGTGCAATATCTTGGTGGAATCTCTCACCGTGCTCATCGCTCACGACTTCACAGTTTGGTTGAAAAATGTCTTGATGCGAATGTAAGAAATGAATCTTTAAGGACATGTACAGCCAAGATCCTGACACAGTGCGGAAAATAAGTATTTGATACGCTGCCAATTTTGCAAGTTTTCCCTCCTACAAAGAATGGAGAAGTCTGTAATATTTATCACAGGTACACTTCAACGGTGACAGAAAATCTAAAAATAAAAAAAAAAAACAGAAAATCACATTGTATGATTTTAAAATAATGAAATTGCATGTTATTGCATGAAATAAGTATATGATCTCCGACCAACCACCAAGAATTCAGACTCTCACAGACCTGTTAGTTTTTCTTTAAAAAGCCCTTCTACTCTGCTGTGGCCTGTATTAATTGCAACCAGTTTGAACTTGTTGCCTGTATAAAAGACACCTTTCCAGATAATCAGTCACACGCCAACCTCTCCACCATGGCCAAGACCAAAGAGCTGTCTAAGGACACCAGGGACAATATTGTAGACCTACACAAGGCTGGGGTGGGCTGCAGCACAATAGGCAAGCAGCTTGGTGAGAAGGTAACAATTGTTGACAAAATTATTAGAAAATGGAAGAAACACAAGTTGACTGTCAGTCTTCTTCGGTCTGGGGCTACATGCAAGATCTCGTCTTGTGGAGTAAGGAAGATTCTGAGAAAGGTCAGAAATCCCAGAACTACATGGTAAGACTGGGTCAATGACCTGAAGAGAGCTGGGATCACAGGACCGGGCCTGCTCAGGGAGTGTGCATAGCTAATCAGCTACCTAGTGTTCACTGGTGGATACAGACTGACCTGCAGGTAGCCACCAGGTACCACTCCTGGGCAGAACCCAATATTGCAGCTGCAGACCCCAGGGTTCAGGTTCGCTGACACTGAATAGGGATAGGTCTCTGTTCAGACTAGTAAGTTCTGGTACCTCTACAGAATGGTTACTGACACTGATTAGGGCAAGGTTAAGACACTCTGGTCTATGATACTGGAACAGGGTTTGGCCGAACACAAACCAGATGACAATGTTCAGGCACTGGCCACTCATGGACAAGCTTCAAGCACTTGCCGCTCCGGGAATGAGATTCAGGCCATGGCCTTTCTGGATCCAGGGGACTATGGATACAGGACTTGCTACACCGGAATGAGTTTCAGACACTGGCTCCTCTGGGACGAGGGGATGACGGATTCAGGACTGGCCACACTGAGGCAAGGAATACAGGTTTAGGACACTAGCCAAACCAGGACCAGGGGACCTCATAACTCACTAGTAGTACACCTTACTGACTAATGATTCTACACGTCGCATGGCGAATCCCTAAGGGAGAGGGAGTCTTTTATATAGGATGACTCCCAGTAATTAGCTGGAAGCCATCTTCCAGGTGTAGTAATTATACTAAACATCTCTGAGCAACAAGCTAAGAGTATTTAGTATATACTTGCTCTGCCCCTTTAAGAATGGGGGAGTGCGCGCATGTGTGTATTAGGTGCATCGCTTGGAGCTGCGGCGCTCACACAACCAGGAAGCAGGAGAACGCTGGGGATTGTGCCGAGGGTCTGAGGCAGTGAGTAAGCTGGCGTCCCACCATGCAGCGGTGCCGGTAATAGAGCTACAAGCACACAATGCCATCATGGATTAAAATCTTTCCGGGCACACAAGGTTCTGCTACTCACACCAGCCCATTAGAAGTTTGCCAATAGCCATCTGGATGATCCAGAGGAGGCAAGGGAGAATGTCACTTGGTCAGATAAGACCAAACTAGAACTTTTTGCTATCATCACCACCCGCCATGTTTGGAGGAAGAAGAAGGATGAGTGCAAATCAAAGAACACTGTCCCAACCATGAAGCACGGTGGGGGAAACATCATACTTTAGGGGAGTCTTTCTGCAAAACAGACAAGATGACTTCACCGTATTTAAGGGAGGATGGATGGGTCAAGGATCGTGAGATTTTAGCCAAAAACCTCCTTCCCTCAGTTGGAACATAGAAAATGGGTCGTGACTGGGTCTTCCAGCATGGCAATCACCCAAAACACACAGCAAGAGGAACTAAGAAGCATTTCAAGGTCCTGGAATGGCCTAGCCAAACTCTAATCCTGAACCCAATAGAAAATCTTTGGAGGGAGCTTAAAATCAATGTTGCCCAGCGACAGCCCTGAAACCTGAAGGATTAGGAGAAGATCTGTATGGAAGTATGGGCCAAAATCCCTGCTGCAGTGTGTGCAAACTTGGTCAAGAACTACAGGAAATGTCTGACCTCTGTAATCACAAACAAAGGTTTCTGTACCAAATATTAAAACAGTTATCCACTACCCTAATTCGTTTAATTTTGTATTCATTAATCTTACTATTATGTGCCAGTAATGGATCCATACACTTATTATAGTAATATATACCTTTATAAGGCAGATAGCCTCACTTGGTGTCTGCCAGATGCAGCTCTGATGTTTATCAATCACTTCTTGTCCCCCGGCGTACTGCGCTCTAATACTACAAGCTCCGCTATGCGTTGCAGTGGCCTGTGAGCCAGCACTTAGCACGCCTTCTCCATTTTCCACACAAACTCCTCCCTGCCTCCTCACCATCACCATATATATACACACACACTGTATATATGTATACATAGACATATGCATACACATTTCCTATTCTTTGGCATGTTTGTCACACATGTATCAGATCACCAAACAAATGTAAATATTAGCCAAAGATAACACAAAATGCAGTTTTTTAATGAAGATCTTTATTATATAGGGAAAAAGAAATCTAAACCTCCAGGGCCCTGTGTGAAAAAGTGATTGCCCCTAAACCTTATAACTGGTTGGGCCACTCTTAGCAGCAACAACTGCAATCAAGCGCTTGCAATAACTGGCAGTGAGTTTCTGGAGGAATTTTGGCCACTCATCTTAGTAGAATTTCTGAGCATGGACCGCCTTTTTAAGGTAATGACACAACAGCATCTCAATTGCATAGCTCCCAACCATCCCAGATTCAGCTGGACTGTCATGTCCCGTCTCAGCTGTTCTCCCAACCTCTATATTCCTCTCTCTGACATTTTCATTGCTCCTGTAGCTCCTCCTGCTTGGAGGGATTGGCTGCTTCTCTCTGCTAAGTGCATAAATTAGATTATATATTCACTTCATCTCCCTTCAGTGATTGGTCTCCCCAGGACTATGAGCTTCCATCTCAGTCTCCACAGGCTGCTGCTTTACCAGTGAGCCACAGCTCACAATGCTGGAGATGGGAGAATTTGGTCATATTGACCTCTATATTGCCGGCAATGAACTCAGAAGCAGAGTATACATATCCATAGCAATACATTGTGTATAAGAATGCTTTTTTTATGGTGCCTGTATACTGAGGGGAAGAAAAATATATATTTTTGTTCCTATAAAAGTATTAAAAATAATAAGCAATTACAAAAATGTATTTTTTAGCATTACACTCCCAGATCCCAAACCCACAGCCTCAACATTACTGACAGGCACTGTAAGCTGCTGAGCCACAAGCTCCAGTGAAGTGACTGCAGGATTGTGTGCACTTGATCCATATTCCAGGCTCTGACTACAGGCAGATTATTCTGATAGAAATACACTGCTGTGTACAATGGATGTTTCTGTATTCTAGGAGAATAAGAGATTTTTTCATCCTATAAAATTACTAATAATAATGAAAAACACTTGATAATGAAAAAAAATGTCATTGTTAGTTTTATTTAAAATAATAAGCATCACAAATCAGTGAATAACCCGGACATAGTTGTGCCAATATAACTGTAATGACCCGCAGAACACAGCGATCAGATTATTTACAGGAATCGGTAAATTACAGGAAAAACAAAATGTGTAATGCGGAGGACGTGTTCACACGTAGCGTAAATGCTGCGTTCTTTCTTCTGTAAATGTCTGACCCAGATGACGTAGTGACAATCCTCCCTGATTATTGTGCGTTTGCTGCGCTTCTTTTTTGCATTTTCCCCCATATTTGATGTTTTTTGGCGGATATGAAGCCGCGTTTAACACTTTTTTATTAGTACAGAAAAGCTTTGATTCTGCACTTATAAATGTGACGGCGGTTTTCTCTTCATACATTTTTTTTCTTAATACGTTTTTTTTCAGAAGAAGCCTATAAAGGGAAAACGCATCAAAGCCCCAGAGGTCCGCAGGGTCTTCAGACCACAGAGAGCACAGATTTCATGAGAACTGCGGCGCTATCAGACTCCAGCACTCAGTATCTTCCATGATGTAACAGTCAGGATTCCTCTGGATTCTCGTCTCTCCGCCTGGTTACAGCTGTTCTTCCTTTCTCCCCTTTTCTTTCCTCGCCTTTCCCATTCCTTCTCTTCCCCTCCTGCCTCTTAAATGTTCTATATATAAGGTATTACATGTGTCCCGTAACCCCTTTCCCGGCCTATCCGGTGCAGACCAATCTTTTTCATTTTCTTTCTATCCCTTTCATTTTTCCCTTTTCCCCATTTTCCTTAACCCCTTCACGACTGTACTAGTACGGCGCAGGTAGCTTCTCTCCCTTTGATGTCGGCTCCGGCGGTGAGCCCGCATCTTTCCCAGCACACGTCAGCTCAAGTGAGGTATTCTGCTACATACAGGTGATCTGGTCATCGCCTGTACGTAGCAGAGCCGACCGAGTTATGGCAGCTTCTAGTCTCCCATGGAAACTATTGAAGCAGGCCAAAAGTAAAAAAAAGTTTTTAAAAATATATAAAAAATATAAAAGTTCAAATCCCCCCCTTTCACCCCACTCAAAATAAAACAATAGAAAAATCAAGCATACACAAATTTGGTATCGCCGCGTTCAGAATCGCCCGATCTATCAATAAAAAAAAGGAACAAACCGATCACTAGACGGCGTAGTGAGAAAAAAAGTAAAAATGCCGTGACATTGAATTAAAATGCAATAACGGATGATGAAAAGATCGTATCTGCACCAAAATGGGATCAATAAAAACATCAGCTCGGCGCGCAAACAATAAGCCCTCACCCAACCCAAAATCATGAAAAATGGAGACGCTACAGGCCTCAGAAAATGGCGCAATATTTTTTTCCCAACAAATTTTGGATTTTTTTTCACCACTTAAATACAAAACAACTGAGACCTGTTTGGTGTCTATGAACCTGTAATGACCTGGAGAATCATAATGGCAGGGCAGTCTTAGCATTTGGGGAACATGGCAAAAAGAAAATCCAAAAAAAGTTGTGGAGCTGCACTGTTTTTGCAATTTCATCACACTTGGAATTTTTTTCCCCATTTTTGAGTACACGATATGGTAAAACCAATGATGTCGTTCATTGTAAATACACCCCTGTCCTCTGTATCTCCCCTCCTCATTGTAGAGTGTGAGCTCTCACCAGCAGGGGCAGCTGATTCTGCTTTATTATTGTATCAACGTTGCTACTTATGACTTGTGTTTTGAAACTGTTAGGCTGTGTGCACACGCTGCGGATATCTAGCAGATCCGCAGCGGATTTTTCCACGCAGAAACGCTGCATATCCGCATTGTGATGTACAGTAGCATTAAAATCAATGAAAAAAAAAACCGCTGTGCAGACGGTGCGGATTTTTCCACGCGGTTTTCCTGCGGTACAAAATCCACAGCATGTTACTTCTTTTGTGCGGTTTTCCACCTCCCCAGTCTCCAAATCCGCAGGGGGTAAACCACAGTGGAAAACCGCACAAAAACCGCATTAAAAATGGAAGAAATCTGCAGGAAAAATGCAGGTCATTTGTCCTGCGGATTTCTTCCATTCTGTGCGGAAAAATCTGCAGGGCCAAAATGTACGTGTGCACTCAGCCTTAGGCTGTGTGCACACGCTGTGGATTCTACTGCGGTGTACAGTAACATTATTCCCTATGGAAAATGGAAACCGCAGTGCAGACGCTGCGGAATTTTCCGCGTGGATTATCTGCGGTTTCTAAACCGCAGAAGTCAATTCTTTCTGCGGATTCCTATCTCCTCCATTGTGGAGATGGTAAAACCGCAGGGCAAAACTGCAGGATAATCCGCAGCAGATTCCGCAGCGTGTGCATGTACCCTTAAACTGTAAAGCGCTGCTGAATATGTTGGCGCTATATAAATAAAGATTATTATTATTCCAAAGCTCAACTTGTCCCGCAACAAACAAGCCCTCACATGGCCATACTGACGGAAACATAAAAAGTTATGGCTGTGGGAAGAAGGGGGGCGAAAAACAGAAACGCAAAAACGAAAAAGGGCAAGGTCTCCAAGGGGTTAACAAACCCTATTTTTCCTTCCCCATTCTCCTCCTTAACCCTTTCTCCCCTTTATTCTGCCTCTCTCTTTCATGACTTTACATTTCTCTTTTTTGCTGTTGTTTGGTTCTTGTCTGTATTACTGGGTATTTATAATCTGTCTCTCCCCTTTTTCTTTACCCCATTTATGTAAATAAATCCTTAATAAAAACTACTTTACCATAAAAGGCGCCCGCTGTGCGCCCAAGGCACGCGGCTGATCTGTGCCGATTTGGGGCTTTTCTCTCTCTAATAAAATCGCAGGTAAAAAACTGCAGAAACTTTATTAAGTGCAGAATCAAAGCTTTTCTGTCCTCTAAAAAGCGCAATAAAAACGCGGCTTCACATCTGCACCAAGAACGCATCAAATAAGGGGGAGAAGATCGTTATTGTAGATGGTGCGGATCCTGCAGAAAACAAAAAACACCGTATTTCTGCAATGTGTGAACACGGCCTTACAGACACAAATAAGCCGGATGTCATATAGTGACGCTACATAAAGAGGAGAACGTTCTGGAGGCTCCGACTGTGAATGACGGCACAAAAAATAATCCCCAGGTCCCACGCACGCTGGACCAGAGACCCATGAATCCACCTGCTCATCTCCAGTCCCAACTGTCCCGGATACAGCGGACAGTCTCGGATTTGGGTCTACGCCCTGCAGTCTCAGGCGTCTGCTGAATTTCCCTCACTACCAGCGTCCCTCTGACAACTCCTCCTGCCGGGGGAGAAAGCAGTGGTAAATGGCCGTGGATTAGGGTGAGGCCAAAGTTTGCTGCTATGTGCGCCGCATGCTCTGTGCCTCTATCTGTGCTTCAAAAGTTGTGAGGTGTGCACAGTTACTTGGTGTAACATTGGTGGATGTGGACCCACTGCACCATCGGCCAGGCTTACCCTAAAGAGGTGTAACTGGGTGTCCACCAGGTCTTCACTAGAGCTACTGGTGGAAAGGATAGGCCGGACAGCTGGTAGACACCAGGAACTACTCCAGGGTAGTCCCCAAGACTACCTCAGCTGATAGGTGGGTCAGAGACACAAGTGTGAGGTACAACAGGCAAAGTGAACTGCCTAGGAACCAACATCCAGCAGAGAGCGGACGGTGGAGCTGCCTAATATAGGACCTGCCTGCACGGGATAGGCTGGGGAACCTAATCTGTGAAGGACACAGCAGGGTTACATTCCTGCAGAGACTGGCCAATCCCCCCAAGACTAAATGGAAGCAACATGCTGAGAAGCTGCAGTGACCATAGTGAGTAGGGAGGCGCTGAGAGGGCATGTGAGAGATCACCATAACACCTGGTTAGGAGCTCACTCAGATGTCCCTGAGCTGAACCCCTCACTGCACCTCGGAACACATGTAATATTATCTTCACACCAAGTGGTAAAGAAATCAGTGACACCTGTAAGATAAAAATGCCCATTACACCCTTAGATGACTTCCCTGATGGGTACAGTGTCTGAAATGGGGTCACGTTAGGGGGTCGTATGTTGTCCACAAACATCAGGGGCTTTACAATTGGCCCCACAAGGGAGGACTGCCAAATTACTGCTCCAAAAGCAAAACAGTGACTCTCCCCATTGGAGCCCGGCCGTGTGCAGTCATTCCTGACCTCAGGTTTGGGAGACATTTCTGTGTAAATTGTGGCTCCATTTTACTCTGTGAAATAGAAAAATTTGATTCTAAAACATTTCACCTCGTACACACAGTGCTCCGCTCCGTACACCTCATACACACACGGCTCCGCTCCGTACACCTCTTACACACGCGGCTCCGCTCCGTACACCTCGTACACACAGGGCTCAGCTCCGTACACCTCGTACACACGCGGCTCTGCTCCGTACACCTCGTACACACAGGGCTCCGCTCCGTACACCTCGTACACACGTGGCTCCGCTCTGTACACCTCGTACACACAGGGCTCCGCTCCGTACACCTCGTACACACAGGGCTCCGCTCTGTACAGCTCATACACACGGCTCCACTTCGTACACACATGGCTCCACTCTGTACACCTCGTACACACGCGGCTCCGCTCCGTACACCTCGTACACACGCGGCTCCGCTCCGTACACCTCGTACACACAGGGCTCCGCTCCGTACACCTCGTACACACGCGGCTCTGCTCCGTACACCTCGTACATACACGGCTCCGCTCCGTACACCTCGTACACACAGGGCTCCGCTCTGTACAGCTCATACACACGGCTCCGCTCCGTACACCTCGTACACACACGGCTCCGCTCCGTACACCTCGTACACACACGGCTCCGCTCCGTACACCTCGTACACACACGGCTCTGCTCCGTACACCTCGTACACACGCGGCTCCGCTCCGTACACCTCGTACACACGCGGCTCCGCTCCGTACACCTCGTACACACGCGGCTCCGCTCCGTACACCTCATACACACACGCGGCTCCGCTCCGTACACCTCGTACACACACGGCTCCGCTCCGTACACCTCGTACACACACGGCTCCGCTCCGTACACCTCGTACACACGTGGCTCCGCTCCGTACACCTCGTACACACGCGGCTCCGCTCCGTACACCTCGTACGCACGCGGCTCAGCTCCGTACACCTCGTACGCACACGGCTCCGCTCCGTACACCTTGTACGCACGCGGCTCCGCTCCGTACACCTCGTACGCACGCGGCTCCGCTCCGTACACCTCGTACGCACGCGGCTCCGCTCCGTACACCTCGTACTCACGCGGCTCCGCTCCGTACACCTCGTACCCACGCGGCTCCGCTCCGTACATCTCGTACACAAGCGGCTCCGCTCCGTACACCCCGTACACACGCGGCTCCGCTCCGTACACCCCGTACACACGCGGCTCCGCTCCGCACACCTCGTACACACGCGGCTCCGCTCCGTACACCCCGTACACACACGGCTCCGCTCCGCACACCTCGTACACACGCGGCTCCGCTCGGTACACCTCGTACACACGCGGCTCCGCTCCGTACACCTCGTACACACACGCGGCTCCGCTCCGTACACCTCGTACACGCGGCTCCGCTCCTTACACCTCGTACGCACGCGGCTCCGCTCCGTACACCTCGTACGCACGCGGCTCCGCTCCGTACACCTCGTACGCACGCGGCTCCGCTCCGTACACCTCGCACGCACGCGGCTCCGCTCCGTACACCTCGCACGCACGCGGCTCCGCTCCGTACACCTCGCACACACGCAGCTCCGCTCCGTACACCTCGCACGCACGCGGCTCCGCTCCGTACACCCCGCACGCACGCGGCTCCGCTCCGTACACCCCGCACGCACGCGGCTCCGCTCCGTACACCCCGCACGCACGCGGCTCCGCTCCGTACACCTCGTACGCACGCGGCTCCGCTCCGTACACCTCGTACACACGGCTCCGCTCCGTACACCTCGTACACACATGGCTCCGCTCCATTTACCTCGTACACACGGCTCCGCTCTGTACACCTCGTACACATGCGGCTCCGCTCCGTACACCTCGTACACACGCGGCTCCGCTCCGTACACCTCGTACACACGCGGCTCCGCTCCGTACACCTCGTACACACGCGGCTCCGCTCCGTACACCTCGTACACACGCGGCTCCGCTCCGTACACCTCGTACACACACGCGGCTCCGCTCCGTACACCTCGTACACGCGGCTCCGCTCCTTACACCTCGTACGCACGCGGCTCCGCTCCGTACACCTCGTACGCACGCGGCTCCGCTCCGTACACCTCGTACGCACGCGGCTCCGCTCCGTACACCTCGCACGCACGCGGCTCCGCTCCGTACACCTCGCACGCACGCGGCTCTGCTCCGTACACCTCGCACGCACGCGGCTCCGCTCCGTACACCCCGCACGCACGCGGCTCCGCTCCGTACACCTCGTACGCACGCGGCTCCGCTCCGTACACCTCGTACACACGGCTCCGCTCCGTACACCTCGTACACACATGGCTCCGCTCCATTTACCTCGTACACACGGCTCCGCTCTGTACACCTCGTACACACGGCTCCGCTCTGTACACCTCGTACACACGCGGCTCCGCTCCGTACACCTCGTACACACGCGGCTCTGCTCCGTACACCTCGTACACACGCGGCTCCGCTCCGTACACCTCGTACGCACACGGCTCCGCTCCGTACACCTCGCACGCACGCGGCTCCGCTCCGTACACCTCGCACGCACGCGGCTCCGCTCCGTACACCTCGCACGCACGCGGCTCCGCTCCGTACACCTCGCACGCACGCGGCTCCGCTCCGTACACCTCGCACGCACGCGGCTCCGCTCCGTACACCTCGTACACACACGCGGCTCCGCTCCGTACACCTCGTACACGCGGCTCCGCTCCTTACACCTCGTACGCACGCGGCTCCGCTCCGTACACCTCGTACGCACGCGGCTCCGCTCCGTACACCTCGCACGCACGCGGCTCCGCTCCGTACACCTCGCACGCACGCGGCTCCGCTCCGTACACCTCGCACGCACGCGGCTCCGCTCCGTACACCCCGCACGCACGCGGCTCCGCTCCGTACACCCCGCACGCACGCGGCTCCGCTCCGTACACCCCGCACGCACGCGGCTCCGCTCCGTACACCCCGTACGCACGCGGCTCCGCTCCGTACACCTCGTACACACGCGGCTCCGCTCCGTACACCTCGTACACACGCGGCTCCGCTCCGTACACCTCGTACACACACGGCTCTGCTACATCCACCCTGTAAACCCCTCCTGACCCCACACATAAACTTCCCCTCATCCAGCACCATGACAACCAGCACAGCAGAAGCCTGCACACACTGAGGCCCCTGATCATGTGACCCCTGACTCCTCCCCTCCTGTGACCTCATCACAGGTCCTGTGCACACAGAGCAGCCATATATGTGGAGTGCGGCTCTGCAGGTTAGTGATGGGCAGTCCGGCTCTTCTGGATCCTTTCCCCACTTTTCTCCCTCCTGTCCCTTCACTATAAAGCCTGGGCCTCATTATACAGCTGTACAGGGGTCTAGTGAAGGCTTTTTAGCCCTTTCCTCAGACTGCAGCTCCTGGGAACAGGCCCTCACTCCTGTCCCTTCACTATAAAGCCTGGGCCTCATTATACAGCTGTACAGGGGTCTAGTGAAGGTTTTTAGCCCTTTCCTCAGACTGTAGCTCCTGGGAACAGGTCCTCACTCCTGTCCCTTCACTATAAAGCCTGGGCCTCATTATACAGCTGTACAGGGGTCTAGTGAAGGCTTTTTAGCCCTTTCCTCAGACTGTAGCTCCTGGGAACAGGCCCTCACTCCTGTCCCTTCACTATAAAGCCTGGGCCTCATTATACAGCTGTACAGGGGTCTAGTGAAGGCTTTTTAGCCCTTTCCTCAGACTGTAGCTCCTGGGAACAGGCCCTCACTCCTGTCCCTTCACTATAAAGCCTGGGCCTCATTATACAGCTGTACAGGGGACTAGTGAAGGCTTTTTAGCCCTTTCCTCAGACTGTAGCTCCTGGGCACAGGCCCTCACTCCTATACCTTCACTATAAAGCCTGGGCCTCATTATACAGCTGTACAGGGGTCTAGTGAAGGCTTTTTAGCCCTTTCCTCAGACTGTAGCTCCTGGGAACAGGTCCTCACTCCTGTCCCTTCACTATAAAGCCTGGGCCTCATTATACAGCTGTACAGGGGACTAGTGAAGGCTTTTTAGCCCTTTCCTCAGACTGTAGCTCCTGGGCACAGGCCCTCACTCCTATACCTTCACTATAAAGCCTGGGCCTCATTATACAGCTGTACAGGGGACTAGTGAAGGCTTTTTAGCCCTTTCCTCAGACTGTAGCTCCTGGGCACAGGCACTCACTCCTATACCTTCACTATAAAGCCTGGGCCTCATTATACAGCTGTACAGGGGTCTAGTGAAGGCTTTTTAGCCCTTTCCTCAGAGTGGAGGTCCTGGGAACAGGCCCTCACTCCAGTCCCTTCACTATAAAGCCTAGGCCTCATTATACAGCTGTACAGGGGTCTAGTGAAAGCTTTTTAGCCCTTTCCTCAGTCTGTAGCTCCTGGACACAGGCCCTCACTCCAGTCCCTTCACTGTAAAGCCTGGGCCTCATTATACAGCTGTACAGGGGTCTAGTGAAGGCTTTTTAGCGCTTTCCTCAGACTGTAGCTCCTGGGAACAGCCCCTCACTCCTTCCCTTCACTATAAAGCCTGGGCCTCATTATACAGCTGTACAGGGGTCTAGTGAAGGCTTTTTAGCCCTTTCCTCAGAGTGGAGGTCCTGGGAACAGGCCCTCACTCCAGTCCCTTCACTATAAAGCCTAGGCCTCATTATACAGCTGTACAGGGGTTTAGTGAAGACTTTTTAGCCCTTTCCTCAGATTGTAGCTCCTGGGAACAGGCCCTCACTCCTGTCCCTTCACTATAAAGCCTGGGCCTCATTATACAGCTGTACAGGGGTTTAGTAAAGGCTTTTTAGCCCTTTTCTCAGACTGTAACTCCTGGGAACAGGCCCTCACTCCTGTCCCTTCACTGTAAAGCCTGGGCCTCATTATACAGCTGTACAGGGGTCTAGTGAAGGCTTTTTAGCCCTTTCCTCAGACTGTAGCTCCTGGGCACAGGCCCTCACTCCTGTCCCTTCACTGTAATGCCTGGGCCTCATTATAGAGCTGTACAGGGGTCTAGTGAAGGCTTTTTAGCCCTTTCCTCAGACTGTAGCTCCTGGGCACAGGCCCTCACTCCTGTCCCTTCACTGTAATGCCTGGGCCTCATTATACAGCTGTACAGGGGTCTAGTGAAGGCTTTTTAGCCCTTTCTTCAGACTGTAGCTCCTGGGATCAGGCCCTCACTCCTGTCCCTTCACTATAAAGCCTGGGCCTCATTATACAGCTGTACATGGGTCTAGTGAAGGCTTTTTAGCGCTTTCCTCAGACTGTAGCTCCTGGGCACAGGCCCTCACTCCTGTCCCTTCACTATAAAGCCTGGGCCTCATTATACAGCTGTACAGGGGTCTAGTGAAGGCTTTTTATCCCTTTCCTCAGACTGTAGCTCCTGGGAACAGGCCCTCACTCCTGTCCGTTCACTATGGGTCACCCTCCACCAAGGGCTGTGGGGTACTCGGTACCTTGCCGGTGTCAGAGGGATGTGTCACAGCGGCGGTGACCTGGTCCGTGGCCCTGGGTCCCCAAATCAATGGTAGTCTGTAATGTAGTTTAAATAGAATAGTTTGTGACGCCGCCTGTGGTGTTCGGCAAGTGAGATGTTAGGCCGACGCTGCATGCAGATCCTCTGGTAAATATACCAAGTATGACTAGGACACATGGTAACAATCATTATATATAATTAGTTTGAGTCCCCATGTGTCCACTCGGATTAGTTATGCCTATCACCAAATATAACATATCCAACGAAAGAAAACGATGATTAAAAGGCTTTTTTTACTAATATAAAGAGAAACTTTATTGTTTAGAACCATAGATAAAATATTACATATCACCAATTAGGGGATTAAGGGGAAGTAAACATACACATATGTATATTGTGATTACACATCTAAAAAGACGCACATAACCAGCACCTGAAGGTGTAACCTATACACCTCCAATTATATGACTATCAAAAATTGACAGTTTTGCTGAAAAATAGTACATCAATCTCAAAGTGGACACTACAATATTATGTCCTCATATCCTACAGCTAATTTAGAAAATTCATATTATAGATGACTATTATATCATGCCTCCACCGCCGAGAAGCTAACCGTTATATATATAATGGACGTAATCACTTATAATAATAGATCTTATATGGTGTGGTACCTAAATGTAGCCACTTATCCTGGCTAATCACCCATAATGTTATCTACAATACCGCCAGCAAGTGGCCACTAAACATACCATAGTGATTATCACCGGCAACAGCCGCTATGTACAAAAAAATCACATCACACCATAATGGCCGCTACATATGTAGATTAACGTCCTTACTAAACTAATTATTACCGGCAGTGGTGGTCTGGAGGTGCACAGGTGCCTGGGTAGCGCGTCCGCCCCGACGCGCGTTTCGGACCCGCCTTTTTCAAGGGGCCTAGCCGGTATGTACACCGGCGTCCTTAAATAGTGTACCCGGACGCCGCGAAATCGGCGTTACCGGAAGTCATGTCCGCGGCCCGGAAGTGACGCGCTCTGTCACCGAGGCAACCACAACACCGGTCAGCATCGGCGTCACACAGTGGGAGTGGCCGGGGCGGGCCAACCCCATCATGTAGAGACGCCACATGCGGACAGGGGCAGCGGTGACAAGGGGACAGGCGCGTACAGGGCCGCTGGCACCGACCCATAGCTACACGGAAAACATACAAAGAACACATTTATTGTAATATACACATACTACCAATTATACACAGAATCAGCAACCATCTATAAGGACACTACCATATATATTTTTTCTATAAGATATAACAATTATTACACCATCAACAATAATCCTTGCATATCATTATTAGACTAAGGATATATATAATATAAACATCATGATCCTTGCTGACTTCTTCATTTCTTGGCAACAATTATTCACCCACAAGGGGCTAGAATATATAATATGATGTCCATAGATATATGGTTCACTTTGTCCATCCTTATAGATCCCAACACTAAAGTAATAAAATAAAACATTAAAAGAAAAATTAAAAAAGTGATATCACAAATCATAGGCGATGTTTACCCACAGAGCAGTATTCATAGGAATGGGGCATAACTGATGTTTTCATTGAGTCCAGATGGATGGACTGATCCAATTGTCCATATCCATCTGGACTCAAGTTGGGCCATCTTCTTGGAAATCCCACCCCCACGGATCCCTGTCTCAACCATGTCGATACCCCTCACCCTAAGGAGGCTGCCATCGCAGCCATGGTATCTCCGAAAATGGCGTGGAATGGTCTTTAATGATGTTATATCCTCCGCGGTCGCTGCAGCCTCTATGCCCAAAACATGTTCCCGCACTCTAACCTTTAGCTGTCTAGTAGTCATACCCACGTAGATCATATTACATGGGCAGACAGCATAATATACTACATTTTTACTAGTACATGTGATATATTTTTTTATTTTAAACTTCCGGGATCCATTTTGGGTAACAAAAACTCGACTCGACAAGACTGGATCAGCCTTCAATATATGCCAGGATTTATCTAGAATCTTCCGCATACGCGGGAAGTGTGAATGATAATTGGTAACAAACCTCACTTTACCCGATTCTTTCCTGGATTTTGTACCATATAGGAGTGTGTCTCTTGACGAGTATCTGGCCCTATTAAATGCCTTTTTGATCATTCGGTTACTGAAACCTCGTTCAAGCAGCCTTTCCTTTAAATCTTCCGCCTGCCTGAAAAAGTCTTCATTGGTCGAGCACAATCTGCGTAATCGCAGGAATTGTCCGGTGGGAACCGACTGGACCATATGTCCCGGATGGGAAGATGATGCGTGGAGTAACATATTCGTAGCAGTTGGCTTACGGAAGATATCCGTTTGTATCTCACCCCTATGATCTTTCTTCAAGACTATATCTAGGAAATCTATTTATACCGGATCATATTTATAGGTAATGTAGATATTTAAATCATTATTATTTAAGGATAGCATAAAGGACTCGAGGTCAACCCTAGACCCCTGCCAGATCAACAGTATGTCATCGATGTACTGCGTCCAAGAGAGGACGCGGCACATCGGCATCTGCTGATCTGGCAGGGAGAGGTCTCTCTCCCACAGCCCCAGGAACAGGTTAGCATAAGCAGGGGCAAAAGATGCCCCCATAGCTGTTCCCTGGAGCTGTAGTAAGAAAGACCCCTTAAAAACGAAAAAGTTATGCGTCAAAGTAAAACGCAATAACTCGATCACCAATTCTTTAATCTCCACAGGTAAATTGGACATACCAAGAAAAAATGTTGTAGCCCTAATGCCATCCTCATGCCTGATGCTGGTGTACAGGGATTCAACATCTCCTGTCACCAGCATCATGTCATCTTCCAAATGCAAGCTATCCACACGTCTCAACAGCTCACCCGTATCTTTAAGAAATGATGGCAACCCCTCCACTAGCGGTTGCAGTTTGGAGTCTATCCACCTATTTACATGCTCCAGGTAATTACCTCTACCCGATATAATGGGCCGGCCTGGGGGCGTCTGCGCGTCCTTGTGGACTTTAGGGTGTAAATAAAAAGTCGGGATAGTTGGCTCCACAACCATCAGGGCATCAGCCAACTCCTTAGTGATGCTTCCTGCTTCCCTTGCTTTATTAATAATAGTATGTAGTTGTAGGGAATAGGCGGACAAGGGGTTAAATGTGAGTTTTTTTATAGCAGATTTTATTATCTAACTGGCGAAAGGCTTCTTTTTCATATAACACCTTTGGCCAAACTACTACATTGCTCCCCTTGTCCGCCGGTTTAAAAACTACATCCCTTAAGTCTTGAAGGACACGCAGACGTCCCCGTTCTTCTTTTGTAAGGTTATCACCACGAATATATTTTGGAATTTCTAAAAATTCTTTACTTACAATTTGTACAAATAAGTCCACATTGGGACATGATGATATAAGGGGAAACCTCTTAGATTTGGGCCGTATCGAGGGTGGAACCTTACCTCCCTCTGGAACACTGTGTTCGGTGGCTAGATCCTCCAATGTCTGCAACGCTATTTGTTCTTCCTCTGTTGGAAATAAATTCGAGAGGTTGCCATCAAAAAAATGTTTTTTGTAAATCAATGAACGGGCAAACAGATGTAAATCCTTAATTGCCAAAAATGCATCAAAGGATGCAGATGGAGAAAATGAAAGGCCCTTCTCCAATAACTTCAAATCAATCACAGTAAATTTATGATCACTAAGGTTAATTACCTTGTTACCATATCTAGTAGATACGGGAGAGCGATCATGACGTCTGTATGGATGAAACGTGCGTTCTCTTTGATTAAGTCTCATCAATCCTGATCCAGTAGTCATAGATGACCCTGATCTTTCTGACATGTCACTTAGAGATGAGACTGACGTTTGAGATGGAGTATGACCTAATTGATGGCCATGTGATGGAAACTTCCTCCATAAATATACTGTATTATTTTCGTAATCTCGACGATCACGGTTAATTTTATTCAACTGTGTAGCCTGTATCTTCTTTACAACAGTTTCCAAAGTCTTATCCATATTACTATGAAAGGTTTTCAATTTTTCAACCGTACCAATAGATTTGAGTTCTTCTTCAAGATTTTGAATAGATCCATCTAATTGAGTAATAATTTTAGTATTATGCTCGCTTAAAAGTTGCATAAGGAGTCTTTCTTCCTACAGCTCCAGGGAACAGCTATGGGGGCATCTTTTGCCCCTGCTTATGCTAACCTGTTCCTGGGGCTGTGGGAGAGAGACCTCTCCCTGCCAGATCAGCAGATGCCGATGTGCCGCGTCCTCTCTTGGACGCGGTACATCGATGACATACTGTTGATCTGGCAGGGGTCTAGGGTTGACCTCGAGTCCTTTATGCTATCCTTAAATAATAATGATTTAAATATCTACATTACCTATAAATATGATCCGGTATCAATAGATTTCCTAGATATAGTCTTGAAGAAAGATCATAGGGGTGAGATACAAACGGATATCTTCCGTAAGCCAACTGCTACCAATATGTTACTCCACGCATCATCTTCCCATCCGGGACATATGGTCCAGTCGGTTCCCACCGGACAATTCCTGCGATTACGCAGGTTGTGCTCGACCAATGAAGACTTTTTCAGGCAGGCGGAAGATTTAAAGGAAAGGCTGCTTGAACGAGGTTTCAGTAACCGAATGATCAAAAAGGCATTTAATAGGGCCAGAAACTCGTCAAGAGACACACTCCTATATGGTACAAAATCCAGGAAAGAATCGGGTAAAGTGAGGTTTGTTACCAATTATCATTCACACTTCCCGCGTATGCGGAAGATTCTAGATAAATCCTGGCATATATTGAAGGCTGATCCGGTCTTGTCGAGTCTCCTGCCGGATAGGGCTGCTGTCGCGGCCAGAAGATCAAGGAATTTGCGCGATAAGTTGGTGCAAAGCCACTATCTGGGTGAGCCAATGGTCACCTTCTTAGATCAAATGGCTGGTCGTTGTGGTAGTACTCCGTGTGGTCGCTGCGTCACTTGCCCAAACATTGATCGCACAGAAGTTTTTGTTACCCAAAATGGATCCCGGGAGTTTAAAATAAAAAAATATATCACATGTACTAGTAAAAATGTAGTATATTATGCTGTCTGCCCATGTAATATGATCTACGTGGGTATGACTACTAGACAGCTAAAGGTTAGAGTGCGGGAACATGTTTTGGGCATAGAGGCTGCAGCGACCGCGGAGGATATAACATCATTAAAGACCATTCCACGCCATTTTCGGAGATACCATGGCTGCGATGGCAGCCTCCTTAGGGTGAGGGGTATCGACATGGTCGAGACAGGGATCCGTGGGGGTGGGATTTCCAAGAAGTTGGCCCAACTTGAGTCCAGATGGATATGGACAATTGGATCAGTCCATCCATCTGGACTCAATGAAAACATCAGTTATGCCCCATTCCTATGAATACTGCTCTGTGGGTAAACATCGCCTATGATTTGTGATATCACTCTTTTAATTTTTCTTTTAATGTTTTATTTTATTACTTTAGTGTTGGGATCTATAAGGATGGACAAAGTGAACCATATATCTATGGACATCATATACATTCTAGCCCCTTGTGGGTGAATAATTGTTGCCAAGAAATGAAGAAGTCAGCAAGGATCATGATGTTTATATTATATATATCCTTAGTCTAATAATGATATGCAAGGATTATTGTTGATGGTGTAATAATTGTTATATATTATAGAAAAAATATATATGGTAGTGTCCTTATAGATGGTTGCTGATTCTGTGTATAATTGGTAGTATGTGTATATTACAATAAATGTGTTCTTTGTATGTTTTCCGTGTAGCTATGGGTCGGTGCCAGCGGCCCTGTACGCGCCTGTCCCCTTGTCACCGCTGCCCCTGTCCGCATGTGGCGTCTCTACATGGTGGGGTTGGCCCGCCCCGGCCACTCCCACTGTGTGACGCCGATGCTGACCGGTGTTGTGGTTGCCTCGGTGACAGAGCGCGTCACTTCCGGGCCGCGGACATGACTTCCGGTAACGCCGATTTCACGGCGACCGGGTACACTATTTAAGGACGCCGGTGTACATACCGGCTAGGCCCCTTGAAAAAGGCGGGTCCGAAACGCGCGTCGGGGCGGACGCGCTACCCAGGCACCTGTGCACCTCCAGACCACCACTGCCGGTAATAATTAGTTTAGTAAGGACGTTAATCTACATATGTAGCGGCCATTGCTGGTAATGGCCATTATGGTGTGATGTGATTTTTTGTACATAGCGGCTGTTGCCGGTGATAATCACTATGGTATGTTTAGTGGCCACTTGCTGGCGGTATTGTAGATAACATTATGGGTGATTAGCCAGGATAAGTGGCTACATTTAGGTACCACACCATATAAGATCTATTATTATAAGTGATTACGTCCATTATATATAACGGTTAGCTTCTCGGCGGTGGAGGCATGATATAATAGTCATCTATAATATGAATTTTCTAAATTAGCTGTAGGATATGAGGACATAATATTGTAGTGTCCACTTTGAGATTGATGTACTATTTTTCAGCAAAACTGTCAATTTTTGATAGTCATATAATTGGAGGTGTATAGGTTACACCTTCAGGTGCTGGTTATGTGCGTCTTTTTAGATGTGTAATCACAATATACATATGTGTATGTTTACTTCCCCTTAATCCCCTAATTGGTGATATGTAATATTTTATCTATGGTTCTAAACAATAAAGTTTCTCTTTATATTAGTAAAAAAAGCCTTTTAATCATCGTTTTCTTTCGTTGGATATGCAGATCCTCTGGGGCTGGTGGTGTGTTGCAGCTTAGATGGTATAGCTCCCCACAGGTGAAGCTGTAGCCCCAGGGCAGTGTAGATGTGATGACACTTAGATGGTGTAGTGTCTGGCGCAGGGGATGTAGCAGTGCCAGGCAGGCGGACGCAGGAAGGAATGGAGGACACCAGGGAATGTAGTTCCAAAGCTTTTTTCACAGTCTGTAGTGCCTGCTTCCGTACCATGTCCTCCGGGTCAGAGACTCAATCAAACCCCCCCCCCCCCCGGGCAAGTTAGCACTCTCCTCTCTAGCACTCCGCCAACATGTACCTTCCTGAACGACTCCTCTATAGCGCCTTAAAGTGTGAAGATCTCCTAGTACCGTGTTACACTGGAGTTCTTCCTGACTGATGTTCCCAAGAACTCTACTTGTACGGCAGACAGCTGTAGCCTGCTTCGCGGACTCCCTTCTCCTGAGTCCCGGCTCTCTATACAGTCGCTGTTGTGCCCCAAGTCTTAGATGGGAGTAGTGCATTTACAGCCAGCTACTCCACCGGTGTCTGCTGCAGTACCATAAGTGTCCATACAACCTCGGGGTCCGGGCCCCAGCCTTGCGCTGAGAACCTGTAGGCAGGGTTCCTCTTCCAACCCACTTCTCTCTGTTCTCTATACTCCTTCGTTCTGTACTAATCTCTCTCTTATGGAAGCTTAGGGTTTAGTTCACGTCTTTCTCCTCCTTTCCTTTCCCGTGCCAGCTGGCTCAGGTCACTGAGACAGCTGCAGCACTCCTTCCTCCATCCCTTCTTCCAGGGATCCTCACTCCTCTCAGAGTGACCTCCTACTCCGCCGACCTTCTGTCTGACTGACCTCGGACTGCTCTGTAATCCTACACTTTCCCACTCTTTTTATGTATCTTAACTCCACCCACCTCCCAGCACGTCCAGTGTTCCAAGCAGGGAACCACCAAAGGTGCTCTGCTACTCTCTAAGTACAAAGCCGCTTGTGGTTGTGCAGAACTACCTTGTTGTGTGGGGTGCAGGTGTTGGAGTATGGAAAGGAGTTCCCACCTTACCTGGGTGGTGGGGCACCACACATCATGAAGAGAGAGAGGAGGTGCAGTACCTCTGTGGCGACTGAGCCTCAGGGGCGCCACAACTATAAAGCCTGGGAATCATTATACAGCTGTACAGGGGACTAGTGAAGGCTTTTTAGCCCTTTCCTCAGACTGTAGCTCCTGGGAACAGGCCCTCACTCCTGTCCCTTCACTATAAAGCCTGGGCCTCATTATACAGCTGTACAGGGGACTAGTGAAGGCTTTTTAGCCCTTTCCTCAGACTGTAGCTTCTGGGAACAGGCTCTCACTCCTATACCTTCACTATAAAGCCTGGGCCACATTATACAGCTGTACAGGCGTCTAGTGAAGGCTTTTTAGCCCTTTCCTCAGACTGTAGCTGCTGGGCACAGGCCCTCACTCCTGTCCCTTCACTATAAAGCTTGGGCCTCATTATACAGCTGTACAGGGGTCTAGAGAAGGCTTTTTAGCCCTTTCCTCAGACTGTAGGTCCTGGGATCAGGCCCTCACTCCTGTCCCTTCACTATAAAGCCTGGGCCTCATTATACAGCTGTACAGGGGTCTAGAGAAGGCTTTTTAGCCTTTTCCTCAGACTGTAGCTACTGGGCACAGGCCCTCACTCCTGTCCCTTCACTATAAAGCCTGGGCCTCATTATACAGCTGTACAGGGGTCTAGTGAAGACTTTTTAGCCCTTTCCTCAGATTGTAGCTCCTGGGATCAGGCCCTCACTCCTGTCCCTTCACTATAAAGCCTGGGCCTCATTATACAGCTTTACAGGGGACTAGTGAAGGCTTTTTAGCCCTTTCCTCAGACTGTAGCTCCTGGGCACAGGCCCTCACTCCTGTCCCTTCACTATAAAGCCTGGGCCTCATTATACAGCTTTACAGGGGACTAGTGAAGGCTTTTTAGCCCTTTACTCAGACTGTAGCTGCTGGGCACAGGCCCTCACTCCTGTCCCTTCACTATAAAGCTTGGGCCTCATTATACAGCTGTACAGGCGTCTAGAGAAGGCTTTTTAGCCCTTTCCTCAGACTGTAGGTCCTGGTATCAGGCCCTCACTCCTGTCTCTTCACTATAAAGCCTGGGCCTCATTATACTACTGTACAGGGGTCTAGTGAAGACTTTTTAGCCTTTTCCTCAGACTGTAGCTACTGGGCACAGGCCCTCACTCCTGTCCCTTCACTATAAAGCCTGGGCCTCATTATACAGCTGTACAGGGGTCTAGTGAAGACTTTTTAGCCCTTTCCTCAGATTGTAGCTCCTGGGATCAGGCCCTCACTCCTGTCCCTTCACTATAAAGCCTGGGCCTCATTATACAGCTTTACAGGGGACTAGTGAAGGCTTTTTAGCCCTTTCCTCAGACTGTAGCTCCTGGGCACAGGCCCTCACTCCTGTCCCTTCACTATAAAGCCTGGGCCTCATTATACAGCTGTACAGGGGTCTAGTGAAGGCTCTTTAGCCCTTTCCTCAGACTGTAGCTCCTGGGCACAGGCCCTCACTCCTGTCCCTTCACTATAAAGCCTGGGCCTCATTATACAGCTGTACAGGGGTCTAGTGAAGGCTCTTTAGCCCTTTCCTCAGACTGTAGCTCCTGGGAGCAGGCCCTCACTCCTGTCCCTTCACTATAAAGCCTGGGCCTCATTATACAGCTGTACAGGGGTCTAGTGAAGGCTTTTTAGCCCTTTCCTCAGACTGTAGCTCCTGGTCACCATGTGATCTCACCATAACCCTAACAAGCTAATTAAGGTGTGAAATCTTGGTCAAAATTATCTCAGTACACAAATCTCCAAGGGTGCCCAAAGTTTTGCATGCCCTTTCTCCTTTTTGCAATTATGAAATTGTAATAAATGTGTGTCTCTCTCATATATATATATATATATATATATATATATATATATATATATATATATATATATATATATATATTTTTTTTTTTATTATTATTTTAGCCTAACATACAAAGGCCATGTGTCATCTTAGAGGTTCGGCCTTTTAGAGATCATTTCATCTTCATCTTACTACTGCTCACAATAACAGTCATTTTGACCAGGGGCGCCCACACTTTTACATGCCGCTGTCAATGCTTCATCCCGCTGGTGCTCAATATTTAATAGAGTCTTACTATTAAACTTAATGAAAAGTTCGGTGAATTTCTTTGAGCTGTTATTACTAGAGATGAGCGAATATCGTCGGAGAAGTTGTTATTGGCTAATATCGCTTACAGAATAGCTGCATCGGGACCCCGGATCCCTGGAGCGCTCCCGATAATCAGCTGCATGTGTCGCCCTCCATGCAGGTGCTGTGACTATCACACAGCGCGACACACGCAGCTGATTATCGGGAGCGCTCCAGCACACTGAGTCCTGCACACACTGAGGCCCCTGATCATGTGACCCCTGACTCCTCCCCTCCTGTGACCTCATCACAGGTCCTGTGCACAGAGCGGTCATATATGAGGTGGACAGTCCTGGATCTTCTGCTTTCTGGGCCGGTTCCTCCTGTGAGTCCTATTAACCCTTTCGCTCCCTGTATTCTCCTTTCTGACAGGACAATATCTGAATTCGGATAGTGTGACAGGAATTTAAGCAATGTGGAAGGAAAAAATGACAATTTTACTTTTTTCCTCACAAAAATGTGACTTTACCCCAAAATTGTCAGCGTAACAAATCCTTATTTTCCCCACTGTAGTTTGTAGACTCCATATACAGATCCCTTAAGGGCGAAAAGAGCTGAATTCCCCACTTAAGTTATTGCATTTTGGAAATTGCCCCCACTGGGAATTTATCTCCAGGTAAAGGCACAATTGTGTCTCCATGGGGGTTGTGCTCACAGCCCAACATCGTGTGTCCCTACAAAGAAATGCCACCCCGCACCATTACTGACCACTGCCAAACCGGTCATGCTGAAGGATGTTGCAGGCAGCAGATCGCTCTCCACGGCGTCTCCAGACTCTGTCACGTCTGTCACATGTGCTCAGTGTGAACCTGCTTCCATCTGTGAAGAGCACAGGGCGCCAGTGGCGAATTTGCCAATCCTGGTGTTCTGTGACAAATGCCAAGCGTCCTGTACGGTGTTGGGCTGTGAGCACAACCCCCATCTGTGGACGTCGGGCCCTCAGACCATCCTCATGGAGTCAGTTTGTAACTGTTTGTGCACATACATACACATTTGTGGCCTGCTGAAGATCATTTTGCAGGGCTCTGGCAGTGCTCCTCCTGTTCCTCCTTGCATAAAGGTGGAGGTAGCGGTCCTTGCTGCTGGGTTGTTGCCCTCATACGGCCCCCTCCACATCTCCTGGTGTACCGGCCTGTCGCCTGGTAGCACCTCCAGCCTCTGGACACTACGCTGACTGACACAGCAAACTTGCTTGCCACAGCTCGCATTGATGTGCCATCCTGGATGAGCTGCACTACTTGAGCCACTTGTGTGGGTTGTAGAGTCCGTCTCATGTTACCACAAGTGTGAAAGCACAACCAACATTCAAAAGTGACCAAAACATCAGCCAGACGCATTGGTACTGAGATGTGGTCTGTGGTCCCCACCTGCTGAACCACTCCTTTATTGAGGGTGTCTTGATAATTGCCAACAATTTCCATCTGTTGTCTATTCCATTTGCACAACAGCATGTGAAATTGATTGTCAGTCAGTGTTGCTTCCTAAGTGGACAGTTTGATTTCACAGAAGTTTGATTTACTTGGAGTTATATTCTGTTGTTTAAGTGTTCCCTTTATTTTTTTGAACAGTGTATATAGATAGATAGATTTTTTTTTCTTTACATTGGAGGGTCCAATTCCAGCTATTGCTGTGGGATCTGTGATTTCTATCTACTCCACTGTGTACAGCATAACAGAGTATAATAAAGTAGTTATGGACGAGACGTAACTAACATTGTGCAGTGACTCTGCTTTCCATATAGTGATGGATATTTCTTGTTGCTGAAACTGTGATATTTTTCCCACTTTAAGCCTTTTTTAAACCCCTCTGATCAGTGCGATCATACAACATACAAGCCTCTGATGGCTCCGGTGATGCCCTGTACTACTGTAGTGCCGTGTATCATCACTGCCTGTCAGTGTAATACTAACGGCCCCATACACATGAGATCAGAGTTGGCTGAGCGGTCATTTGTCAGACGGCGATCTCTCCCGACTCCCCCATACACACAAATATTCCAGCTTTCCTGTGGTCTGTATGAGAGAGTCGCCTCCAGACTCCTCTA
This sequence comes from Dendrobates tinctorius, assembly GCF_039654945.1. NCBI lineage: Eukaryota > Metazoa > Chordata > Amphibia > Anura > Dendrobatidae > Dendrobates > Dendrobates tinctorius. The sequence goes on along the minus strand of NW_027361989.1, from coordinate 3,304,108 downwards.
GAGGAGGATTATCTACAGGAAGAACAAACGGATTATCCTCTGAAATTCAGGATGCCAGATCCTTCTCTGCCCTGACATCACCTGTCGGGAGGCCCCGAAATACATTATATGGTCGGCCAAACCCCCCGAAATCAGTGCTTTCATGGGACTTTAGTCTAATGTGTATGGGGGCGTTATAAGGTAACTTATTGGACGCTGCCTCTGGCCCGGCCTAATAGACCTTCATACATTGCAGCCCAGACACCATTATTAGGCATGTAAGTATCGGAGTAACTAGGCCGCCCCATACTATCGAGTACTTGGAGGCGGGGGGCCTTCAGCCACACTCTGTCACACCTTCTTAGATGTCATGTTTGCTTTTCACAGCAGCAAGTGGTTAAACTGTCAGGGTTTTTGTTGAAGCCTCATCTGTGCCGTCCCTGCGGTGTACATCTATGTTCTGGGGCACAAAAGAGTTAATTTGTAAAAAAAAAATGTTTCACTTGTTAAAATATAATAAAATGTGTCTTCTGCTTTTTTATGTTTTTCTTTTTCTTTTTACAAGAATTGTTGGAGCCAATTTTCTTGAGAAACATTTTAATATCGGCTTTTTCTGGAGTTTTTCTTGTAATATAGGAAAGCCTAAGGCCAGAAATAAACCCCATAAATCACTGTACATGGAGACTTTGGGATCAGATCATTTCTGTCCGTTGTGTTTGTGGAAACAAAAAATCTTTTATAAAAGCCTCAAACTTCTGTGTGTGACTCAGAGCTGAGATCTAACGTGAGAGAAGATTCCAGTGCGGGGAAGACGGGGAACCTTCATATAGACGGCCGGTGGGGATGGAGGCAGTGACCGACTCTGGCCAAATCTGTCTCTAGAGCCGCAGTAGAAGATGAAGATGTCGTCCTCATCATGAAGGAGTTATTTCTCATGTCGCGTGTAATGAATATCTCCTGCAGTATTGCTAATGCCGATTCCAGTGTCGGTAATGAGACGAGAATTAGCGTTATGGAAGATGAGTCTATGAGGAACGTGTTCAGCTGCCGACTCCGAGGAGGAAACTGCTTGTTGTCTGTGGCCTAAATATATAGGTTTTATTAGTAGATGTCAGGGAAGAAAACTAAACCCTGTAAGATAATAAATCTCCTCATATGTTTCCCTTATTATCTCCAGTAATTGTATTATTACACAGGATTCTTATGATGTTACATCGGATCATCTTCTTCTCATTCAGGTCTCTACAATATCGGATCCTCTCAGAGAAGATCTTCTACAAAAGAGAATTTTCCTGATTTACCCATCAAGGATGGATATGGACAGAGACAAGATGGCGGAGAGGATATTACACCTCACCCTAGAGATCCTCTTCCGTCTCACTGGAGAGGTGAGAGATTCTGATGACGTCACATTCCATCATTCTTATCTATGGGAATAACAGATGGACAGAACTGGAGAGGTGAGGACTCTGGAAATGTCTATAGTGAGATTTATTAATGTGTCTCTCCATTACCAGGATTACACAGTGGTGAAGAAGACCTCTAGTGATCGCTGTCAGGACCCTGTGTCTGAGGGATGGGGAAGACCCCTGAGCCCAATCACGGGGCCTCCACCTCACCCCCTGATCCATGAGGACATCAATGACCAGAAGATCCTAGAACTCATCTACAAGATGATTGAGCTGCTGACTGGAGAGGTGACACTGCTGGGAATGCTGGGACATTATACAGTAACACTATGAAGGGATCGGGGGATGACGGTATCATTGTATGTGTCAGGTTCCTATAAGGTGTCAGGATGTCGCTGTCTATTTCTCCATGGAGGAGTGGGAGTATGTAGAAGGACACAGAGATCTGTACAAGGACGTCATAATGGAGGTTCCCCAGCCCCTCACATCTCCAGGTAATAGACAGGACTAAATACACACCGCCTATAATTATCTGTATGTAGAGAATGAATTCAGTCCCTGTATGTGTTTCCTCCAGATTTATCCAGTAAGAGGACAACACCAGAGAGATGTCCCCGTCCTCTTCTTCCACAGGACTGTAACCAAGAAGATCCCAGTGCTCCTCAGGATCATCAGGTAGATGGAGAGAAGGTGTCAGGAGATCTCCCCTATGATGTGTAGACGGCTGTGAAGGTCTTGTGCTCAGTGTTGTTTTATCCACCAGTATTATATGTTTTATACTTGTGGGTCACCCTGCCAGGGCAGTGGGGTACTCGGTACCGGGCTGGTCTCTCAAAGGGGAATGTCACAGCAGCGGTGACCCGGTCCGTGTCCCTGGGCTCCCATGTAGAAGGGGTTAAGTGATGGAATAAAGTTTATGAGTGAATGATTCGTGATGCCACCTGTGGTGTTCGGCAATGAAGATGTTAAGCCGACGCTGCAGACAGTTCCTCTGGGACAGATGGTGTGGTGCAGCAATGATGTTGTGGCCCTCCACAGGTAGGGCAGTAATCCCAGGGCAGTGAGGATAGGTATTGAGGAAGAGGATGCAGTGTCTGACACAGGGATGAAGCAGTGCTGACGGAGTTGCAGGAAGAAGGGAAGGACACAACAGGGTGCAGTTTCTTTACCTTTACTTTGCTTGGCAAATGCAGTCCAGGGTCCAGATTACAGATGGCACAGGAGCAGGCTAGCCTGGGAGCAACTTAGGAATCTCTCTATGCAGATGGGTTGTGTAGTCTCCTTCCTAGCACTTATTTTTAGGTACTTGCAGCACTGTGTTACACCGAAGTTCCACTTGCTTATTCTCTTTAGAACTCCCTCGTATGGCAGACAGCTGTAGCCTTCCTCTTCTGGCTTACATGTCGCTGTTGTGCCTCCGAGTCTTATGTGGGAATAGAGCATTTACAGCTTCCTATTCCTCCGGTTTCTGTTGCAGGACCATCAGTGTCTGTACAGCCTTGGAGACCGGGCTTCAGACCATGTGCTATAGCTGGGAATGAGCCTGAACTCTCTGCTCAATCCCCCAGCTCTTCTCCTCCATGTCCACACACGTTGCCCTCCTCACAAGAACTCCCTAATTTTCCTTCCTGGCCCCCAGAGAGTAGCTCCTCCCCCAGTTTTGGTTCAGAGCTCCCTCTGCTGGCCTGGAATGGAAACTGTGTTGTGTGTTGTGGTTAACTGCTAGAGAGATCTTTTATTGCTTCCAAGCATGACATCACACTCCCTAGGAGGAAGGCAATGCCACTGTGGCGACCATACTCCTGGGGGCGCCACATTTGTGTAATGAGAACGGTGGAGATGGCAGGATTAGAGCTGATCATAGATGGGACTTCTCCATCTGTCGGTGACTTTTACAATATTTGTTTCAGGGTGAAGATCTGACCCATATTAATACTACAGAGACATATGTGAGGGGTGATGAGTGGTGTAAAGAGAAGATTCCCACATATGACTACCCAGGTGAGTAGTAACCACTGAATGCAGAGAAGTCACAGATTCCTCTCAGTCACCGGCTGTGGCTGCTTTATCGGTGATGTAGTCCGGCCATATTACCATGATCACCATTTTGCCTCTAGACCACAACATTCTTCTCCACCCAAAACTGTTCAAATGACTTTGGGCATTGAAAGCCCTTTTCTATAGAACTTACAACCAATTACATTGTTTCTGATCCTAAGGAATTCAGATTACTGCACAATCTCTCCTGAAATGGGGAGCAATATTATTTTCTCTAATCTTCTGGTCAGGATCCATAGTAGCTCCAATGGTCCACCATAAATGAATGCAACTCTGGTTTACTGTTGTTTAATCTGTATTTGTAGTTTTCAGTTAATGAGATTCTCGTGCTCTGGGGCGGGGCTGTGGGCGGGGCTTTATGTGGTGCTCTGATTACATATTCATCTGTATTGGCTTATGACAGGTCCCTGATCCCTCACTGACCTGCCCCCCATTATTACATAATGCATATAATAGCGTTGATGTTATTGTTGATAATGCCTATAATATTGTGGGGGAAATCTACTGTTTGGGCACATGGCAGGGCTCGGAAGGGAAGGCAAAATGTGCTGGAATAATTAGCGGTGGCCATGTCGCTTTTGGAGAGCCCCTCATGTGCCTAAACAGTGGAAACCCCCAACAAGTGACCCCATTTTGGAAACTAGACCCCCTTAGGGAACTTATCCAGATGTGTATTGAGCACCTTGAACCCACAGGTGCTTCACAGAAGTTTATAACGTAGAACCGTGGAAATAAAAAAAAGCAACACAGTGAGTTTTTGTGTGCTCGGCGCAGAGCCAAAAGGGCACAATCGCCAGCAAAATCATATCTGCACATGGACAGCGTACCCAACGCTAAATGTAGGGTACGCTAGTTGCATGCAGCATCATGCGCCCATAGGAGGAGCTGACCGGAGGAGGCGCGGCCAGGGGAGGAGCTTAGCGGCAGCCCTGCTCTGCTCCTCAGAACGCTAGTCTGAAAGTAGCCTAAGACGCACCCCAAATTTTCAAAAGGAAAATAGGGGAAAAAATGTGCCAAATGGGGGTCCGACTTACAGTCCGAATTCAGCTTACCTGGGGAATCAGTACAGGTGCAAGAGTGGTCACAGCGCTCTGTGCTGGGGAGGTGGCGCTCTTTGCTGCGTAGGGGGCACCTCTGCCATTTTGTCAAAGCTGGAGGCTCCTGAAGCTCCATTGCTGCTGTGCGGTGGCCTCCGGGAAAATAGCAGCTGTATGCGGTGGCCTCTGGAAAAATAGCAGCTGGGGGCGGTGCATGCTCAGTTTCAGATCTCGGCAACAAGATCTCGGGACAAGATCTGAATCTGAGCATGCGCCGCCTACAGTGGCCATTTTTCCCGAGACCATTGCATTACAGCAATGGAACTGCGGGGGTCTTCAGGCTTTGACAAGATGCCGGCGGAGCCCTCCATGCAGCATTTGTAAGTATATTCCTACTATAAGACGCACCCACATTTGCCCCAAAAAATTTTTGGGAAAAAGTGCGTCTTATTGTCTGAAAAATATGGTACATTTTTACCACTAAAATGTTGTTTTAACCCCAGATTTTACATTGGAAAATAGGTAGATGGGTAAATGGTCACTACACCCATAGATGAATTCACAGAAGGTGTAATTTCCAATTCCCAGAGGGGTGTCATTTCCAAAATGGGGTCACTTCAGGGGGATTCTGCTGTTGTGGGACTTTGGAGAGCCACTAAGTGCCAGAACAACAGAATCCCCCCCTGAAGTGACCCCTTTTTGGAAATGACACCCCTCTGGGAATTCATCTATGGATATAGTGACCATTTTCCCTACATGGATGATTTCTAGAAACTCATAGTAGAAGTTTCACAGCAAAAATGTCATTGTAGTGCCCAATATATTGTGCCCAGCTTGTGTCTCTGGAGACCTCCCCCCACCTACCCCCGGAAATTGTTAAGTCAGCTCTACTCAAATGTGTCTGTCACTAAATAATCCAAATGCTTGAATGTCAAAACAGTTCAAAAACGTGGTTCTGTGTGGAAGATTGTAAAGCAGTCATGGAGGCATAAGGCTGGCAATGATGGGCATTGTGGGTAATAATAGTGGGTGTTACAGAACCCCCCAGCACACCGAATAGGAGATGTATGCCCTTAAAGCAGCAACCAACTGGCTGTGACCCCCGGGGCAGAGGTAAACAAGACATCCCACTTCTGACCTCCCCCCACCTTTGTAAATCCCACGGCTATTGTAATGTACGTCTGGCGTCTTAATTGGAGCCTGTTATCTACTGGCACGACACACATTGGTTGTCCTGCCCTCTGTATGTATATATATTCTGAGACCGATGAGTAAAATGTTGTCACACTGGAAATACATGGAGTAGCAGTGATCTTTTATATGTTCCCATGTTACAAAGCCTTTTGAACCAGCGTCCTTCATTCAGAAGTGAGGAAAACCAGAGTGAACCTCCTGAGAAACGGGGTGATAATGTAAGAGGTATTACAGCACAGAAGACCCCGTTACACTGGTTGCAGCAGTGGGATGTGACAACCCGTCTATAGGAGTAAAGGACTGAATGGAAAACAACTACCAGAAGTTAAAGAGGAATACATTAAAAGACCTGGTGGAAGCTTGAGGATTAATCGCCAGCAACAAAACAAAAGCGGATTTGATAGCAGCCATCATGAAACACGACAGTGCAGCACCCCCCAATGTGAATGTGGAAGAGACTGAATTCCAGAGGGAGGTAAAGAGCAGACTGGCGTTCTATGGCCCAAACCCTGCAGTAGAGATCGTACGAGAGGTGATGGCTGTTGTGCGTATTGGTCTGAAGGAAAAGATGGCCGAGCGGACCAGGATAGAGCTTGCCAAAATGGAGATGGCAGAGCGGACCAAAGTAGAGCCAGCCAAGATAGAGCTAGCCAAGATGGAGATGGCAGAGCGGAGAGAGGAGAGTCAGCGAGCAGGAGAGCTCTAACCTCTGCCCAGGTACCGTCAGCAGTAAGCCACAAAAAAATCCAGTATAATGCCTTCCGACAGTTGGGGGAGGCAGAGGAAGACATTGATGCCTTTCTGCAGGACTTTGAGCAGCAGTGTGCCCCCATAGCCAGACACATTTCTTGGGCCACCCCAGCTGAGTTTAAAAGGGAGGTACTTGAGGATTCCTCATTACAGGGGTATCGTGGGAAGGCACAGGAAGGGGAACAGTTTGTATGGCATCAGGGACTCCTCTACCGGGTTACAGAGCAGCGCCACACAAGGACGAGCCCCACTATAAAACGACAGCTAGTAGTTCCCAAGAAGTATAGGCAGGAGCTACTGCGAATCTCTCATGACATACCCTTGGCCGGGCGCCTCGGCGTCCGTCGCACCAGGCATCGTCTGACACAAAACTTCTTTTGGCCGGGGGTAACCTATGATGTTCGTCAGTACTGCCAGACCTGTGACAGTTGCCAGCGCATTGGCAAGAGGGGAGATCACTGCAAAGCCAAACTACACTCCCTCCCCATTGTGGAGGAGCCATTTAGCTGAGTAGCGGTCGATCTGATAGGGCCGTTAGCCAAACCCAGTCCATCAGGGAAAAAGTATATATTGACAGTGGTAGGTTATGCCACATGGTATCCAGAGGCGGTTGCATTACCTAACATACTGGCAGAGACAGTGGCAGCTGCCATGCTCCAGGTTTTCTCACAGGTTGGATTTCCCCGGGAAGTTATCTACGACCAGGGTACCCAGTTACAGCAGAGGTGACCAACCAACTGTGGAAGCTGTGCGGCGTAAAGTCCATTAGAAGCGCCCCGTACCACCCGCAAACCAATGGGTTGTGTGAACGTTTTAACGGAACATTAAAACAACTCATTGGGACTTTTACCAGGACCTACAGAAACTGGGAGAAATTCTTGCCACACCTCCTGTTTGCCTATCGGGAGGTGCCCCAAGAATCCACAGGGTTCTCCCCGTTCGAACTGTTATACAGCAGGTGGGTAAGGGGACCCCTAGACTTAGTGCGAGAACACTGGGAAGGGGAGGGAACCATAGAAGGGATACCTATTGTGCCCTATGTGTTGGAATTCCGGGACCGCCTACAGGAGCTGACTCAGGCTGTACGTGGGAACATGCAGGCGGCCCAACGGCGCCAGCGCGTATGGTACGATTGGAGGGCCAGAGAATGCATCTTTGAGATAGGACAGAAGGTCCTGGTATTAGAACCATCTAGGCAGAACAAGTTCAAAGCTGCATGGCAGGGGCCCTACCAGGTAGTGGGGAAAATAGCCGACACCACCTACAATGTCGCCGATTGAGACGACCCCAGGGTTATCCGCATGTTCCACGTGAATATGTTGAAGCCCTACCGGGAGCGCCCTGAAGAGGTAGTGGCCATCTGTGCACCCGAGGCAGAGGATTTAGCAGGACTCCCCCTTGCCTGATGTCTTAGGGGAGAGGACTCGGTCTAAAACATGGGACCAAGTATACATGGGAGAAAACCTAGGGTCCCGGGAGAGACAGCAGGTGGAGACGTTGTTGAGGCAGCGACAGAAGATGTTTTCAGAGAGACTGGGGTACACCCGCCTGGCACAACACAAGGTTGAGACCCAGGATCAGACCCCCCTGAGACAACCCCCCTTCCGCGTCCCTGAGTCTGTACGAGAAGGGATGCAACGAGATACAAGAGATGTTGCGTTTAGGGGTCATTGAAGAGTCAGTCCCTGGGCATCCGCCGTAGTGTTAGTGCCCAAGAAGGATGGGACTACCCGGTTTTGTGTAGACTATCGCAAGCTAAATGAGAAAACGGTGACTGATGCGTATCCCATGCCGTGTGTGGATGAGTTGTTAGACCGGCTGGCGGGGCAAAGTGTTTGACCACCATCGATCTATGCAAAGGCTATTGGCAGATCCCCCTAAGTCCTGACGCTATTCCCAAGTCTGCATTTGTCACCCCGTTCGGCTTATTCTAGTTTCGAGTTATGCCATTCGGGATGAAGAATGCCACGCAACCTTCCAGAGGCTGGCTGACCGGCTTCTGGATGGTCTCCAGGACTATGCTTGTGCCTACCTGGATGACATCGCCATCTACAGAGTGACATGGGATGAGAATCTAAATCTCCTAGAGACAGTATTGGACAGGATCCACAAGGCCGGTATCACGTGGGTAAAGCAGAGGTTCAGTATTTAGGACATTGGGTGGGAAGTGGGAAACAGCGACCAGAACCAGCCAAGATTGAGGCCATAGCCAAATGGCCCACCCCACGCACTAAAACCTATGTCATGGTGTTTCTAGGGACCGCCGGGTATTATAGGAAATTTGTCCCCAATTGCAGCAGCGTAGCCAAGCCCCTCACTGATCTGACCCATAAGAACCTCCCCCGCCAGGTAACCTGGACCCCCGAGTGTGAGGAAGCCTTCCGCCAGCTAAAGGACGCCCTCACAAATACCCCGGTATTGGCCACACCCGATCCAACTAAACGTTTCCTTGTTCACACAGACGCTTCTATGTTTGGATTGGGGGCAGTGCTGAGCCAAGTCAGGCCGGACGGTCAAGACCACCCGGTAGCTTACCTGAGGCGGAGACTGTTGCCCCACGAAGTAAGCTATGCGGCCATCGAGAAGGAGTGCCTAACAGTAGTATGGGCACTCAAGAAGTTACAACCATATTTGTATGGACGACAGTTTTCCCTCCTAACGGACCCCTAGTGTGGCTTAGTCGGGTCTCTGGAGACAACGCCAGATTGTTGCGGTGGAGTTTAGCCCTACAATCTCTAGACTTCACCATCCACTACAGACCCGGCAAACAAAATGGTAATGCCGATGGACTAAGTCGACAAACGGAACTTGTACCAACCCCATAGACTTTGGTCATCCCCAAGCCGATCCGTTAAGGATCAGACAGTGTATGCCGATCGCGTCGCTGAAAAGGGGGAGCCGCGTTACAGAACTCCCCAGCACACCGAATAGGAGATGCCATTTTTATGGACAGTTTAAGTAGAAATGTTCAAAAGCATAAAACTCAAGGATATTTTATTAAAAAAAATTGTTTTTTTTATCTTAGCAGATGACTGTACCAGGAGATCAGAGGGACAGCTGACATCTTCAATTTTTAAATCTGATGATCTTGAGATCCTACAAGATACAACTGAAGTGATTGCTGTTACTCCAGATATATCATCATCCATTCACAGCAAAGATCTGTCATCTGATCCTATGAAACAGGTCCCATCTTCTGAATCATTACTGACTACTAAGGAAAATCGAAGTCACAAAAGAGGCATTGAAAAACAAACTGCTCCTAAAACAAAGAAGCGTTTTTCCTGTTCAGAATGTGGGAAATGTTTTGCACACAAATCACTGCTTGTTACTCACCATAGAACTCACACAGGGGAGAAGCCTTTTTCTTGTTCAGAATGTGGGAAATGCTTTAAATGGAAATCACAATTGGTTAATCACCATAGAACTCACACAGGGGAGAAGCCTTTTTCCTGTTCAGAATGTGGGAAATGTTTTATCAATAAATCAGAATTGGTTAGGCACCAAAGAACTCACACAGGGGAGAAGCCTTTTTCCTGTTCAGAATGTGGGAAATGTTTTAGCCAGAAAGCGATTCTTGTTAGACATCAGAGCAGTCACACGGGGGAGAAGCCTTTTTCCTGTTCAGAATGTGGGAAATGTTTTATCAATAAATCAAAATTGGTTAGGCACCAAAGAACTCACACAGGGGAGAAGCCTTTTTCCTGTTCAGAATGTGGGAAATGTTTTATCAATAAATCAGAATTGGTTAGGCACCAAAAAACTCACACAGGGGAGAAGCCTTTTTCCTTTTCAGAATGTGGGAAATGTTTTAACAAGAAAGAGAATCTTATTAGTCACAAGAGAACTCACACAGGGGAGAAGCCTTTTTCCTGTTCAGAATGTGGGAAATGTTTTATCAATAAATCAGAATTGGTTAGGCACCAAAAAACTCACACAGGGGAAAAGCCTTTTTCCTGTTCAGAATGTGGGAAATGTTTTAACAAGAAAGAGCATCTTATTAGTCACCAGAGAACTCACACAGGGGAGAAGCCTTTTTCCTGTTCAGAATGTGGGAAATGTTTTAACAATAAATCAGATTGTGTTAAGCACCAGAGAATCCACACAGGGGAGAAGCCTTTTTCCTGTTCAGAATGTGGGAAATGTTTTAACCAGAAATCACAATTGGTTAATCACCATGGAACTCACACAGGGGAGAAGCCTTTTTCCTGTTCAGAATGTGGGAAATGTTTTAACAATAAATCAGATTGTGTTAAGCACCAGAGAATCCACACAGGGGAGAAGCCTTTTTCCTGTTCAGAATGTGGGAAATGTTTTAACCGAAAATCACAATTGGTTAATCACCATGGAACTCACACAGGGGAGAAGCCTTTTTCATGTTCAGAATGTGGGAAATGTTTTAACCAAAAATCACAATTGGTTAATCATCATAGAACTCACACGGGGGAGAAGCCTTTTTCCTGTACAGAATGTGGGAAATGTTTTAACAAGAAAGAGCATCTTATTTGTCACCAGAGAACTCACACAGGGGAGAAGCCTTTTTCCTGTTCAGAATGTGGAAAATGTTTTAACAATAAATCAGATTGTGTTAAGCACCAGAGAATCCACACAGGGGAGAAGCCTTTTTCCTGTTCAGAATGTGGGAAATGGTTTAACAATAAATCAGATTGTGTTAAGCACCAGAGAATCCACACAGGAGAGAAGCCTTTTTCCTGTTCAGAATGTGGGAAATGTTTTAACCAGAAATCACAATTGGTTAATCACCATGGAGCTCACACAGGGGAAAAGCCTTTTTCCTGTTCAGAATGTGGGAAATGTTTTAACCAAAAATCACAATTGGTTAATCATCATAGAACTCACACGGGGGAGAAGCCTTTTTCCTGTACAGAATGTGAGAAATGTTTTAACAAGAAAGAGCATCTTATTTGTCACCAGAGAACTCACACAGGGGAGAAGCCTTTTTCCTGTTCAGAATGTGGGAAATGTTTTAACAATAAATCAGATTGTGTTAAGCACCAGAGAATCCACACAGGAGAGAAGCCTTTTTCCTGTTCAGAATGTGGGAAATATTTTAACCAGAAATCACAATTGGTTAACCATCATAGAACTCACACGGGGGAGAAGCCTTTTTCCTGTTCAGAGTGTGGGAAATGTTTTAACAAGAAAGAGCATCTTATTAGTCACCATAGAACTCACACAGGAGAGAAGCCTTTTTCCTGTTCAGAATGTGGGAAATGTTTTAACCGGAAATCACAATTGGTTAATCACCAGAGAATTCACACAGGGGAGAAGCCTTTTTCCTGTTGAGAATGTGGGAAATATTTTGTCAACAAATCAGAATTAGTTAGGCACCAAAGAACTCGCATGGGGGAGAAACCTTTTCCATATTCAGAATGTGGGAAATATTTTAACCGGAAAGCGCTTCTTGTTAGACATCAGAGCAGTCATACAGAGGAGAAGCCTTTTTCCTTTTCTTAATGTGGGAAATATTTTACTTGGAAATCAACTGTTAATAAACATCAGAGGTGTCACTTAGGGGAGAAGCCTTTTTTATGTTCTTAGTGTTGGAATAGTTTTAGCGAAAATTGAATCTTCTTAAATGGGTTGTCTCTTGTTTGGTTGTCTAGTTTGGTATTGTAACTGCTGTTACTGTATATATTTGCGTATAAGCCGAGATTTTCAGCCCATTTTTTGGGGCTGAAAGTCCCCCTTTCGGCTTATACATGAGTCATATACGCCAGGGGGTCAGCGGAGAAGGGGGAGCGGGTGGTGTCAGATCATACTGACCCCCCTGGCGTGTCTCTGCAGCCCCCCTGCTTGTCCCACGCTCTCAGGCGCCTTCCATCAGCGGTCACGTGGTACCGCTCATTAAAGTCATGAATATGCACATATTCATGACTTTAATGAGCGGTACCACGTGACTGCTGAAGGCAGTCATGGGAGAACGGGGCTGCAGAGACCGCGCCACAAGGGAGTAAGTATATGCTACATTCACCTGTCCCCGTTCCAACGCTGCTTGACGCTGTCAGCCGAGTCCTCTGTCAGTGACGTTCAGGCAGCAGAGGGCGTGATGTCATAGCTATTGCGCTCCCTCTGCTGCCTCAACGCCACTGACAGAGTACTCGGCAGACAGCAGCGAGCAGCATTGGAACGGGGACAGGTGAACATCTCAGGTGCCGGGTCCTGAGCCAGCGGTGACACCGGCACATGTTCCCCATAGTTTGCCAGTGTCCCTGCGTGCTCAGCACACCAGCACCTGGCCCCCAGCGACGAGAGGTGAGTATGTCTTTTTTTTATTTGCAGCAGCGGCAGCATATGGGGCCTATTCTATGGAGCATCTTATGGGGCAGCATATGGGGACATAATCTATGGAGCATCTTATGGGGCAGCATATGGGGCATATTCTATGGAGCATCTTATGGGGCGTATTCTATGGAGCATCTTATTGGGCAGCATATGGGGCATAATCTATAAAGCATCTTATGGGGCATAATCTATGGAGCAGCATATTGGGCCACAACCTTTATGTAGCATCTTATGGGGCCATAACCTTTATAGAGCAGCATATGGGGCATAATCTATGGGGCATTTTATGGGGCCATAACTTTTATGGAGCAGCATATGGGGCATATTATTCTATGGAGCATCTTATGGGGCCTTTATTAACCTTTTTGCAGCATTATATGGGGCGTATTTTGTATGGAGCATCATGAACTGGATGGAGCATTATATGGGGCTCCTGATTCAATATGGATATTCAAAAACATTTAGCCTACTAATGTCTCAATTAATTTTACTTTTATTGGTATCTATTTTTATTTTTGAAATTTACCAGTAGCTACTGCATTTTCCACCCTAGGCTTATACGTGAGTCAATAAGTTTTCCCACTTTTTTATGGCAAAACTAGGGGGTCAGCTTACACTTGGGTCGGCTTATACACAAGTATATACGGTAAATAGAATTGCAGACAAATTGTCCTAGACTAAACTCAGTTTTCAGACGGTCCAATATGTACCACTCAGGGAAAACTTGTCCATCTATCATCATCTTAGTGGTGCGCATGCGTGGTTCGGATCCTAGCTGGAGAGGTAGAAGGCGTTCCTTAGTGCTCTTAGGTGAGGTCCGCGTCATCTTAATTGATCGCCGGATACCTCCCCTGTTTGAGAGCAGGGACGGTAAACTGACGCATGCGCCGTAATGATCTGAAATGATGATTGGGCGTTTAGCCCTGGGTGATATCGAAGAATTTGGACATGCGCTGTAGCCCACATCATTCCTCCAATCATGATAGAGATCTTGACTATTTAAACTAGCACACCCCCATCATGACCGCGCCTCCCGATGAAGCGGTAGCGAAACGCGCGTCGGGGCATTAGGTATGCTTATTTTAGGACACTGTGCTTAAGGCTGGTGCTCGATTGGGGAGGATAGTATGCTGTTACATTAGTACTAATTGTGGCATGTCGGTTTGGCAGCCTTATACATGTGTTTATAAGATCAGCGTCTAATCCTCTTTTTAGTGCACTAAGTGGCGGTCAAGAGGGCTTAACTGGTAGCTTTCTGAGTATTGCACTGAAGTCCATAGTAATTATAGCCGCTTTAGCCTTAGGCTGTTACAAATCTATATGATTGCTTGCATTGCACCATATTGGTCTAGGAGCATATGTTAATATCATTAATATTGAATTATGGTGGTTTTTGTGGATAAACCTATTGCTTCTGTTAGTTCCTCATTTTAGATGTACCTTCCCTTTTTCATTAATGTATTAATATATATTTTTAATATGTTGTTTAATAAATAATAAAACAATTCTTATACCATATTTTGGAGTCAAAAATAATTTTTTGGAGTATCCAATTGTGTGAATAATTTCAAAATTAAGTGTTGAGTTGATTTCTGGTTGGTCAAGAAAGCAGACTTTTCTTTGTGTAAGCCGGTAATATTGACTTTTATTGTGCGCTTATCCTTGATCACTAGTGATCTTTGCTGATATGCTAATTATGCATTGTGTTATGGAGCTAGTTTGTTGACTTCTAAAGCAGAGGGAAAAACTATGCAAATAGTTTAAATAATCAAGTAATGCTATAATAATCTCATCTCCATTCTTACCCTTTATGTAAATACTGAATGAGGGACACTTGTTAAGTCTAAAAATAGGTTACATGCCTCTGTATAAAGAGACTGAGAGAAACAGCCATAGAGATTCTGCCAAGACATCTATACATCTCAAAAGGACCAGAGACAGGACAGCAGCCATTTTACATCATGGCTCCATTACGAGGGACACGGATTTATCATTCTATAGGAAACAACCTAGGGATTTTCAGCCTTGGTTGGAAGAATACAGATCTGCTCCATTGATCATCGCTAAACCATAGATAAGTTTGGAGAAGCCAGGTTGTCATCCTCGGATCAACTGGCCTTTTACCTTGTATGGACTGTCATCTTCCTACGCTTGTCATTACCTCCTCTCTGTGCGTGCCACAGGTGGGGTAGCGATCCTGGGAGCGAATCAGCGGAAGGATAAGACTCTGTAATGTGCACTCTGTTGGGTATTTTGCTGGGACTGTTCTATGTGTTATCTGCCTGTTTTGTGGTTCAATAAAGCATTGCCACACTGTTTTACCCTCACCGTGTGTTGTCTGAGTAGCGTTCAATGGGATGATCCCTGATCCATGTGGTTTCGGCCAGAGGACTGGGGCGCCCGCTGACCACCCCATGTCTCCACAGGCATGCTTCTATAGTCTCAATTGGAGGCTAGAAGCTGCTATAACCCGATCAGCGCTGCTACATACATGCAATGATCAGATCACCTGTATGTAGCAGAGTTGGTCACTTGCTATGAGCGCTGACCACTTATGGCCCATCATGAGCGAGAAAAGCGGCAGGGCCCACATCAAAGGAAGTAGACCGACATCAGCGTACATTTACACCCGATGTCAGAAAGGGGTTAAAATGGATTGTTTTTACAGAGACAGAAGAGGTAATTAATCATGTATACATACAGATAATTACAGAAATACACAGCTTCTAATGTTAAATAGTATAGAGTTAAGACAAGAAAATATAATTTGTGTAAATCGTGTAGATATAAAAATTCAGGAAAATGTCAAATGTTCAAAACCACAGCAAAAAGGCAGAGATGCTGACCTGCCCAGACCTCCAAACAAACGCACTATCAGGGTGAGTGAGCCCATATAGTTAGGATGGGGGCAACACAGGTGCAAGAATACCGATGAGACAACCGCTCACAAACTACCAATGTATGGAGGGACGGATGCTTGGTATATTAATGCACAATGAAGACTTGTATGTGGCGCTGTTCACACAATGGTAATGCACAGCAACCTTACATTTATCATTGTTAAACCGCATCTGCCACCTTTTGGCCCAGATTTCCAACCTATCCAGATCCATCTGTAGCAGAATACTATCTTCTCTTGTATTGACTGCTTTACATAGTTTTGTATCATCTGCAAATATCGATATTTTACTGTGTAAACCTTCTACCAGATCGTTAATAAATATGTTGATTAGCATAGGTCCCAACACCGACCCCTGCGGTACCCCACTGGTCACAGCGACCCAGTTAGAGAATATACCATTTATAACCACCCTCTGCTTTCTATCACTAAGCCAGTTACACATTTACACACATTCTCCCCCAGACCCAGCATTCTCATTTTGTGTACCAACCTCTTGTGTGGCACGGTATCAAACGCTTTGGAAAATCAAGATATACCACGTCCAGCCTATAGCTTACTTCATAAAAACTGATTAGATTGGTTTGACAGGAGCGATTCCTCATAAACCCATGCTGATGTGGAGTTAAACAGTTATTCTCATTGAGATAATCCAGAATAACATCCCTCAGAAACCCCTCAAATATTTTACCAACAGTGGAGGTTAGACTTACTGGCCTATAATTTCCTGGTTCACGTTTAGAGCCCTTATGTTGATTGCGCATGTGAAAGTTCATACATGTAGTAGCCAAATTATTGCACTTTTTACCTCGGCTCAATGTTTTTTGCAAAGTTGGCAGATTACGTGAGTTGGCTCATAATTTGCAGTGCCCTTGCCACCTCTGTGAACTGCAGACCCGCAGACGCTGCTGGTCAGAGGCACAGTTGTGGCTGAGGATGCATCGCTCGTCGTGGCTTCCTCACTACGTGTCTGCAACATACAGCGCAACCTAACCACCTCTTCTTCCTCCTCAGATGACCTACTCACCCGTGTCACTATGTGTCTGTGACATACAGCGCAACCTAACCTCCTCTTTTTCCTCCTCAGATGACCTACTCACCTGTGTATCTCTTTGTTCACACCAACTGGGATCTAACACCTTATCATCATCATCATCATCCTCTGTGTTATCACATTCCTCGCCAGTGGAGTCACCCTCCTCCTCTTCTTGCCCTGACAGCACAGTACAGTCCACATGAACCTCAGATATGAGTCTCATCAGGACCATGCCCCCCTGGGGTTAACATCTGCTGATGAGGGTCAGGATGCTGTTCGGACCCTATTTTGCCCTGCCCCGGATCCAGCTAAAAAAATTTTGGGCATCGGTGCAGATTTCCTTCCTCCTGACTCTGCGAAGCTTTTGAGTACACTTCTGATGAAAACTGCATAGAATGTGTGAAGAGCTCTTCATACTCACCCATCTGTGGTTCCGTACAGGCAGTTGAACAGTTGGATAGTTGGGATGCGGGGGGAAGCAAGGGGAAATTTGGTGCCACATCTGTGCACTGTACTGGGTGTGATTTAGGAGGAAGAGGAGGAGAGGCCAATTGAATCTACACTTGCCATCCACTCGAGTACATGCTCTTTCTGGGTATCATCGTTAAGGCATACTGCTGGACGTCTGCCAAAGAAAGGTAGTGGTGTAGCCTGTCCAGTAACATGTTATCAGTTGTCTTTGAATAGGATGTGATGTTGCTTCACTAGTGCTTTCACAAACATTACCAGCTACCCGACGTACACCGTGAACACCAAGTCTAATTCCCCTTCCATCACGGTTTCCCTTTTTCACAGTCATGTTGCTCAGATAGTGTAGGAGCACAGTATTAGCAACAAAAAATTAGATTTTAAACTCTGCACCACCTCTGCAAATAGCTAAACACCGTAATCCAGGCCAGGTAGCCCTTGCCACCTCTGTGAACTGCTGACCCGCGGCTGCTGGTCAGGGGTACAGTTGTGGCTGAGGATGCATCGCTCGTCGTGGCTTCCTCACTACGTGTCTGCGACGTACAGCGCAACCTAACCTCCTCTTCTTTACGGCATGCATTGCACTTCTGTCACAGTCCTCACAGGTAACATGAGACTGTGATCATCCTGGAGCCGATCATTGGCGGAGCCTTTGCCATTCTGGCTATTCCATCCATTTGAATGGTCGTCTTCCGTTTTCTTCCATGTCTCTCTGGTTTGGCTTTCCATGGTAAAGGATTGGAGATCATTTTAGCTGAACAGACGATCATTGTCTGCACTTCTTTATAAGTTTTACCATCTCCAATCAACTTTTTAATCAAAGTACTCTGTTCTTTTGAACAATGTCTCGAACGACCCATATTTCTCAGGCTTTCAAGGAGAAATGCATGTACAACATGTCCTGGCCTCACCCTTAGATAAGGGCCACCGGATTCCCACCTGTCTCTTCACAGAATGATTGCCCTCACTGATTGATCTCCACACAGCTATTATTGTGATCATCATTCTAATACACAGACTCAAAAACCCGCAGATCATGAATTCGGAGTCTGGTGGTTTTCTTAGAATAACAATTTTAAGTGTGCCGTGAAAACGCATTTATTCAGACTGGCCTACCGCCTCAACACATTAACCTAATCTATCCCTGTGTGGCACAGCCAAAAGTTTTACCATAACCAGGTTTCCCGCATCATGTTCCCACATGCTTTATGCATCCATTATCCCTCTGCATCCGTACTGTTACCCACTTAACATTATGGCTGGTCCATACAATCAGGGCAACTGTTGCCACCCACCTTTCGTGTTTCCCTTTTTCCTCATAGACTGTAAGCTTGCGAGCAGGGCCCTCACTCCTCTTGGTATTTGTTATAATCTATGTGATTATTGTTATGCTGTAATGTCTATTGTCTGTACAAATCCCCTCTGAAATGTAAAGTGCTGCGGAATGTCGGCGCTATAGAAATAAAATTTATTATTATTATTACTGCACCAACTGGTAAATTGTGTGACACGTAATTTAATTTATACCAAAAACAGGGATTAATCGGGTTAGTCATACTGGACTGCTGTTATACTGAACCCTACTGTAGCTAGTGTAACACAAGAGATGGTCGCCAGCGTCTGAGCAAACTGAACAGTGGCAAATCCTCTGGCCCAGATGGCATTCACCCATGGATATTGAGGGAATTGAGCTCAGTATTTGACAGTCCTACTGTATCTCATCTTCTTAGACTCACTTGTACTTGCATTTTCACTTTTTACATTATCCTTATTTTTTTCATTCATTTTTTTCACATTTTATTTTTTTCTCCTCATTATTTCTCCCTTTGTCCTGACACCCTTTCACACAGTGTCGGTATTCGTTCATCTACATATTAATTGCAAATATTTCCACAAGTCCTTACCATAATGTATGTGCACATTAATAACTTTTATTCACCGACTCTGGCACTCAGCACTTTGTACAATTTTATTTACATATAATCCTATTGATTGGCGCCTGGTAACAGCTTTCATTCTGTTCCCTCCCCATTCCTTCAAGTCTGTTTTTTTCTTATGATGCGATTCCATGCCTTTTATGCCAGAACAATGTCCTTATACATGGCTGTTTCCAGCTGAATTCTTAAAAATTATGTGATGAACAGCCCACCGCTGCCACCAATATGTGATGAACAGCAAGCAGGAGGCACGCCGTTGCCACCAAATTGTGACGAACGGCGCGGCCGGTGCCACCAAAACGTCACGATCCCACCACTGGCACCAGCAGGTCAGCGGACGGAGGGACGTGACACACTGCCGACACACGGCTATCACAGGCACAGTGGGGGCTTATCTTAGTTATCCCACCACCGGCACCACGTGACAAAAATGCAGCAAGCTAATCTTGCTCTAACAATTTACCGCAGGGGGGTATTTTGGATGCCCCACCACTGCTAACAACCTTCCAAGAACTGTGGGGATTTATGTATATCCCACTTTCTCAGTTACACTTCGGAACTCGCAGCTCTCCAGCGTCCTCCTTACCCTCAGGTCAGTCAGGGAACTGCACCTAGGATAATTAGTCGCTGGACGGGCTGCTTGTGCACGGGCCACTGGACTACTGCAGTAAGGGAATTATCAATGCTGTGGCTGCAGCCCCTCATTCAGCATGTAAGACCCGTCTGTACTGCCAGCTAGCCTAGCCAGCCGTGCACACCACACTGCCACCAGCCACGCTTTACTTAATCAAAGAGTTAATTAAGAGGGTCCGCGGCAAACCCCAAATTAGTAGCGAATATCTAAAAAAGGCGCATAGTTCGTTTCTTAGAGCATGGAGGAAAACTAATAGAATTTTATCATTTATTCCCGAAAGGGCAGTAATTATACAGATAAAAGTTGCTATAAAGTTGAGACATTAAATATGTACAATACAAATATAAAACAAAGGGATTAAATGGCAGAAAGTAACACTCACATGTGTTCAGTCGATATCAGGCAGACCATGTGGGGGGAGAAGGAGGAGCCACACGTCTCCACTCATCTGGGGGTTCTTGTCAGCACGGACTCTGTAGCTCCAACTGACTGGAATTTGCTAGGGAATACCTATAGACTAGGGTCTGTGACCTCATGAAATGGGCGGTCTGGAGAGGTCCAACCTCCCTCTCTCCAAGTTATGATTTGGCTGCAAAACTTAGAATAACTATAAACGAGAAAAACCCGTACCAACACACATAGGGCATCACTGTTTGTGATTTACCAAATAGAATCCGAAGACACCAAGCATGCCATACTTAAGACACTCCGTTTGGGAGCAATCCATATCTCAGGTTCTGGAGAGGTTATAACTGTCAAAATTAGGAATTAGTAAGCTGGCCTTGTGCCCTTCGCAGAAATGTGGGTTTTATATCTCTGCTGCGTATGGTTTCCGCAATATGAATTGTTTTAATACTTCCCATAGCTGCATTCAAGCCCCTGGTTTTAAACAAAGGAACATCTTTTCCACTTAGCTGCTGCAGGGAGGGGGGATGGAGGGACTTTGAGAGGAAATGGACAGTATCATGTTTAAGATGCAAGCGGAGAGCACACACACAGCCAGCTGCTAAGAAGTGAGAAACCAAAAAGGAGGGGGGCTGCAGCTGTGTGACAAAGGGATTTTCTAGAATGTTCCAGAAACATAGACATTTTACATTACAAATTATATGATTATATTTATCACTATTAGTCATTTAGGACAACAATGGATCATTCAGAGATCCACAATGAACTTCTCGAGTGAGTTTTTCTGCAGAATGTGCACAACGTTTTTTGTTTTACATTGACTATAATGGTACTGTACAACGCAGGAGAATCGGCTGCGGATCCGCAGGGCCAAATCTGCTGCGGATCCGCAGTAGAATCCACAACGTGTTCACAGACCCTTACAATAAGATGCTTCAGATTGAAGATAGAGGAGGGAGGGGTTTGGGTGTGTTTTGGAGTGGGTGTGCTAGGTGCTGGCTTAGAGGCCAGTGCAATGCATCATGGAACTTGTAGTATTAGAGCACAGTAAGTCGGGAGAAAGAAAGTTGTCGATTTACCCCATGAGAGCTGGAGCCAGCACTGAAAATGTGCTGCGAGAGGATGATAATAGATAATATTGCTAATATAAACACAGTGGGTTTTTAGTGGCACATAATAGCAAGATATATGAAAAACAAAGTTACAGTAGTGGGCAACTTCTTTAAGTAGAAATGTTCAAAAATATAAAACTCAATGATATTTTATTAAAGAAAATTGTTTTTTATCTTAGCAGATAACTGTACCAGGAGATTGGAGGGACAGCTGACATCTTCAATTTGTAAATCTGATGATCTTGAGATCTCACAGGATACAACTGAAGTGAATGCCATTAGTCCAGATATCTCATCATCCATTCACAGCAAAGATCTGTCATCTGATCCTATGAAACAGGTCCCATCTTCTGATTCATTACTGACTACTAAGGAAAATCAAAGTCACAAAAGAGGCATTAAAAAACAAACTGCTCCTAAAGGAAAGAAGCATTTTTCCTGTTCAGAATGTGGGAAATGTTTTGCACACAAATCACTGCTTGTTACTCACCATAGAACTCACACAGGGGAGAAGCCTTTTTCTTGTTCAGAATGTGGGAAATGTTTTAGCAATAAATCAAATTGCATTAAGCACCAGAGAACTCACACAGGGGAGAAGCCTTTTTCCTGTTCAGAATGTGGGAAATGTTTTGCACGTAAATCACATTTTGTTACTCATCATAGAACTCACACAGGGGAGAAGCCTTTTTCCTGTTCAGAATGTGGGAAATGTTTTGCACGTAAATCACAATTTGTTAATCACCATAGAACTCACACAGGGGAGAAGCCTTTTTCCTGTTCAGAATGTGGGAAATGTTTTAACCAGAAAGGGGATCTTGTTAAGCACCAAAGAACTCACACAGGGGAGAAGCCTTTTTCATGTTCAGAATGTGGGAAATATTTTAGCCTGAAAGTCAATCTTGTTAAGCACCAAAGAACTCACACAGGAGAGAAGCCTTTTTGATGTTCAGAATGTGTGAAACGTTTTACTCAGAATTCAAGTCTTGTTACACATGAGAGAATTCACACAGCAGTGAAGCCATATTCATGTTCAGAATGTAGGAAATGTTTTAAATGGCTCTTGAACGCCATCAAAGAACGCACACAGGGCAGAAGCCTTTTTTCCTGTTCAGAATGTGGGAAATGTTTTAACCGGAAAGTGATTCTTGTTAGACATCAGAGACCTCACACAGAGGAGAAGCCATTTTCATTTTTTTAATGTGGGAAATATTTTACTTGGAAATCAACTGTTAATAAACATCAGAGACGTCACATAGGGGAGAAGCCTTTTTTATGTTCATAATAACATAGTAACATAGTTTTGAAGGCTGAAGGAAGACCTTATGTCCATCTAGTTCAGCCTATTTTTAGTGCAGCTGTTCTGCATTGTTGATCCTGGGGAAGGCAAAAAACCCACAGAGTAGAAGCCAATTTTCTCCATAGGGAAAAAAATTCCTTCCCCTAAGCTGGGTCAACTATCTACCTATAATATTCTGTTATTCGTAACCTTCTATACTGTTATTCACAAGAAAAGCGTCCATTCCTTTCTTAAATTCATTCAGTGAGTTGGCCATCACTACTTCCTCAGGAAGAGAATTCCAGAGTCTCACTGCTCTTACCGTGAAGAACCCTCTTCTATGCTGGTGCAGAAATTGTCTTTCCTCCAAACGAAGAGAATGCCCCCTTGTTCTTGTCACAGTCCTTGGTACAAACAGTTCATTGGAGAGATCTCTGTATTGCCCTCTGATATACTTGTACATATATATTGAGTCTCCCCTAAGTCTTCTCTTTTCTAGAGTAAATAGACCTAATTTTGATAACCTTTCTGGGTATTGTAGTGAACCAACTCCTTTTTTCATTTTAGTAGCCCGCCTTTGAACCCTTTCAAGTTCAGTATTGTCTTTCTTGAGCATCGGCGTCCAAAATTGCACACAATACTCCAAGTGTGGTCTGACGAGTGATTTGTACAGAGGGAGAATTATGTTTTTATCTTGTGTCCCCAGACCTCTTCTAATGCATCCCATGACCCTATTTGCTTTGGTGGCAGCTGCCTGACACTGGGCACTCCAATTTAGCTTCTTATTGACTAAGATGCCTAAGTCTTTTTCCATGTCTGATATCCCCAGCAGTTTCCCATTTAGTAAGTAATTGTAGCATCTGTTTCTCCTTCCCATGTGCATAACCTTACACTTATCTGTGTTAAACCTCATTTGCCATTTTTCAGCCCAATTCTCCAATTTACTCAAATCTGTCTGTAGTTGCAAACTGTCCTCCTTTGTGTTAGCTACCTTACATAGTTTTGTATCATCTGCAAATACTGATATTTTACTGTGTAAGCCATCCACTAGATCATTAATAAATATATTTAATAGTAGGGGGCCCAATACAGAACCCTGTGGTCCCCCACTAGTAACCCTTGCCCAGTCTGAGTATGCCCCATTAATAACCACTCTTTGTTTTCTATCACTAAGCCAGCTACCTACCCATCTACACACATTTTCCCCTAGCCCAAGCTTTCTCATCTTACTTACCAATCTTTTATGTGGGACAGTGTCAAATGCTTTAGAGAAGTCGAGATAAATGACATCCAATGATTCTCCTGGGTCCATTTCAGAGCTTACATCCTCATAGAAGCTGATCAGGTTAGTTTGACAGGAGCGATCCTTCATAAATCCATGTTGATATGGAGTTAAACATTTATTAACATTGAGATATTCCATAATGGTATCCCTTAGAAAACCTTCAAAAATTTTACCCACAACAGATGCTAAGCTTACCGGCCTATAGTTTCCAGGTTCCCTTTTACACCCCTTTTTGAATATTGGTACCACATTTGCTTGCCGCCAATCAAAAGGAACAGACCCTGTTTCTATAGAGTCTTGAATGTTGGATCAGTTTTAACCAAACTTGAATCTTCTTAAATGGATTGTCTTTTGTCATTCCTCATGTTTGCTGCCAAAAGGATAAAACTAAACTGTATTAACCCTCAACTGGTGAGGTGGGGTTTGACACACCCCAGGGAATTTTTGTTCGGCTGACATTCATTGAAAAATGCGGGTATGAGGATATGTCTCACTAGCTACCATCCATTTCCTTGTCAACAGGATGTCGTCAAGGCCTCTCTCTTTTGGCCACACAACAGAGCTAGCTGTCGTTAAGTGTTGTCTTGGCCTTGCTGAACCCCACATCACCACTCATGCAATTCTTTTTACACATTTTCAAAGTTTGAAAACTTTATTTTTACACAAATTTATAACTGAGTTTCTGATTGTTCGTGATACTTGGTGTCGAAAATTTGTTATACTCATGTGTAGTGTTGAGCGATACCACCCGATACTGAAAAATATCGGATCGGAATGGATCGGCCGATCTAAAAAAAGTATCGGGTATCGCCGATTCCGATCCCGGAAGTCCCATTCAAGTCAATGGAACAGAAATATCGGAATAAAAAAAACCCTTTCTTTCCCTGTTGGTTAATTCTACATGAAGAAAAACAACATAATAATGTAGAATGTATTGTGGGAGGTGTAGGAGACATTAAAGCCATAGAGGTTTAGCCCAATCAAATGGAATAGCAGGAATTTTTTTTTTTTTTAAAGACGTTCGTAGTTAAAAAGATATTGACTATGTTAAAGTCTTTAATTTTTTGTCAGATATGTATGTTTCACTACTTCCATGCTCTTCACCTTCTTTTTTACTTCTCCCACACTTTCTCCTTCATCATCTTCAGCAGCAGCAGTATCTTCTTCTTCTATTCTTCATATTCTACTTCATCTTCTTCTTTTATTCTTCTTCATATTCTACTTCTTCATCTTCTTCCTATTCTTCTTCATCATATTCTTATTTGTGTCAGGCATTCCTGTAGTTATCTATAAAAGTTTGAAGATTACACCTTCCGTTCAGCCTGTCACAAAAGATTTACAACAGGATTTGTCCGCGTTCAGTTTGGCCTGCAGCAGCAGGCCTTTTCCAGGGGCACCACGAGGAGGAACGGACTCACCACCATACACTGCTTAGTCTTCTTCTGCTTATAAATTTGACAATCTCATTTTCTCAGATTTTTAGTCTTATGCTTAATGTTCTTCTGCTTTTGGTTTTTATGCTTCTTGGTCTTCTGTCTCTTGTTGTTCTGCATCTTGGTGGTTGTCTTCCTGTTCTTTGTCCTCTTGGTCATCTTCAGGGTCATCTTTTAGGTATTCTTCTGTGTGGTCTTCAGGGTCGTCGTCTTCAGGGTCATTGTCAGGGAGATCCAGAGTGAGAATCAAAAACCATTTCCACAAGCTTGAACTTTGAAAAGTAGCAGAAGTTACAAGAAGGCTGAGGAACTGGCGAGAACCAGCTGATGGTACTGGAACCCGGAGTGGCAGCAGAATGAACAAGAGCCAATGGCACAACCGTGGACCAGCTGACGGTGCTGGAACACGGTTACTAAGCAGGAGGTACCTGTGCTCCAAAGCACTACCAAGGACCAGCAGACGTTGGTGGAACTCGGATACCGACAAGGAGGCACCTAGGCCAAAGGCACTGCCGAGAACCAGCTGACGGTGCAGGAACCCGGATGGGTAGCAGAAGCTGCAAGAGCAAATGAAACTAGCGAGGACCAGCTGACGGTGCTGGAACCCGGAGGGGCAGCAGAAGGAACAAGAGCCAATGGGACAACCGTGGAACAGCTGACGGTGCTGGAACACTGTTACTAAACAGGAGGTACCTGTGCTCCAAAGCACTAGCAAGGACCAGCAGACGTTGGTGGAACTCGGATACCGACAAGGAGGCACCTAGGCCAAAGGCTCTGCCGGGAACCAACTGACGTTGCTGGAACCCGGATGGGTAGCAGAAGGTACCCATGATTAACAAAGTGTCGCGTCCGCGAGCAGGCCGCAGTTACCGAAACCCACAGTCCTGCAGGGGGTGCTTTTCCTATTGGCACTATGGAACCAGCCTTTGTTACCAGAACCCGCAGTCCACATAGGAAACTGCAGGCACCATAGACTCGGCTAACCCGACCGCAACACGACAGGACAACGTATCAGTGGCAAAGTGACGTTGACACTACCCGGAAACAGCAGGCGTGCTGTAACCAGGCTGGGCAGGAGGCAGTACCCTTGCCAAAGACACTGCCGAGAACCAGCTGATGGTGCTGGAACCCGGAGGGGCAGCAGAATGAACAAGAGCCAATGGCACAACCGTGGACCAGCTGACGGTGCTGGAACACGGTTACTAAGCAGGAGGTACCTGTGCTCCAAAGCACTACCAAGGACCAGCAGACGTTGGTGGAACTCGGATACCAACAAGGAGGCACCTAGGCCAAAGGCACTGCCGAGAACCAGGTGACGGTGCTGAAACCCGGATGGGTAGCAGAAGCTACAATACTCAATGGAGCGACCGAGAACCAGCTGACGGTGCTGGAACCCAGAGTGGCAGCAGAAGGAACAAGAGCCAATGGGACAACCGTGGAACAGCTGACGGTGCTGTAACATGGTTACTAAGCAGGAGGTACCTGTGCTAAAAAGCACTACCAAGGACCAGCAGACGTTGCTTGGACTCGGATACCGACAAGGAGGCACCTCAGCCAAAGGCACTGCCGAGAACCAGCTGATCTTGCTGGAACCCGGATGGGTAGCAGAAGATACCTATGAAAAACAAAGTTGCAATGCCGCGATCCGGCCGCAGTTACCGAAAACCACAGTCCTACAGGGGGTGCTTGTCCTATTGGCACTATGGAACCAGCCTTTTTTTACCAGAACCCGCAGCCCATATAGGAAGCACTGAAACTGCAGGCACCATAGACTCGGCTAACCCGACCGCAACACGACAGGACAACGTATCAGTGGCAAAGTGACGTTGACACTACCCAGAAACAGCAGGCGTGCTGTAACCAGGCTGGGCAGGAGGGAGTACCCATGCCAAAGATACTGCCGAGAACCAGCTGACGGTGCTGGAACCCGGAGGGGCAGCAAAAGGAACAAGAGCCAATGGCACAACCGTGGACCAGCTGACGGTGCTGGAACACGGTTTCTAAGCAGGCGTTACCTGTGCTAAAAAGCACTACCAAGGACCAGCAGACGTTGCTGGAACTCGGATACCAAGAAGGAGGCACCTAGGGAAAGGCTCTGCCGAGAAACAGCTGACGGTGCTGGAACCCGGCTGGGCAGGAGGGAGTACCCGTGGCAAACACACTTCTGAGCAGCAACATGCGATGTTGAAGCCCAGCAGTCAATCATGCAGCAGGCTGAGGCCAACTTGGAGTTTTATGTTGGTTGTACACAACTACTGATTGTAACCGTGCTCCACTTTGGCCTCTGGCTCTACTGTCTCTAGTATTTCCCCTGGCCTCCAACCACGCCAGTTGCTGCTCTGCAGTGTTGTCTGCATAATCCACACTTGTTCCTGAGTTACTGGGGCTCAGTCACGTCAGTTGATCCCCTGATGTGTGTCCGGCAAGGTGTCCTGCTCTGTCCACATTCCCACAACTATTAATGGGAATGGGGACAGAGCAGGAGACATTGCCGGACACACATCAGGGGATCAACTGACGTGACTGAGTCCCAATAACACAGGAACAAGTGTGGATTGTGCAGATGGCACATCAGAGCAGCGACTGGCGGGGTTGGAGGCCAGGGGAAATACTAGAGACAGTACAGCCAGAGGCCTAAGTGGACCACGGTTAAAAGTCAGTAGTAGTGTGATGTTGGAGGCAGCAGTAGACTTTGCCATCCGCACAGCAGGGGAACAGCTGGCGTTACTGAACCCCACAGACACAGGAGCGAGTGTTTCTATCTGTGCGGACGGCACTTCCAAGCGACAACTGTGTTGAAGCCCAGGATCAATGCTCCGAGCAGGCTGAGACCTACTTGGAACAAGTGGAAAATAACATGTAGTGTGATGTTGGAGGCAGCAGGAGACTTTGCCATCCGCACAGCAGGGGAACAGCTGGCATTACTGAACTCCACTAACACAGGAGCTAGTGTGTGTTTCTCTGTGAAGACGGCACTTCTGAACACCAACTGGCATTGTTGGAGACCAGGATGAGGCATGGAGCAGGCTGAGGCCTGCTAGGGTTGGCATGTGGAGGCAGCAGGAGACTTTGCCATCTACACAGCAGGGTAACAGCTGGCATTACTGAACCCCACTAACACAGGAGCTAATGTGTGTTTCTCTGAGAAGACGGCACTTCTGAACACCAACTGGCGTTGTTGGAGCCCAGGATGAGGCATGGAGTTGGCTGAGGCCAACTTGCAGCACGTTTTATAGAGGTTGTAGACTACTACTGATTGTAACCATGCTCCACTTAGGCCTCTGGCTCCACTGTCTCTAGTATTTCCCCTGGCCTCCAACCCCGCCAGTGACAGCTCTGAAGTGGCGTCAGCACAATCCACACTTGTTCCTGTGTTACTTGGCCTCAGTCCCGTCAGTTGATCCCCTGATGTGTGTTCGGCAAGGTCTCCTGCTCTATCCTCATTCACACTACTAGTAATGGGAATGTGGACAGAGCAGGAGACCTTGCCGGACACACATCAGGGGATCAACTGACGTGACTGAGGCCAAGTAACACAGGAACAAGTGTGGATTGTGCAGACGCCACTTCAGAGCTGTCACTGGCGGGGTTGGAGGCCAGGGGAAATACTAGAGACAGTGGAGCCAGAGGCCTAAGTGGAGCAGGGTTAAAAAAATCAGTAGTTAGTTTGAATGTGGATGGAGCAGGAGACTTTGCCGTCCACACAGCAGGGGAACAGCTGGCGTTACTGAAACCCACAGACAGGAACGAGTGTTTCAATCTGTGCGGACGACACTTCCAGGCTACAACTGGCTGTGTTGTAGCCCAGGATCAATGCTCCGAGCAGGCTGAGGCCTACTTGGAGCGAGGAGAAAAAGCGTTGTAGTGTGAGTTTGGAGGCAGCAGGAGACTTTGCCATCCACACAGCAGGGGAACAGCTGGCGTTACTGAACCCCACTAACACAGGAGCGAGTGTTTCAATCTGTGCGGAAGGTACTTCCAGGCTACCACTGGCTGTGTTGTAGCCCAGGATCAATGCTCCGAGGAGGCTGAGACCTACTTGGAGCGAGGAGAAAAAGCGTTGTAGTGTGAGTTTGGAGGCAGCAGGAGACTTTGCCATCCACACAGCAGGGGAACAGCTGGCGTTACTGAACCCCACTAACACAGGAGCGAGTGTTTCAATCTGTGCGGACGGCACTTCCAGGCTACAACTGGCTGTGTTGTAGCCCAGGATCAATGCTCAGAGCAGGCTGAGGCCTACTTGGAGCGAGGAGAAAAAGCGTTGTAGTGTGAGTTTGGAGGCAGCAGGAGACTTTGCCATCATCACAGCAGGGGAACAGCTGGCGTTACTGAACCCCACTAACACAGGAGCGAGTGTTTAAATCTGTGCGGACGGCACTTCCAGGCTACAACTGGCTGTGTTGTAGCCCAGGATCAATGCTCCGAGCAGGCTGAGGCCTACTTGGAGCGAGGAGAAAAAGCGTTGTGTGAGTTTGGAGGCAGCAGGAGACTTTGCCATCCACACAGCAGGGGAACAGCTGGCGTTACTGAACCCCACTAACACAGGAGCGAGTGTTTATATCTGTGCGGACGGCACTTCCAGGCTACAACTGGCTGTGTTGTAGCCCAGGATGAAGCATGCAGCAGGCGGAGGACAACTTGCAGCTGGTTTTATAGAGGTTGTAGACTACTACTGATTGTCACCGTGCTCCACTATGGCCTCCGGCTCCACTGTCTCTAGTATTTCCCCTGGCCAACAACCCCGCCAGTTACAGCTCTGAAGTGGCGTCTGCACAATCCACACTTGTTCCTGTGTAACTGTGGCTCAGTCCCGTCTGTTGATCCCCTGATGTGTGTCTGGCAAGCTCTCCTGCTCAGTCCTCATTCACACTACTAGTAATGGGAATGTGGACAGAGCAGGAGACCTTGCCGGACACACATCAGGGGATCAACTGACGGGACTGAGCCACAGTAACTCAGGAACAAGTGTGGATTGTGCAGATGCCACTTCAGAGCTGTAACTGGCGGGGTTGTTGGCCAGGGGAAATACTAGTGACAGTGGAGCCAGAGGCCTAAGTTGAGCACAGTTACAGATCTGTAGTAGTTTGCATGTGGATGGAGCAGGAGACATTGCCGTCTACACAGCAGGGGAACAGCTGGCATTACTGAACCCGACTAACACAGGAGCTAGTGTGTGTTTCTCTGCGAAGACGGCACTTCTGAACACCAACTGGCGTTGTTGGAGCCCAGGATGAGGCATGGAGCAGGCTGAGGCCTGATGGTGTTGGCATGTGGAGGCAGCAGGAGACTTTGCCGTCTACACAGCAGGGGAACAGCTGGCATTACTGAACCCCACAGACACAGTAGCGAGTGTTTTTCTCTGCGAAGACGGCACTTCTCAACACCAACTGACGTTGTTGGAGCCCAGGCTAAGGCCAATTGCAGCACGTTTTATAGAGGTAGTAGACTACTACTGATTGTAACCGTGCTCCACTATGGCCTCCAGCTTCACTGTCTCTAGTATTTCCCCTGGCCTCTAACCCCGCCAGTGACAGCTCTGAAGTGGCGTCAGCACAATCCACACTTGTTCCTGTGTTACTTGGGCTCATTCCCGTCAGTTGATCCCCTGATGTGTGTCCGGCAAGGACTCCTGCTCTGTCCTCATTCACACTACTAGTAATGGGAATGTGGACAGAGCAGGAGACCTTGCCGGTCACACATCAGGGAATCAACTGACGTGACTGAGGCCAAGTAACACTGGAACAAGTGTGGATTATGCAGATGCCACTTAAGAGCTGTCACTGGCGGGGTTGGAGGCCAGGAGAAATACTAGAGACAGTGGAGCCAGAGGCCTAAGTGGAGCAGGGTTAAAAATCAGTAGTAGTTTGAATGTGGATGGAGCAGGAGACTTTGCCATCCACACAGCAGGGGAGCAGCTGGCGTTACTGAACCCCACTAACACAGGAGCTAGTGTTTTTCTCTGTGCAGACGACACATCTGAGCGACAACTGGCTGTGTTGAAGCCCAGGGATTATAGTTCAGGTGGTAGAAACATGAACACAACAGGAGACCTGGATACAGTTACCAACCAATTATTTAGTCGGGAAGAGGACTGGCAAATTCTGGGGAGATCCAGGCCTTGTTCATTTTCAGAAAAGTAAGCCGGTCGACGTTATCGGAAGAAAGTCGCGTGCGACGGTCTGTTAGTACACCACCTACGGCACTAAAGACGCGTTCCGATAATACACTGGCAGCAGGGCAAGCCAGCACCTCCAATGCATACTGGCTAAGCTCTGGCCATGTATCCAGCTTAGAGACCCAAAACTTGAAGGGGGAAGAGCCATCTGGGAGTACAGTCACAGGGCGAGACATGTAGTCTGTCACCATCTGACAGAAACGTTGCCTCCTGCTGACTGGAGCCGTCAGTGATGGTGTAGACAATTGTGGCGGACACACAAAACTTTGGCACATTTGGGCCATACTGGTCTTGCCTTGTGCTGAGGCGCTGCCTCTGCTCCCTCTTTGTGCCGAGTTTCCTCCACTGGCTCGACGCACAGAGGTGCTTTGTAAAGCACTAGCACCACTGCTGTCGGGTGGAATGGAAAACATGATGGACTGCACCAGTGTGTCTTGGTACTCCCGCAGTTTACGCTCCCGGTTCAATGTTGGTATGAGGGTTTGCAAGTTGTCCCGGTAGCGAGGATCTAGGAGGGTGTACACCCAATAATCAGCCGTGTAGAGAATGTGGGCGATGCGGCCGTCGTTTCTCAGGCACTGCAGCATGAAGTCAACCATGTGCTGCAGACTCCCAACTGCCAAAGAACCGCTGTCCCCTGCTTGAGGCGTGATCTCTGACTGCTCTGCATCACCCTACCCTCGCTGTACATACTGACTAGAGCTTTGTGTACCTCCCTCCTGTGGAGAGATGTCTTCCTCCTCCATCGACTCCTCCTCATCCTCCTCACAAAGTGTCCCCTGCCTAGGCCTTTGTGAGGAAGCACGTAGCGCAGACTGTCCAGAAGCAGATGGCATTTGGGACTCCTCATCCTCCACCTCTTCCAAAACCTCATCCCTTAGTGCTTGCAGTGTTTTTTGAAGCAGGCAGATAAGGGGGACAGTCATGCTGACTAGTGCATCATCTGCACTCGCCATCCAAGTGGAATCAACGAAGGCACGCAAAACGAGGCAGATGTCCTTCATAGAGGCCCACTCAGTGGTGCTGAAGTGTGACCGGCGCACATTGCGACTTGTTTGTGCCTGATGCAGCTGGTACTCCATGACTGCTGCCTGCTGCACACACAACCGCTCCAACATATGTAACGTTGAATTCCACCTGGTGGGTAGGTCACATATGATGCGATGTTCCGGAAGGCGTAATCGGCGCTGCAGAGCAGCAAGGCACGATCTTGCCGTGCTGGAACGACGCAAGTGAGCGCACTCTATGTGGACCTTGTGCAGCAGTGCATCAAGATCCGGATAGTCCCTCAGAAAGCTCTGCACGACCAAGTTGAGCACATGTGCCAGACATGGGATGTGAGTGAGGTTGCCTAGGCCAAGAGCTGCCACCAGATTTCAGCCATTGTCACACACTACCAAGCCCGGCTGGAGATTCGCTGGCACAAACCACACGTCGCTCTCCTGCTTGATGGCATTCCAGAGCTCCTGCACTGTGTGGCTTCGATTCCCCAAAGAAATTAATTTGAGTACGGCCTGTTGACGTTTGGCCATGGCTGTGCTCATATCGGTCGTAACAGGCTCCTGCTGCGCTGTTTCAGAGGAACTTGAGTAGGAGGAGGAGTCAATATGTACAGACTGGATTCCTGCAATCCGTGGAGTTGGCAGAACATGTAGAGTGCCACTCTCCAGATCTGTACCCGGCTCCACAACATTGACCCAATGGGCAGTGAGGGAAAGGTATCGTCCCTGTCCATGGTTACTGGTCCACGAATCAGTGGTCAGGTGGACCTTGCTACTGACGGCGTTTAGTAGCGCATGTTTTATGTTTGCCTCCACATGTTTCTGCAGGGCAGGGACGGCTCGCCTGCTGAAATAAAAGCGGATGGGCACGGTGTATTGTGGGACTGCCAATGCCATGAAGTCCCAGAAGGTGTCAGTCTCCACCAGCCTGAATGACAGCATTTCAAGGGCCAGTAGTTTGGCAATGCCAGCATTCAGAGCCTGTGCTCGGGGATGGTTTGCCGAGTATGGTCACCTTTTCTCCCATGCCTGTGCTACCGATGGCTGCCGAGTGGCCTGGGAGTGTGAGGATGACTTGGAACGTGGTGCTGTGGGTGGAATGTCACAGGGTCTCCGGACAACAGTGCCAGAGGTTCTTCCTTGGCGATCCTGTGAGGAAGCCGAACCAGCTGTGTGTGAGCTGGAGGAAGAGGCCCCAACACGAGCTGAAGAGGTGGTAGGTGGTGCTGTACGTTGGCCTACGTCTTCAGTGTGTCTGTGTAACTCCACCTCGTGCTTGGTCCGCACTTGTTTCTACATATTAGTGGTATTGAGGTTGCTGACATTTTTTCCTCTTTTGACTCTCTGATGACACAGCTTGCGTTTGACAAAGCAAATGTCATCTGCAACTGTGTCAAAAAAGGACCACGCACTGCAAGTCTTGGGAGCGCCCGTTTTGCCTTTTGAAAGTGGAATGCTCCTAACGGGTGCCGAAGTGGAGGCTACAGGCAACCAAGTCTTCCCCCTCCCTCTCCCTCCGGTTTTGGCCGTTCGTGGAATCTCTTCCTCAGAGCTGCTCCCACCACCTTCCTGTTCCTCACGCCATTATGGGTCAAGGACCTCATCATCTACACTCCCCTCTTCAAACATCTGCTTCTCCTGGGTTGTCTCGCCAGCACCGTATGCACCAGAAAGTGGTAACTGAGTCTCGTCATCATCTGATGCGTACTGAGGTGTGCTGAACATAGGCACTGGCCCACCCGCCTCTTCAGATTCAGAGGGACAAAGAAGTTGCGCATCACTGCATACTCCCTCTTCTTCACATTCTGGAATGCTGCTTGGCTGGCCCCCTCTTTCCAAACCAACAGATTCCGAGAACAGAAGTAGCGACTGTGATGGCTCCTGTCCAGGGCTCTCTGACTGCCTGGGCACTTTGGCAGGTGGTGAAGAGACAGATGGTTGCTCTTCGGTGCTCTGGCCCTGTGAGGATGTGGAAGTAATTGAAGTCGATGCGTTAGCTGCCATCCATCCGACAACGGCTTCAATTTGTTCCTCCCGCAGCAGTGGGGTACGGTGAGGTCCTACAAAGTTGCGCATAAAGGACTGTTGCCTGCTAAAACTGGGGGATGCTGACTCACTGGTGCCAACAGCAGGCACAGAATCCCCACGTCCTCTCCCTGCAGAATCCCCACGTCCTATCCCTGTAGAATCCCCAAGTCCTCTCCCTGATGAAACTCCACGGCCACGTGCCTTACTCTCTGCCTTCTTCATCTTGCTAGACTGAGAAAGATAGGCAGAAAAGTACAAAGGGGGGCCTTAGTGTGTTTATTCCAGAACAGCTGGTTACAGGTATAAGAAAAACTAATTTTATGAAGTGTGTGTGTTTACTACACTTTAATGGGAGCTAATGTGGCCTACACAACTTTCAAATGTAGTGTTTGGTGAACTTTGTTGTTTTTTTTGGGGGGGGGGAAAAACTAAAAGGATGTGACCAATGATTTGAAAGTCAGAGTATCACCAACTTTCTGGAGCTATTACAATGCAGGCAGGTAACCTACAATGCAAAAGATGAGGCTCCAGAAAAATTGGGTAATACTGATCTGGCTGCAGCTGAAGGGCACAAGCCAGAAAAAAGGATCCTCTATCTACTCCTATATAGTGTTTGCAACCAACCAATGTAGATGGATATGGATGGATGCACACTAATAGGAGAAGAAAAAATGAGCTGCAATTAAAGAAAAATATGTGTGAGGCAGTGAGCGGCCTACAACCAGACGTAGCTGCAGGACACACTACTCAGCGTGAGCTGCACTCACACACAGTCAGAGACCTCTCAGACAGCCGTGAAGAGTGCAGCTAAGTGGGCACTAGCACTGAAAGGCTGCAGAAAGGCTCCGCTGTCTACTACTATTGTTTGCAACCAACGTATATGGATACGGATGGAAGCACACTAGATAGAATTTTTTAAATAAGCAGCTCAAAAAGAAAAATATGTATGAGGCAGCAGTGAGGCACGCTGGGCGGCCTACAACCAGACGTGGCTGAAGGACCCACTCCACAGCGTGAGCTGCACTCACACAGCCCTTGCAGATAGCTGTGAACACTGCTGCTAGGCAAAAGAAAGCTACAGTGGTGGTTTATGTAGCCTGGGTAAAGCACAATATTGTTTTGAGAATCGCTATTTCTAACTGTCCCTCACAGTCTTCAACAGCAGCCTGTCCCTAACTGAATTCACAGCAGAGTGACCAGAAATGGCGGCGGCGGTGGCTTTTATAGTGCATCATGACATCATTTCAGCAGCCAATCACAGCCATGCCAATAGTTAACATGCCTACATGCCTAACAGGATGTGCCCACACTTCTGAGGATTCCCATTGGCTGAATCAAAGTGAGCGGGCTGATAGCATTATGGGAACTTCCGATTCCGGTATCCGATATGAAAAAAGTATCGGAAGTCAGTATCGGAATTCCGATACAGCTAATATCGGCCGATACCCGATACTTGCGGTATCGGAAAGTTCAACACTACTCATGTGTAATCAATCGCCAAAATGAAAACGATTAAAACAAACGTGATCCTTGAATTTTCTGTAAAAATAAGAGATTTCTAAACACTGGGGTATAGGAAACCCCACATCACCAGTTGCGTGACAAAAAACCCACCTCACCAGTTGAGGGTTAATTCCAAATATAAAACTATACCCATAATTCACCCCCTGAAGGTTAGTCAGTAGGTGACTAATAGAAAAAACATGTACCCCAAAGCAGGGCTGTGGAGTCGGTAAGCCAAACCTGCGACTCCGACTCCTCAATTTCCCTTACAGCGACTCCAACTCCGACTCCACGACTCCGACTCCCACATATATTGCTTATATTTAAGTGAAAAATGTATTCTAGTACAATGTGAACATCAGACATTAAATCATTTTTATGATACAATAATCAAGATATTTAGATAGAACATAATATTTATTGGAATACAACTTTAGAACACAAAAAATTGTAATAAATTGTAAACATGTAATACACTATGTCATATCGATTACATATATATATATATAACACTATGTAGTAAACTATAAGTGGAAAAAACAGTTTTCAACAAAAACATACTAAATAACATTTGTGCAGTCTATGAATTTGTTCTAAGACAAAGAATTGCCTCCATCAGATCCTCCTTCATAGATGACCTCAAATCTGACCTAATAATTTTAAGGCTAGAGAACAACCTCTCTACAGTAACTTGGGTTGGAGGCAAAGCCGTAACCACATGGGCAACATCTCTAACAATTTCCGGGTGTAAAGGAATTGCCTCATGCACAGTCAGTTTTGATGAACGGTTGAATTTTTCTTTTTCTTTGAGAGCAAGTGAAACATTTTGCTGAAATATGGTCAATCTGCTGCTATAGGAGACAGAGTGAAATCTTTTTCCTTGCGGCAATGCTTTGCCTGCTCCATGTCATACAAATACTTGCCAAAGTCAAACTCCTCATCTGATGAGGATGAAGATATGGCAGCAGTAGCACTGTCAGGACCCGAGTCCTCTTGCGCCTGGCAGTCCTCCTGTAGGCCACTCTTCCTAACTGCTACCTCAGTCAGAGCTTCTTTTCCTTTAGTAAGCTGTTGATCATCAAGCAATATACGATGACTTGGGTCCACATAAACAGCTGCCAGAAAAATTGTATTTTCCAATAGCTGTGTCTCTCCATTTCATTGAAGCAGAAATGCCATCTGCGATTAAACAGCAAAATAGCAATTTCTTCCGCTCCCTCATGAAAATGCCAGGAGTTAAATCCTCAGCTTGTAATTTTTTAGTCACATTAAATGGGTGATTAAGCAATTCCTTCAATTCAGCCACCTGTGTCCATTGACCTTCATTTAGGGTTACCTGAGGGTTCACCATATCTATAAGAAACGGTTTTAGTTGATCAACAATTGCCATTTTCCAGCACGTCTCTTCAAGATGGAATCAATTTTAGGGGTTCTGGCGGCAATAACCAATTTCCTCACTTTTCCAATCAGATTTCCAGCATGTCCCTCTTGCAGACTGTCTCTTATTGCCAGCTGCAGCGTGTGCACAACACAGCGCATGTGATGAATAGGAAAGTGTTTTGAAGCAGCTTCAACAAGATCATCTATTTCTACAGTATAATTTTGCTGTTCTTCTGTAGTAATATCTGTTTGTTCCTCAGTTACATGAACAGCACTGTGGCCTTCCATCTCAAACATACTGAATCCTAAATGTTCCTCTAGCTGCTGTTCATTACTCTCATTCATCAGTGTAATTGTACTTATGTCTGAAGCATTGTCCGTTACAATAGCAAGAACCTGTTCTTTTTTGAGTTCGTAATCTTGCAGAACTTTTTCCACTAAGGCCTGGAGAAACTGGCTGCTGTGATGAGCTCTAGTATCTTTTACTGCCAGCGTGTTGGTAACAATTTTTGTTGTCACAAACCTATCGAATATTGATGGCAAAATAGTTCACTCTGTGACGTGTGCAGGCGTCCAGTGTAAGGAACATGAAGCGTCTTTTGAGAGTCTTTTTAAGATCTTCCTTTTGTTTAAGGGCTTCTTCAATCACTAATTTTCTAATACTTTCTCTTTCCAGAGAAACACCAAGTTTGTGGCCATTTCTCCATTAAGAGCTGTAAAAGCTGGTCGTGCAAATAATGATAATGGTACACCGTCCTTCACAACAAGCTGGATGAGCTGTCTTTTAGACATATCTGCTGTCATTGTTACAGTAACTTTGTCACTTACAAAATATCTTGTTAATGATGTTTGAGACGCTCTTTCCTCCTCCTTTGCCTGGCAGGAAGTGTCAGTCTGTGTGCTACCCGGCTTTCATTCTTTTTGGTACCGATAAGATATGGATAGACAGATATGGATAAATGGATATATAGATAGAGCAGATTTCTAATCTGCTTTTGATATTGAAAACATTATCTATGAGCTCAAAAAGCTTTCAGGTGATGCGTTTTTTTTAAAAATCTGATCTGCTTTTGCAGCTGAAAAACGTATCCTCAAAAAACGCAGCAACAATGCTGTGTGTGAATGTAGCCTTAGATCAGGAATAGAACAGCCATTTATAGGACATTTCATAACTTTCCCAAATTCCTATGAAAAAATATTCAGCACATTCTGCATTGAACTACTGTACCCAATTTATTATATATTTTAGGAGTCGGAGTCGGTCCATTTTATACCGACTCCAACTCCGACTCCACCAAAATGAGCACCGACTCCGACTCCACAGCCCTGCCCCAAAGTTCAGTACTGTACCATTCCACCTCCATTGATGATCAGATCGTTAGGGCCACAAGGATCCCTAGAAGTCAAGTACTTCAATACAGAAAAAAAGAGGAAAATCATCGTGTACCACTGGTAGTGACCTACAACCCACAACTTGAAATACTCAGAAAAATGGCTAAGAAACTTCACCATATCCTACACAAGGATGACCGGTTAAAAACACTATTCAAAGACCTCCCCTTGCTATGTTACAGACAACCTCCCAATCTAAGAAACATCATTATCCGAAGTTCAATGCCCTCAGATTCACCAAGAGGAACATATCCTTGCAATGGGAGAAGATGCAAAACCTGCATTCACATAGAGACCAAAGACAAAATCCGAATTCCCAACACACAGCAGGACTATAAGATCCCAGGGACATTCACATGTTCCTCTTCCAATGTGGTGTATTTAATTCTATGCAATATATGTCCTGTGGGTGGCCTGTATGTTGGAGAAACAGGACAGAGACTCAGAGCAAGGATGAGGTCTCATCGTCATACAATTACAGACAAAAAACCATTTACCTGTGGCCAAACATTTCTGTGGTCCAGGACACAACATAAACAATATGAAAGTTGTCATTTTAAAAGGCAATTTTAAATCACACACACATCGGAGAGTGTGGGAGCATAAATTCATTACTATCTTTGATACACAGGACTCAATTTGTCAGAAGGTTTTATAGCCTATTACCATATCTGAGCTACTTGCTCCAAACAGCCCTTTGATCTCACAGAATTTTCACACCTCTGATGTAATCGTACCTAATTAAGGATTCTCCCTTCAAGCTCAGTATTTGTTTATTGAGATTGTATTCTCTATTTAAATGTCCATGTATCACACCAGCATGTGCTTTAAACTGTATATAAAAAAGGTTTCTTCAAATATTTTGTTATATCAGCCTGAGGAAGGGACGTAAGCAGTCCCGAAAGCTTGCTTTGTAACATCATTTACTATTTGTTAGTCATTCAAAGGTATCATACCCACAAGATTCCTATTTTGTTTCTCTCACTGAGAGCACTTTATATATTTTTTCTACTGGCTAACATGGTACCAAACCACTTTTTTCGCTTTTCAAAATAATGCACATATTTTATTAAAATTTCATACAAAACATTATTATGCCCTGTATCATCCTTGGTAGCTGAGCCTGATTGGATATCCAGGTAATACTGTTCACATGCCCATACACTATATTAGCATAATAGCAATCACTTATAGATGTGGGGTGGTCTTTGTCTATTAATTATTGTTGTCCATGTTGTTTGGCTCTATCCATAGCACTGAGATATTTTCTCCCCTTGTGATATATACAGCATAGCTCTCATGGTTGCTTTTCCAAGGGGGTGGTGTGTCCTTTAAATCAACAGCTGCATATTTTGCTCATTTCTTATCCATCATTCCCTCATGTTCTTTCCCCTGTGTCTTTTTTTTAGCATAATAATGTTTTGTATGAAATTTTAAACAATAAAATATGTGCATTATTTTGAAAAAAACTCTTTGGACTAGTACACTTTTTTTCGTTTTTTCTTGCAGCCACCCCACAGAGTATAATGCAGCCCCCCTCATAGAGTATGATGCAATCACCGCTGATAGAATATAAATATAATACTGTCCCCCAAAGAATATAATGTAGCCCCGAATAGAATATAATACAGCCCACCTCCCCATAGAATATAATGTAGCCCCATCAAAGCAATGCAATCCTCCCTCATAAAATCTAATACAGCCCCCCATAGAATATAATACAGCCCATCTCCCCATAGAATATAATGT
Source organism: Dendrobates tinctorius (assembly GCF_039654945.1). Lineage (NCBI taxonomy): Eukaryota > Metazoa > Chordata > Amphibia > Anura > Dendrobatidae > Dendrobates > Dendrobates tinctorius. Next base: position 3,263,662 of record NW_027361989.1, on the reverse strand, counting down.
AGCCCCATCAACGAGTATGATGCAATCCTCCCTCATAAAATCTAATACAGCCCCCATAGAATATAATGTAGCCCCCCATAGAATATAATACAGCCCTCCTCCCCATAGTATATAATGCAGCCCCCCATAGTATAAAATATACCGCCCATAGTATATAACACAGCCTCCCTCATAGAATATAATATACCCCACAATAGTATAGAACCCAGCCCACATATATAACCCAGCCCACATAGTGTATACCACAGCCCTCATAGTATATAGCACAGTCCTCAAAGTACATAGCACTGCCCGCATAGTATATAGCACCGCCCGCATAGTATATAGCACAGCCCTCATAGTATATAGCACAGCCCGCATAGTTTATATAGCACAGCCCACATCTCCCCCGCAAGAATGGCCTCACAGTCAAGTATTCACTGTTATAGTAAAAAAAAACCCACTATCCTCACCTCTCCTCGTGCCTGCGCTGCTCCTGGCTCCTGTCTCAGCAGCTGCCTCTGCACTGCCTGCACCCGCAGTGTCAGAGGCAGGGAATGATGGGAGAGGGAGCATCAGCTGCCGCTCTCTCCCCCATCATTGCTTTGAACTGTACTGGCAGACGCTGGTATATTTCAATGTGGCGGTGGGTCAGCGCTGGTGGGCCCCCCTGCCTCACGGGCCTCAAAGCGGCTATGTGATGTGCCGCTAGCTGGGGACCCCTGGGGGAACGGGGGCCCTAGGCAGCGGCCTGGTCTGCCTGACCCTAATGCCGGCCCTGGTTATAAGATACGTGGGGTTCCCGATCAGTTCGAAACCACCGACCATAGACAAATGTCGGCGCTGCACAAAACCCTGCTAGCGCTGACGTTTATCTACCGCTGGCAGTCATGAAGCGGTTAAGTTAAGGGTACCATAATTTCTGTCCAGGCCTATTTCATGAGATTAATTTTTTTTTCATTCTGTGGAAGCATGGCTGAAAAGCAATGTCTGACTTTCATTTGTTCATTTTCATAGATTTTTGATTTATTATTAGTTTTGTCAGATTCAAGTTATTTCTGTGACCATTGTGGGTTTTTCTGTCATTAAACGAGGGGTACCAGCAATTTTGACCACGTGTGTAGGAGGAGTGAATAATTTGACTCCTCAGTCTCTTTCCAGAAATTAACACGCAGTGGATGTTGGAGAGTGAATTACACATTTGCCATTTTATTACCCAGCACATAGTGCCCAGATTGTGCTCCAGGAGACACACACCACAAATTAAGTGGATTCTTCTCACTATAATATTGCTAAATACAGGGAACCTAAATGTTGTTTGCGCACACTGCAAGACTCCGAAGTGAGAGCGGATTTTGCTGGATTGGTTTATAGAAACCTTGTTGCTTTTCAACAGCCTTTGAGCCACTAATAGTTCGGGAACCTCTGTTTTTCCATTGACAGATGATGGACCTGAGTGGGGACTTGTTTTTGTGAGATGAGAATTGGTATTATTTTCACCTACATAACATTGATTGGTTTCTTTTTATTCGATATTTGGGAGGCAGAATGAACAAACAGTTGAACACCACACACTACTGGCTCATCCAACAAGGTTTTCTATTAGACTGTGAACTGTCATTGTCTTGGGAAATAATTAAAGCTTTTTACATAGCTTGCCATTTTTATGAACAGTTTAAGTAGAAATGTTCAAAAATATAAAACTCAAGGATATTTTATTAAAAAATAATTTTTTCATCTTTGCAGATGACTGTACCAGGACATCAGAGGGACAGCTGACATCTTCAACTTCTCAATCTGATGATCTTGAGATCCTACAAGATACAACTGAAGTGATTGCTGTTACTCCAGATATAGCATCATCCATTCACAGCAAAGATCTGTCATCTGATCCTATGAAACAGGTCCCATCTTCTGATTCATTACTGACTACTAAGGAAAATGAAAGTCACAAAAGAGGCATTAAAAAACAAACTGCTCCTAAAGGAAAGAAGTCATTTTCCTGTTCAGAATGTGGGAATTGTTATGCACATAAATCACTGCTTGTTAATCACCATAGAAATCACACAGGGGAGAAGCCTTTTTCATGGTCAGAATGTGGGAAATTTTTTAACCATAAAAAAGATTTGGTTAATCACCATAGAACTCACACTAGGGAGAAGCTTTTTTCCTGTTTAGAATGTGGGAAATGTTTTACCCGGAAAGCGCAACTGATTAGTCACCAGAGAACTCACACAGGGGAGAAGCCTTTTTCATGTTTAGAATGTGGGAAATGTTTCAACGATAAATCAGATGGTGTTAAGCACCAGAGAACTCACACAGGGGAGAAACTTTTTTCATGTTCAGAATGTGGGAAATGTTTTAACAATAAATCACATTTTCTTATCCACCAAAGAACTCACACAGGGGAGAAGCCTTTTTCATGTTTAGAATGTGGGAAATGTTTTAACAATAAATTACATTTTCTTATCTGCCAAAGAACTCACACAGGGGAGAAGCCTTTCTCATGTTTAGAGTGTGGGAAATGTTTTACTCGGAAAGCGCATCTGATTAGTCACCAGAGAACTCACACAGGGGAGAAGCCTTTTTCATGTTTAGAATGTGGGAAATGTTTTAACGATAAATCAGATTGTGTTAAGCACCAGAGAACTCACACAGGGGAGAAACTTTTTTCATGTTCAGAATGTGGGAAATGTTTTAACAATAAATCACATTTTCTTATCCACCAAAAAACTTACACAGGGGAGAAGCCTTTTTCATGTTTAGCATGTGGAAAATGTTTTACCCAGAAAGCGCAACTGATTAGTCACCAGAGAACTCACACAGGGGAGAAGCCTTTTTCATGTTTAGAATGTGGGAAATGTTTTAACAATAAATCACATTTTCTTATCCACCAAAGAACTCACACAGGGGAGAAGCCTTTTTCATGTTTAGAATGTGGAAAATGTTTTACCCAGAAAGCGCAACTGATTAGTCACCAGAGAACTCACACAGGGGAGAAGCCTTTTTCATGTTTAGAATGTGGGAAATGTTTTAACCATAAATCAAATTTTCTTATCCACCAAAGAACTCACACAGGGGAGAAGCCTTTTTCATGTTTAGAATGTGGGAAATGTTTTAACGATAAATCAGATTGTGTTAAGCACCAGAGAATTCACACAGGGGAGAAACTTTTTTCCTTTTAATGTGGGAAATATTGTAACCAGAAAGTTCTTCTTGATCGCCATCAGATGAAAAGCTTTTTCATTTTCTTAATGTGGGAAATATTTTACTTGCAAATCAACTGTTAATAAACACCAGAGACGGGGAGAAGCCTTTTATGTTCATAGTGTTGGAATAATTTTAACCAAAATTGAATCTTCTTAAATGGGTTGTCTCGTGTCAATCCTCATGTTTGCTGACAAAAGGATAAAACTAAACTTTATTAATTCCAAATGTAAAACTATACCTATAATTCCCCCCCTGAAGGTTAGTCAGTATACAGTTCAGTATATAGGGTGAGGTGATGTATACACACTCACTCTCCAAGCCTCTCATTTCTATGGGTTTCATCGTCCTCACCAAAGGCGACTCATCAGCAGACTCTTTAATATTGATCTATATTCAAGCGATACTAGACAAAAAAAGCTAAAATCATGTATCATTTTATCCAAAACAGTCAGAAAACTAGCCCCATATTGGCAGATCCCAGACTTCAAACTATATACATTGTAACAAGAAACGAGGAATGGATTCGGCACACCAACCATGTAAAAATAAAAGAAAACCTTTATTGCAGCATGTGAAACTGGTTTAAAAACATTGGAAACACATAACACGTTACAAGAGCCCTTATTCATAGGATATAAAAAAGAAACTGACATAAGCATTATATATAACAGAAAACCAATCAAAATCATGTGAATAATGGCATTAATTATGCACCAGTTGTGAACCAATGAACCTGGGAATGGAAAGACACAATACAATAGTCAATGGACCCAACACTGTTCCTGTGTTAACGTGAAAAACAAAAACTGATGATATAAAAATTATTAACATGATAATTGTACAGCCATGAAAAGAAAACATAAAATAATATGGCAGGAAAATTAATAAAAATAAAACAAATCGTTTCTCAAATTCATGCCTCTGGGGTGTTTAGTGCCAAGCTTTAAGATCCAATATGCTTCACGTATAGTCAGAAGTTTGTGTTTATTGCCTCCTCTGGTCGGATTATAAACCTTCGCAAACGCATAAAAGGTAAAATTAGAACCATCTCCTCTGTGAACATTAACAAAGTGCTTGGCAGCCCCCGAATAAGCCACATTCTTATTGGGAAGATTGGTCAAGTGCTCGGCAATACGTTTGTTTTTATTTTCCGTGTGTTACATCCGATGTAATTTATCCCAAACAATGTACAGCAAATACAATAAATTACGGATTGGGGGTCACAATTGATAAATGAGGTGATGTCGTACGATTTGCCGTCTGATGATTGAAAAACCTTTTTTCTGTCTATCGCATGTGTGCAAACATTGCATCTACTACCGGCACATTTATAGAAACCAGAAATGGACGACCAAGATTTAGGAGTAGACATTGGCTTTAATAGTCTAGGGGAAAGAGCATTAGCTAAACTGCAACCCCGTCTGGCCACGGACCGCAGCCTGTACTGATAATATGCCGCAATTTGTCGTCCTGATACTGGTAAATATTTCTTATAGATATTATTCGATTATATTGGGGCTGTAAGGTGCAGAAAAGGTGATAATAGAGTCGGAATTAAAATGAATAACGGATGATGTTTTAGTCGGTTCTAATGCGCTGGGTTTATTGGAAGCGTTATTAAATGCACGCTTGATGTTCAGGTTACTATAACCCCTGTGAAGTAGACGTTTACTGATAATTTCACTCTCCTTATAGAACAAACACTGATCACAGCATATACGCTCCGCTCCGTTACACTCACCGTAAGGGATCACCTTAGTTGTATGATGGGGATGAGAAGATGAAGAAAGTGACAGAGAATTACCAGAATTCTCCTTCCTATGGATAGTGGTGTGAATACAATGGAGGGTGGGATCACCCATAAGAAAAATGTCCAAGAGGCAGATTTGGGTATTTATATTACTGACAGTAAAAGAAAGATTCAAAATATTAGAATTCAGATACGTATGTTAGGAAGACAAATCAGATGGGAACCTCGCCGAATGAGCAGTAAATCATCCACATACCTACCAGAAAAAACAAGATTTATACAAAAAGGATTGGAATCAGAAAATAAATATAATTCCTCCCACCAAGCCATATAGAGAAAAGCTAATGTTGGGGAGAACTTTGAGCCCATTGGGGCACCAAGGACCTGCAACAAAAAAAATTCATTGTTAAACAGGAAAAAATTATGTTTTAACAAATATGTAAGAGAATCAATGATAAATGACTTAAGACGATCAGAATCATTGCTGTAACAATCTAAATGGTGAATAATCGCACGTACAGCCAAATTGTGGGGAACAGAAGAATATAGGATAACAACGTCACATGTAAAAAATTGAAAATCCTCTTGCCAATGAAAATGCTCAAAAACCCGCAAGATCAACAAGGTATCCTGGAAATCCCCGGGATTCTGGACACAAGAGGGCTTAAATGATCGTCCACCCAAGAACTCAAATTCTCATGTAAAGATCCAATTCTAGAAATGATAGGACGTAAAGGTGGTGGAAAGACATTTTTGAGTCTTGGGTAGACCATGAAAACCAGGAATAATCTCATGATCTGGTAATAGGCATTTGCTGACTTTAGAATTTATGATGCCGCCACGTGTGGCTTTTCCACACTACAACCCCCTTTGTCAGATTGACGCATCACAATGTTGGAGTTGCACTGTAATTCCTCGACAGCATTAGATTAATAGACAAATTATTAACATGATTTATGTCAATTTCGGCATCAAGTGCTTTCAGTTCTTTTTCAACCAATGATTGGAAAACATCAAGAGAAGGAACCCTTGATTGTAAAAGGTAATAAGTCGAATTCTAAGAAACAAAAATGTCATTGTCTTGAACAGAACATGGATTGCATTTTGGATCCTGAAGAGATGATAATGTACAAATGGCTTTCTGTTCCTCAAGTGAAAATAATGCGGTAGTCATAGGTGTCGAAGCGGGTTCAAATGTTGGCCAATTACATTGCTGATCCACAGAGAAAAAGTGTCTTTTGACGGTTAACAACCTCGTAAGTTTATTAACATCTTTGATGGTCTGGAATAAGTTGAACTTTTTGCTCTGTACAGAATTCAGTCCTTTTGATAAAACTTCCATTTGTGCTTTAGATAAAACCACAGGGTCAGAATCAGGACATTAGAAAAATTATCAATGGCTTTTACTAAGTTGTTTTCCTGTGCCTCGTAGGATAGCGTCTCCATGGACGGTTTTCTCTGTCTCCGTCCTTCTCTCCTACACACATTGCGTTTTTTGTTGCAACAGTGGAAAAATTACGAGGGTCACATGTATCCACAGTCATACTATGTGAAGAATGGCCAGTATCATAATCCGAGCTACGGTATTCAGATGAAGAAAAATAGACGGTTTTATTGCGTTTATAACCAGGCTTGGAAGCGTTCACATCATTTCTCAAGATGGATTTTTTAGAGGAACCATGAAAAGAAGATTTATTCCAATTATATACTTGATTGTTTTTATAGTCCTTAGTGTCTTTAGTCTTGAATATATATTGTCTTCCAATGATTTTATATTATCAGTGATTTTTTTCATGGAAATGTCAAATCAGGTAGTGAGTTAAATTTATTTACCGTATATACTCGCTTATAAGCTGAAATTTTCAGCTCATTTTTTTTAGGCTGAAAGTGCCCCTCTCAGCTTATTCTCGAGTCATTGTCTCAGGGGGTAGGCGGGGGAGGGGGAGCACAGGAGCCGGCGGCTGTCAGATCATCCTCACCCCCTCCTGGCCCGGTCTCTGCACTTACCTGCTTCTCAGATGGTTTCCGGTGCCGCAGATCTTCCTGTGTTCAGCCGTCACGTGGTACCGCAGGTGAATATCACAGGTGTCGGGGCCCTGAGCAAGTGGCGACACTAGCACCTGGCCCCCATAGCATGCCAGTATCCGCACCTGCTCATGACACCGTCATCTGGCCCCCAGCGGTGAGAGGTGAGTATGTCATTTTTTTTAATCACAGCAGCATATGGTGCATATATATCTATGGAGCATCTTATAGGGCATCTTATGGGGCCATCAACATTTATGCAACATTATATGGGGCATATATATCTATAGAGCATCTTATGGGGCCATCAACCTTTATGGAGCAGCATATGGGGCATATTATTCTATGGAGCATCTTATGGGCCATCAACCTTTATGGGGCAGCATATTATTCTATGGAGCATCTATTGGGGCCATCAACCTTTATGGAGCAGCATATGGGGCATATTATTCTATGGAGCATCTTATGGGGCCATCAGCCTTTATGGAGCAGCTCTCCTCAACCACGACTATAAACTCTTGGTGAGGATCCTGGCGAACTGACTGCAGATGCTGCTACATGGCCTATGTGAGACTAAGACAGGATTTACTCAGGGATGCAGCAGCGTGGCAAACATTCGCATTTCAAACCTTTCAAACCTTTGCGGGCATTAAGGTTCCCGTGTCAATTTACTAATGGCTCACTAAAATACTTGGGAATACAGGTGACAAAACACCCAGCTAAATTATAGAAAACTAATATTAATACATATCTTAAAAACGTAGAATCTACCTTAGTGAAATGGAAAGATTTTAACTTGTCATATCTAGGCAGAGCCAACTTAATTTAGATGACGGAATTCCCACGTTTCCTCTACCTCTTCCATACTATCCCAATTAACTATCTGTATCACTCATTCATCTGGGAGGGAAAAATGCCCTGTATAGCCTTCAAAATACTCCAATTATTGCGGCGAAACGGGGGGATAAATTTCCCTGACATTTGACACTATACCTTAGCATCCCTGTACCGGGTGGTGGTGGACTGGCTGAGAGGAATGTCTTATTATGCCCAATATGACCTGGAGCTGTCTTACCCCGGCACTGGCTCTCCCTACCCTTCTACATCTCCCTTATACGGAATTGCTGACTGAAGTATAAGGGAGGGACAGGACTGTAGTCGTGACCTGTATTCCGGTGACAGCTGTGTCCAGTCCTTCCCCTACATGAAACAATACTATTCTCGGCATACCTGCATCTCCAGATTCAGTTTCACCCGGGCACTTCCCAGGCCATAGCAGTCTCTCTTCTAATGCGACCCCCATCAATGGAGACACAGTCCGAGACAACTTTAACACTTTCTCTACTTAGAATTTTGCACGTTACATTCACAGTTGGTACATCATAACATTTTCTTGCTTCCTGATCTTTCCCTTGCTTGTTGTCACTTCTGTGCAGTAAACGCCCGGCCCGTACTTCACTGCTTCCCAGTTCCTTCCAGGCCTGACCTCACTATAATGACATTTCCTTCAGCCTGTTTCACCCAAGACATGAATTCATCAATCACTACGTTTGGTGACCCCTAGTGAAGCATCCGGCCTGTCTGTACTGATCTTGTCGAAGCTCCAACTCCTTTCATCTCCTTAGTCCAGCCAACTTCTGCCCTAAAAGCATTGGCACAGGCGGTAAAATGCCACATCTTCCTTTTCCGATTCTGACCCACTGCTTAGGCATGCAGTGGCCGTGGGTAACGTGGACAATAACGACTTAATTTTATGTGACTGCCGAGCTGTCTGGCCCTATAGCCCATGTGGACACTTGGGCGCCCTGGCCCCATCTGACTAAACCACTCTTCATCACTAACCTTAACGCTCTGCAGCCCGTCCTACAATTAACCCTCTAAGAACCTCCTATCAGGCCCCACTAGTATACCCCCCTCTAGTGGTCCACAACATAATTACAACTACCTGGTGTATAGGGGAAACTATATAGTAAGAGTGTCCTTCTCTAATATCCCAAGAAGGATACACTACCTATCCCTGACTGTACATATACAAAGAACACATAATATGTAAGCATTATAATACAGGAATGCAAGTCAATATATACAGTTTTCTATACAATGGTAACACATTCAAGTGGCAATACCATAAGCAATGAGCAGTAATACATAGTTATACATGTAGCAGTACCACAGGCAATTATCATAAAACACGTCTGTAAACATTTAGAACTGGAAGACAATCAGAGGGAAGGGGAGCATGAAAGACATCATATCTTACCCCCTTACACTCATGAGAGCTAACCCCCTTTTAATGTCTACATGGAGGGTATGGCGGAAACTACGTTAACATTTCCAGCTCTCTGCCTGGAAGTCTCTTCTTCTTCCACTTATTGGTAACCCCACTTTCAGGACGGGCACTCTCACACTGTCATCTGCCAGTGGTACTCCTAAGGTATAACATCTATTAAGCAATTAGTCCACCCCGAGGAATGACGGATTTACTCAATAGAGGAGTTGAAATGTAAATATCCCACTGCCATGTTCCCTCCCTTCCAATACTTGCAAGGTAAAAGCTATGGAACAAAAGTGTTAGCACATCTTTCTGACTATGAATGGAGACCATCCGTGCTTAGATGGCTCACGAAATCTAATTCTCCATCTGGCCAAATAGCCACTAATTACAAATTCATCCATGCAGCTCTGGATTATGAACAACTCCAATTTCCACTAACAAAATGGCAGACTGAAGACCCCAGCATGTCCTGTGACACTATTCTGAAAGCTCTAGACCCAGCCTACAAATTCCTCCCCTCAGCCCGTTTCCCAGAAATGAGATAGAAAATCTGTCACGGCTCTTACCTGACTCCACAAAAGGTCATAGAATGGGGTTGTGCACAACTTCTAAATGTTTTACATGCCATTCCCCAGAAGCCAACCTGTTTCACTGCTTGTGGGCATGCCCGGTCATTAGACTATTTTGAGAAAGAGTACGGCAATACACTGCCACACATCTGACAAACTTTGTTCCTGGTGAACCCTTATGGGCCATATTTGGATACCTAAAACCAGATAATTACACCTGTTCTCCAGGGGCCTGTAAACTACTGCATTGGGTGGCGGCTGCCAGTACTAGGGCCGTTTTACAGACATGGATCCACGACCATGCCCCTCCTTTCAATATCTTTCTAGAGAAGCTGTCGTTCTTGCTTCAAATGGACTGGGTTGAGGTCTCTTTACATAAAGAGGGAAGGGTGCAGGCCTTTTTTGAAACTTGGGAAAGCTTCATCTCTCTGCTCCCAAAACGCATCCACAGCAATATTAAGATCTGTTCTCAGCCAACAGTCTGGTACCAGGAGCAGCTACTACTGGGGGAGACACCTGTCCACTGATATCTCTGGGAGAACCGCTGCGGAGAGACACTTCGGGGTGTTTGGGGTGTACTTTGGTGTCAGTGGGTCCTGAACTTAAGGTTAGACAGGTGCTGGATGTCTGATGGGTAAACATTATGCTTGTGTTTGACATGCCCCCCGCTTCCTTCTCCCTTTTTTCCCTTCCCCGGTTTTTCAGGTTTGTCTTGATCTATTGTTCTGTGTACCGATGCGATCTCTAATGAGGAGGTTTTGTTACATATGCCTCAAACATTATCTGCATGGATATATGTAGGAACATTTTTTTGCATTCAATAAAAACAACGATTAAAAAAAAGACACAGCTGGATCCCAATGAAGGAGTAGAACCATCTCAAGGAGGATCACAGGGAAATGGACAGCATGAGACTTACATACGAGTGTCTGAGCAAAGGGTCTGAATACTTATGACCATGTGATAGTTCAGTTTTTCTTTTTTAATAAATTAGCAAAAATGTCTACATTTCAGTCAAGATGAGGTGCAGCGTGAACATTAATGAGAAAAAAATGAAATTGTCTGAATTTACCAAATGGCTGCAATGAAACAAAGAGTGAAAAATGTAAAGGGGTCTGAATACTTTCCATAACCACTATATAGGTAGGGTGTATTTAGGTCATTGAGTGTAAGCCGGCAGTGAGCGGGGCCGCCATATCGCAATGTTAGGGTGCCAACCTCGGCGGGAAGGCGGGCTGAGTGATAGGCCGTAATATGGCTAGATAACTTCTCCTCTCTGTACCTCTGATATGATAAGCCCCCCTTTATAAAGTATTTATTAGAATCGCTGTAAATAGGAGGGTCTCGTTTTTAGCTATTTTTTCATCTTCCCACTCTTCCATTATCATGGCTCTAATGTGTTTGTTAGCTGGAAAGACTCTGTTTCTCTGGGTTCACAGCCCCTAAACATTTCATCCTGTATTGAGTGAGCCATTTGTGCTTCCTCAGTTTTCATTGTACTCGTTCTGTATCGTCGGATGAGAAATAATCTTTATTCCTTTCCTCTGGGAGAACCTGAGGCATTTCCTCTCCACCCTCCAGATATTGGTACCGATCATAAGAACCTTCATCTTTCTCTGATGATGCTTCCATTTCCCACATTTCTCTCTTATGATGGGACATGACCTGTACTGTCTGAGGGGGAACTGGACTGGAAACTGTGCTTAGCGCGTCTTCCCTAATTATAGGCCTCATGTCAGCCATGAATGAGATCTGCTCCTTCTTTAGGATCTTTGTAATACATTCAGCACACAGCCGTTTCTTATGTGTCACAAGTAACTTAGCCAACACACCTAACTACTTTGGCACGGAGGGTAATAAAAGGGATTTTTTCCTTGTAACTGTATAGCTTGCCCCAATATGGAGAGGAGATTGACATTTCGCTTGAGTAAATAAACCAATATATTTGGTTGAAGATTATTAGATCTACTGATCTTCAGCCAAATGTATTAGTCCACCTGACCTAATAAGTGATGGCTCAAATTAACCTGATTTTAAGGCAATACCACAAAAAACACGAAAAAAAAAAAAAAAAAAAATTAAAAAAATTATATATTATATATATATAACAATAAATAATAAAATGGTTATAATTCCCTTAATATACCTGTGTAGCTCATCCAGCAGCGTTCATCCAAGGTATATACCCTCTATTCTTCCCTCCTTTCCCCCACATTCACTTTTTAATATTTATTTTTGTGTTTTGCATTTTTTGCACTTTATACCATCATATTGGTTCCTCTCTTTGTTGATTGTTTTGCATTACCACACGGTTTTATGCACAGACACTTGTTTGAGCCTATATGGGCTCTGTATATTCTATGTCACTCATTTAAGGAGCTAATATATAGAGGGATAAAATATAGTTGTTTATTAATGGGGAACGCTGTGCTTTATTAACCTATATAGGTGTATATAAAATTCTTTTGAGCACACATCTTTTTTATATCTTTTTTATATGTATTTGTATTACTATTACTCAATAAAGGTATTTTAATCTTACATCTGTTTTATGACTTTTTTATTATTTATATATTTTATTTAATTTTTACATTTTTTGACCAAAAATTCGGGTTTTTCTTTTGATTCGGTTTACTGACCTAATAAGTGTTCTTTAATCTGTAACTGATGTAAGAACAAAACGTTTTGTTTACTACGATTGTGGACATTAAATTATTGTTTGATCACTTAAACTGGGTACCAATGCACTCAGCGGTCTTCGGCTTTTTCAGGCAGTGTTCATGCGATGATGTCAGGGTTCACCACAGTTCATGGCTCAGCCTGGGGTGAACCCTGACATCACCGCGCGAACACTACCAACGCTGGCCGAAAATTGCCAAGCAGTGGAGTGAATAACCCGGAAGTTAATGAGCGGCCCCGGAAGTAGATGCTGTTGTGAGTTCATTTTTCCCTTCACCGTTGAGGTCTGATGAACTCCCTCCTCTGGTGAAGGAAGGTAGTGAGGCTGATTACCAAACACCTGGGCAGCTAGATGATGACTGGGTGGCTGGAATTGAGGACTGGATATAAGGCAGCCGACGCCCTTCTGCCTTGCTGGTGATCCTGCTGGATTCTTGGAGACCAGTCTGATTCCTGTGTCTCAAAGCTAAGTTTTTCTGGTCTGCTTTGTACACTTCAGTTTTGTTTTTGTTTTGCCTTGTTTTTTTGGGAGTTCTGCCATCCCCGGCCGGGGATGAGCTGAATTCCATTTTTGTCTCTGATCTGTTGATCTTTTGCTCTGTCTTCAGTATATACCTGAGTGCTGATATAGTCTTTTGAAGCCTAGCGACTTCAGGGCCTGTTTTTCCTATCAGTCGGTTGGCACATTTTGGATAGGGTTTTTGCGGATGGCAGACAGTGGCTTTCCTATCCTGTCCTTTTTAGTTAGCTTGGGCCCCATCATTTGCTCAACCTATCTTTCTATCTGTGTTAGTGTTTTCATCTTGCTTCACCGTCATTATATGTTGGGGGCTGCCTATTGTTTTGGGGTCTGCTCTGGGGCAGTTTAGTTTTTCCCCTTTCTGTCTTTAGGCTATGTAGTTCTCCGGCTGTTATCGAGGGGTCTAGGGCACCGTAGGAACCCCCCATGGCTACTGCTAGTTGTTGTGGATAGGTTCAGGGGCCGCAATCCGATAGCTGCCAACCTCTCTGGTTTTTCTGGACTTAGCTAGTATTTTGTTTTTTCCTCCTTCGGTGACTCATCATAACAGAATCACCAGCCATACCGCAGATCCTAGGGTACTCAATAGCAGGAGAGAATTGTAAAAAAAAAAAAAAGGGGGTCAGAATTTTTTTTTTTTGCGCATATTTTTTCCTCTATATCTCTGAGGCCATAGGGGGAATTTTTCTCTCAATGGAGATGAAGCAATTGTCTGATCGTGTGGAGCAGCTCGCTGCTGAAGTGCGGGGAATTTCCGCCTATCTTGCTCATTCACATGCTGCTGAACCAAAGATTCATGCCCCTGATGTGTTTTTTGGGGATCGGTCTAAATTCTTGAATTTCAAGAATAATTGTAAATTATTTTTTGCCTTGAAGCCTAACTCGTCGGGGAACTCCGCGCAGCAGGTTAAAATTGTCATCTCTTTGCTGCGCGGCGATCCCCAGGATTGGGCGTTTTCTTTGAAACCTGATGATCCTATTCTGAATAATGTGAACGCATTTTTTCAAGCCTTGGGGTTGTTGTATGATGAACCTAATGCTATTGATCAGGCTGAAAAGACCCTGTTGGCATTAAGCCAGGGTCAGGATTCGGCAGAGTTGTACTGTCAAAAATTCCGAAAGTGGGCGGTCCTTACTACCTGGAATGATTGTGCCTTGGCAGCCCTCTTTCGGAAGGGTTTGTCAGAAACTGTAAAAGATACTATGGTGGGATTTCCTGTTCCCTCAGGTCTTGACGATTCTACATCATTAGCCATTCAGGTGGATCGGCGTTTACGTGAACGCAAAACTACACGAGAGATGTTACCACCTGTTGAACAAATGTCTGAACCTATGCAATGTGATAGAGTTTTGTCTAGGGCGCAACGTCAGTAGTTCAGAAGGCGTAATAAGTTGTGTTTTTTTTGTGGAGATGCCTCGCATATTATTTCTGTCTGCCCTAAACGAGAGAAACGTTGTGCACACACGTTTTCTGTGGGTGGTGTTCAACCTAAGTTTCTTCTGGCAATTACTCTGATCTGCTCCCTGTCCACATTTTCCGCCAAGGCTTTTGTGGATTCAGGAGCAGCTCTGAACCTGATGGACTTGGATTTTGCTAAACATTGTGGATTTCCTATGACACCTCTGTGGACGCCTATACCTTTGAGGGGTATTGATGCTACTCCTTTGGCAAAGAATAAACCTCAGTTTTGGACCCAGGTGGTAATGCGGGTCGCCCCAGACCATCAAGAAAATTGCAGATTTTTGGTGTTGCATAATTTGCATGATACCATTGTTCTGGGGTTTCCCTGGTTGCAAATCCATAATCCTGTTCTGGATTGGAAATCTTTGTCTGTGGTGAGTTGGGGTTGTCAGTGTGCCCTTAGTGATGCTCCTGTTTTCTCCACCTCTCCCCAGTCGCTTGATGTTCCTGACTATTTGGCTGACTTTTATGATGTATTTAGTGAGAATGAGTCTGCGTCTTTGCCTCCTCATAGGAGTTATGACTGTGCAATTGAGCTGAACCCGGGGTGTAAATTCCCCAAGGGTCGGCTTTTCAATTTATCTGCACCCGAGCACGAGGCTATGCGATCCTATATTAAGGAGTCGTTGGAGAAGGGTCATATTAGACCATCCTCTTCACCCTTAGGTGCTGGGTTTTTTTTCGTGGCTAAAAAGGATGGTTCAGTAAGGCCTTGTATTGACTATCGTGCCCTCAACAAAATTACTGTTAAATATCAGTATCTAGAGTTGAGCGACTTTTGGTTTTTTAGGGTCGCGTTTTGTTTCGTGAAACCCGACTTTTCCAAAAGTCGGGTCGAGCAAGATCGTCCGATTATAGGGAAAAGTCGGGGTCGTCTCGAAACACGAAACCCAATGTAAGTCAATGGGGAATAAAAGTCGGCAGTGAGAGGAGGACAGGAAACACACCTACAGTGCCCATTTGAATGCCAAAAGCATCAATTCTTCTTACTTAAGCTTGTCAACCTTAATTAACTTCATAATACAAGTTACGCACTGAAAAATGGGGGTTATTTGGCTAAAGTTGTGGGGGGGAGGGCTGGCTGCAGGTTTTCATGTGCCCTGGGCGAAAGAGCGCCCCTTTAACACATACCACAACTCATCATGCTCCGATACGGCAGAGAAATAGCGGTATAGTACAATGAAAAATACCTCACTTTTTACATCTCATGACGAGGCCCATCTATTTCTCCATACAGAATCATTGGTCCCATATAATGTTTGAAACAGTATATGATGAGCTCCACATAATGCTACAGTATATGTTGGTCCCCATGGATGAAGCTCCACTGTCTTATGGGCCCAAATAATGCTCCAAACATAATGGGCCCCATTTCTAATGCTCTAGTGTATAATGGGCCCTGTAAATGCTGCTCCAGTGTCTGATGTCCACCTTTGGAATGTTCCAGTGTATGATGGGCCCCATCTATCATTCTCCAGAGTATAGTGCTCCCCAAAAATTGCTGTCCCAACATTGAAAACAATCAAATAAGTCTCCTCGCTAGGGAATCCCTGTACTTGTCTGGATTCCTCGTCGTCCCCATCTTCCATCTCACTGCACAGTATTTCAACTTTGCAAGTGCTGTGATCCTGAGCAAGCAGGGGGGGCCCACTCGTTGGCGACGGCACTGGCACAGGGCCCCTGATAGTACGGTGGTGTGTCTGATGGCGGGTGGGCCGAACCTGCACTTTCATCTGCAGCTTCCTCTTTGTCACCGTGTAAGATGGAACTGTATATGGGAAGGGTAACCTGAGTTTCATCAGGGTCAGATTCAGGTCGTGTAGCGTGCGAGGGGAATGTAGTGGTCTGGGTCAATGTACCAGCAGATTCATCGAGCAGTGGCTGGGAATCAGTGCACTTGTGTCGCCCCCAGGAGTACGGTCGCCACAGTGGCATTACCTTCTTCCTAGGGAGTGTGATGTCATGCTTGGGAGCAACGAAGGATCTCTCTAGCAGGTTAACTGATTGGGCGGCTTTATTCCCACGAGTCATGACCCTCCAAACAGCGTTCATGAAGGCAAAGTGTTTGTTTTACGTGGGCAGTATGGTTGCAAAGCTGAACCTTAAAGGAATGTCCAGAAGGGCACCACCAGGAGTGGAGCCTACGGTTAAATTCGACTCCACCTGGGAAACCTCAACCATGCCAGCTACAGAACAGATGCACACATTGCAAGCTTAATTCCGTTAACGAACGAGACTCCGTCATGCCCCGCGGTCCGAGTCCGGCTTACTAGAGGGACACGTGAGGCTCTGGCACATGAGATTGGCCAATAACTGGTGTGTCATGCCCTTACATGTCCGTGGCTGCATGTGCGCTACACTGAAAAGGCCAGCGTTTGTCGCTTACAGGTGCAGATAACCTGCTGAACAACGTTAGTGATGGGGATCACTGATTACAATTATTACCCGCGAACAATGATTTCCCAGTAAGTGCAGGTCAACCGCAGTTCCGGAATTAGGCCTAACCGTCATTCCTGAAAAAATGAAAAACTTACGTGTGCAAACCACAGGTGCTGTAGCTTGCTTAACAGCTCGCCAGCCGTTCTCACGCCCAGTATGGATTACACGTGATTGCACAAAGGTGAGAAAGGGTACCGTATCCCCAGATAACATGTATGGATAGCGTACACATTCAAAATATATGTCTCAGGAGGCAGGCTCAGACGGTGTTAGGCCCAGTATGGATTGCATGTGATTGCACAAAGGTTAGAAAGGGTACCGTATCCCCGGATAACATGTATGGATAGCGTACACATTCAAAATATATGTCTCAGGAGGCAGGCTCAGACGGTGTTAGGCCCAGTATGGATTGCACGTGATTGCACAAAGGTTAGAAAGGGTACCGTATCCCCGGATAACATGTATGGATAGCGTACACATTCAAAATATATGTCTCAGGAGGCAGACTCAGACGGTGTTAGGCCCAGTATGGATTGCACGTGATTGCACAAAGGTTAGAAAGGGTACCGTATCCCCGGATAACATGTATGGATAGCGTACACATTCAAAATATATGTCTCAGGAGGCAGGCTCAGATGGTGTTAGGCCCAGTATGGATTGCACGTGATTGCACAAAGGTTAGAAAGGGTACCGTATCCCCGGATAACATGTATGGATAGCGTACACATTCAAAATATATGTCTCAGGAGGCAGGCTCAGACGGTGTTAGGCCCAGTATGGATTGCACGTGATTGCACAAAGGTTAGAAAGGGTACCGTATCCCCGGATAACATGTATGGATAGCGTACACATTCAAAATATATGTCTCAGGAGGCAGGCTCAGACGGTGTTAGGCCCAGTATGGATTGCACGTGATTGCACAAAGGTTAGAAAGGGTACCGTATCCCCGGATAACATGTATGGATAGCGTACACATTCAAAATATATGTCTCAGGAGGCAGGCTCAGACGGTGTTAGGCCCAGTATGGATTGCACGTGATTGCACAAAGGTTAGAAAGGGTACCGTATCCCCGGATAACATGTATGGATAGCGTACACATTCAAAATATATGTCTCAGGAGGCAGGCTCAGACGGTGTTAGGCCCAGTATGGATTGCACGTGATTGCACAAAGGTTAGAAAGGGTACCGTATCCCCGGATAACATGTATGGATAGCGTACACATTCAAAATATATGTCTCAGGAGGCAGGCTCAGACGGTGTTAGGCCCAGTATGGATTGCACGTGATTGCACAAAGGTTAGAAAGGGTACCGTTTACCCGGATAACATGTATGGATAGCGTACACATTCAAAATATATGTCTCAGGAGGCAGGCTCAGACGGTGTCAGGCACAGTATGGATTTGACGGCCCAGACTACACAGCAGAGGAGCAGGGAGAGGTAAAGATTGCAAATGCTGGGGCCCTGCCCAAGCAAGGGGGGCCCACTCGTGGGCGTCGGTACTGGCACTGGGCCCCTCATAGTACGGCGGTGTGTCTGACGGTGGGTGTGCACCACCACCGTCAGAGACACTTGATTGCACTATGAAGGACCCTGTACCAGTGCCCGCGCCCAAGAGTCGGCCTACCCACCTGTCCAGGGCAACGGCACTCGCACGGTGTCGTGCGCTAGGTGGTGACTCCGGCCATGGGGGGGGAGGCAGCACAGTTAGGGAGTTTTAGAAAGTGGCATATGTTGATGTTGGACATTCAGCTGATGCAAAAGGTGAAATAGGTCAAGTCCCAGGAAGAGGTGGACCAAAGCAAGCCATTTTTCTGTCACCCTATGTGTCATCAGAGGAAGGTGGGACAAAATCCTTGGAAACCCATGCGTGGTTCATTTTAATGAAGGTTAGATCATCCATATTTTGGGTTGACAGACGGGTCCTTTTTTCTGTCAGGATTGATCCAGCTGCACTGAAGACTCTTTCCGATAGCACACTTGCAGCTGGACAAGCGAGCTCCTGTAAGGCATAATGTGCCAATTCAGGCCAGGTGTCCAGTTTAGCGGCCCAATAGTCAAAGGGGAATGACCTGTGTGGGAGAACATCGATATGGGAGGAAAAGTAGTTTGTAACCATAGTTGACAACTGCTGTCTCCTGTCACTTTCCATCGATGCAGTATTACCAGTTGTGTGAGCGGTACTTGAAAAATCAGTCCACAACATTGTCATGAAACCCCTGTCTCCAACGCCACTTCTGCTGTGTGCACCACGAACACCTCTGCCAAGCTGCCCCCGGCCCGTACGGCTCGTGTGAGAACCATCACCGCTGCTGTGTGCTGGGAATGCCTCAAGCAACCGATTTACCAGAGTTGCTTGTTTATTAGCCAATATTAGGTCAAGGTTCTCCTGTGGCATGATGTTTTGTAATTTGCCTTTATAGCGTGGATCCAGGATGCTGGCCAACCAGTAGTCGTCATCGTTCATCATTTTGGCAATGCGTGGGTCCCTTTTTAGGATCTGCAAGGCATAATCTGACATGTGGGCCAATGTTCCCGGTGTCAATGATGCACTGCGAGTGCTGGTTGGAGGAGCACTTTCTGGCAAATCCACATCCCTCCAGTCACGCACAAACCCTGTACCATACCTTGCCACGCCAACATTTTCACTTGCCCCACGAGATGCATCCTCCTCCCCTAAGTAATCATCCCCATCTTCCTCCTCCTCCTCCTCTTCTTCCTCCACCTCGTCCAGGAGAGGTCCCTGAGCAGACAATGGCTGAATGTCATCAAGGATTCCCTCCTCATCAACATTGGCTGCAGACGCCTGCTCCTTAAGGTGCGTCAAAGTTTGCATGAGCAGACGCATAAGTGGGATGCTCATGCTTAGGATGGCATCGTCTGCGCTTACCAGCCGTGTGCATTCCTCAAAACACTGAAGGACTTTACAGAGGTCTTTCAGCTTCGACCACTGCACACCTGTCAACTCCATGTCTGCTCTCAAAGTGCCTGGCCGTGTATCCTCCCACAAATGCATTATGGCCTGCCTCTGCTCGCACAGCCGCTCCACCATGTGCAGGGTGGAGTTCCACCTTGTTGCAATGTCGATAATGAGGCGGTGGTTGGGAAGGTGGAGCAATCGCTGCAGCTTCTGCATACGAACGGAGTGTACAGGCGACCGGCGGATGTGCGCGCACAGTCTTCGCACCTTCTGGAGCAGGGCTGTTAACTCCGGATAATTTTTGAGGAAGCACTGCACCACCAGGTTCAAGGTGTGAACCAAGCAAGGTATATGGCTGAGTTTTGAAAGGGCTATGGCTGCCACAAAATTACGGCCGTTATCACTAACTACCTTGCCTGCCTCAAGATGTACACTGCCCAGCCATGACTCAGTTTGTCGCTTCAAGTATTCGGCCACCACCTCGGCGGTGTGTCTGTTGCCCAAACACATCATCTGCAACACAGCCTGCTGACGCTTTCCACTAGCTGCTCGATAGGGGGACACATCGTGTGCAACAGTGGCAGCTGCAGATGGAGTGCTCGTACGACTGCGCTCTGTGGACAAGCTTTCGCTTCTGGAGGAGGAGGAGGAGGAGGGTCGAACGCATACAGCCAACTGTTTCCTATACCGTGGGCTAGGCAGCACTGTCCCACCACCGCTGTCCCCTGTGGACCCTGCATCCACCACATTAACCCAGTGCGCAGTGATGGACACGTAACGGCCCTGGCCATGCCGACTGGACCATGCATCAGTTGTGAGGTGCACCTTTCCGCTCACTGACTGCTTGAGTGCATGGACAATGCGGTCTTTCACATGATGGTGGAGGGCTGGGATGGCTTTGCGAGAGAAGAAGTGGCGACTGGGTAGGTCATAGCGTGGTACTGCATAGGCCATGAGTTCGCGGAAAGCTGTGCTTTCCACCAACCGAAAGGGCATCATCTCAAACGAGATTAGTTTGGCAATGTGGGCGTTCAAACCCAGTGTACGCGGATGAGAGACTGAGTACTTTCTTGACCTACTCATAGTGTCTGGGAGGGTGAGCTGGACTTGAGAGCTGCATATGGTGGAAGTAGCGGTGGACAGGGCGGACTGAGAGAGGGTTGATGATGGTGATGGAGTTGGTGTTCTTTCTGATGGCCTAGAATCAGTCTTTCGTTGATATAACAGTGGGATTCCCTGACTGCTGTGGCCTTGCAACAACACCTCAACATTTGCTGCTGTGCTAACCGGTGGGCTTACAGTGGGGGAAACAATGTAGCGTTGCTGACTACCTTCGTTGTGATCAGTTGCACATGTGGCACTTGAGGTTTGGTGTTGTGTCCACGCTTGCAAGTGCATGCTGGTTAAATGTCTAAGCATGCAACTGGTATTCAAATTTTTCAGATTTTTCCCTCGGCTAAAGGTCTTTGCGCACTTCTTACAGATAACCTTGGCCTGATCATGAGGATTTTGTTCAAAAAAGTGCCACACTGCACTCTTCCTACTTTGGCAGACATTTTGCGGCCTAGCACGCTGTGATCTTTTGACCCTCTGGACAAGCTGTCCAGCAACTCTTTTGATGTTTGGAACCTGCCTTTGGAGTGCCAGATAATAGCTGTTGCGATGTCGATGTCTGCTGTGGATGCTCCTCATCTGAGCTATTGGAAGCAGCACCCTCTTCCCCCAATGGATGCCAATCTGGGTCAACAACTGGGTCATCCATCACCTCCTCTTCTATGTCATGTGCACCTTCCTCTGTGTCACCGTGTATGGTGGTATAGTGTGCGGGAAGGGGCACCTGAGTCTCATCATGGTCAGAATCTGGCTCTGTACACTGCGAGGACAATGTAGTGCTCTGAGTGAATGTACCAGCAGAATCATCCATCAGCGGCTGTGCATCAGTGCACTCCATGTCAGATTCATCTTGGCCTGGGTAATTCACCATTTCACTTGATAATCCAGGCATGGTATGTGAAAACAGCTCCATGGAGTAATCAGAAGTATGGCCTGCGTCATCCTTCAATCTTGGTTGGGGTGAAGGACACAAGGAAAGGTGTGGTTCATGAACATGAGCCTCCAATGACGACTCAGTGCTTTTACTTTTTACAACTGAAGAAGAGGAGGCGATAGAGCTGGAGGCTGAGTCAGCAATGTAAGACAAAACTTTTTCCTGATGCTCTGGCTTTAAAAGCGGTTTGCCAACTCCTAGAAAACTAAGCGTTCGAGGCCTTATGTAGCCAGACGATGACGCAGGCTCAACACCTCCTGCATTCAGTCCTATTTTGCTCTTGCCACTACCATCAGATCCACCACCAACACCATCATTACCAGCTGCCAACCCCCGCCCAATTCCACGGCCTCTTCCACCAGCCTTCCTCATTTTTGGTAGAAATGTAGACAAAATCCAACAAACTATATAGTAATGTAAAACAAGGTACAAGGTGTCTATAGGACAGGGGAGATTTTGAATTTCTGCACACACTTGTGGACACTGGACACTTTTGGATTGTGTGAGGCCCACTGATATCTGAGCGCTATGTGACAGGCTCGATGGCACAGCTGTGACCAAAGTGACTAGAGGATAAGGGAGATTTTGAATCTCTGCACACACTTTTGGACACTGGACACTTTTGGATTGTGTGAGGCCCAATGAATATCTGAGCGCTATGTGACAGGCTCGATGGCACAGCTGTGACCAAAGTGACTAGAGGATAAGGGAGATTTTGAATCTCTGCATACACTTTTGGACACTGGACACTTTTGGATTGTGTGAGGCCCAATGAATATCTGAGCGCTATGTGACAGGCTCGATGGCACAGCTGTGACCAAAGTGACTAGAGGATAAGGGAGATTTTGAATCTCTGCACACACTTTTGGACACTGGACACTTTTGGATTGTGTGAGGCCCAATGAATATGTGAGCGCTATGTGACAGGCTCGATGGCACAGCTGTGACAAAAGTGACTAGAGGATAAGGGAGATTTTGAATCTCTGCACACACTTTTGGACACTGGACACTTTTGGATTGTGTGAGGCCCAATGAATATCTGAGCGCTATGTGAGAGGCTCGATGGCACAGCTGTGACAAAAGTGACTAGAGGATAAGGGAGATTTTGAATCTCTGCACACACTTTTGGACACTGGACACTTTTGGATTGTGTGAGGCCCAATGAATGTCTGAGCGCTATGTGACAGGCTCGATGGCACAGCTGTGACAAAAGTGACTAGAGGATAAGGGAGATTTTGAATCTCTGCACACACTTTTGGACACTGGACACTTTTGGATTGTGTGAGGCCCAATGAATATCTGAGCGCTATGTGACAGGCTCGATGGCACAGCTGTGACAAAAGTGACTAGAGGATAAGGGAGATTTTGAATCTCTGCACACACTTTTGGACACTGGACACTTTTGGATTGTGAGAGGCCCAATGAATATCTGAGCGCTATGTGACAGGCTCGATGGCACAGCTGTGACAAAAGTGACTAGAGGATAAGGGAGATTTTGAATCTCTGCACACACTTTTGGACACTGGACACTTTTGGATTGTGTGAGGCCCAATGAATATCTGAGCGCTATGTGACAGGCTAGATGGCACAGCTGTGACAAAAGTGACTAGAGGATAAGGGAGATTTTGAATCTCTGCACACACTTTTGGACACTGGGCACTTTTGGATTGTGTGAGGCCCAATGAATATCTGAGCGCTATGTGACAGGCTCGATGGCACAGCTGTGACAAAAGTGACTAGAGGATAAGGGAGATTGGTTTGCTTTTAAAAAAGCAGTTTGCAGAGCAGTGGGTAAACAGCAATGCCAGCCTGTCAGGAAGCCTTAAAAGGCAGCCCAACAACCAACACCACTGATACACCACAATATAGCCTCCCCTTGCACTGCACACACAGTGACTGGTGTGTTGTGCAGGCCAAATTGCTAGCAGCAGAAGCAGTTTTTTTTTCTTCTCAGCAGGACAAAAAAAAAAATTGGGATTGCTTTTAAAAAAGCAGTTTGCGGAGCAGTGGGTAAACAGCAATGCAGGAATGTCAGGAAGCCTTAGAAGGCAGCCCAACAACCAACACCACTGATACACCACTATATAGCCTCCCCTTGCACTGCACACACAGTGACTGGTGTGTTGTGCAGGCCAAATCGCTAGCAGCAGAAGCAGTTTTTTTGTCTTCTTCCCTGCCTAACGCTCTCCCTACAGAATCAGCAGCAACCTCTCCCTATACTGAGATCGGCAGAAGTAAGATGGCGGTCGGCGTGCACGCCCTTTTATACCCCCTGTGACGCCCACCAAAGCAAGCCAATCACTTGCATGCCCTTCTGAAAGATGGTGGTGACCCCTGCCTATGTCATCACGTTGCCCACAGTGTCCGTGGATCCTGATTGGCTGAAAAAGAGCGCAAAACAAACTTTTGAAACGCGACTTTGGCGCGTAAGTCGCCGACCTCGTGGCCAACCTCATCCTAGGGTCGGGTTTCGTTTCATGAAACCCGACTTTGCCAAAAGTCGGCGACTTTTGAAATTTTTCGACCCGTTTCGCTCAACTCTATCAGTATCCGTTACCCCTGATTTCTGATCTATTCTCCAGAGTTAAAGGTGCTTGCTGGTTTACCAAGCTTGACCTCAGGGGGGCATATAATCTTATTCGCATTAAGCATGGGAATGAATGGAAGACGGCGTTTAATACTCCGGAGGGACATTTTGAGTACCTGGTGATGCCTTTTGGGCTCACTAATGCCCCTTCTGTCTTCCAGTGCTTCATGAACGATATATTCCGAGACTTTGTGGATACATTTTTGATTATCTATCTGGATGATATTTTGATCTTCTCCAAGAATTGGGACTCTCATGTGGAACATGTTCGGACTGTGTTCCGGATTTTGAGGGAGAATTCCCTGTATGTCAAGGGTTCGAAATGCATTTTTGGGGTACAGAGGATTTCATTTTTGGGATTTATTTTGTCTCCGTCAACTATTGAAATGGACCCGGCCAAGGTACAGGCCATTTATGATTGGGTTCAGCCCACCTCTTTGAAGGCCCTCCAGAAGTTTTTGGGTTTTGCTAATTTTTATCGGAAATTTATAGCTAATTTTTCTGGTATTGCCAAGCCATTGACTGATTTGACTAGGAAGGGTGCTGATGTGCTGAATTGGTCTCCGGAGGCTGTTTCATCCTTTCAGGAGCTGAAGCGAAGATTCACTTCTGCTCCGGTTTTGCGGCAACCTGATGTCTCACTCCCGTTTCAGGTGGAGGTGGACGCTTCTGAGATTGGTGCAGGAGCGGTGTTGTCCCAAAAAGATCCTGTGACATCTAAAATGAATCCTTGTGCTTTCTTTTCCCGAAAGTTCTCCCCATCCGAACGTAACTATGATGTGGGGAATCGGGAACTGTTGGCCATGAAATGGGCATTTGAGGAGTGGAGACATTGGTTGGAGGGAGCCAAACACCAAGTCGTGGTCCTTACTGACCACAAGAAATTGATTTACCTAGAGTCGGCCAAGCGCTTGAATCCTAGAAAGGCTAGGTGGGCCTTGTTTTTCACACATTTTGATTTTGTGGTCTCTTTTCTTCCGGGCACTAAGAATGTCAAGGCAGACGCCCTCTCTAGGAGTTTCCTTGCCGATTCTCCTGTTGTGACTAAGCCTGCTACCATCTTAGGTGAGGGGGTAGTTCTTTCTGCCATCCTGCCTGATTTGAGATGTGCTCTGGAAGAGTTTCAGGAGGACAAACCTGAGCGTTGTCCCAGTGGAAAGTTGTATGTTCCTGACCAGTGGAGGAAGAGAGTGATGTCTGAAGTTCATTGCTCTGCATTGGCTGGTCATCCAGGTATTTTTGGTACTAGAGATCTGGTGAGTTGGTCTTTTTGGTGGCCCGCCTTGTCTCATGATGTCAGGAATTTTGTGCAGTCTAAACCTTGCTCTCGCTCTAGTGGCTTGTTGATGCCTTTGCCGGTGCCCAGGAGGCCATGGACCCATATTTCAATGGATTTTATCTCTGATATGCCTGTCTCTCAGAGAATGACTGTTATTTGGGTGATTTGTGATAGATTCTCTAAGATGGTCCATCTTGTACCACTCCTTAAGTTGCCATCTTCCTCTGAGTTGGTGCCCTTGTTTTTGCAACAGGTGGTTCGCTTGCACGGGATTCCTGAGAACATTGTATCTGACAGAGGAGTTCAGTTTGTGTCTAGATTTTGGAGGACTTTCTGTTCCAAGCTGGGAATTCAGTTGTCCTTCTCCTCTGCGTTTCACCCTCAGACCAATGGGCAGATGGAGAGAACAAACCAGACTTTGGAGTCGTATTTGAGATGTTTTATTTCTGCCGATCAGGATGATTGGGTTTCATTTTTGCCCTTGGCCGAATTTGCTTTAAATAATAGAGTTAGTTCTGCCACTTTGATATCACCTTTTTTTTGTAACTTTGGGTTTCACCTTCAATTTTCTTCAGGGCAGGTGGAGCCTTCTGCGTGCCCAGGTGTTGACACTGTGGTGGAGAGAATGCACCAGATCTGGGACCAAGTAGTGGATAAGTTGTCTCTCTCCCAGGAAAAGGCCCAGCGGTTTTCCAACCTGCGTAGGATCGTTGGTCCCCAGTTTAAGGTGGGTGATATGGTTTGGTTGTCATCAAAAAATATCGCTATGAAGGTGGCTTCTCCTAAGTTTAAGCCTAGATTTATTGGAGATTTTGGAGATTATTAATCCGGTCTCCTTTCGGTTGGCTCTTCCTGTCACATTTAAAATTCATAATGTGTTTCATAAGTCCTTGTTGAAGAGGTTTGTTGAACCAGTAGTTCCTGTGGTGGCACCTCCTGACCCTGTATTGGTTGAAGGTAACATAGAATATGAGGTAGAGAAGATACTGGATTCCCGTCTGGCTAGACGGAGACTCCAGTATTTGGTTAAGTGGAAGGGTTATGGTCAGGAGGATAATTCCTGGGTCTCTGCCTCTGATATTCATGCCGAAAGATTGGTGCGTGCCTATCATCGGGCTCACCCAGATCGCCCTGGTGGCATGGATGAGGGTTCGGTGACCCCTCCTCAAGGGGGAGGTACTGTTGTGAGTTCATTTTTCCCTTCACCGTTGAGGTCTGATGAACTCCCTCCTCTGGTGAAGGAAGGTAGTGAGATTGATTACCAAACACCTGGGCAGCTAGATGATGACTGGGTGGCTGGAATTGAGGACTGGATATAAGGCAGCCGACGCCCTTCTGCCTTGCTGGTGATCCTGCTGGATTCTTGGAGACCAGTCTGATTCCTGCATCTCAAAGCTAAGTTTTTCTGGTCTGCTTTGTACACTTCAGTTTTGTTTTTGTTTTGCCTTGTTTTTTTGGGAGTTCTGCCATCCCCGGCCGGGGGTGAGCTGAATTCCATTTTTGTCTCTGATCTGTTGATCTTTTGCTCTGTCTTCAGTATATACCTGAGTGCTGATATAGTCTTTTGAAGCCTAGCGACTTCAGGGCCTCTTTTTCCTATCAGTCGGTTGGCACATTTTGGATAGGGTTTTTGCGGATGGCAGACAGCGGCTTTCCTATCCTGTCCTATTTTGTTAGCTTGGGCCCCATCATTTGCTCAACCTATCTTTCTATCTGTGTTAGTGTTTTCATCTTGCTTCACCGTCATTATATGTTGGGGGCTGCCTATTGTTTTGGGGTCTGCTCTGGGGCAGTTTAGTTTTTCCCCTTTCTGTCTTTAGGCTATGTAGTTCTCTGGCTGTGATCGAGGGGTCTAGGGCACCGTAGGAACCCCCCACGGCTACTGCTAGTTGTTGTGGATAGGTTCAGGGGTCTGCAATCCGATAGCTGCCAACCTCTCTGGTTTTTCTGGACTTAGCTAGTATTTTGTTTTTTCCTCCTTCGGTGACTCATCATAACAAGATGCGGTTGGGAGACGGGAGGACGCGTCTCTGGACCAGTATGTATAATTAAAATGTTTATTATTAATTGTATGCTTTGTTTTACAGCCCCCTGCCCCGTCCCATATCTGTAAAGTCCAAGCTCGGGGTTCGGACGCAAGTTCGAGTCATCTCCGGCCCTGAGATCAAACTTTACAAAAAAACTCGGGTGAACCCACCGATATCGGTCATCGGGGGATACGCCCATCACTACTGGTCACAATTAGAAAGTAAATGGATCCGGCAATTAAATCCCTTACATCCTAATGGTGTAGATGACGTTCTCAGCTTCTCCCCTTTCCTATAGGGGGTTTGGTGGAATTCGTTCTCTGCACTCTTTATTACATAGAACAGTTTTCTCTGATCTCAATGTGTCTTATTTGTTTCTTATTTCCCCATAATACACCGGTCACAAGATCGCCGATCTGCACTTTACTCTCCGATGGTGACGATCCTCTAGACATCCGGACAGTCAGGAGCATTGGACCCCATCTGTGTCTCCCCACTATTCTAACAATGGACGCTCTCTCCGCGATCATTTCCTCCTCTATACGGTTATTACGGGGAATGACGCTGTGATGACTTCTCTTCTGGGAGAGACACAGATCACAGGTGACTAATATTGCAGTGTGAATAGACACTTATATTTCCGGTATTTTTCTGCCCTTACATTGTGGGTTATGAGGTGTTTGGGGCTTGTTTTTTGTTCCGCCCTTTTCCCTTTGTTGTTATCTTTCCAGTTGGTAATTGGGATTCTAATATAAGCCCATATATCCCGGGAAGTGTCAGGTGCTGGGATCTCATTATATTATTAATAACTATTTCATTCCCGATTATTCCCGTCATTTATTGCACATTACATTCTCTCTATATAATAACAGATTCCTCTTTGTTACACGTCCTAATACTGATCATTTATATCTCTATACTGTAGAGGAAACATTTCTAGGAGTGTATACACTTCACCACAAACACTTCCCATAGATTTTATTATCATCACTGTTATTAAGCTGCTTTTCTCTTTATATCTTTACCATATCACTTTTTATTCTCTTTTCTTACCCGTTGCACAGTTGCACTCTCACTGGTCACTCGGTAGGGTCACATTTGGCTCTTTTCACCTGCATTGTTTTGTTTCCGGACCCCCCTCACTATCACTTCATCTGACTGATCGCTACCAGGTGGCTCTATGCAGCATTATCCATCTTGGTCTAACCAACAGGTTTTCATCCTGATCCTCCTGCTTCACTGGGGAAGATGTGACCGGGGAACAGCCCCAATTCCTCTAGGAACACCCCCACTTTACCCCAGAGTTACCCCCCTTGCCTGGATTAGTGCAGGACCTTGGTGTGTTGGAAACACTTATCCGTACCCTCTGAGGAAGCTGACGTGGCGAAACGCCGGTAAGAGGGAATAGTGGTGAATCTGCCATCTTTCTCTGTACACTCCCGGCATGTCGTCTGTAGGATCTGTAATCTCCATCTCTTGTTAGGATGGTTCCTCCTTTACACTATATGGGCTGTGCTGTATTCCTGGGATATCCCATATAGCACTGGCTGCACTTTATATCTCCTCTCTGTATCCCAGGGATGTAATGCGCTGTCAGCTCTTTATTCTCTCACTATTTATACCCTTTGCTCTGTGTCCTCTCATTATATAAGCTATTCATCTATAAGTGCACAGGATCTATTCCCCTTATACACTGATATCCAGTGATAGATCTACAATCCGGTTCCATACATCTATGTATGGATTTATCTTACACTCAGTAAATACGGTGCACTTATCTCATCTCTACCTTGATAGTGACGCTCTCTTAGGATACATGTTACTCTATGATGGCACTTTTGCACATAGCCACTAGATGGCGCTACATTTGACATTTGCCTGAATTTTTATATCTATACATGGTTTACACAAATTATATTTTCTTGTGGTAACTCTATACTATTTACCATTAGAAGCTGTGTATTTTTGTAATTATTTGTATGTATACATAGAATCATAGAATCATAGAATCGTAGAGTTGGAAGGGACCTCCTGGGCCATCTGGTCCAACCCCCTGCTCAAAGCAGGATTCGCTAAATCATCCCAGTCAGATGTCTGTCCAGCCTCTGTTTGAAGACTTCCATTGAAGGAGAACTCACCACTTCTCGTGGCAGCCTGATTGATTACCACTTCTGTCTCTGTAAAAACAATCCCCTTTAACTCCTTTCTGACCTCGGGTGTAAATGTACTTCCTCTCTTTGATGTGGGCTCCGGCGGTGAGCCCACATCTTTTCTGGCACATGTCAGCTGTTTTGAACAGCTGCCATTTGCCCCTAACAGCCTCTGACAGCGACATTTAATGCGCACTTCCTGCAAGCGCATCAAAAATCCTACCCATCGGTGACCCCATCACATGATCAAGGGTCACCGATGGGTTGGCATGATAACCAGAGATCTCCAGCAGACCTCTATGCTTGTCACTGCTGGAATGCTATGAGCGCCGCCCGCTAGACAAAACCACATGAACTAGGGATCGTCCTGCCGAACTCCCGCTCTCCTTTTAACATGGGCAAAACGCTACTCAGACAACACAGGGTGAGGGTAACACAGTGTGGGCAATGCTTTATTCTACCACAGAACAGGCAGATAACACATAGAACAGTCCCCGCACAGCACCCAAGATGGGGCACATTACAGAGTCTCACCCTCCACTGACCCGCCGGGATAATAGCTGCTTTGACTTCAGATCTTCCAGGGTCACTACCCAGCTGTGGCACACTCACAGAGAGGAGGTAGCGACAAACATAGGAAGATGTGTCAGCGCCGGGATTTTTTCTTATGGTCACCAACCTCGGGTAAAGCTCATTTAGAGCTTCTCTTACCTAGGATCCTAGGAGTGGAAGAATAAAGAGAGAGACACAGGTGGCTTGTCTTTCAAGTTAATCTCCTTTATTGGGAGGGTCAGGGTAGATCTTTTATAGTGAATCAGAAAGAGGAAATGAACAAATATGGATACTTCCGTAATGTTATGTAACAACTTCGAAATGGTGGATAGTTGGCAAAAACAATAGTTATATAACAGATATGACAAAATGATATATTATGTGTCTAATTGGGGATGACGGGAATATGGCACTTCCTTGATATCAATTTAACAATTCGTGGAACTACATCCGGGAATACTAATAGGCCAGAATACTTGGCCTTGACATTTTAGACATTATTCTGAGAAAAGAGAGAATTTTTGGAACTGACCACTTGGCAGAATCTCCTAACCACGTAGACAGATGATAACAATTAAAATTGTGTCATGAGTTGCAAGTTATTTTTCAGTTATTTTTCTGGACTTTAGAAACTAAGATTAACCATTTCTTTGACAACTCCCCTCTTTTTATCATTCTGTCTACCTACCTCTATCTACCCTTGCCTTTATCCGAGGCCTGCAAGATAACCCTACTTCACAAAATACACGGCTTGTCCTATGTATATCATGGGACACCAGTCCTGCTGTGTATCCATTCAGATTATACCTGGGAATCAGACCTCCTTTCCCTACTTCTCTTTCATTTATTGCCCTATCTCAGAGGAATACAGATTTTATTGAGGGGAGTTTATGTCTGTTTTGTGTGTAACGTGTTAATAAGATATATTATAACATATATTTTGATATATTAGTATGTATATATACATTTTTTATATCTTTATTCATTGGTAAGTGTTAATCATTTAATCATTTAAAGTCCATAATGCATGTAATCTTCATTGTTGTAGTTCTTTGTAGAGCCTTTGTCTTTGCTCAGACCAGCGGTTTTCCACAATGCAGACAATCAGCCAAGTCTACTGACGTTTGCTTGTTGCAGAATATACATTCACGCTGAACGGTGGTTATGAAGGTCGTCAGCACTTGGGTTTGCTTTATATCAGAGTCAGTATTGATTCTAGCTTTATGTTTACCTGGAAAATATTTACAATTAGAACCAAGAATTTCTTTATGAGTAAAACAAATAATCTTATCATCACTGCAATAACCAATATTACAAAGACTGCTTGAATTAGAAAATGAATTATTCCTGATATCCATCCCCTATCCCTTTAAACAAATTCAAAGGCTTTAACCATACGAGCCATTCAGGGAGGGGCAGGTCCTCCAGGGAATTAACCTTCCGTATTCCTTCCTTTATCAGCCTGGCTTGTTCTATGTCATGAGTGACCCTCATCAGTCCGGACGGATCTATATAGTGGCAGCAGGCGGGTCCCACTACCTGACAGAATCCCCCTTGAGATGCTGTGAGATAGTCGAGCACCATAGAGTGTTGGTTGGTTATGACAATGAGCTGTCTCATATAAGCAGATCCTACATTGATGGCGTCAAATAAATACTCAGTCACATTATCAAAGATATCACCCAATTCCTCTATCATCTGAGCATTCCTTAGAGTTCCGAACATAACTCCCAAAGGACCAGTGAGAACCATCCCAGTCTTAAGATACCATGGAGTGTGCATTAAATGCTTGGGTGGCTGGGGAGAGGGTGCACTACGCTTTGCTATCATGTGACCAGGGACGTTTTTATAAGGGAAGTCATTCTCATTCCATACCCAGGTGGCCGGCTCTAACCTAGCCAGTGTACATGCACCTTCAGCTCCTTTAGGAATCCACCTATATGCATTACTCCCACATACTATGTTTATAAACTGAAATTTATTAAGAACAGCTATTGTCATTGAAACTAACCTGGTAGTGGCAGTGTAAAGACACCAAGAGTCATCTAAATCTGTAGTGACTGCCCTATAATATCGTAATGACTAGCATTCTGGGTCAGTATTTATACTTATAGACATCTCAGCAGCTCCATCTCCATATTGACCTTCTCTGGTTTCTTCATCTACGTAAACTGCCTCTCTCTCTCAATAGAGTTACAAAATATGGCATAGTTTTTACAGCAATTGGGGCATGTGAACAAATCCAGCAATTGGATAGATTTCTGACCTGGGCAATATAGCTATGGTACTGGATAAATTTATTAGCCCATCATTTTGACACATCACTATCCCATGCTCCATTCCTAAGGCTCGGGTGATTCCTTGGCACACTTGTGACGTAAAGTGACTACCTCGGTCACTTTCGATTACCTCTGGTACTCCAAATCTGCAAACAACTTCAGATATTAACTTTTTAACCACAGTGCGTGCATTTGCATGAGCACAAGGCCATGCTTCTGGCCAATTTGAGAAAAGATCCACACATACCAGCACATATTCATAGTTGCCTTCCCTTGGAAGCTGAATGAAATCAATCTGCAGTCGCTGAAAAGGGTACAATGGCCTCGGAGTGCACTTTAGTGGCACCTTTACTGTTTTTCCCACATTGTGGCATGCGCAGATTACACACCCCTGTACGAATTTTGCAGCAGCATAATGGAACCCTGGTGCGACCCAACTTGCTTTTACCTGGCTTACTATTCCATCCTTGGATTGATGGGTTAGTCCGTGGGAGAGGGAGCACACCATAGGGAACAATGCCCTGGGCAAACAATACCTATCATCCGCTCTCCACAATCCATCTTCTTCCTTCGCACCTGAGTGCCTTTGCCATTCTTCCTTTTCTGGTGCAGAGGCCTGTTCTTGCAGGTTCTGAAGTAATTGTAGATCCACCTCCCCCGACACCTGTACAGTGTATGTTCCTGCGGGAAGAGGGAACAAAGCAGCAGCCTTGGCTGCAATATCAGCTCGGTTGTTGCCTTCGGCTTCCTTAGTGCGCTCCTTTGTGTGAGCTTGCACTTTCACTATAGCAACTTTCTTAGGCAGCTCCAATGCTCTAAGGAGCTGGGCCACCAATTCTGCATTTTTAATGGGCTTACCAGAGGAACCAACAAACTGTCTGCTCTTCCATATGGGACCATAATCATGGCATATGCCAAATGCATAGCGGCTATCTGTGAAAGTATTTTCTGTCAAATGTTCAGCGATTACACACACGTCAGCGAGTGCTTTCAATTCAGCTTCTCAAGTAGACATCCTAGAAGGCAAAGCTTTACTTTGTACCACCTTATATTGATCAACTATTGAATAAATAACCTGTATAAGGTACTTCATTTTGATAAACCTGTGACACATCTATATAAAACTCTTGATCTACATTAGGGATTGGTGTCTCTTGCACATTGGCAAGTAGCCATGTTAAAAATACAGTATACCCTTAGCATGTCCCCCCATTCATGACAGTGCAAATGGAAGTGGAGGTCATAATTTGGGATTCCTAGAGCCGAGGCTGAGAGAATGGCTTCCTTCATGTCCTTGAACCCCTCTTTTGCTTCCGGGGTCAGTTGGCATGGCTTCTCTACAGTAGCTGATCAGCCCCAGGAATATACTCAGTGGCAGATGGAACTGGGCTCCATTGCTTGGCTTATGGCTTTTTCTTCTGGTGTTATGTGTTTCAGCTGAAGTGAAATGCAATGACCTAAGAAAACAACCTTTTCCTTTGCTATTAGCAGTTACCTCTTTAGACCTTACATCCTTCATGGTACAAAAATATTAACAAGGAAGCCTTTTCCATTAAACACACAGTACCCGTTTGATCTCTCTGCTCAGGGGATATCGTCTAATACGCACCGGTACAGTTTCTGGCTTCAATCTAATGAATACTGGTACTATCCTAAAAAAAAAACCACCTGTCTTATCCTTTACCCATACCGCAGCTGGTATCTGCTCGAGCATATGCATTATTTCCTCACATTGGTCAGTTGCAGTTTTTCTCGCCATCTAGCTAAATTGGCAACATCCTTGTGAGAGGGTTGCTTCAGACAATGGGCCTGTAACAGTAATGCCTTTCTTCCAAACTTAATAAAAAAA
Source organism: Dendrobates tinctorius (assembly GCF_039654945.1). Classification (NCBI taxonomy): domain Eukaryota; kingdom Metazoa; phylum Chordata; class Amphibia; order Anura; family Dendrobatidae; genus Dendrobates; species Dendrobates tinctorius. The sequence goes on along the minus strand of NW_027361989.1, from coordinate 3,229,064 downwards.
AACTGCATTCATAGTACTCAGGATATCAGCACCTATCAAGATTATAGGACATTTATCTTTGACTAGTAATTATGCACACAAGTATGTAGTATGTGCTATTCACACATTCATAGGTTCTGTTTCATACAAGGGATGATCTATTCCACCTGCTCCTAATCCCTGTACCATTTCCCCTGTCATGAATTGTGGTAAACAAAAGATCCTGAGTTTGAATTGTTGTGGCATATCCTTTTACTTATATATTATAGTACGGCTCACCCCGTATCAATTAAATATTTCATTTGTTTCCCAGGAGGACATTTTAATTATGTCATAGTGATTGGACCATCCTGTGGGGGAACCATTATTTTTGTTTACACTTCTCTGGATTTGTTATCCCATCTTTTCTTTTCTTCTCTCTCTACTGTTACCCTGTGATGTATACCTATACCTGCCACCTGGACCACAGTTTTCACAGCATTCACTATTGCATTATTAAATGCATCCGGAGTTATATTCACCATAACAGGAGTCGCCTTCTGCTGTTTCTTTACTTTCCAATTGTTAATCTGGTCCTCTATCCCCTGAACATGGGAAGGGATTGTATATACATTCTGACTGTACTCTCATCACTTCTGTTCTCAGATCTTCCTTCAATCCTATCAGTAACATATTTTTACAAATCTGGCTTCTCTGGGGTTGTCTGCAAGTGTAATGTAAAATGTTTCCTCATTTCTCCCCTCTGTAGGAATTGCTTGGGGCTGTTCTTACCGGAGTGGAGAGACTGTGAACCCCTGTGGCAACCCAAGGGTAATAAGTATAGAGGAGAAGCATCATATACAAGTCAGCTAGTTTGCATCTGCGGAGACATGGGGATCAGTCCTCCCCCGTGTTTGGCACCTATGGGACCCCTGGCTGATGGTATATCACCAGGGTCTACCAGAGATGGGGCGTATAGAATTATACAGATGTTAAGGCTGCAGAAATCTCCTGTCAGCACATAACTTCGCTCTTTGGGCTGCTTAAGGGGGGGCCGGTCTCATCCCCTCCGCTACTACAGGGGCGCAGGGAGCTGCGGTAGCACAAACTGATCTTGTGAAGGGGGAGCAGCCTGTGTGTGGAGACGCTGCAGATTGCCTGACATACATTCTCTCTAACGTCATCACATTTAGTATTAACTTCATCATTCATCATAACTTCTTAGTAATAACGTCATCATTCTTAGTATTAAAACACAACATATCATTCAGAGGTTCTGATCCACGCTGCAACTTGCACACCATAATCACATTTTCCAATCCATACAGCATGCTCCTTACTTAAACACTCATCGTATCTCTCAGCATCCAAACATCCATTCCTTGGCACTTCTGCCTTTTCAAAAATTGTCAGCGGTATCGTTAACTGCTTCATAATCCTGCAGGTCCTTTATCTTATATCTCGGATCCGTAGTCTGTCCTGACCAGGTGTGCCCAGCACCATAACAGCTGTCAAAGGTAGCGACCCCTGTCTTCAGCCCTGTTATGTAATAGTGGGATCCCACTGGTCTACTACAATAGCCAGCAATCCCACTATCAAAGCAATAACCTGAACCGCAGCTCTCTGTTCTGTCCTGATGCTGATACATACTCTCCCAAACAATTAGATTACTGTCAACAACACAGTTCCAAACACAAGCGCTGTATACTCCTCATACAGCAGAATCAGAACCTGGATTCTCGCTAGACTCTGAGCATGCCAAATCTATTCCTGAGTCTGTTTTAGAGAAATCAAAATAATAATCATGTGAAACCATATCTTGCCACCTTGGCATGTACCATCTAGTCTCTAAGATGTATGACCAACTTTTTACATGACAAGAGAATACTCTATACAACTTATTTACTCTCTTGTACTGATGGGGAACAACTGGCGTCAAATGTATTCTTTCCAGAAACCAATCAGATCTTAATCTTCTCACACTTTACTATAGTAACCGAATGCAAACAATTTTCACATGACATGTAACACGTACACTTCACAGACTAGTATTCATCTCAAAGTGTCTCAAAGCCACCGGGCAATAACTGGCTCCTGCACTTCCAAATCTTCGCTATCTCACAATTGACCGGGATATCTCGAGGTACTCTAAAATGAATATTTATAGTCAATATATACACTCTCACAGGTCCAAGCCACGTTATGCCTGCCCACCAGCCAACTCCTCCAGTAATCTTTTCCTCAGACTTCCAATAACGTGGGGTTTTCAGATTCACACCAACCAATCAACCAATTCTTATCCTTTTACTACTTACCAACTGGATTCTGTCCCTTGTAGGACTGCAACTACTGGTAACATTTGAGTCACTAAGAGAGATTTCCCTACTCTCACTCAAAGGGGCGGAGGGAGCTGCGGACACAGACTGCGCTGTAAAGGAGGGGCTGCTGCTCGTCCCTGCGCTATTTGATTTCTCCCTCTCCTATTCTGGGCAAACTCCCTCTCGTCATCAGTATTAAAATATGGATCATGCTGCTCAGCTGTTCTCATCCATGCGGCCACTTGCTTCTCATAACCATGTTTCTTAATCCATTTATCATGTTCTCTGCTAAATCGCTTCCATCTAGAGTCCAATACACCTATCCAGCTTTTAAGCAATGCATATGACAAGAATATACTCTGCGCCTATACTGGTGGACTGAACACAGACCCTTTTCACACAGCATATGGTGCACACATGGTAAGCATCTGTCTGACACTTCAATCACATCCATACACGCAGTACTTCTGTACTCTCTCGCTCCCCGCATCTTATAAAAAATGCTCTAGTGCCAATGGACGAAAACATGAATCACATCTATTTGTAGAAACTCTTGCTTGGTCCACTATATCCTCTAATTAGCGTCCTATCTGAGTACTACAAACTCCTACCCGGGACCTTCCTGTAAATTTTTCCAAGTAGCAACTAACTGGAGAGTTTTATCTTACTTCTTTGAGTAAGAAAACTATTTTATACACTGAGCACACGTCCTTTAGTCTCCATACATCAACAGCGCAGCTTAGTGTCCCACAACACAGATATAGCAAATATCAGGACTGCATTCTGCATGCAACATACAACTCACACACAATTGTTCCCATAATCCAAACACACAATTTCAGCAGTCTTTTGGTCTATCCGGTCTTGCTTTGCAATAACAATTAAGCACACAAAATTAGGATGTTAGGATGGTTAGTATTTTTAGTCAGATAAACAAATACAAATATGCAACCACAAACAATACAAACTACATTAAAGCCAAGAAACAAAAGAAACAAAACAAACAAAAAAACTTAAAAAAAACTTAAAAATAAAATAAAAAAAATAAAAAAATAAAACAAACCTTAATTTTTGTTACCCGAGGGGATTCCCATTCAAAGATCCAGACAGACTGACCTACCTACCCTGTCTTAAGGAGACAAGAAAGGATGCGAGCCAAAATGGCTCACGTACCCGGGTCTCCTTTCTGTTCTCCCCCCGACAGAGCAAGGCAATCCTTTTCAGTCCAAATTGATAGATAAAGGGGAATTCAATCTCCCTGTGGGCCTCCAATTGTCAGCGCCGGGATTTTTTCTTATGGTCACCAACCTCGGGTAAAGCTCATTTAGAGCTTCTCTTACCTAGGATCCTAGAAGTGGAAGAATAAAGAGAGAGACACAGGTGGCTTGTCTTTCAAGTTAATCTCCTTTATTGGGAGGGTCAGGGTAGATCTTTTATAGTGAATCAGAAAGAGGAAATGAACAAATATGGATACTTCCATAATGTTGTGTAACAACTTCGAAATGGTGGATAGTTGGCAAAAACAATAGTTATATAACAGATATGACAAAATGATATATTATGTGTCTAATTGGGGATGACGGGAGTATGGCACTTCCTTGATATCAATTTAACAATTCGTGGAACTGCATCCGGTAATACTAATAGGCCAGAATACTTGGCCTTGACATTTTAGACATTATTCTGAGAAAAGAGAGAATTTTTGGAACTGACCACTTGGCAGAATCTCCTAACCACGTAGACAGATGATAACAATTAAAATTGTGTCATGAGTTGCAAGTTATTTTTCAGTTATTTTTCTGGACTTTAGAAACTAAGATTAACCATTTCTTTGACAATGACAGTCCATACAAGGCCAGTTGCTCCAAAGATCACAATCTGGCTTCTCCAAACGTATCCATGATTCAGTGATGGTCAGTGGAGCAGATCTGTATTCTTCCAACCGAGGCTGAAACCCCCTAGGTTGTTTTCTATAGAATGATAGATCTGTGTCCCTTGTGATGATGTTGTGGCTGCTGTCCTGTCTCTTGTCCTTTGGATGTATAGATGTCTTGGCAGAATCTCTCTGGCTGTTTCTCTCTCTCAGTCTCTTTATACCGAGGCATGTAACCCATTTTTACACCCAAGTACACTTAACTGTATTTCATTCAGTATTTACATAAAGGGTAAGAATGGAGATGAGATTATTATAGCATTACTTGATTATTTAAACTATTTGCATAGTTTTTCCCTCTCTGCTTTAGAAGTCAACAAACTGGCTCCATAACACAATGCATAATTAGCATATCAGCAATCAATCATCACTAGGGATCAAGGATAAGCGCACAATAAAAGTCAATATTACCGACTTACACCAACAAGTCTGTTTTCTTGACCCACTAGAAATCAACACTTAAATTTAAAGCCAACATACAGATAACATTCTATTATTCTTCATTTGCGAAAAAATAGCTGTCTGGTTATTTAAGATACAATGCTGTATGTCTTCACAATGCCAAAAGTAAAAAAAGAAATGTTTTTAAAAATATAAAAAACAATATAAAAGTTCAGATCACCCCCCTTTCGCTCCTTTTCAAAATAAAACAATAAAAAAATCAAACATACACATATTTGTTATAGCCGCGTTCAGAATCGCCCAATCTATCAATATAAAAAAAGAATTAACCAGATCGCTAAATGGCGTAACGAGAAAATGGTCAAAACACAAGAATCACTTTTTTTTGGTTGCTGCAACATTGCATTAAAATGCAATAAAGGATGACCAAAAGATCGTATCTGCACCAAAATGGTCTCCATTAACCCCTTCACCCCCAAGGGTGGTTTGCACGTTCATGACCGGGCTAATTTTTACAATTCTGACCACTGTACCTTTATGAGGTCATAACTCTGGAACACTTCCATGGATCCCGGTGATTCTGACAATGTTTTCTCGTGACATATTGTATTTCATGTTAGTGGTAAAATTTCATTCAAATAACTTGCGTTTATTTGTGAGAAAAACGGAAATTTGGCGAAAATTTTGAAAATTTCGCAATTTTCCAACTTTGAATTTTTATGCCCTTAAATCACAGAGATACGGCACACAAAAAACTTGATAACTAACATATCCCACATGTTTACTTTACATCAGCACAATTTTGGAACCAAAATTTTTTTTTGTTAGGAAGTTATAAGGGTTAAAAGTTGACCAGCGATTTCTCATTTTTACAACACCATTTTATTTTTACGGACCACATCACATTTGAAGCCACTTTGAGGGGTCTATATGATAGAAAATACCCAAAAGTGACACCATTCTAAAAACTGCACCCCTTAAGGTGCTCAAAACCACATTCAAGAAGTTTATTAACCCTTTAGGTGCGTCACAGGAATTTTTTTGAATATTTAAAAAAAAATGAACATCTAACTTTTTTTCATAAAAAAAATACTTCAGGTTCAATTTTTTTTATTTTACCAAGGGTAACAGGAGAAATTGAACTGCAAAAGTTATTGTGCAATTTGTCCTGAGTACGCAGATACCTGATATGTGGGGGAGAACGACTGTTTCGGCGCATGGCAGAGCTCAGAATGGAAGGAGCGCCGTTTGACTTTTTCAATGCAAAATTGGCTGGAATTCAGATTGGACACCATGTCACGTTTGGAGAGTCCCTGATGTACCTAAACAGTGGAAACCCCCTACAAGTGACCCCATTTTGGAAACTAGACCCCCCAAGGAACTTATCTAGATATGTGGTGAGAACGTTGAACCCACAAGGGCTTTACAGAAGTTTATAACGTACAGCGGTACAATTAAAAAATCATATTTTTTCAACAAAAATGATCTTTTCACCCCAATTTTTATTTTCCCAAGGGTAACAGGACCCTAAAAGTTATTGTGCAATTTGTCCTGAGTACGCTGATACCCCACATGTGGGGGTAAACCACTATTTGGGCGCATGGCAGAGCTCGGAAGGGAAGCAGCGCCATTTGACGTTTTTGGCTGGAATAGAGATCGGACACGATGTCGCGTTTGGAAAACCCCTGATGTACCAAAACAGTGGAAACCCCCCACAAATGACACCATTTTGGAAACCAGACCCCCTAAGGAACTTATCTAGATGTGTGGTGAGAACTTTGAACCCCCATGGGCTTCACAGAAGTTTATAACATAAAGCCATACAATTAAAAAATCATATTTTTGCCACAAAAATGATCTTTTCACCCTCAATTCTTATTTTTCCAAGGGTAACAGGACCCTAAAAGTTATTGTGCAATTTGTCCTGAGTACGCTGATACCCCATATGTGGGGGTAAACCACTATTTGGGCGCATGGCAGAGCTCGGAAGGGAAGCAGCGCCATTTGACGTTTTTGGCTGGAATTGAGATCGGACACCATGTCGCGTTTGGAAAACTCCTGATGTACCAAAACAGTGGAACCCCACCACAAATGACACCATTTTGGAAACTAGACCCCCTAAGGAACTTATCTAGATGTGTGGTGAGAACTTTGAACCCCCATGGGCTTCACAGAAGTTTATAACATAAAGCCATACAATTAAAAAATCATATTTTTTCCACAAAAATGATCTTTTCACCCTCAATTCTTATTTTTCCAAGGGTAACAGGACCCTAAACGTTATTGTGCAATTTGTCCTGAGTACGCTGATACCCCACATGTGGGGGTAAACCACTATTTGGGCGCATGGCAGAGCTCGGAAGGGAAGCAGCGCCATTTGACGTTTTTGGCTGGAATTGAGATCGGACACGATGTCGCGTTTGGAAAACCCCTGATGTACCAAAACAGTGGAAACCCCCCACAAATGACACCATTTTGGAAACTAGACCCCCTAAGGAACTTATCTAGATGTGTGGTGAGCACTTTGACCCCCCCAGTGCTTCACAGAAGTTTATAACACCCGGGCGTGAAAATAAAAAATTCGTATTTTTTCCACAAACATGATCTTTTAGTCACCATTTTTTATTTTCCCAAGGGTACCAGGAGAAATTGGACCCCAAAAGTTGTTGTCCAATTTGTCCTGAGTATGCTGATACCCCATATGTGGGAGAAAAGTACTGTATGGGCACACGTCGGGGCTCGGAAGGGAAGTAGTGACGTTTTGGAATGCAGACTTTGATGGAATGGTCTGCGGGTGTCATGTTGCCTTTGGAGAGCCCCTAATGTACCTAAACAGTGGAAACCCCCCACAAATGACACCATTTTGTATACTAGACCCCCCAAGGAACTTATCTAGATGTGTGGTGAGCACTTTGAACCCCCCAGTGCTTCACAGAAGTTTACAACGCCCGGGCGTGAAAATAAAAAATTCGTATTTTTTCCACAAACATGATCTTTTAGTCACCATTTTTTTTATTTGCCCAAGGGTACCAGGAGAAATTGGACCCCAAAATTTGTTGTCCAATTTGTCCTGAGTATGCTGATACCCCATATGTGGGAGAAAACTACTGTATGGGCACACATCGGGGCTCGGAAGGGAAGTAGTGACGTTTTGGAATGCAGACTTAGATGGAATGGTCTGCGGGTGTCATGTTGCCTTTGGAGAGCCCCTAATGTACCTAAACAGTGGAAACCCCCCACAAATGACCCCATTTTGAAAACTAGACCCACTAAGGAACGTATCTAGATGTGAGGTGAGCACTTTGAACCCCCAAGGGCTTCACAGAAGTTTATAATGCCAGGGCATGAAAATAAAAAAATTGTATTTTTTCCACAAACATGATCAATTAGTCCCCAATTTTTTTTTTTTCCCAAGGGTAACAGGAGAAATTGAACCCCAAAAGTTGTTGTCCAATTTGTCCTGAGTACGCTGACACCCCATATGTGGGATAAAACTACTATGTGGACACACGTCAGGGCTCGGAAGGGAAGTAGTGACGTTTTGGAATGCAGACTTTGATGGAATGGTCTGCGGGTGTCATGTTGCCTTTGGAGAGCCCCTAATGTACCTAAACAGTGGAAACCCCCACAAGTGACCCCATTTTGGAAACGAGACCCCCTAAGGGACTTATCTAGATGTGTGGTGAGCGCTTTGAACCCCCAAGGGCTTCACAGAAGTTTATAATGCCCGGGCATGAAAATAAAAAAATCGTATTTTTTCCAGAAACATGATCAATTAGTCCCCAATTTTTTCATTTTCCCAAGGGTAACAGGAGAAATTGGACCCCAAAAGTTGTTGTCCAATTTGTCCTGAGTACGCTGACACCCCATATGTGGGAGAAAACTACTGTATGGACACACGTCGGGGCTCGGAAGGGAAGCAGTGACGTTTTGGAATGCAGACTTTGATGGAATGGTCTGCGGGTGTCATGTGCGTTTGGAGAGCCCCTGATGTACCTAAACTATTGAAACTCCCCACAAGTGACCCCATTTTGGACACTAGACCCCCCACGGAACTTATCTAGATGTGTGGTGAGCACTTTGAACCCCCAAGTGCTTCACAGAAGTTTATAACACTCGGACGTGAAAATAAAAAAATCATTTTTTTCCACAAAAATGATATTTTTGCCCCCAATTTTTTATTTTCCTAAGGGTAACAGGAGAAATTGGACCCCAAAAATTGTTTTGCAATTTGTCCTGAGTAGGCTGATACCCTACATGTGGGGGTAAAACACTGTTTGGGCGCATGGCAGAGCTTGGAAGGGAAGGAGCACCATTTGACTTTTTCAACTCAGAATTGGCTGGAATTGAGATCAGACGCCATGTTGCATTTGGAGAGCCCCTGATGTGCCCAAACAGTGGAAACCCCCAATTATAACTCCAACCCTAACCCCAACATGCCCCTAACCCTAACCCTAGCCCTAACCCTAGCCCTAACCCTAACCCTAGCCCTAACCCTAACCCTACCCCAACACACCCCTAGCCCTAACCCTAGCCCTAACCCTAATGGAAAAATGGAAATAAATACATTTTTTTTATTTTATTATTTTTCCCTAACTAAGGGGGTGATAGCGGGGGGTTTGATTTACTATTTATGGCGGTTTTTATGTTTGGCGGCTGTCGCACGCTAAAAGACGCTTTTTATTGTAAAAATAGTTTTTGCATCACCACATATTGAGAGCTATAATTTTTCCGTATTTTGACCCACCGAGTCATGTGAGGTCTTATTTTTTGCGGGACGAGTTGACGTTTTTATTGGTACCATTTTCGGGCACGTGAAATTTTTTGATCGCTTTTTATTCCGATTTTTGGGACACAGAATGAACAAAAACCAGCGTTTCATGAATTTCTTTTGGGGGGGTGCGTTTACACCGTTCCGCGTGCGGTAAAATTGATAAAGCGGTTTTATTCTTCGGGTCAGTACGGTTACAGCGATACCTCATTTAGGTAGTTTTTTTATGTTTTTGTCGGTTTTATGCAATGAAAACTATTTTATATAAAAAATAATTATTTTTGCATCGCTTTAACTTTTTTATTTTTTCGCTGATGATGCTGTGTGGTGGCTCGTTTTTTGCGGGACAAGATGACGTTTTCAGCGGTACCATGGATATTTATATGCGTCTTTTTGATCGCGCGTTATTACACTTTTTGTTTGGCGGTATGAAAATAAATCATTATTTTTTGCTTCGTTTTTTATTTTTATTTTTTAAGGGGTTCGCTAAAGGGGTTAACTAATGGGACAGTTTTATAGGGCGGGTCGTTACGGACGCGGCGATACCTAATATGTGTACTTTTATTGTTTTTTTTTTATTATTTCCAAAAAATGGATTTATTGGGGGAATATTTTTTTTTTTTTTCTAATTTATTTGGCGATTTTTTTTTTAATTATTTTTACACTTTTTTTTATTTTTTTTTTTACTTTATTAAATAGTCCCAGGTGGGACATCACTGTCCTGTGACAGATCGCTGATCTGTCACATCACAGATCACTGTGACAGATCAGCGATCTGACACAGGCAGTGCAGAAGGCTTCCTCATGCCTGCGCTTTGCAGGCACTGAGGAAGCCAGCTTCCGCAGGCCCCCGAAGGCCCCCGTCGCCATCTTGGATTCGGGGGCCTGGAGGAAGGGAGTCCCCCGAAGCAGCGCTGCCGATGCTTCCCTTTAACCCCCAGTACACCGCGATCGTGTTTGATCGCTGTGTGCAAGGGGTTAACGTGTCGGGGGCGGTCCGTGACCGCCCGACACATTGTGCCGGGTGTCAGTTTTGATAATTAGCTGACACTTGGCCGCGATCAGCGGCGCTCACCACGTGCCCGGGTACCATGGACGGGATAGTACGTCGGATGGCAGAAAGGGGTTAATAACATCAGCTCGGTACACAAAAAAAAGCCTTCACCCAACCCGAGATCATGAAAAATGGAGACACAACGGGTATCGGAAAATGGTGCAATTCTTTTACACTTTACCTAATAAAGAGGAGTTATTTTTACTGATACAGCGGGTATGGAAAGTATTCAGACCCCTTTAAATTTTTCACTCTTTATTTCATTGCAACCGTTTGGTAAATTCAAATTCATACTATCTATTCTTGACACGGGACGGGCTTATAAACTTCCGAAGTATATAATTTGGTGTTTGGGATCTGCGAATATGTGGCTAGTTTTCTGTTTCAGATAACATGATACATGATTTTAGGTTTTTTTTTCTCATTTAGTCTCTCTTGAATATAGGTCAATATTAAATAGTCTCTTAATGAGTTGCCTTTGGTGAGGACGATGAAACCCCTAGAAATGAGAGTGAGTGTGTATATGTCACCTCACCCTATATACTGAGATGTGGGGTATATGTTTTTTCTATTAGTTACTTTCTGACTAACCTTCAGGGGGTGAATTATGGGTATAGTTTTACATTTGGAATTAATAAAGTTTAGTTTTATCCTTTTGTCAGCAAACATGTGGAATGACAAGAGATAACCCATTTAAGAAGATTCAATTTTGGTTAAAACTATTCCAACATTATAACATTATGAACATAAAAAAGGCTTCTCTCCTGTGTGGATTCTCTGGTGCTTAACACATTCTGATTTAGTGTTAAAACATTTCCCACATTCTGAACAGGAAAAAGGCTTCTCCCCTGTGTGAGTTCTTTGGTGGCTAACAAAACGTGATTTATGTGCAAAACATTTCCCACATTCTGAACATGAGAAAGGCTTCTCCCCTGTGTGAGTTCTCTTGTGGGTAAGAAAATGTGATTTCTGTCTAAAACATTTCCCACTGTCTACACATGAAAAAGGCTTCTCCCCTGTGTGGATTCTCTGGTGCTTAACAAAATCTGATTTAGTGTTAAAACATTTCCCACATTCTGAACAGGAAAAAGGCTTCTCCCCTGTGTGGATTCTCTGATGATTAACACAATCGGATTTAGTGCTAAAACATTTCCCACATTCTAAACAGGAAAAAGGCTTCTCCCCTGTGTGAGTTCTCTGGTGGATAACAAAATTTGATTTATGTTCAAAACATTTCCCACATTCTGAACAGGAAAAGGAAAAGGGCATCTCCCCTGTGTGAGTTCTCTGGTGGATAACAAAATGTATTTTCTGGTTAAAACATTTCCCACATTCTGAACAGGAAAAAGGCTTCTCCCCTGTGTGAGTTCTATGGTGAGTAACAAAATGTGATTTCTGTGCAAAATATTTCCCACATTCTGAACAGGAAAAAGGCTTCTCCCCTGTGTGAGTTCTCTGGTGGATAACAAAATGTGATTTCTGTGCAAAATATCTCCCACATTCTGAACAGGAAAAAGGCTTCTCCCCTGTGTGAATTCTCTGGTGAGTAACAAAATGTGATTTCCATGCAAAATATTTCCCACATTCTGAACATGAAAATGACTTCTTTGCTTTAGGAGCAGTTTGTTTTTTAATGCCTCTTTTGTGACTTTGATTTTCCTTGGTAGTCAGTAATGAATCAGAAGATGGGACCTGTTTCATAAGATCAGATGACAGATCTTTGCTGTGAATAGATGATATATCTGGAGAAACAGCAATCACTTCAGTTGTGTCTTGTAAGATCTCAAGATCATCAGATTTAAAAACTGAAGATGTCAGCTGTCCCTCTGATCTCCTGGTACAGTCATCTGCTAAGATAAAAAAACTTTTTTAAATAAAATATCCTTGAGTTTTATATTTTTGAACATTTCTACTTAGCTTGCCATTTTTATGGACAGTTTATGTAAAAATCTTTAATTATTTATCCAAGACAATGACAGTTCACAGTCTAATAGAAAACCTTGTTGGATGAGCCAGTAGTGTGCGGTGTTCAAGTGTTTGTTCATTCTGCCTCCCAAATATCAAATATAAAGAAACCAATCAATGTTATGTAGGCGAAAATAATACCAATTCTCATCTCACAAAAAAAATTCCCCACTCAGGTCCATCATCTGTCAATGGAAAAACAGAGGTTCCCACACTATTAGTGGCTCAAAGGCTGCTGAAAAGCAACAAGGTTTCCATAAACCAATCCAGCAAAATCCGCTCTCACTTCGGAGTCTTGCAGTGTGCGCAAACAACATTTAGGATCCCTGTATTTAGCAATATTATAGTGAGAAGAATCCACTTAATTTGCGGTGTCTCCTGGAGCACAATCTGGGCACTATGTGCTGGGTAATAAAATGGCAAATGTGTAATTTTCACTCTCCAACATCCACTGCGTGTTAATTCCCAGAAAGTGGCTGTGGAGTCAAAATATTCACTCCTCCTAAGGATTATAACCCTCAGTGAATTAATTTATAAAATGGAATCACTTTATGGGGATTTCTACTATTCTGGTTTTCTGTCATTTAGTTATATTATGGCTTCTGCATATGGTGTGTCCAATCTCATCTGGGATCTGTTCCTGCTGTCCAGCTGGAGTAATCTGCTCCCTACTTCAGCCAATTGGAAAGTACCACACCCTACTAAAGCGCAAGGCACATGGCCGGAATCTGCCAGATACAGCGCTGTTCTCCTCTGGTTCAGTCCTCTGTGCTCAGCTTGTGGCTTGTGTATTTGTTTCCTGCTGTGACCGTGGCCCGTTTACTGACTACTCTTGTGTCTACTGATTCTTTCCTTCTGGTTCTGACCCGGCTACCTGACTATTCTTCTTGCCATCTAACACCACAGAGTAGCAGGTAACACCATGGTCCAAGCCTAGGGGTCCCAGTGTAAGTCCAGATTCCATGTGAGGGTGTTATAGGGCGATGAGCAAGGCAATCCTTGGGAAAGCAAAGAAGATAGAGCCAAGCATGTTCATGGTGGACATCTTTTGAGCTGCCAGGTGACCACGAACAGTGCTCCCAATACATTGTGTCTGCAAACTATTCAGCTAGATCTGCATTCAAATAGCTAAATGGCGCTCCTTCCCTTCTGAACACTGCCATGTGCCCAGACAGTAGTGTATATAGGGTACAGTGTGAAGCTGGAAAGCAATTTCTAAGATCCATCTGTTTTCTATTATCCTTTGTGAAGAATTCCAAACTTACCACCACATAAAGTGACACACGTCAGATATTAATAATGGGGCCTGATTAGGAACTACTGAAATGATCAAACTCCACAGTCTCCATCAGTAATAAATGAGTAACTAGTGGTGAAACCTCTCTGGGGTAATTAGAGTATGAAGCCGCATAAACCATATGAAGCGCATCAATCCCTCTAATCTTCAATAAGGTCGCATCGCTATTATGACATGATCTATAATGTTGGGGAATGGTTTTCAGATCCCCAATATCGGACACTGTCTTGGCCGCGCCAATGTCCCGCACATGCTCCCGCACTCGAATCCTGAGTTCTCTTGTTGTCAGACCCACATATATTTTGGGACAAGGGAACGTGGCATAGTAAATCACGTTTGAAGTTCCACAGTAAATTCTCTGTCTAATCTGGAGTTCCCTTGTCCCATCTGATGAGAAGAGAACTAGAGGGATTGATGCGTTTTATATGGGGATTAGGAGTGGTGACAACAAACATTTTTTATCACAGACGGAACTCAGGTGGTTCATTCAACTGGACACCATGACCCCTAATGGACTCAATGAAGTTTTGAGCTTGGCCCCATTCCTATAGTCTTTGGGGATTTAACAATTATGCATCAATTGGTCCCGGATATTATTTTCTTTTTTGTTAATGGATTCCCAATGGGATGATTTGCATTATTCTCTTTATAGTATATTCCATATGGATATCTGGGTATATTTATAGGCATATAATATATAGGTAATGAGAATTCCTCCTGTCCTTTTTCCTCCACAGGTCTATATCACACTCCCTCCTTTTTTCTGGCAGTGTGTTGTTTTTATATTGTTTTTAATTTTTACTCTTTATTTTCACTAATCTTTTCTTGTATGTCAATAAATTATAGCTAGTGACCTTGAGGACACCATATATCTCCTTGGACCCTCACCCTGTACCATATCTATGTGAACCGCATCCAGCAGTCTCTACAGTTGTGGGAATCATGACCATATATTGTATTCTATGTATTTTATGTACTTAGTATGTGAGATTTTTTCACTGTTTATGTCATATACGATGTACATTTATATATATGTGATGGACTTTTTTTACGGTCATGACCCGATTAGGATTATTGTGTGCATGGACCTTAGGGTTCTTCCCATGTATGGGATATAATTATGAGCATATTATATCAAACATGTGAATCGGATCTAGTGGCCTTTATAGTTGTATGTGTCATGACCATATATCCGTTTTATGCATTTGATGTATTTAATATATGAGACTCTTTATCGCCTGGGCTATATGTGATGCATATCCATGTATGTATGTGATGATTCTTTTGTATGGCCATGACCCCTTTAAAAATCATTCATCTTCCCGGTATGGATTTTTGGGATTTCCATTTACCCTATATATGGGATACAATTATGGGCAGCAGTGCGCATATCTCTGCGGTGGTAATTGTGCTGCTGACAGATGGCCGTCTTTATGTTGTACACGGGCGCCTTGGTCTTTTGACCTGTGTCCTGTGTTCAGCATGACGCCTGTTCTGTGCAGCGGTGCTTTCCGACCTCAGAGCGCATGCGCCGATGAGGCCACGATGATTGGTTGATCTCGGTCACGTGACTGTGGTCACAGGGTATATGAAGGTCCTGTGGAGATATGGTTACTATCTCCTTGATAAAGCGGCCTTTCTGCGCCACGAAACGTGCGTCAGGGGTCACTGCCAGACTCTTCCTCCTGCATCCTCTGGTAAGATTTTGATCTGACATTTATTTCTGTCTTTCACTGGTGGTCGCCCTTGTTTATGTCCAGATTCATTGCACCCTAAGGACATTATATGTCTCTCCTCCTTACTTTTTGAGCTTTGCTCAGGGGATTTACTTGAAGTAATCTGGGCCATATGGCCATTGATTTTTGTAGGGCGGTATTATATTTTGGGCTTCCACTTGGGCATGATGTCTAAAATACATATATGAGGACATTATTTCCATCTTGGATGGACGAGGGGATGGTCGGGTATGTGTTCATCTGCTTTATATTGGCACCTCATCGTGATTTTGTGCACTTCTTTGTACGATAGTTAATAAAAATTATTAATATTTTTGCAGTCGTCGTTTTGCTCCCTTTTTTCTCCGGTGTTTCCATGTTTATAGGAGCTGATGTGGCTTGTGCCTACGGTGAACAAATTGTTTTGGTATCATCCATAGGCATTTTAGCATTTTACATGGGAATCTTGTTATTAATCCCAGGGGGTAGGTGGATCCTCCAGGTTGTAAGTTCTATAGAAAAGGGTTTGCAATGCCCAAAGTCATTTGAACAGTTTTGGGTGGAGGAGAATGTTGTGGTCTAGAGGCAAAATGGTGATCATGGTAATGCGGCCGGACTACACCTCTGATAAAGCAGCCACAGCCGGTGACTGAGAGCAATCTGTGACTTCTCTGCATTCAGTGGTTACTTCTTACCTGGGTAGTCATATGTGGGTATCTCCTCTTTACACCGCTCATCATCTCTCACATATGTCTCTGTAGTATTAATATGGGTCAGATCTTCACCCTGAAACAAATATTGTAAAAGTCAACGATAGATGGAGAAGTTCCATCTATGATCAGCTCTAATCCTGCCACCTCCACCGTTCTCATTACACAAGTATAAAACATATAATACTGGTGGATAAAAGAAGACTGAGCACAAGACCTTCACAGCCGTCTACACATCATAGGGGAGATCTCCTGACACCTTCTCTCCATCTACCTGATGATCCTGAGGAGTACTGGGATCTTCTTGGTTACAGTCCTGTGGAAGAAGAGGACGGGGACATCTCTCTGGTGTTGTCCTCTTACTGGATAGATCTGGAGGAAACACATACAGGGACTGAATTCATTCTCTACATACAGATAATTATAGGCCGTGTGTATTTAGTCCTGTCTATTACCTGGAGATGTGAGGGGCTGGGGAACCTCCATTATGACGTTCTTGTACAGATCTCTGTGTCCTTCTAAATACTCCCACTCCTCCATGGAGAAATAGACAGCGACATCCTGACACCTTATAGGAACCTGACACATACAATGATACCGTCATCCCCCGATCCCTTCATAGTGTTACTGTATAATGTCCCAGCATTCCCAGCAGTGTCACCTCTCCAGTCAGCAGCTCAATCATCTTGTAGGTGAGTTCTAGGATCTTCTGGTCATTGATGTCCTCATGGATCAGGGGGTGAGGTGGAGGCCCCGTGATTGGGCTCAGGGGTCTTCCCCATCCCTCAGACACAGGGTCCTGACAGTGATCACTAGAGGTCTTCACCACTGTGTAATCCTGGTTATAGAGAGACACATTAATAAATCTCACTACAGACATTCCCAGAGTCCTCACCTCTCCAGTTCTGTCCATCTGTTATTCCCATAGATAAGAATGATGTATTGTGACGTCATCAGAATCTCTCACCTCTCCAGTGAGACGGAAGAGGATCTCTAGGATGAGGTGTAATATCCTCTCCGCCATCTTGTCTCTGTCCATATCCATCCTTGATGGGTAAATCAGGAAAATGTTCTTATGTAGAAGATCTTCACTGAGAGGATCCGATATTGTAGAGACCTGAATGAGAAGAAGATGATCCGATGTAACATCATAAGAATCCTGTGTAATAATATAATTACTGGAGAGAATAAGGGAAACATATGAGGAGATTTATTATCTTACAGGGTTTAGTTTTCTTCCCTGACATCTACTAATAAAACCTATATATTTAGGCCACAGACAACAAGCAGTTTCCTCCTCGGAGTCGGCAGCTGAACACGTTCCTCATAGACTCATCTTCCATAACGCTAATTCTCGTCTCATTACCGACACTGGAATCGGCATTAGCAATACTGCAGGAGATATTCATTACACGTGACATGAGAAATAACTCCTTCATGATGAGGACGACATCTTCATCTCCTACTGCGGCTCTAGAGACAGATGTGGCCAGAGTCGGTCACTGCCTCCTTCCCCACCGGCCGTCTATATGAAGGTTTCCCGTCTTCCCCGCACTGGAATCTTCTCTCACGTTAGATCTCAGCTCTGAGTCACACACAGAAGTTTGAGGCTTTTAGAAAAGATTTTTTGTTTCCACAAACACAACGGACAGAAATGATCTGATCCCAAAGTCTCCATGTACAGTGATTTATGGGGTTTATTTCTGGCCTTAGGCTTTCCTATATTACAAGAAAAACTCCAGAAAAAGCCGATATTAAAATGTTTCTAAAGAAAATTGGCTCCAACAATTCTTGTAAGAAGAAAAAAATAACAAAAAAGCAGAAGACACATTTTATAATTTTTAACATGTTAAACATTTATTAAAAAGAAATTAATCTTTTTGGGCCCCAGAACATAGATGTACACCGCAGGGACGGCACAGATGAGGCTGCAACAAAAACCCAGACAGTTTAACCACTTGCTGCTGTGAAAAGCAAACATGGCATCTAAGAAGGTGTGACAGAGTTTGGCTGAATGCCCCCCGCCCCCAAGTACTCGATAGTATGGGGCGGCCTAGTTACTACGATACTTACATGCCTAATAACGGGGTCTGGGCTGCAATGTATGAAGGTCTATTAGGCCGGGCCAGAGGCAGCGTCCAATAAGTTACCTTATGACGCTCCCATACACATTAGACTAAAGTTCCATGAAAGCACTGATTTTCGGGGGGTTTGGCCGACCATATAATGTATTTGGGGGCCTCCCGACAGATGATGTCAGGGCAGAGAAGGATCTGGCATCCTGAATTTCAGAGGATAATCCGTTTGTTCTTCCTGTAGATAATCCTCCTCTAGAGGAGTCTGGAGGCGACTCTCTCATACAGACCACAGGAAAGCTGGAATATTTGTGTGTATGGGGGAGTCGGGAGAGATCGCCGTCTGCCAAATGACCGATCAGCCAACTCTGATCTCATGTGTATGGGGCGTTAGTATTACACTGACAGGCAGTGATGATACACGGCACTACAGTAGTACAGGGCATCACCGGAGCCATCAGAGGCTTGTATGTTGTATGATCGCACTGATCAGAGGGGTTTAAAAAAGGTTTAAAGGGGGGAAAATATCACAGTTTCAGCAACAAGAAATATCCATCACTATATGGAAAGCAGAGTCACTGCACAATGTTCGTTACGTCACGTCCATAACTACTTTATTATACTCTATTATCCTGTACACAGTGGAGTAGATAGAAATCACAGATCCCACAGCAATAGCTGGAATTGGACCCTCCAACGCAAAGAAAAAAAAATCTCTCTATCTATATACACTGTTCAAAAAAATAAAGGGAACACTTAAACAACAGAATATAACTCCAAGTAAATCAAACTTCTGTGAAATCAAACTGTCCACTTAGGAAGCAACACTGATTGACAATCAATTTCACATGCTGTTGTGCAAATGGAATAGACAACAGACGGAAATTATTGGCAATTATCAAGACACCCTCAATAAAGGAGTGGTTCTGCAGGTGGGGACCACACACCACTTCTCAGTACCAATGCTTTCTGGCTGATGTTTTGGTTACTTTTGAATGTTGGTTGTGCTTTCACACTTGTGGTAGCATGAGACGGACTCTACAACCCACACAAGTGGCTCAGGTAGTGCAGCTCATCCAGGATGGCACATCAATGCGAGCTGTGGCAAGAAGGTTTACTGTGTCTGACAGTGTAGTGTCCAGAGGCTGGTGGTGCTACCAGGAGACAGGCCAGCACACCAGGACATGTGGAGGGGGCCGTATAAGGGCAACAACCCAGCAGCAGGGCCACTACCTCCCCCTTTGTGCAAGGAGGAACAGGAGGAGCACTGCCAGAGCCCTGCAAAATGATCTTCAGCAGACCACAAATGTTCATGTGTCTGCACAAACTGTTAGAAACTGACTCCATGAGGACGGTCTGAGGGCCCGACGTCCACAGATGGGGTTGTGCTCACAGCCCAACACCGTACAGGACGCTTGGCATTTGCCACAGAACACCAGGATTGGCAAATTCACCACTGGCGCCCTGTGCTCTTCACAGATGGAAGCAGGTTCACACTGAGCACATGTGACAGACGTGACAGAGTCTGGAGACGCCGTGGAGAGCGATCTGCTGCCTGCAACATCCTTCAGCATGACCGGTTTGGCAGTGGTCAGTAATGGTGCGGGGTGGCATTTCTTTGGAGGCCACACGATGTTGGGCTGTGAGCACAACCCCCATGGAGACACAATTGTGCCTTTACCTGGAGATAAATTCCCAGTGGGGGGCAGTTTCCAAAACGCAATAACTTAAGTGGGGAATTCAGCTCTTTTCACACTTAACGGATCTGTATATGGAGTCTACAAACTACAGTGGGGAAATAAGGATTTGTTACGCTGCCAATTTTGGGGTAAAGTCACATTTTTGTGAGGAAAAAAAAATAAAACTGTCATTTTTTCCTTCCACATTGCTTAAATTCCTGTCACACTATCCGAATTCAGAGATTGTCCTGTCAGAAAGGAGAATACAGGGAGCGGAAGGGTTAATAGGACTCACAGGAGGAACCGGCCCAGAAAGCAGAAGATCCAGGAGTGTCCGCCACATATATGGCTGCTCTGTGCACACAGGACCTGTGATGAGGTCACAGGAGGGGAGGAGTCAGGGGTCACATGATCAGGGGCCTCAGTGTGTGCAGGACTCAGTGTGCTGGAGCGCTCCCGATAATCAGCTGCGTGTGTCGCGCTGTGTGATAGTCACAGCACCTGCATGGAGGGCGACACATGCAGCTGATTATCGGGAGCACTCCAGGGATCCGGGGTCCCGATGCAGCTATTCGGTAAGCGATATTAGCCAATAACAACTTCTCCGACGATATTCGCTCATCTCTAGTAATAACAGCTCAAAGAAATTCACCGAACTTTTCATTAAGTTTAATAGTAAGACCCTATTAAATATTGAGCACCAGTGGCATGAAGCATTGACAGCGGCATGTAAAAGTGTGGGCGCCCCAGGTCAAAATGACCGTTATTGTGAGCAGTAGTAAGATGAAGATGAAATGATCTCTAAAAGGCCGAACCTCTAAGATCACACATGGCCTTTGTATTCTAGGCAAAAATAATAATAATAAAATATATATATAGACTTTTTTACAATTTCATAATTGCAAAAAGGAAAAAGGGCGATGCAAAACTTTGGGCACCTTTAGAGATTTGTGTACTGAGATAATTTTGATCAAGATTTCACACCTTAATTAGCTTGTTAGGGTTATGGTGAGATCACATGGTGACCAGGAGCTACAGTCTGAGGAAAGGGCTAAAAAGCCTTCACTAGACCCCTGTACAGCTGTATAATGAGACCCAGGCTTTATAGTGAAGAGACAGGAGTGAGGGCCTGATCCCAGGAGCTACAGTCTGAGGAAAGGGCTAAAAAGCCTTCACTAGACCCCTGTACAGCTGTATAATGAGGCTCAGGCTTTATAGTGAAGGGACAGGAGTGAGGGCCTGTGCCCAGGAGCTACAGACTGAGGAAAGGGCTAAAAAGCCTTCACTAGACCTCTGTACAGCTGTATAATGAGGCCCAGGCTTTATAGTGAAGGGACAGGAGTGAGGGCATGTGCCCAGGAGCTACAGACTGAGGAAAGGGCTAAAAAGCCTTCACTAGACCCCTGTACAGCTGTATAATGAGGCCCAGGCTTTATAGTGAAGGGACAGGAGTGAGGGCCTGTTCCCAGGAGCTACAGACTGAGGAAAGGGCTAAAAAGCCTTCACTAGACCTCTGTACAGCTGTATAATGAGGCCCAGGCTTTATAGTGAAGAGACAGGAGTGAGGGCCTGTGCCCAGGAGCTACAGTCTGAGGAAAGGGGTAAAAAGCCTTCACTAGACCCCTGTACAGCTGTATAATGAGGCCCAGGCTTTATAGTGAAGGGACAGGAGTGAGGGCCTGTGTCCAGGAGCTACAGTCTGAGGAAAGGGCTAAAAAGCCTTCACTAGACCCCTGTACAGCTGTATAATGAGGCCCAGGCTTTATAGTGAAGAGACAGGAGTGAGGGCCTGTGCCCAGGAGCTACAGTCTGAGGAAAGGGCTAAAAAGCCTTCACTAGACCCCTGTACAGCTGTATAATGA
This sequence comes from Dendrobates tinctorius, assembly GCF_039654945.1. Taxonomy (NCBI): domain Eukaryota; kingdom Metazoa; phylum Chordata; class Amphibia; order Anura; family Dendrobatidae; genus Dendrobates; species Dendrobates tinctorius. Next base: position 3,207,325 of record NW_027361989.1, on the reverse strand, counting down.
GGCCCAGGCTTTATAGTGAAGGGACAGGAGGGATAAAAGTGGGGAAAGGAGCCAGAAGAGCTGGACTGCCCATCACTAACCTGCAGAGTCGCACTCCACTGTGCACAGAACCTGTGATGAGGTCACAGGAGGGGAGGAGTCAGGGGTCACATGATCTCCGGAGTGCAGACCTCCATGGAGACTTCTCCTCAGTCAGTGACATTCCCGCCATTATTCACCCCTCACTACTGGCACAATTACCCCGCGCCGCCTTCTCTACACAGTGTTATGTGTGGAATGTAACGTGTGATTTCTCTGGAGGGAAATAGACCCCACACATGAGGGAATTCTCACCAGTTACCGGCCGTCTACTATATGGCGGCATATGATTGTGCTATCGACTCCACACCAGGAGCTAAAATGCCCAAATCTCTAATGTAACCGCTATAAGAGAAGATATAACAAATTTCCCCTAAACTCACACAGCGGAGGAGGCCTCACTTGGAGCAATGTGACTCGCGCACAGAAAATCTATTCCCGGTTCTGTGATTAAGTTATCGGCCGACAGGAAGAAGAAAGGTCTGAATTACAGCCCAGACTGGAGGAGAAACTGCAGGAGTTAGAATTGGCCAATCAGCGCTCTTCACCCCTATACTTATCTACACAAATACAAGACATGAAATGACAATTAGACGCCATTCTCACCACCAGAACGGAGAGGCGCTAACTTGGAGTAAAGCCGCGTTTTATCACCATGCCAATAAGCCTAATAAGATGCCGCTCGTAAGCTCAGAATGAGGGAGTCACTGTGTTGTGAGTTCATTTTCCCCTTCGTCACTGAGGTCTGGTGAACTCCCTATTCTGGTAAAGGAAGGTAATGAGCCTGATTATCAGGCACCTGAGCCTAATGAGGATGACTGGCTGAGTGGAGTCACAGACTGAATATAAGGCTGCCGATGCCCTTCTGCCCTGCGGGTGATTTCTCTGTGGACTTCTAGGACACCAGTCTGTTTCCTGCTCCTCTAAAGCTAAGTTTTCTGCTTTGCCTGTTAGCATTTGTGTTTTGTTTTTGTTTTCCTTGCTTTTCTGGATTCTGCCATTCAATGCTGGGGTGAGCTGAATCTCCTTTTGCCGATTGCTCTGTCTTCAGAATATTCCTGAGTACTGACATAGCTTTTTTGAAGCCTAGCGTCTTCAGGGCCTTTTTCACTGTCAGTCTGTTGGCTCTTATTTTCATAGGGTTTTTCACGGATTGCAGACAGCAGCCTTCCTGTCCTTTCCTATCTAGTTAGCTTGGGCCCCGTCTTTGCTCAGTCTATCTTTCTGTCTGTGTTAGTGTTTTCATCTTGCTTCACCGTCATTATATGTTGGGGGCTGCCTATTGCTTTGGGGTCTGCTCTGGGGCAGTTTAGATTTCCCCTTTCTTTCTTTAGGCCTATTTAATTCTCCGGCTGTGATCGAGGGGTCTAGGGCATCGTAGGAACCCCCCACGGCTACTGTTAGTTGTTGTGATAGGATCAGGGGTCTGCAATCCGATAGCTGCCAACCTCTCTGGTTTTTCTGGACTTAGCGAGCATTTCTGTTTTTGCCTCCTACGGTGACTCAATCATAACTCACTGAATATAATCTCCTCTATAAAAGACCCTAAGGGTCAGATCTCAGCCCACCCCGATGTCATGTATAGCACTTATAATGAATACTCCCAGAGTTTGTATTCGCCCCCACAATCACCCCCCCCCCTCACTACTGGAGTCATTCCTTCACACACTACATCTACCTAACCTGACTGAGTCCGCGGCACAACAACTCCATTTACACATCTCTGAGGAGGAAATAGCTTCAACACTCAAAAAACTAAAAGAGGAAAGGCCCCGGGGCCGGATGGTCTTACAGCAATATATTATAAAAAATGCAGCGATGTGCTGACACCACATATAAAAACCTCTGTAATTCACTACTAAATGGCTCACAGCTGCCCCCTGAGTTCTACGTGGTGCATGTAACCGTAATCCCTAATCCTAAGAGAGATCATCTCACAACAAATTATAGACCTATATCCCTCTTATACATTGACTTCAAAATCTTTACATCCATTGTGACTAACAGGATCAATAAAATCCTCCCTCACCTCATCCATCGGGATCAGGTTGGTTTTATACCAGCGCGACAGGCCCCAGATAATATTAGGAGAGGGTTAAATATTATTCATACAACTAACCTACAACGAAAGCGACTTCTCCTGCTTGCATTAGATATTGAGAGGGCTTTCGATTCTGCGTCCTGGACATATCTTTTCACGGTTCTATCGGAAGTCGGATTCTCCCCTAAACTTATAAAGTGCCTCCAATTGTTATATGATAGCCCTATCGCTTATGTAAAACTCCCGTCACCACATCCCCCTCCAATTAATATTCAGAGGGTACCAGGCAGGGCTGTCCTCTATCTCCGGATCTTTTTGCACTTGCAATGGAACCCATTGTGGAAGCAATAAGGAGAGATCAGAATATCCTGGGCCCTGAGAATATGGGAGACCAATATAAAGTCAGTCTCTTTGCGGATGATCTCCTGCTAACATTAATAAGTCCCCACACTACACTCCCTCACTTGATTTCCCACCTTCACGAAGATCTCAGGGTTAAAGATTAACATTGATAAACCCGAAGCATTATTTGTAAATTTTCCTAAGACAGAGCAAACTAATATAGCCTCCCATTTTGGGTTTATACACAAAGAACATTATCTAACATATCTGGGTATCAACTTAACAGCCAACAGGTCACCTCTGTTTAGGAGGAATTACACTCCAATGATCCAAAACTTCCAGAGGGACCTGGATAGATGGGCTTCCTCAGAGTTATCCTGGCTCGGCAGAATACAGGCATTAAAAATGGTGTCACTGCCTCGCTTCTTATATCTATTTAGGTCCCTCCCAATTATGGTACCAGCCAGAACCTTCACTCATTTACACTCTACGATGTCTAAGTTTCTTTGGCTAGGAAAACAACCCAGAATTGTGCAAAAACTTATGTTCCGTCACAGAAAAGATGGGGGTTTATCCCTCCCTAATTTTACACTTTATTACAAGTCGGCACAGATTGCTCCATTAATAAGTGCGTGTTCATATCCCAATAGTACGAGATGGGTTATTCTGGAATCATTTCTCTCCAAACCATTCTCTTTATCAGGCCTAATGTGGACCACAGACCGACTTCCACTGGGGTTAATGAATGTGGCTCCTTTTACAGTCCACTCGTTGCTTCTTTGGAGGAAAGTCCGGTTTAAATATAACTTACAATCAATCCCTTCTCCCCTGACAGCTATATTACAAAACCCCATGTTCCCGCCAGGCCTTGAGCCACAAATGTTTTCTTGGTGGAAGCTGAAAGGTATTCATATACTTAAACATTTGTGTTCCCCATTTAATATCTTACTTGACAGACAGGAATTTGTTCAAATATTTGAACCTCCAGTTAGGGAGGTAATGCGACTGAACCAGATCTTCCACTTTGCAAAGCAGATCCTCCCGAGCGGTACTACTCTCAGGGCAATGAGTTTTGAAAAAAAATGTCTAAATGACCCTTTGGGCAGGGGAACGATCTCATTGATCTACTATGCTATAAATTCTCCACAAAATGATAAAAAATTGAAGTATATGTTACAGTGGGGGGAGGATCTGGGGTTTGAACAGTCAATTGATGAATGGTATCGTAGCTGTGACACCCTATCAGAAGGTAGTCACCAGACTTCCCTTGTTGAGACCTCCTTAAAACTATTGCACAGAGTCTATTATGTACCGGAAAAAATTCACAGCATTTTTCCTAAAATCTCGGGAGACTGTTTTGGGGCTGTGGAATATCTGGTGACATGAGACATATTTGGTGGTCTTGTATGGTGGTTTCTGGGCTTTGGGAGAAGGTGAAGCGTCTGATAGCACAGATGTATGGTGGACCGGTTGATCTGGAACCTTCTACCCTTTTACTGGGAACCAGGCCTTCCCGGCTTCCAGAAAGCTTTCAGAAGCTAGTAAACTACTTATGTATGGCCACTAAAATCCACATTGCGGCAAAGTGGAAGTCGCCCTCACTGCCAATATCTATGGTGAAAGAGAAGATGAACGACATTATGTTATTCTCATTTGTGGCCCCAGCGTTTCTTGTAGAATAAATCCCTTTCTCACACAGTCCTGTAGTAATGACTTTGTTCTCATGTTCTGTTCAAGGTTCGTCTGACTCCATCTTATGTTATCAGTATAAGTGCGAGAGATGAGAGACCGACGACCGCAGTTTTACCGTGTCCGGCGTCAGTTCTACAGTGTGAGATGTGCGGGGTCTGTGACCGAAGCTGGGGGTATACGGGTGTATACAGCATACACAGAGGGGTCTGTGACCAAAGCTGGGGTTATACGGGTGTATACAGCATACACAGAGGGGTCTGTGACCGAAGCTGGGGTTATACGGGTGTATACAGCATACACAGGGGTTTGCGACTGAAGCTGGGGGTATACGGGTGTATACAGCGTACACAGGGGTCTGCGACCGAAGCTGGGGATATACGGGTGCATACAGCGTACACAGAGGGGTCTGCGACTGAAGTTGGGGGTATACGGGTGTATACAGCGCACACAGGGGGGTCTGTGACTAAAGCTGGGGGTATACAGGTGTATACAGCATACACAGGGGTCTGCAACCGAACCTGGGGGTATACGGGTGTATACAGTGTACACAGGGGTCTGCGACCAAAGCTGGGGATATACAGGTGTATACAGTGAACACAGGGGTCTGTGACCGAAGCTGGGGGTATACGGGTGTATACAGTGTACACAGAGTGGTCTGCGACTGAAGTTGGTGGCATACGGGTGTATACAGAGTACACAGAGGTGTCTGGGACCGAAGCTGTGGGTATACAGGTGTATACAGCATACACACAGGGGTCTGAGACTGAAGCTGGGGGTATACGGGTGTATACAGTGTGAGAGACGCGGGGTCTGTGAGCGAAGCTGGGGGTATACAGGTGTATACAGCGTACACAGAGGTGTCTGCGACCGAAGCTGGGGGTATACGGATGTATAAAGAGCACACTGAGGGGTCTGCAATCTAAGCTGGGGGAATACAGGTGTATACAGCATACACTGAGAGGTCTGAGACTGAAGCTGGGGGTATACGGGTGTATACAGCGTACACCGAGGCGTCTGCGACCGAAGCTGGGGGTATACAGCGTACACAGAGGGGTCTGTGACCGAAGCTGAGGGTATACGGGTGTATACAGCCTGCACATAGGGGTCTGAGACTGAAGCTGGGGGTATACAGGTGTATACAGTGTGAGACGCGGGGTCTGCGACTGGAGCTGGGGGTATATGGGTTTATACAGCATACACAGAGGCGTCTGCGATCGAAGCTGGGAGTACACAGAGGGGTCCACACAAACGCGGCTCCGCTCCGTACACCTCGTACACACACAGCTCTGCTCCGTACACCTCGTACACACACGACTCCGCTCCGTACACCTCGTACACACACGGCTCTGCTCCGTACACCTCGTACACACACGGCTCTGCTCCGTACACCTCGTACACACACGGCTCCACTCCGTACACCTCGTACACAGGCGGATTCGATCCGTACACCTCGTGCACACGCGGCTTCGCACCGTACACCTCGTACACACACAGCTCTGCTCCGTACACCTCGTACACACACGGCTCCGCTCCGTACACCTCGTACACACACAGCTCCGCTCCTTACACCTCATACACACACGGCTCCGCTCCGTACACCTCGTACACACACGGCTCCGCTCCGTACACCTCGTACACACACGGCTCCGCTCCGTACACCTCGTACACACACGGCTCCGCTCCGTACACCTCGTACACACACGGCTCCGCTCCGTACACCCACAGCTCCGCTCCGTACACCTCGTACACACACGGCTCCGCTCCGTACACCTCGTACACACACGGCTCCGCTCCGTACTCCTCGTACACACACGGCTCCGCTCCGTACACCTCGCACACACACGGCTCCGCTCCGTACACCTCGTACACACACGGCTCCGCTCCATACACCTCGTACACACACGGCTCCGCTCCGTATACCTCGTACACACACGCTCCGCTCCGTACACCTCGTACACACACGCTCCGCTCCGTACACCTCGTACACACACGGCTCCACTCCGTACACCTCGTACACACGCGGCTTCGCACCGTACACCTCGTACACACACGGCTCCGCTCCATACACCTCGTACACACACGGCTCCGCTCCGTACACCTCGTACACACACGGCTCCGCTCCGTATACCTCGTACACACACGCTCCGCTCCGTACACCTCGTACACACACGCTCCGCTCCGTACACCTCGTACACACACGGCTCCGCTCCGTACACCTCGTACACACACGGCTCCGCTCCGTACTCCTCGTACACACACGGCTCCGCTCCGTACTCCTCGTACACACACGGCTCCGCTCCGTACACCTCGTACACACACGGCTCCGCTCCGTACACCTCGTACACACACGGCTCCGCTCCGTACACCTCGTACACACACGGCTCCGCTCCGTATACCTCGTACACACACGCTCCGCTCCGTACACCTCGTACACACACGCTCCGCTCCGTACACCACGTAGACAAACGGCTCTGCTCGGTACATCTCGTACACACACGGCTTCGCACCGTACACCTCGTACACACACGCTCCGCTCCGCACACCACGTAGACAAACGGCTCTGCTCGGTACACCTCGTACACACACGCTCCGCTCCGTACACCTTGTACACACACGGCTCCGCTCCGTACACCTCGTACACACGCGGCTTCGCACCGTACACCTCGTACACACGCGGCTTCGCACCGTACACCTCGTACACACACGGCTCCGCTCTGTACACCTCGTACACACACGGCTCCGCTCCGTACACCTCGTACACACACGGCACTGCTACATCCACCCTGTAAACCCCTCCTGACCCCACACAGAAACTTCCCCTCATCCAGCACCATGACAACCAGCACACTGAGTCCTGCACACACTGAGGCCCCTGATCATGTGACCCCTGACTCCTCCCCTCCTGTGACCTCATCACAGGTCCTGTGTGCACAGAGCAGCCATATATATGGCAGATGCTCCTGGACCTTCTGCTTTCTGGGCTGGTTCCTCCTGTGAGTCCTATTAACCCTTTCGGTCCCTGTGTTATTCTTTCTTTAGTTTCCCTGTCTCTGTGTTTCGGGTCGTTGTTCTGTTCGAAGACCCAGCCTCCACCCATCTTCAATGCTGTTACTGAGAGAAGGCGGTTGTTGGCCAAAATCTCTCGGTACATGACCCCATCCATCCTTTCTTCAATACGTTGCAGTTGTCCTGTCCCCTTTACAGAAAAGCCCCCCCAAAGTGTGATGTTTCCCCCACTAGGCCTCGCAGTTGGGACTGTGTTCTTGAGGTTGTACCCATATATTACATATAGATAGAAGATTCCAGTGCGGGGAAGACGGGAAACCTTCATATAGACGGCCGGTGGGGATGGAGGCAGTGACCGACTCTGGCCACATCTGTCTCTAGAGCCGCAGTAGAAGATGAAGATGTCGTCCTCACCATGAAGGAGTTATTTCTCATGTCGCGTGTAATTAATCTCTCCTGCAGTATTGCTAATGCCGATTCCAGTGTCGGTAATGAGACGAGAATTAGCGTTATGGAAGATGAGTCTATGAGGAACGTGTTCAGCTGCCGACTCCGAGGAGGAAACTGCTTGTTGTCTGTGGCCTAAATATATAGGTTTTATTAGTAGATGTCAGGGGAGAAAACTAAACCCTGTAAGATAATAAATCTCCTCCTATGTTTCCCTTATTATCTCCAGTAATTGTATTATTACACAGGATTCTTATGATGTTACATCGGATCATCTTCTTCTCATTCAGGTCTCTACAATGTCGGATCCTCTCAGTGAAGATCTTCTACAGAAGAGAATTTTCCTGATTTACCCATCAAGGATGGATATGGACAGAGACAAGATGGCAGAGAGGATGTTACACCTCACCCTAGAGATCCTCTTCCGTCTCACTGGAGAGGTGAGAGACTCTGATGACGTCACATTACATCATTCTTATCTATGGGAATAACAGATGGACAGAACTGGAGAGGTGAGGACTCTGGAAATGTCTGTAGTGAGATTTATTAATGTGTCTCTCCATAACCAGGATTACACAGTGGTGAAGAAGACCTCTAGTGATCGCTGTCAGGACCCTGTGTCTGAGGGATGGGGAAGACCCCTGAGCCCAATCACGGGGCCTCCACCTCACCCCCTGATCCGTGAGGACATTAATGACCAGAAGATCCTAGAACTCATCTACAAGATGACTGAGCTGCTGACTGGAGAGGTGACACTGCTGGGAATGCTGGGACATTATATAGTAACACTATGAAGGGATCGGGGGATGACGGTATCATTGTATGTGTCAGGTTCCTATAAGGTGTCAGGATGTCGCTGTCTATTTCTCCATGGAGGAGTGGGAGTATTTAGAAGGACACAGAGATCTGTACAAGGACGTCATAATGGAGGTTCCCCAGCCCCTCACATCTCCAGGTAATAGACAGGACTAAATACACACGGCCTATAATTATCTGTATGTAGAGAATGAATTCAATCCCTGTATGTGTTTCCTCCAGATCTATCCAGTAAGAGGACAACACCAGAGAGATGTCCCCGTCCTCTTCTTCCACAGGACTGTAACCAAGAAGATCCCAGTGCTCCTCAGGATCATCAGGTAGATGGAGAGAAGGTGTCAGGAGATCTCCCCTATGATGTGTAGACGGCTGTGAAGGTCTTGTGCTCAGTCTTGTTTTATCCACCAGTATTATATGTTTTATACTTGTGTAATGAGAGCGGTGGAGATGGCAGGATTAGAGCTGATCATAGATGGGACTTCTCCATCTGTCGGTGACTTTTACAATATTTGTTTCAGGGTGAAGATCTGACCCATATTAATACTACAGAGACATATGTGAGGGGTGATGAGTGGTGTAAAGAGGAGATTCCCACATATGACTACCCAGGTGAGTAGTAACCACTGAATGCAGAGAAGTCACAGATTCCTCTCAGTCACCGGCTGTGGCTGCTTTATCGGTGGTGTAGTCCGGCCGTATTACCATGATCACCATTTTGTCTCTAGATCACAACATTCTCCTCCACCCAAAACTGTTCAAATGACTTTGGGCAGTGAAAGCCCTTTTCTATAGAACTTACAACCAATTACATTGTTTCTGATCCTAAGGAATTCAGATTACTGCACAATCTCTCCTGAAATGGGGAGCAATATTATTTTCTCTAATCTTCTGCTCAGGATCCATAGTAGATCCAATGCTCCACCATAAATGAGGGCAACTCTAGTTTACTGTTGTTTAATCTGTATTTGTAGTTTTCAGTTAATGAGATTTCTCGTGCTCTGGGGCGGGGCTGTGGGCGGGGCTTTATGTGGTGCTCTGATTACATATTCATCTGTATTGACTTATGACAGGTCGCTGATCCCTCACTGACCTGCCCCCATTATTACATAATGCATATAATAGCATTGATATTATTGGTGATAATGCCTATAATATTGTGGCCATTGTGAGGCTTAGAAAAAAATTACATCCAGCAAAATGTCAACTTATCCAGATGTGTATTGATCACCTTGAACCTTCAAGTGCTTCACAGAAGTTAATTACGTAGAGCCGTGAAAATAAAAAATCATATTTTTTTCTCAAAAAATGATCGCTTCTCTCTCACCCATGACAGCACCATGGAGAGAGGGGATCCGCCCATCAGGGACAGGAACCTACAGATAAAAATGGCGGCACCTCTCCTCCACCCCTGGTTGGGTTCCTGTCCCTGACGGGTGACCTACAGAACCGCAGCAGCTTACCTAATAGGAGATCCAGGGCTGTCCCGTCCGGGGGCTCACAGCGGGGAAGCCCCTGTCATGGCGGGTCGGTTCCTGAAGCCGCCACCGCTGCAGCCGACGGGCTCGACAGGGTGAGCTGGGGGGAGAGGACTGAGCCGCCGCTCTGGAAAGGATTCTGGGGCTGGTGGGGACCCGGGACACACACGGGCAGCGCCATGGTACAGAGGTGTACCAATATGGTGCTGCCCCAGAAATGGACAAATGACTTCTGAGTCAGCGCACTGCGCACTCCCCGGGGCAGACAGCGGTGCAGTCTGGTAGAGGAGGTGACGTCACGCGCCGCGAAATTCGAAAATGAAAGTGCTGGAATTGCTCCTGGCTGTAAGCGCCCTGTAAGTATGGAAGACAGCGACCAGCAAGAGGAGCAGCAGCTCAAGCAGCAGCCTAAGCAGCAGCCCAGGCAACAGCAACACCAGCATCACCGGCAAAAAGAGCAGGACAGGAGTGATGGCCGATCCAGTCGCCACTCCACGCAACGCAGCAGGTCGGCTGCAAGGAGCAAGTCGCCATCCTTGGATCAGCCCGTACGGGACCTGAATCCACCTCCCGAACCGATACCTGCAGCCGCGCATATCAGGTGAGTGACCTTCGAGAATGTTCACCATTGTAATAGACTTCTTTTCCCTTATCAGGGAAAAAAGAAGGGGGAACAAAGAACAGGGAATGCCCCACTTATAGCAGAGCCCTGCGAATCCTGCATACAGGAAGTTCTTTGTGAGGAAACCCCGGATTTCGCCTTGGACCTAAGTGCTGTAATCAGATCAGAGGTTCAGAGTGCCCTTTTATCCCTGAAACAAGGGGAAAAAGTTAAAAGGAAGGACGCTGGAGTGGGTTCCCAGTCAGAAGTCTCGGCGTCAGGGGAGGTTACCTCACATACCTCAGTCACCGGCTCATCATCCTCAGACGAGGAAACGGGAGGCCATCATTGTTTTCCCCCAGAGGAGGTAGACACGCTAGTTAAGGCAATAAGATCTACCATGGGGGTGGCAGTCCCTCACCCTGATAGGTCAGTCCAGGACATAATGTCTGGGGGACTGGGCCAAAAGAAACAGAGTGTTCCCGCTAAACGAGAACATACAGGGCCTTAAAAAAAGAAAAGGGAAAAACCAGAGTGGAAAAACGCCACGGTCCCTTCCCTTAAGAGGAAATATCCCTTTGATGAAGAGGCGTCCACATCTTGGGACAAAGCCCCGACACTAGACGTAGCTGTCGCCAAGGCCTCAAAAAAGTTTTGCACTCACCTTTGAGGACACTTTTAGGGTACTCTGAAGGACCCCTTAGAGAAAATGGCCGATACCTTCCTCAAGGGCACTTGTAAATCAGCTGGGGGAAATCTGAAGCCAGTTATAGTGGCAATATGTACCTCCAGAGCCCTTATGGTATGGGTGGATCAACTAAAGAGACAGTTAAAGGAAGGTACACCCAGAGAGAAGATTCTGGAATCTATTCCAGTAAATAAGGGGAGCGGTGGCATTCTTGGCGGACTCATCAGCTGACTTGGTGAGATTATCATCTAAAGCAGCAGCCATGTCAAACGCAGCCCAAAGAACGTTGTGGCTCTAATGTTGGCCAGGGGATTTACAAACTAAAATGAACCTAGGTCGATCCTCTGCGAAGGGAAGTTCCTATTCGGGGAGACGCTAGATGACATCCTCCAAAAGGCAGGGGATGAAAGAAGGGATTCCCAAATCTGGGTCCTACAGTGTTTGAGGTCCTTTCGTAACAGAAAGTTCTTTCAGAGCAGAAATAGGATGACAGAAGGAGAGATATGGGGATTCTCTTCGGTAACTCGTCCCGAGACAAGAAACCCTCTTGGTGACATTTGCCCAAGGTGGGGGGGGGGGGGGGGAGTCTAAACCTTTTTCTCCCAGCTTGGAGGGAAATCTCGAACAGCCCTTGGTTGGTAAGTCTGATTGGCTCGGGCCTAAGGATAGACTCTCTCTCTCCCACTGTAATGTAATGTCTGCAAAATATGATGTTTTCTGTTGGAACCTTCTAGAAGTCTCCCATTTTCTTATCAGGACATTGCAGGCTGCCATGTAGCTGCAAATCCCCCCTTTCTCTTCCCCCCACACACACACCAGTGTCTTCATGGGCACAGCTCTGTGAAACCTGAAGCTGTCCATTTCCTGTGAGCTAGGAATGTTAATTAAGCTACTGGAAAAGATGTTCCTTTGTTCTCAGATCAGTGGCTGAATGAAACTATGGGTGATATTAAAGAGACTACCGTAAAAACCATACGCAGCAGAGATATAAAACCCACATTTCTGCGAAGGGCACAAAACCAGCTGTCTAAACCCCTAAGTTTCACGATTCTCGGACTTCTAGAAAATGAGATATGGATTCCTTCTAAACGGTGTGTCCGAAATACTGCATATTTGGGCTTGAATTATTGTAATCAACAAACTACAAAGAATGATACCATGTGCGTGTTTGTGCGAACTTCCTCCTGCGAGATACAGTTATATTAAGTTTTGTAGTTTGATTCTAAATCCAAGAGTAGGGGGCAGACCCTCTCCAGACTGCCCCTTCCGTGATGTCACACAGCAGAGGCTATAAGGCATTCCCTTGGCAAAACCAGTTCAGAGCAGCTGAAGTCCTCATGCCAGAGAGACATGCCGATGAGTGGCGACGTTTGGTTACGTGCCCCTCCCCCTCCAGCCACATGGGATGCCTAAAGATTCATAAGCAACCGTGAGTGTACTTTCTGTTTTCATCCACTTTTGTTTTATACTTGTATCTGTACATATGTAATGTCTCAACTTTATAGCAACTTTTATCTATATAATCACTGCCCTCATTTTGGGGAATAAATGATATAATAATTCAGTCTGTCTTCATGCTCTTAGAAATGAACTATACGCCTTATTTAGATAATCGCTATTAATTTGGGGTTTGTCACGGACCCTCTTAATTAACTCTGTGATTAAGTAAAGTGTGGCTGGTGGCAGCGTAATGTGCGCGGCTGCCGAGACTAGCTGGCAGTACAGAAGGGTCTTATATTGCTGAATGAGGGGCTGCGGCCACAGCATTGATAATTCCTTACTGCAGTAGTCTAGAGGTCAGTGCACAACAAGCAGCCCATCCGGCGACTAATTATCCTAGGTGCAGTTCCCTGACTGACCTGAGGGTAAGGGGGGCGCCGGAGAGCTGCAAGTTCCAAAGTGGAACTGAGAAAGTGGGATATACATAAATCTTCGCAGTTCTTGGAAGGTTGTTAGCAGAGGTGGGGGCATCCAAAATAACCCCCCCTGTGGTAAATTGTTAGAGCAAGGTTAGTTTGCTGCATTTTGTTCACATGGTGCCAGTGGTGGGATAACTAAGATAAGCCCCCACTGTGCCTGTGATAGCCATGTGCCGGCAGTGTGTCGCATCCCTCCGTCCACTGATACACCCGTGTCAGTGGTGGGATTGTGACATATTGGTGACACAGGGTCTGCTGTCCGTCACGTTTTGGTGGCAGCGGGACCCCTGTTCGTCATATTTGGTGGCAGCTGTGGGCTGTTCATCACACACACCTCAAAAATACGTGGTAACTCCATACTCCATAAGATCTATACGAGAACAAAAAACTCTCGGAAATGAGGTCCTAAGTTTACTAAAGAAAGGAGGAAATGGAGTCAACCACCAAAATCCTGTTCCCACACTGCCTTATGACAGTATTAGATCTCAGCGACGCATACTATGACGTCCCCATCCACAAAGACTACCGAAAATACCTCAAACTGCCGGTCTCTATAAATGGCGAGATGAGTTTCAATACAGGGCCCTTCCGTTCGGAATATCTATAGCCCACGAGTTTTCACGAAACTAGTGGCAGAAATGATGGCCCACCTAAGGCAGCAGGACATATTAATAATTCCATGTTTGGACGACTTTTTAATAGCAAGCGACTCGGCTCAAAATGCAAGGAACGGAGGGACAGAGTGATGAACACTCTACAGAACCTCGGCTGGCTTCTAATCCTGGAAAAAATCAAGGTTGCAGCCCAGCAAAATTCAGGAGTTCGTAGGACTAACACTGGAATCAAACACCCAAGAGTGTTACCTCCCGGACCACAAAAAGAGAGAATTGCTCAAATGATAGCAAAGGCGATTCAGAACCCTTCCATGACACTAACAAAAGCAATGTCACTACTAGGCTCTCTCCTCTCTCTCCGCCTGCCTGCCGGCGGTCCAGTGGGCACAGCTACATAGGAGAGATCTCCAATGGGATGTATTAGCCAACCAGTTAGCATTAGGAGGTCACTTAGAGGGTCGCATTACCCTAGATTCCAAAACTTCATTCCCTAGCCTGTTGGGGAAACACAGACAACCTATCCAAATGGATTCCGTGGGTAATAAAAATCACATATAATTACCGCGGATGCCAGTCCCATGGGATGGGGAGCACACATGAACAGCAGGGTGGCTCAGGGGGAATTGGGAGGCCAGGAATTAGAAGCCTCCTCAAACCAAAAGGAACTATGGGCAGTAGGCTATGCCTTAACACACTTCCTATCCATGCTGCAAGGTCATCATGTCCGCATATTTTCGGACAATCAAGTGACAGTGGCCTATATAAATCACCAGGGGGGATCCAGGTCCCGAGCCCTAATGAACACGTCCTCCAAAATCCTCACCCTAGCCGAGATAAACCTACTATCTCTTCCTGCACTGCACATACAGGGAACAGAGAACCAGACAGCAAACTTTCTGAGTTGCACTCAATTGCGCCAGGGAGAATGAGCCTTTAAACGGTCCATTTTCGGCAGATTGTGGAAATGTGGGGAATCCCAGACATAGATCTGTTTGCCGACTACAAAAATAAAAAAGTGGAAGAAAAGGGGGAATCCTCGGGCCCTGGACGCCTTGATGCTCCCGTGGACACAGAACCTAACGTATGCCTTTCCCCTGATCATTCTCATTCTGGCTGTCATAAGGAAAGTCAGAGAGGATGGGTCGAGAATGATACTGATACCCCCCTTCTGGCCAAAAAGAACTTGGTTCTCCTGGCTGAGAATGCTCTCGATAACTGACCCCTGGATCTTACCAGATCTCCCGGACCTACTGTCTCAGAGACCAAGGTTACACCCTCGGGCAGTGAACCTCCATTTTACAGCATGGAATTTGAAAGGGCACTGCTGAGGAAAAGGGGGTTCTCCGAAAGCCTAGTTTCTACACTACAAAAGAGTAGGCAACCGACCACGACGAGCCTATGGGAGAACTTTGAGGAAATTTCTGTCCACCTCCGGGACAAGGGTTCAGGATGGGGTCCAGATTGACAGAATTGTTGAATTTCTGCAGAGGGGCTTAGAGCAGAGACTGGCGGTTAACACACTGAAAATACAGATAGCAGCCATAGGTGCCCTTTATAACCAGGATATGGCAGGCAGCCCCGGGGTAACATGGTTTATTAGGGCCGCAACCAGGTCCAGGCCAATAGTCAGCCTGAAATTACCATTGTGGGACCTGAATCTCGCACTATCCGCACTAACAGGTCCCCCGTTTGAATCTATCCAGTCAGTACCCCTAAATATCTTATCATTAAAAACTGTGCTTCAGGTGGCGCTATCGTCGACTCGCAGGGTGAGCGATATTCAAGCTTTATCAGCGGCGCCACCGTTTACTAAAATACTAGACGACAGAGTCATCTTAAAGCCTGACCCGGCATATCTATCTAAAGTAGCATCACATTTTCATAGGTCCCAGGAGGCAGTCCTTCCTTCCTTCTGCCCAAACCCTAGGAATAGGGGAGAGGAAAGATTTCATACCCTAGATGTAAAGAGGTGCCTAGTTCAGTACTTAGAGGCCACCAAAGAATGTAGGAAGGAAGGCTCTCTCTTTGTGTGTTTCCAGGGACCTCGGAAGGGACTCAAAGCATCTAAGAGTACCCTGGCAAGGTGAATAAGGGATGCGATTGCCAGGGCATATTCATCAAGTGGAAATACCATCCCGGAAGGGTTGAGAGCTCATTCCACAAGAGCGATGGTGACCTCATGGGCTGGAAGATCGGAGGTATCTATAGAACAGATCTGTAAGGCGGCCACCTGGTCATCACCTTCTACCTTTTTCAGACACTATCGTTTAGATCTAGCCTCTACGTCTGACCTGACCTTTGGGAGAAGGGTCCTTCAGGCTGTGGTCCCTCCCTAAGCTACAAATCTCTGAAATTCTCTCCGTGGTGCTGTCATGGGTGAGAGAGAATAGCTTAGTTACTCACCGATAACGGTGTTTCTCGGAACCCATGACAACACCCGCTTATTCCCCCCCTTCATGTGTGCGGTGAGCACGTTTTACTGTTCGTAGATTGGTTTTCATTTAGACACGGTGCTTCTTGATAATATGCAACATTACAATGTTATGTATATTCTTTTGTTGTTAACTAACCTGGAGACCCTCTGATGCTCTGTAACCAACTGGGGGCGGAGGAGAGGTGCCGCCCTTTTTATCTGTAGGTTCCTGTACCTGATGGGCGGATCCCCTCTCTCCATGGTGCTATCATGGGTTCCGAGAAACACCGTTATCGGTGAGTAACTAAGCTATTCACCCTCTTTTTTTTTCCAAAGGGTAACAGGAGAAATTGGATGCCAAAAGTTGTTGAGCAATTTCTCCTGAGTACGCCCATACCCCATATGTGGAAGAATACTACTGTTTGGCTGCATGACAGAGCTTGGAAGGGAAGGAGCGCCATATTGGAGATCAGATTTTGCTGGAATTGTTTGTGGGTGACATGTCACATTGTCAGAGCCCCTGAGTTGCCAGGACAGCATAAGCCCCCAAAAGTGACTACATTTTTCCAAATACTTCCCTGAATGAATTCTTCTAGTGGTACAGTGAGTATACTGACACCACAGCTGTTCCATAGAAGATTATACCATTGGGCAGTGAAGAAAAAATAATAACTGTATTTTTCGGACTATAAGATGCACCCAAAATTTTCAAAAGGAAAATAGGGGAAAAAATGTGCCAAATGGGGGTCCATCTTACAGTCCGAATTCAGCTTATCGGGGGGATCAGCACAGGTGCAAGAGTGGTCACAGAGGTTGTTTGGTGGCCCAGGCCTCCGGAAAATCCCATCCCAGGCTGGTGTGGCAGCGGTGCTCTGTGCTGGGGTGGCAGCGCTCTGTGCTGGGGCGGCGGCAGCGCTCTGTGCTGGGGCGGCGGCAGCGCTCTGTGCTAGGGAGGCGGCAGCGCTCTGTGCTAGGGAGGCGGCAGTGTTTTGTGCTGGGGCGGCAGCGCATTGTGCTGGTGTGGCGGCAGTGCTCTATGCTGGGGCGGCGGTGCTCTGTGCTGCGTGGGGAGCTATGCCGCCATTTTGTCAAAGCCGGAGGCCCCTGCAGCTCCATTGCTGCGATGCGGTGGCAGAGATCTGAATCCGAGCATGCGCCGCCCACGGCGGCCATTTTTCCGGAGACCACCGCATCCCAGCAATGGAACTGCGGGGGTCTCCAGGCTTTGACAAAATGCCAGCGGAGCTCTCCACGCAGCACAAAGCACCACCGCACTTTAGAATAAACCCTAACAGTAACTCTAACTTTAGCCTAACAGTAACCCTAACAGTAACCCTAACTCTAGCCTCAACACTCAACCTAACTCTAGCACTAACTCTAACATGCCTTATCTGTTTCTTTTTACTTTATAGCACAATCGCTGACTGACACAGCTGTTTGCAGCAGCACTTGTAACACTGTTTCTTCTCTAATCTCTCACTGACAGGAGATCTGAGGCAGATTGCCCAGAAAAGTTTGCTGCTACAACAAACTTATCTAGTGATTTGTCTCATTGGCTGGTGTGACACTGACGTCATAAGGACCTGAACCAATCAGGTCTCAATGAGGTCGGGGGTCACAGGAAGCGCTGTGTGCCAGAATCCCCCAGTTATAAGGTACATGGGGGGGCCCGATGAGCAAAAAACCGCTGACCGTAGACAAGCGTCGGCGCTGCACAAAGTCCTGCTAGCGCCGACGTTTATCTACTCTTGGTGGTCACAAAGCGGTTAAGTTAAGGGTACCATAATTCCTGTCCACGCCTATTTCATGAGTTAAAAAAAAACAAAAAACTGGAGTCTGAACTGAGAAGGTAAGTTAATGTGTATGCACAATGTAAGTGCAAATTAACACATGACCATTAACCAGAGAAAGCAAAAAACACAAATATCCTAAAATAAAAAATAAATTTCATGAGTTTTACTTTTTTTTTAAATACTGTGGAAGCATGGTTAAAAAGCTATGGTGTAACTACAAAGTTATGGGCCCCTATGCGAACTTTCAAATGGGGTCCCCCCACCCCGGGCTGCCACTAGGAGTTTCGGGGACCCCATACTGGCAAAATTTTCGGGGCCCCCTTGAGACCAGCCCAGGCTCCATCCCCCGAACTGTCCACAGCCTCATCGCTCCCATAATTCCACCCCCACATAGAGAATGAAAGGAGCAGAGGGCAGCTGTCTGACTTGCTATACCATAGAATATAATGCCGCCCCTCATATTATATAACACAGCCTCCCCCATAGAATATAATGTACCCCCCATGGTATATAACACAGCAGCATAGTACATAGCACAGCATCACTGTTAGCGTGAGTGGTCTGGAGCAGGAAACCCCGGGAGTGGACCCTCTGGACCGTGGCACCGAAGGACCCCGGGCGAGCTGCCAGGTGGAACCGACCCCTATACAGGGACCGTTAGGAGCAGGCCTAGGGGTTCGAGTACCACGGTAGCTGGTACCAAGAGGGGCGGCTCAGGATGGATCGGAGTAAGACTGAGACTGGAGTAGGACGGCAGGAACACTGAAGGCAGGACTGGAGTAGGACGACAGGAACACTGGAGGCAGGACTGGAGTAGGGCGGCAGGAGCACTGGAGGCAGGACTGGAGTAGGACGGCAGGAACACTGGAGACAGGACTGGAGTAGGACGGCAGGAACACTGGAGACAGGACTGGAGTAGGTCGGCAGGAAAATTGAAGGCAGGACTGGAGTAGGACGGCAGGAACACTGGAGACAGGACTGGAGCAGGAACACAGGAGACAACTGCGGAAGAGAACAAGGAACACGGGAAGCAGGACTGAGAAGCTGCTGCGGGGAGCAGCCGAGAACGGAACTGCAGGAGCAGAGCGTACACGATGTAGCGAGGCCAGAGTGCTGGAAACACAATGATCAGGCACCTCCCTCAGGGGGAAGCAGCCTGATATGGCCCCGTCTGGTCCACCATTAGTCCAAAGGTGCTTCCGGGTCAGGGCACAGCCGGAGCATAAGAAGCAGGAAGGAGGCGCGGCCGCGGCCTATGGTGCATGCGCATAGCATGCAGGGACGGCATCGGTCGCGAGCCCGTCTCAGGTGACCGCTGCGGCCGTCGGGTGGAGAGAGGCTGCGGCATGGGAGCGGAGGCCAACTGCGGCGTGGGAGCGGAGGCCGGGTGAGTATGGCGGAGTGATGTAATCATCACATAGTATATAGCACAGCATCACATGGTATACGGCACATTACCGCATGGTATACAGCACAGCACCCCCCCATTCCCATTCTATACAACACAGCACCCCCATGGTATACAGCGTAGCATGGTATACAGCCCCCCATGGTATATAGCATCGCATGGTATACAGCACAGCACCACATGGTATACAGCACAGCACCCCACCATTGTATACAGCACCCCCTGTTGTGAATTCGCTTTCTGGCCTCCCTCTGGTTATTACTGAAGGTAGTGGAGCTGGTCAGATTGACAGAGGGATTGTGAGTTCTCTTTCTGGGCTCCCTCTTGTGGTTACTGGAGGTAATGGAGCTTGTTGTGAGTTCATTTTCCCCTTCACTACTGAGGCCCGATGAACTCCCTCTTCTGGTAAGGAAAGGTAGTGAGCCTGATTATCAGGCACCTGAGCCTAATGATGATGACTGGCTGAGTGGAGTTACGGACTGGATATAAGGCTGCCGACGCCCTTCTGCCCTGCGGGTGATTTCTCTGTGGGATCCTTGGAGACCAGTCTGAATTCCTGCTCTTCTAAAGCTAAGTTTTTCTGCTCTGCTTTTTGCATTTGTGCTTTGACTTTGTTTGCTTTGTTTTTCTGGATTTCTGCCATTCCCTGCTGGGGTGAGCTGAATTCCTTTAGCTCTGTCTTCTGAAAATACCTGAGTGCTGATATAGTTTTTGAAGCCTAGCTGCTTCAGGGTCTTTTTCCATATCAGCTGTTGGCTTATGTCTTTGATAGGGTTTTGGCAGATTGCAGACAGCAACCTTCCTTTCCTGTCCTATTCGCATTAAGCATGGGGATGAATGGAAGACGGCGTTTAATACTCCGGAGGGACATTTTGAGTACCTGGTGATGCCTTTTGGGCTCACTAATGCCCCTTCTGTCTTACAGTGCTTCATGAACGATATTTTCCGAGATTTTGTCGATAAATTTTTGATTATCTATCTGGATGATATTTTGATCTTCTCCAAGGATTGGGATTCTCATGTGGAACATATTCGGACTGTGTTCCGGATCTTGAGGGAGAATTCCCTGTATGTCAAAGGATCTAAATGCCTTTTTGGAGTACAGAGGATTTCTTTTTTGGGATTTATTTTGTCTCCGTCAACTATTGAAATGGACCCGGCCAAGGTACAGGCCATTTACGATTGGGTTCAGCCCACTTCTTTGAAGGCCCTCCAGAAGTTTTTGGGTTTTGCTAATTTTTATCGGAAATTTATAGCAAAATTTTCTAGTATTGCCAAGCCATTGACTGATTTGACTAAGAAGGGTGCTGATGTGTTAAATTGGTCTCCGGAAGCTGTTTCTTCCTTTCAGGAGCTGAAGCGAAGATTCACTTCCGCCCCGGTTTTGCGGGAACCTGATGTCTCACTTCCGTTCCAGGTAGAGGTGGATGCTTCTGAGATTGGTGCAGGAGCTGTTTTGTCCCAAAAGGATCCTGTAACATCTAAAATGAATCCCTGTGCTTTCTTTTCCCGAAAGTTCTCTCCATCTGAACGTAACTATGATGTGGGGAATTGGGAACTGTTGGCCATGAAATGGGCATTTGAGGAGTGGAGACATTGGTTGGAGGGAGCTAAGCATCAAGTCGTGGTCCTCACTGACCACAAGAATTTGATTTACCTAGAGTCGGCTAAGCGCTTGAACCCTAGACAGGCTAGGTGGGCCTTGTTTTTTACACGTTTTGATTTTGTGGTTTCTTTTCTTCCTGGAACTAAGAATGTCAAGGCTGACGCCCTCTCTAGGAGCTTCTTTGCTGATTCTCCTGTGGTGACCAAGCCTGCTACCTTCTTAGGCGAAGGGGTAGTTCTTTCTGCCATCTCGCCCGATTTGAGACTTGCTCTGCAAGAGTTCCAGGAGGACAAACCTGAGCGTTGCCCCAATGGAAAGTTGTATGTTCCTGACCAGTGGAGGAAGAGAGTAATGTCTGAAGTTCATTGCTCCGCATTGGCTGGTCATCCAGGTATTTTTGGTACTAGAGATCTTGTGAGTCAGTCCTTTTGGTGGCCCTCCTTGTCTCGTGATGTCAGGAATTTTGTGCAGTCCTGTGGGACGTGCTCCCGGTCTAAATCGTGTTCTCGCTCTAGTGGGTTGTTGATGCCTTTGCCTGTCCCCAAGAGGCCATGGACCCATATTTCAATGGATTTCATCTCTGATATGCCTGTCTCTCAAAGGATGACTGTTATTTGGGTGATTTGTGATAGGTTCTCTAAGATGGTTCATCTTGTACCACTCCCTAAGTTGCCGTCTTCCTCTGAGTTGGTGCCCCTGTTTTTTCAACAGGTGGTTCGCTTGCACAGGATTCCTGAGAACATTGTATCTGACAGAGGAGTTCAGTTTGTGTCTAGATTTTGGAGAACTTTCTGTTCCAAGCTGGGAATTCAGTTGTCCTTCTCCTCTGCTTTTCACCCTCAGACCAATGGGCAGACAGAGAGAACAAACCAGACTTTGGAGTCATATTTAAGATGCTTTATTTCCACTGATCAGGATGATTGGGTTTCATTTTTGCCCTTGGCCGAATTTGCTTTAAATAATAGAGCTAGTTCTGCCACTTTGATGTCACCTTTTTTTTGTAACTTTGGGTTTCATCCTCAATTCTCTTCAGGGCAGGTGGAGCCCTCTGCCTGCCCAGGTGTTGACACTGTGGTGGAGAGAATGCACCAGATCTGGGACCAAGTGGTAGATAAGTTATCTTTCTCCCAGGAAAAGGCCCAGCGGTTTTCCAATCGACATAGGACCATTGGTCCCCAGTTTAAGGTTGGTGATATGGTGTAGTTATCATCAAAAAATATTGCTATGAAGGTGGCTTCTCCTAAGTTTAAGCCTAGATTTATTGGACCTTACAAGATTTTGGAGATTATTAATCCGGTCTCTTTTCGTTTGGCTCTTCCTGTCACATTTAAAATCCATAATGTGTTTCATAAGTCCTTGTTGAAGAGGTTTGTTGAACCAGTTGTTCCGGGGGTGGCACCTCCAGACCCTGTATTGGTTGAAGGTAACATGGAATATGAGGTAGAGAAAGTACTGGATTCCCGTCTGGCTAGACGGAGACTCCAGTATTTGGTTAAGTGGAAGGGTTATGGTCAGGAGGCTAATTCCTGGGTCTCTGCCTCTGATATTCATGCCAAAAGATTGGTGCGTGCCTTTCATCGGGCTCACCCTGATCGCCCTGGTGGCGTGGTTGAGGGTTCGGTGACCCTTCCTCAAGGGGGAGGTACAGTTGTGAGTTCATTTTTCCCTTCACCAGTGAGGTCTGATGAACTCCCTCTTCTGGTAAGGAAAGGTAGTGAGCCTGATTATCAGGCACCTGAGCCTAATGATGATGACTGGCTGAGTGGAGTTACGGACTGGATATAAGGCTGCTGACGCCCTTCTGCCCTGCGGGTGATTTCTCTGTGGGATCCTTGGAGACCAGTCTGAATTCCTGCTCTTCTAAAGCTAAGTTTTTCTGCTCTGCTTTTTGCATTTGTGCTTTGACTTTGTTTTTCTGGATTTCTGCCATTCCCTGCAGGGTGAGCTGAATTCCTTTAGCTCTGTCTTCTGAAAATACCTGAGTGCTGATATAGTTTTGAAGCCTAGCTGCTTCAGGGTCTTTTTCCATATCAGCTGTTGGCTTATGTCTTTGATAGGGTTTTGGCAGATTGCAGACATCAACCTTCCTTTCCTGTCCTGTTTAGTTAAGCTTGGGTCCCATCGTTTGCTCAGCCTATCTTTCTATCTGTGTGAGTGTTTTTTCATCTTGCTTCACGTCATTATATGTTGGGGGCTGCCTTTTACTTTGGGGTCTGCTCTGGGGCAGTTTAGATTTCCTTTTCTGTCTTTAGGCTATTTAGCTCTCCGGCTGTGATCGAGGGGTCTAGGACACCGTAGGAACCCCACACGGCTACTGCTAGTTGTGTTGATAGGTTCAGGGGTCTGCAATCTGATAGTTGCCAACGTCTCTGGTTTTCTGGACATAGCTTCTATTTTTGTGTCTGCCTCCTACGGTGACTCATTCATAACAGGAGCTGATCTGATTAACAGAGGCTTGCCACCTGATAATGAGGACGATGATTGGAGATCTGGAGTTTCAGATTGGGATTTAAGACAGCCGACTCCCTCTATCCCTGCTGGTGATTTTCTTCTTGCCTCCTGAGGTCTGATGTTTCCAGCTCTGTCCCTGCATGTTCAGCTAAGTGTTCTTTAGCTATTCTGTTTAAATTTGATCTGGTTTTGTCTATTTTAGTTTTGTGCGGGTCAGCCAGCTCCGGCTGGGGCTGTGCTGAATCACCGTCCATATGTTACTGCTTGTGCCAGTTTGTTTTTGTCCCTTATTAGATTGGCCTCTTTTTGCTCTGCTTTCAGAATATACCAGAGTGCTGATATAGTGGGTGAAGTCGTGTGACTTCAGTGTTTTTTGCATCAGACGTGTTGGACTTTTTGCAGGGTTTTTTGCGTGATTGCAGACAGCGTGTTTCCTTTCCTGTCCTGTCTAGTCAGTGTAGGCCCCATCATTTGCTCAGTCTATTTTCCTGCCTGCGTTTGTGTTTTCATCTTGTCTCACCGACAATATATGTTTGAGGGCTATCTATTCCTTTGGGGTTTGCTCTGGGGCAGTTTAGATT
The DNA here is from genome assembly GCF_039654945.1 of Dendrobates tinctorius. Taxonomy (NCBI): domain Eukaryota; kingdom Metazoa; phylum Chordata; class Amphibia; order Anura; family Dendrobatidae; genus Dendrobates; species Dendrobates tinctorius. Next base: position 3,183,354 of record NW_027361989.1, on the reverse strand, counting down.
TCCCCTTTCTTGCTTTAGGCTTAGTTAGCTCTCCGGCTGTGCCGAGGTGTCTAGGATCATCGTAGGTACGCTCCACGGCTACAGCTAGTTGTGTGGATAGGATCAGGGGTCTGCAATCCGCTTAGTTACCAACCTCTCTGGTTTTCTGGGGCTTAGCTTGGGCTTGCTCTCCTCCTCGGTGACCCAATCATAGCACCCCCCATGGTATACAGCACAGCATGGTATAAAGCACAGCACCCCCCCATGGTGTAATAATAATAATAATAATAATAATAATAATAAATAATCTTTATATAGTGCCAACATATTCCACAGCGCTTTACAGTTTAACAGTTTCAAAACTCAAGTCATAAGTAACAATGTTAACAATACAATAATTAAAGCAGAATAAGACGAAATAAGATGACCCTGCTCGTGAGAGCTTACAATCTACAATGAGGTGAGGGAGATACAAAGTACAGGTGTGTATTTACATTTGTATTTTTACAATGAAGGTCCAGCCATTTTGAGGGAGTGAAGGATGGATAGAGATAGTGAATGGGCTACACACGCACACTTACACATAGAATGACTTTGATTAGTGAATGTGATAGGCCACTGTGAACAAATGTGTTTTGAGGGAGCGCCTAAAGCTATGCAAATTGTGGTTAGTCCTAATTTCTTGGGGTAGAGCATTCCAGAAGATAGGAGCAGCATGGAGAAGTCTTGGAGTCGGGAGTGGGAGGTACGGATTAGTGCAGAGGTAAGTCGAAAGTTTGCAGAGCACAGCGATCGGCTATGCCGATAGACAGAAATGAGGGAGATGTGGGGGGGTGCCGCACTGTGGAGAGCTTTGTGGGTGAGAACAAGTACTTTGAATTGGATCCTATAATGAATGGGCAGCCAGTGTAATGACTGACGAAGAACGGACACGTCCAAGTACCGATTAGCCAGATGGACGACCCTGGCCGCTGCATTAAGAATGGACTGGAGAGGGGATAGTCAAGTGACAGGGAGGTGTTGTGAGTTCATTTTTCCCTTCACCAGTGAGGTCTGATGAACTCCCTCTTCTGGCGAAGGAAGGTAGTGAGGCTGATTACCAAACAGCTGAGCAGGTAGATGATGACTGGGTCACAGGAACTGATGACTGGATATAAGGCAGCCGACGCCCTGCTGCATTGCTGGTGATTTTCCTGCTGGATTCTTGGAGACCAGTCTGATTTCTGCTTCTCAAAGCTAAGTTTTGCTCTGCCTTTTGTACTCTTTAGTTCTGGTTTTGTTTGCCTTGTTTTATGGAGTTCAGCCATCCCCGGCCGGGGGTGAGCTGAATTCCATTTTTGTCTCTGATCTGTTGATCTCTGGCTCTGTCTTCAGAATTTACCTGAGTGCTGATATAGTCTTTTTGAAGCCTAGCGGCTTCAGGGCCTGTTTTTCCTCCTTCGGTGACTCATCCATTACAGAATCACCAGCCATACCGCAGATCCTAGGGTACTCAATAGCAGGAAAGAATTGTAAGAAAAAAAAAAGGTGTCAGAATTTCTTTGTGTATATTTTTTCCTCTATCTCTGAGGCCATAGGGGGAATTTTTTTTTTCTCTCAATGGAGATGAAGCAATTGTCTGATCGTGTGGAGCAGCTCGCTGCGGAAGTGCGGGGAATTTCCGCCTATCTTACTCATTCACATGCTGCTGGACCAAAGATCCCTACTCCTGATGTGTTTTTTGGGGATCGGTCTAAATTTTTGAATTTCAAGAATAATTGTAAATTATTTTTTGCCTTGAAGCCTAACTCGTCGGGGAGCTCCGCGCAGCGGATTAAAATTGTCATGTCTTTGCTGCGCGGCGATCCCCAGGATTGGGCGTTTTCTTTGAAACCTGATGATCCTATTCTAAATAATGTGGATGCATTTTTTCAAGCCTTGGGGTTGTTGTATGATGAACCTAATGCTATTGATCAGGCTGAAAAGGCCCTGTTGGCATTGAGCCAAGGTCGGGATTCTGCAGAGTTGTACTGTCAAAAATTCCGAAAGTGGGTGGTCCTTACTACCTGGAATGATGATGCCTTGGCAGCTCTCTTTCGGAAAGGTTTGTCAGAAACCGTAAAAGATACTATGATGGGATTTCCTGTTCCCTCAGGTCTTGACGATTCTATGTCATTAGCCATTCAGGTTGATCGGCGTTTGCGTGAACGCAAGACCGCACGAGAGGTGTTGCCACCTGTTGAACAAATGTCTGAACCTATGCAATGTGATAGAGTTTTGTCCAGGGAGCAACATCAGGAGTTCAGAAGGCGTAATAAGCTGTGTTTTTTTTTTGTGGAGATGCCTCGCATATTATTTCTGTCTGCCCTAAACGAGAGAAACGTTGTGCTCACACGTTTTCTGTGGGTGGTGTTCAACCTAAGTTTCTTCTGGCAATTACTCTGATCTGCTCCCTGTCCACATTTTCCGCTAAGGCTTTTGTGGATTCGGGAGCAGCTCTGAACCTGATGGACTTGGATTTTGCTAAACGTTGTGGATTTCCTATGACGCCTTTGCGGACGCCTATCCCTTTGATGGGTAATGATGCGACTCCTTTGGCGAAAAATAAACCTCAGTTTTGGACCCAGGTGGTAATGCGGGTCGCCCCAGACCATCAAGAAAATTGCAGATTTTTGGTGTTGCATAATTTGCATGATACCATTGTTCTGGGGTTTCCCTGGTTGCAAATCCATAATCCAGTTTTGGATTGGAAATCTGCGTCTGTGGTGAGTTGGGGTTGTCGGTGTGCCCTTAGTGATGCTCCTGTTTTCTCCACCTCTCCCCAGTCGCATGATGTTCCTGACTATTTGGCTGACTTTTATGATGTATTTAGTGAGAATGAGTCTGCGTCTTTGCCTCCTCATAGGAGTTATGACTGTGCAATTGAGCTGAGCCCGGGGTGTAAATTTCCCAAGGGTCGGCTTTTCAATTTATCTGTACCCGAGCACGAGGCTATGCGATCCTATATTAAGGAGTCGTTGGAGAAGGGTCATATTAGACCATCCTCTTCACCCTTAGGTGCTGGGTTTTTTTTCGTGGCTAAAAAAGATGGTTCATTAAGGCCTTGTATTGACTATCGTGCCCTCAACAAAATTACTGTTAAATATCAGTATCCGTTACCCCTGATTTCTGATCTATTCTCCAGAGTTAAAGGTGCTTGCTGGTTTACCAAGCTTGACCTCAGGGGGGCGTATAATCTTATTCACATTAAGCATGGGGATGAATGGAAGACGGCGTTTAATACTCCGAAGGGACATTTTGAGTACTTGGTGATGCCTTTTGGCTCACTAATGCCCCTTCTGTCTTCCAGTCCTTCATGAACGATATTTTCCGAGACTTTGTGGATAAATTTTTGATTATCTATCTGGATGATATTTTGATCTTTTCCAAGGATTGGGACTCTCATGTGGACCATGTTCGGACTGTGTTCCGGATTTTGAGGGAGAATTCCCTGTATGTCAAGGGATCGAAATGCCTTTTTGGGGTACAGAGGATTTCATTTTTGGGATTCATTTTGTCTCCGTCAACTATTGAAATGAACCCGGCCAAGGTACAGGCCATTTATGATTGGGTTCAGCCCACTTCTTTGAAGGCCCTCCAGAAGTTTTTGGGTTTTGCTAATTTTTATCGGAAATTTATAGCTAATTTTTCTAGTATTGCCAAGCCATTGACTGATTTGATTAAGAAGGGTGCTGATGTGCTGAATTGGTCTCCGGAGGCTGTTTTTTCCTTTCAGGAGCTGAAGCGAAGATTCACTTCTGCTCCCGTTCTGCGGCAACCTGATGTCTCACTCCCGTTTCAGGTAGAGGTGGATGCCTCTGAGATTGATGCAGTAGCTGTTTTGTCCCAAAAAGATCCTGTGACATCTAAAATTAATCCCTGTGCTTTCTTTTCCCGAAAGTTCTCCCCATCCGAACATAACTATGATGTGGGGAATCGGGAACTGTTGGCCATGAAATGGGCATTTGAGGAGTGGAGACATTGGTTGGAGGGAGCTTAACACCAAGTCGTGGTCCTTACTGACCACAAGAATTTGATTTACCTGGAGTCGGCCAAATGCTTGAATCCTAGACAGGCTAGGTGGGCCTTGTTTTTCACACGTTTTGATTTTGTGGTCTCTTTTCTTCCTGGCACTAAGAATGTCAAGGCAGACACCCTCTCTAGGAGTTTCTTTGCTGATTCTCCTGTTGTGACCAAGCCTGCTACCATCTTAGGCGAGGGGGTAGTTCTTTCTGCCATCTCGCCCGATTTGAGACGTGCTCTGGAAGAGTTCCAGGAGGACAAACCTGAGCGTTGTCCCAGTGGAAAGTTGTATGTTCCTGACCAGTGGAGGAAGAGAGTGATGTCTGAAGTTCATTGCTCTGCATTGGCTGGTCATCCAGGTATTTTTGGTACTAGAGATCTGGTGAGTCAGTCTTTTTGGTGGCCCGCCTTGTCTCGTGATGTCTGGAATTTTGTGCAGTCCTGTGGGACTTGCTCCCGGTCTAAACCTTGTTCTCGCTCTAGTGGGTTGTTGATGCCTTTGCCTGTGCCCAAGAGGCCATGGACCCATATTTCAATGGATTTTATCTCTGATATGCCTGTCTCTCAGAGAATGACCGTTATTTGGGTGATTTGTGATAGATTCTCTAAGATGGTCAACACCTGGGCAGGTGGAGCCTTCTGCCTGCCCAGGTGTTGACACTGTGGTGGAGAGAATGCATCGGATCTGGGACCAAGTGGTGGATAAGTTGTCTCCCAGGAAAAGGCCCAGCGGTTTTCCAACCGGCATAGTACCATTGGTCCCCAGTTTAAGGTGGCTGATATGGTTTGGTTGTCATAAAAAAATATCGCTATGAAGGTGGCTTCTCCTAAGTTTAAGCCTAGATTTATTGGACCTTACAAGATTTTGGAGATTATTAATCCATCTCTTTTCGGTTGGCTCTTCCTGTCACGTTTAAGATTCATAATGTGTTCCATAAGTCCTTGTTGAAGAGGTTTGTTGAACCAGTAGTTCCTGGGGTGGCACCTCCTGACCCTGTATTGGTTGAAGGTAAAATGGAGTATGAGGTAGAGAAGATACTGGATTCCCATCTGGCTAGACGGAGACTCCAGTATTTGGTTAAGTGGAAGGGTTATGGTCAGGAGGATAATTCCTGGGTCTCTGCCTCTGATATTCATGCCGAAAGATTGGTGCGTGCCTTTCATCGGGCTCACCCTGATCGCCCTGGTGGCATGGATGAGGGTTCGGTGACCCCTCCTCAAGGGGGAGGTACTGTTGTGAGTTCATTTTTCCCTTCACCAGTGAGGTCTGGTGAACTCCCTCTTCTGGCGAAGGAAGGTAGTGAGGCTGATTACCAAACAGCTGAGCAGGTAGATGATGACTGGGTCACAGGAACTGATGACTGGATATAAGGCAGCCGACGCCCTGCTGCCTTGCTGGTGATTTTCCTGCTGGAATCTTGGAGACCAGTCTGATTTCTGCTTCTCAAAGCTAAGTTTTGCTCTGCCTTTTGTACTCCTTAGTTCTGGTTTTGTTTGCCTTGTTTTATGGAGTTCAGCCATCCCCGGCCGGGGGTGAGCTGAATTCCATTTTTGTCTCTGATCTGTTGATCTCTGGCTCTGTCTTCAGAATTTACCTGAGTGCTGATATAGTCTTTTTGAAGCCTAGCGGCTTCAGGGCCTGTTTTTCCTCCTTCGGTGACTCATCCATAACAGGGAGGCCAATTAATAGAGCATTGCAGTAATCCAGGCGGGAGTGGGTCATTGCTACAGTGAGGGTTTTTGTTGCTTCCATGTTGAGAAAAGGGCGGATTCTAGAGATGTTCTTTAGGTGTAAGCGGCAAGAGCGGGCAAGAGATTGTATATGGGATGTGAAGGAGAGATTGGTGTCAAACATAACACCCAGACAGCGCGCCTGATGCCGGGGTGTTATTGTGGTACCACCCACAGAGAGGGAAATGTCAGATTTAGGGAGGTTAGTAGACGGCGGGAGCAGAAGAAGTTCAGTTTTGGAGAAGTTGAGTTTCAGATAGAGAGTGGACATGATATTGGAGACTGTGGACAGACAGTCACTGGCGTTCTGTAGTACAGCGGGGGTAAGGTCGGGAGAAGACGTATATAGTTGTGTGTCATCAGCATAAAGATGTTACTGAAAGCCAAATCTGCTGATGGTCTGTCCAATTGGGGCTGTGTAGAGAGAGAAAAGAAGGGGGCCAAGGACTGAGCCCTGAGGTACCCCGACAGCAAGAGGAAGTGGAGATGACGTGGAGCCAGAGAACAAAACACTGAAGGAGCGGTCAGAGAGATAGGAAGAGAACCAGGAGAGAGCAGTGTCCTTAATGCCTAGTGACTGGAGCCTAGAGAGTAGGAGATGGTGGTCAACAGTATCGAAAGCTGCAGATAGGTCAAGAAGAATGAGCAGAGAGTGGTCACCGTTACGTTTTGCTGTCAGAAGGTCATTGGTCACTTTGATGAGTGCAGTTTCAGTCGAATGTAGGCGGCGGAAGCCGGTCTGTGAAGGGTTGTGAGTGGAGAGGTAACGGGTAAGGCGGGAGTAAACTAAGAGTTCCAAAAGTTTAGAGATGAAGGGGAGATTGGAGACTGGTCTGTAGTTGTTGGTGCAGGATGGGTTGAGAGCGGGTTTCTTTAGTAATGGAGTAACAATGGCGTGTTTGAAGGAGGATGGGAAAATGCCCGAGGAGAGGGAGAGATTAAAGATTGTAGTTAGGTGGGTTGTGACGACTGGAGAGAGAGACTGGAGGAGATGTGAGGGAATGGAGTCAGTAGTGCATGTAGTCGGACGAGAAGAAGAGAGGAGTCTGGAGACTTCTTCTTCTGTGATGGGATCAAATGTGGAAAGTGAGCCAGGGGAGATGCAGGAAGGGATGGGAGTCACAGCACTTGGTGGTTGAGAGATTTCCTTACGGATATTATCTATTTTTTCTGTCAAGTGGGAGGCCAGGGCATCAGCACAAATGTCTGTGATAGGGGCTTGTGCTTTTGGCCTGAGGAGGGAGTGAAAAGTGTCAAAAAGTTTCTTGGGGTTGTTGGCTAGTGAGGAGATCAGGGTGGTGAAGTAGGTCTGTTTGGCGAGGTGAAGGGCAGCATTATAGGTTCTTACATAAATTTGAAGTGGATGAAGTCTTCAGGTGTGCGGGTTTTTCTCCATAGGCATTCAGCACTCCTAGAGCATCGCTGGAGAAGTTGAGTTTGCGATGTGAGCCAGGGCTGTTTTACTCTGTGCTTGGAGGTTCTGAGGGTGAGGGCAGCTACTTGGTCAAGGGTGCTTCTAAGAGTGTCATTGTAGTGATGAACAGCCAGATTAGGACAGGATAAAGAGGAGATTGGGGACAGTGATGAGTGTAGGGAATCTGAAAGTGTCTGAGGGTTAATGGCTTGTAGATTTCTGACTGTGTGGTAGGTAGGAGTAAGCTGGGGTGGGCGAGGATTTGTGAGCGTGAAGGAGAGAATGTTGTGGTCAGAGAGTGGAAGCGGTGAGTTATTTAGGTGGGAGATTGAACAGAGCTGACCGAAGACCAGATCCAGGGTGTTACCGTCCTTGTGTGTCTCAGAGGTTGAAAGCTGTGAGAGGCCTAGAGAGGTGGTTAGTGATAGAAGCTGGGATGCAGATGTGGAGGTAGGGCTGTTAATGGGGATGTTGAAATCTCCCAGGATGAGGGTTGGAAGTTCTGAGGACATGAAGTGTATAGCACAGCACCCCCCATGGTATACAGTCCCCTATGGTATACAGCATAGCACCCCGCCATGGTATACAGCAGAGCATAGTATACAGCACAGCACCCCCCATGGTATACAGCACGGCATGGTATACAGCACGGCACCCCCCATGGTATACAGCACAGCACCCCCCATGGTATACAGCACAGCACCCCGCCTTGGTATACAGCACCCCCATGGTATACAGCACCCCCATGGTGTACAGTACAGCACCCCCCATGGTATACAGCACGGCATGGTATACAGCACGGCACCCCCCATGGTATACAGCACGGCACCCCCCATGGTATACAACACAGCACCCCCCATGGTATACAGCACTGCATGGTATACAGCCCTGCATGGTATACAGCACAGCACCCCCCATGGTATACAGCACCATGGTATACAGCCCCCCCGAGAATGGTCCCACAGTCCTGGCTGTACTGTTGCATAAACTAAAAGAAAAACTCTCCTCACCTTCTAATCGTGCTTTCGCTGCTCCCAGCTCCTGTCTCCTGCTCTGCCTGATAAACAGTTAGTGCGCATGTGTCAGAGGCAGACAGGGGAATGATGGGGGAGGGAGCGTCGGCTGACGCTCTCCTCCATCATTGCTTTGAACTGTACCGACATCATAGACGCCGGTACAGTTCAATGCGGCGGGGGGGTCGGCGCTGACATGGTGCCTCTCTGACCCCCCTCCCGCCCAGCCTGCCCCGCCGCTGGGGCCCAATGCGGGCCTCCTCTGCTCATTGGGCTCCATACGCCAGTCAGGGCATTAATGCCCTGACTGGGGGCCCAGACCCCTAAGCGCTCGGGCCCCGTCGCTGCTGCGACCCCTGTGACCGCGGGTGTTACTCTCCTGTTGAAAAGCAATGTCTGACTTTCATTTGCTCATTTTCACAGATTTTTTATTTATTACTACTTTTGTCAGATTCAAGATATTTCTGTCACCATTGTGGGTTTTTCTATCATCAAACGAGGGGTACCAGCAATTTAGACCACAGGAGGAGTGAATATTTTGATTCCACAGCCACTTTCCGGAAATTAACACGCAGTGGATGTTGGAGAGTGAAAATTGCACATAATGCCCAGATTGTGCTCCAGGAGACACCGCAAATTAAGTGGGTTCTTCTCACTATAATATTGCTAAATACAGGGATCCTAAATGTTGTTTGCGCACACTGCAAGACTCCGGAGTGAGAGCGGATTTTGCTGGATTGGTTTATAGAAACTCTGTTGCTTTTCAACAGCCTTTGAGCCACTAATAGTGTGGGAACCTCTGTTTTTCCAATGACAGATGATGGACCTGAGTGGGGACTTGTTTTTGTGAGATGAGAATTGGTATTATTTTTGCTTACATAACATTGATTGGTTTCTTTCTATTTGATATTTGGGAGGCAGAATGAACAAACAGTTGAACACCACACACTACTGGTTCATCCAACAAGGTTTTCTATTAGACTGTGAATTGTCATTGTCTTGGTAAATAATTAAAGTTTTTTACATAGCTTGCCATTTTTATGGACAGTTTAAGTAGAAATGTTCAAGAATATAAAACTCAAGGATATTTTATTAAAAAAATTGTTTTTTTATCTTAGCAGATGACTGTACCAGGAGATCAGAGGGACAGCTGACATCTTCAACTTTTAAATCTGATGATCTTGAGATCCTACAAGATACAACTGAAGTGATTACCATTACTCCAGATATATCATCATCCATTCACAGCAAAGATCTGTCATCTGATCCTATGAAACAGGTCCCATCTTCTGATTCATTACCGACTACTAAGGAAAATCAAAGTCACAAAAGAGACATTAAAAAGCAAACTGCTCCTAAAGCAAAGAAGTCATTTTCATGTTCAGAATGTGGGAAATGTTTTAACAACAAATCACATTTTGTTACACACCGGAGAACTCACACAGGGGAGAAGCCTTTTTCATGTTCAGAATGTGGGAAATGTTTTAACAACAAATCACATTTTGTTACACACCGGAGAACTCACACAGGGGAGAAGCCTTTTTCATGTTCAGAATGTGGGAAATGTTTTAACCAGAAAGGGAATCTTGATAAACACCATAGAACTCACACAGGGGAGAAGCCTTTTTCATGTTCAGAATGTGGGAAATGTTTTACACGTAAATCACTGCTTGTTACTCACCATAGAACTCACACAGGGGAGAAGCCTTTTTCATGTTCAGAATGTGGGAAATGTTTTGCACATAAATCACTGCTTGTTACTCACCATAGAAATCACACAGGGGAGAAGCCTTTTTCATGTTCAGAATGTGGGAAATGTTTTGCACATAAATCACTGCTTGTTACTCACCATAGAACTCACACAGGGGAGAAGCCTTTTTCATGTTCAGAATGTGGGAAACGTTTTAACAACAAATCACATTGTGTTGCACACCAAAGAATACACACAGGAGAGAAGCCTTTTTCATGTTCAGAATGTGGGATATGTTTTAACCTGAAAAGAAATCTTGTTAAGCACCAAAGAACTCACACTGGAGAGAAGCAATATTCATGTTCAGAATGTGGGAAATCTTTTGCAGATAAATCACTGCTTGTTACTCACCATAGAAGTCACACAGGGGAGAAGCCTTTTTCATGTTCAGAATGTGGGAAATGTTTCAATCTTAACTCAAATTTGGTTAGGCACCAGAGAACTCACACAAGGGAGAAGCCTTTTTCCTGTTCAGAATGTGGGAAATGATTTGACCGGAAAGAGCATCTTGTTAGACATCACAGCAGTCACACAGAGGAAAAGCTTTTTTCATTTTCTTAATGTGGGAAATATTTTACTTGAAAATCAACTGTTAATAAACATCAGAGACATCACATAGGGGAGAAGTCTTTTTTATGTTCATAATGTTGGATCTTCTTAAAGGGGTTGTCTCTTGTCATTCCTCATGTTTACTGATGAAAGGAAAAAATAAACTTTATTAATTCCAAATGTAAAACTATACCCATAATTCACTCCCTGAAGGTTAGTCAGTAGGTCACTAATAGGTTGAGTGTATATAGGATGAGGTGACATATACACACTCACTCTCCAAGCCTCTCATTTCTACTGGTTTCATCATCCTCACCAAAGACGACTCATCAGGAGACTATTTAATATTGACCTATATTCAAGTGAGACTAGACAAAAAAATCTAAAATCATGTTATCCGAAACAGTCAGAAAACTAGCCACATATTGGCAGACCCCAGACCTCAAGCTATATACTTTGTAAGTTTATAAGCCACTCCAGTGTCAGGAATAGATAGTATGTGAAAATACAGTATAATTCTTGTGTTTTTATCCTATAGGGACCGACCTAGTTTGGTATTGTAACTGCTGTTAATTAGTGGTGCAAACAAATTATCCTAGACCAGTGATGGCGTACCTATGGCATGCAGAGCCCTCTCTGCTGGCACGTGGTATCACCTCATCTACAAGTGTCCTCGCTCCAGATCTGTAGCTTCCTGCCTCACATGGCAGTCAGCAGCGCTGCTGGATAACATCATCATTCAGCTCCGCAGCCGCTGTGCCAGTGAGAGGAAGCTTCCGGCGAGTTCGCGGAGAGGTGAGAGGTGTGTGTGTGTAATGATGTGAGTGATGGAGAAGGAAATGATGGGGAGAAGGCAATGATGGGAGTGATGGAGAAGGCAATGATGGGAGTGATGGGGGTGATAGCAATGATGGAAGTGATGGAGAAGGCAATAATGTGAGTGATGGAGAAGGCAATGATGGGGGAGAGGGCAAAGATGGGGTGGTAGTGAAGAGGGCAAGGATGGGAGTTATGGAGAAGGCAATGATGCGGGTGATGGGGGAGAAGGCAATGATGGGGAGAGGGCAATGATGTGAGTGATGGAGAGGGCAATGATTGGGTGGTGAGGAGGAAATGATGGAGGTGGAATGGGCAATTTCTACATGAAGGAGATCATGATGGGGCAATTTCTACATGAAGGGGATCAGGATGGGGCACATTATTAAAAGAATGGGGCATATTACTAAAAGAAGGGGACAATGATGGGGCATATTACTACAAGAAGGGGACAATGAAGGGGAATATTTCAGGGTAGAATCTGCTTGTTATTGTTAGGTTCTTTAGAAGGACGTAGATCTGGGGATTTATTCTGACAGAATTTTATAGGCTGAACTGGATGGACTAATGTTTTTTTTTTGGCGTTACTAACTATGTTACTAAGTTATTCCATGCTAAAATCTATCTAATCTGCATTTTTTTCCCTAAAGATCAAACCAGCCGCTGTGTCTGGAAAGGGCAGTGTGAGTGGCTCAGTGTCAGTGTGTGACAAGCACGCATGAGCTTGAAGCCCCCCTGCTGAACAGAAGAGAAGACTGCAAAGGTAAGTTTCAAATCAATGAATTGTTTACATAATAGAATTGATCATCAAGGTTTAGGGATGGCAAGCGCTGTACAGGGAAGAGAGTTTGCAGCTTTTCCTTCTATACCAGGAAAGATCTTTGAACAAATTATTGAACAACATGTATGTCAGTACCTGGATAAGAATGAAGTGATTAAACAGAGTCAGCATGGGTTTGTAACTAATAAGTCATGTCAGACTAACTTAATTTCCTTCTATGACGGAATCACTGATTGGGTGGATCAAGGAAATGCTGTAGATATAGTATATCTTGACTTCAGCAAAGCATTTGACAAAGTCTCTCATACAATCCTTATTGAAAAAATGACTAAGTATGGAATGGACAAGGCAACTGTTAGGTGGATTCATAACTGGCTTAGTGATCGGACCCAAAGAGTGGTCGTAAATGGCTCCACATCCGGTTGGAAGAATGTCTCAAGTGGGGTACCACAGGGCTCTGTCCTGGGCCCTGTATTGTTCAACATCTTTATCAACGATTTAGATGAAGGAATTGAGGGTAAACTGATTAAATTTGCTGATGACACAAAGCTAGGAGGGATAGCTAATACTAGAGAAGAGAGAGAGAGGATTCAAAAAGATATAAATAAACTGGAGAAGTGGGCAGCAATTAACAGAATGGTTTTTAACAGGGAGAAATGCAAAGTACTTCATCTGGGCAATAAAAATGAAAAAAGCATATACAGAATGGGAGGAATAGGGCTAAGTGACAGCACATGTGAAAAAAACTTGGGTATACTAATAGATCACAGACTGAATATGAGTCAACAGTGTGATGCAGCAGCAAAAAAGGCAAATGCAATTCTAGGATGTATTAACAGAAGCATACAGTCTAGATCACGTGAAGTCATTATTGTCCTCTACTCCTCTTTGGTCAGACCTCATCTGGAATATTGTGTCCAGTTTTGGGCACCACATTTTAAAAAAGACATCAACAAACTGGAGCAAGTTCAGAAAAGAGCGACTGGAATGGTGACCGGTCTGCAAACCCTGTCTTATGAGGAAAGGTTGCAGGATTTGGGAATGTTTAGTTTGCAAAAGAGAAGACTGAGAGGAGACTTAATAGCTGTCTACAAATATCTAAAGGGCTGTCACATTTTACAAGGATCAACTTTATTCTCATTTGCACAAGGAAAGACTAGAAGCAATGGGATGAAACTGAATGGGAGGAGACACAAATTAGATATTAGAAAAAACTTTTTGACAGAGTGATCAATGAGTGGAACAGGCTGCCACGAGAAGTGGTGAGTTCTCCTTCAATGGAAGTCTTCAAACAGAGGCTGGACAGACATCTGACTGGGATGATTTAGCGAATCCTGCTTTGAGCAGGGGGTTGGACCAGATGGCCCAGGAGGTCCCTTCCAACTCTACGATTCTATGATTCTTATCAGAGAAAATGAACTTCTGTATCGGGTTACCAATGCTGATTCCCTAGATAAGCCCTGGACTTATAGCAAACAGCTGATTGTTCCTCAGAAATACAGAATTCCCCTATTACACCTTGTTCATGACATTCCTACTGCTGGCCATCAAGGCAAAACCCGCACTGAGAGACGATTGACTCAATCTTTCTATTGGCCTGGGATTTCCCAAGCCGTAGCGCATTTCTGCCGAACTTGCGACATTTGTCAGCGTAGAGGGCGACCCGGAGATCACCCAAAGGCACCCCTGCAACCGCTCCCTATAATAGAAGAACCCTTTCAAAGAGTAGCTGTCGATATCATTGGACCTCTGGCTAAACCAAGTAAATCTGGAAAGCAGTACATTCTCACTGTTGTGGACTATGCCACCCGATATCCAGAAGCTGTGGCCTTGTCAAGTATTTCTGCAGCCAAGGTGGCCGAGGCCCTGGTTACCATTTTCACCAGAGTAGGATTCCCCAGTGAGATCTTGTCAGACCAAGGATCCCAGTTCATGTCAGAGCTGGTCCAGTGTCTGTGGCGCACCTGTGGAGTACGAGCGATCCGAACGACCCCGTATCATCCCCAAACAAATGGACTTTGTGAACGATTCAATGGCACTCTGAAGAATATGCTGAGGGCCTTCAATGACAGAGATTCAGACTGGGAGAAGTACCTACCCCATCTCTTGTTTACCTATCGGGAAGTTCCCCAGGAGTCCACCGGGTTTTCCCCCTTTGAACTACTCTATGGAAGAAAGTTCCGAGGACCCTTAACCCTGCTAAAAGAATATTGGGAGGGACAAGTTGAAGATACAGGAACCCCTGTTGTCCCTTATGTCCTAAAGCTGCGAGAAACCCTGGCTCAACTCACTAGTTTAGCCCAGAGTCATGTGCGTATGGCTCAAACCAGACAGAAGACATGGTATGACCGTAAAGCACGCTATCGGGAGTTTGTAGACGGACAACAGGTCTTAATGATTGTTCCCCATCGGCAGAATAAACTGCAGACAACATGGGAGGGTCCCTTCCGGGTTCACAGAAAACTAAATGATACCAATTATCTTCTTGCTTAGATGATCAGGGGCTAAGACAAAAGACTGTCCATGTGAATATGATTAAGGAGTACATGACCGGAACTTTCCAATGATAGCAAGCTGTCGGCTAGCTTCAGAAGACGGTCAAGAGGATGAGGACTCCCTACCTGATCTCGTGGAAGCAGAAAAAAGCCAGTAGAAAAAAATATATAAAGTGCTCTCAGTGAGAGAAACAAAATTCCTATTTCAAAATTCCTATAACAAGATTCCTATTTTGTTTCTCTCACTGAGAGCACTTTATATATTTTTTTTCTACTGGCTAACACGGTACCAAACCACTTTTTTCGTTTTACTAAATGGAGGATACCAGAATGTACCGTAAATCTATGGAACTGAAAGATCGTCTGAAGAAACTGGCACAACTGGATAGCGACATCTTCTTTTTAACAAGATGCAAGAAGGAGCACTTAATACCCAAAGGACTAAGCTTAAAGAATCCCATTCGGAATACCTACAATACTCATTACTCACAACACCTCTGCTATAGGACTTCGGAGAGACTACGGAACCACCTTATTCATGTTTTCTACAGCACCAAGAAAACGGTCCAAATGGAAATACAAACTTTAAGGAGTACAATTGCTGGTGACATACAGCAGAAAATGCAGCTTTTCTATACAACACTGCAGTCGTACCTAATATACAGCAAGAAAAAGAAACTCCACAGACTTCGACTGAAAGCAGGATTACATTCCAGCACCAGTCAAGACCCTCCTAAACACTACAGCATGGGGCAAAACCACCAGAAGGACACAGGTACAGTCAGCTGTGTTATTAATCTGTCATCTTACAAACCCACTAATCTAGAACTTAATGTACTTTCCAGAGGTCTCACATTCTGTCCTACAAAACCTCTAGACAAAACAGAACTTTGTAGTGACATGGAACAATACTTCAGGAGACTTAGACTGAAGGAGTTCTTCTCTGTCAAAGAGGACTTGGGGCTTCTGGGCAGCCAAACTCAAGTCAGACTAGAGAATAAGAAAAACTCTGACTGGACACCTCCCTCTGGCCGCAACACCATTTTGGACCAATATATTGACTCATTTAGAAATTCGATGCAGTCCACGATATTGGATAAAAAAGCAAAGGAAACATCTAATATAAGTTTGCAGGAGAAAAAGGCGATTCACGGCCTTAAGAACAACAGGGAGATCACTATTAAGCCTGCGGATAAAGATGGTGCCATAGTTCTCCTTAATACAACCGACTACATCAAAGAGGCTCACAGACAACTGATGGATATACAGTACTACACCAAACTGGATGATGACCCAACTCCAAAATATCTGAGGGAGTTGAAAAGAGTCATCAAAGGTCTATGTACAGACCCCATAAACCTTCTGGACTTAATACCCGAGAATCCAAGGATGTGAACTTTCTATATGCTTCCCAAGATTCATAAGCCAGGCAACCCAGGGAGGCCAATCATCTCAGGGGTGGGAACACTAACTGAAAAATTCTCAGGGTGGATTGAAAACATCCTCAAGCCGCTGGTAAGGAAGACAGCCAGCTATATACAGGACACTACAGACCTGCTTAATAAGCTATCCATGATAGGTCCCCTCCCCGACAGCACCATCTTAGCCACCATGGACGTCGAATCCTTATATTCCAACATCCCACACGAAGATGGACTAGCGGCCTGCCGAATGTTTCTTGAGGCCAATGGGATCCCCTCCAAGTCTGTAATAGCACTTACCAGATTCATCCTCACACACAACGTTTTCTCTTTCGGTGAGGAGCTATACCTACAACGCACCGGCACCACTATGGGAAGTAAAATGGCACCCCAGTACGCTAATCTCTTCATGGCTAAACTGGAAAATGACTTTTTAGCATCCTGCTCCATCAAACCCTTTGCCTATTTCCGTTACATTGATGACATATTAATAATCTGAACTGAGCCTGAACAAGAACTTCTAAATTTCCATGACAAATTCAACAAATTTCATCCAACCATAAACTTGACTTTAGACCATTCAAAAACAAAAATCAACTTCCTAGACACCACCATAAAAATCCAAAATGGTTCATTCCAAACATCAGTATATCGGAAACCAATTGACCGTCCCACATACCTCAAATGGGACAGCTTCCATCCTAAACACATTAAGAAATCCATTGTCTACAGCCAGGCCCTCAGATATAACCATATCTGTTCCAGTCCCAAGGACAGGGATGAACACCTAACCCAGCTTAAAATGTCATTTTTAAATCAAGGTTACCATCCCACCTCCATTGATGGTCAGATCGTTAGGGCCACAAGGATCCCTAGAAGTCAAGTACTTCAATACAGAAAAAAAGAGGAAAATTGTGTACCTCTGGTAGTGACCTACAACCCACAGCTTGAAATACTCAGAAAAATGGCTAAGAAACTTCACCATATCCTACACAAGGATGACCGGTTAAAAACACTATTCAAAGACCCCCCCTTGCTATGTTACAGACAACCTCCCAATCTAAGAAACATCATTATCCGAAGTTCAGTGCCCTCAGATTCACCAAGAGGAACATATCCTTGCAATGGGCGAAGATACAAATCCTGCATTCATATAGAGACCAAAGACAAAATCCAAATTCCCAACACAGCAGGACTATAAGATCCCAGGGACAGTCACATGTTCCTCTTCCAATGTGGTGTATTTAATTCTATGCAATATATGTCCTGTGGGTGGCCTCTATGTTGGAGAAACAGGACAGAGACTGAGAGCAAGGATGAGGTCTCATCGTCATACAATTACAGACAAAAAAACCCATTTACCTGTGGCTAAACATTTCTGTGGTCCAGGACACAACATAGGCAATATGAAAGTTGTCATTTTAAAAGGCAATTTTAAATCACAGACGTATCGGAGAGTGTGGGAGCAGAAATTCATTACAATCTTTGATTCTATTCACACAGGACTCAATTTGTCAGAAGGTTTTATGACCCATTACCATATCTGAGCTATCTCCTCCAAGTAGTGCTTTGATCTTCAGAACTTTTCATACTACCTATCTGATCTTACCTAATTAAGGATTCTCTCTCCAAGCTCATTGTTTGTTTATTGAAATGTTGTGCTTTAACCCCTTTCTGACATCCGATGTACTATCCCGTCCATGGGACCCGGGCCCCTATGCCCATGGACGGGATAGTACGTCTACCGCGATCAGCGGCGCCCACGTGGTGAGCGCCGCTGATTGCGGCCGGGTGTCAGCTGATTATCACAGCTGACACCCGGCACAATGTGTCAGGGGCGGTCACGGACCGCCCCCGACATGTTAACCCCTTGCACACCGCGATCAAACATGATCGCGGTGTACCGGGGGTTAAAGGGAAGCATCGGCAGGGAGGGGGCTCCCTCCATGCTTCCCTGAGCCCCCCACGGCAGCGCAATGTGCAGCGCTGCTGCGTGGGGCTCCTTTGCTCCAGGCCCCCGAATCCAAGATGGCGACGGGGGCCTTCGGGGGCCTGCAGGAAGCTGGCTTCCTCAGTGCCTGCAAAGCGCAGGCATGAGGAAGCCTTCTGCACTGCCTGTGACAGATCGCTGATCTGTCACAGTGATCTGTGATGTGACAGATCGTCTGTCACAGTGATCTGTGATGTGACAGATCAGCGATCTGTCACAGGACAGTGATGTCTCACCTGGGACTATTTAATAAAGCTAAAAAAAAAATAAAAAAAGTGTTAAAATAATTTTAAAAAAAATCGCCAAATAAATTAGAAAAAAAAAAAAAAATATTCCCCCAATGAATCCATTTTTTGGAAATACATAAAAAAAAAAACAATAAAAGTACACATATTAGGTATCGCCGCGTCCGTAACAACCCGCCCTATAAAACTGTCCCATTAGTTAACCCCTTTAGTGAACCCCTTAAAAAATAAAAAAAAACGAAGCAAAAAATAATGATTTATTATCATACCGCCAAACAAAAAGTGCAATAACGCATGATCAAAAAGACGCATATAAATATCCATGGTACCGCTGAAAACGTCATCTTGTCCCGCAAAAAACGAGCCACCACACAGCATCATCAGCGAAAAAATAAAAAAGTTATAGCTCGCAGAATAAAGCGATGCAAAAATAATTATTTTTTATATAAAATAGTTTTCATTGCATAAAACCGACAAAACATAAAAAACGACCTAAATGAGGTATCGCTGTAACCGTACTGACCCGAAGAATAAAACTGCTTGATCAATTTTACCGCACGTGGAACGGTGTAAACGCACCCCCCCAAAAGAAATTCATGAAACGCTGGTTTTTGTTCATTCTGCGTCCCAAAAATCGGAATAAAAAGCGATCAAAAAATGTCACATGCCCGAAAATGGTGCCAATAAAAACATCAACTCGTCCCGCAAAAAATAAGACCTCACATGACTCGGTGTGTCAAAATACGGAAAAATTATAGCTCTCAATATGTGGTGATGCAAAAACTATTTTTACAATAAAAAGCGTCTTTTAGCGTGCGACAGCTGCCAAATATAAAAACCGCCATAAATAGTAAATCAAACCCCCCGTTATCACCCCCTTAGTTAGGGAAAAATAATAAAATAAAAAAAATGTATTTATTTCCATTTTTCCATTAGGGTTAGGGCTAGGGTTAGGGTTTAGGTAGGGTTAGGGCTAGGGTTAGGGTTAGGGTTAGGGCTGAGATTAGGGTTAGGGGTGTGTTGGGGTTCGGGTTGGAGTTAGAATTGGGGGTCTCCACTGTTTGGGCACATCAGGGGCTCTCCAAATGCATCATGGCATCTGACCTCAATTCCAGCCAATTCTGAGTTGAAAAAGTCAAATGGTGCTCCTTCCCTTCCAAGCTCTGCCATGCGCCCAAACAGTGGGTGACAGGACAATTGTGTACAAGATAATTGTGTACGGACTATTGTGTACAGACAATTGTGTACAGGCCAATTGTGTACAATGACAATTGTGTACAAGGCAATTGTGTACAAGGCAATTGTGTACAAGGCAATTGTGTACAAGGCGATTGTGTACAAGGCAATTGTGTACAAGGCAATTGTGTACAAGGCAATTGTGTACAAGGCAATTGTGTACGGACAATTGTGTACAAGGCAATTGTGTACGGGCAATTGTGTACAAGGCAATTGTGTACGGACAATTGTGTACAAGGCAATTGTGTACAAGGCAATTGTGTACGGGCAATTGTGTACAAGGTCATGGAACCGTGTACAAGAGGCAATTGTGTACGGACAATTGTGTACAAGGCAATTATTTGTGTACAGGCCACTTGTACAGGCCACTTTCACACTGACGCTTACTTTCGGTTGTCTGTACACAATTGTCCTTGGACACAATTGCCCTGTACACAATTGTCCTTGGACACAATTGTCCTTGGACACAATTGGCCTGTACACAATTTTCTGTACACAATTGTCCGTACACAATTATCTTGTACACAATTGTCATGGAACCGGACACACCATATGCAGAAGCCCTAATATAACTAAATGACAGGAAACCAGAACAGTCGAAATCCCATAAAGTGATTCCATTTTATAAATTAATTCACTGAGGGTTATAATCCTTAGCAGGAGTGAACATTTTGGCTCCACAGCCACTTATCGGAAATTAACACTCAGTGGATGTTGGAGAGTGATAATTAGACATTTGCCATTTTATTACCCAGCACATAGTGCCCAGATTGTGCTCCAGGAGACACCGCAAATTAAGTAGATTCTTCTCACTATAATATTGCTAAATACAGTGATCTTAAATGTTGTTTGCGCACACTGCAAGACTCCGAAGTGAGAGCGGATTTTGCTGGATTGGTTTATAGAAACCTTGTTGCTTTTCAACAGCCTTTGAGCCACTAATAGTGTGGGAACCTCTGTTTTTCCACTGACAGGTGATGGACCTGAGTGGGGACTTGTTTTTGTGAGATGAGAATTGGTATTATTTTCACCTACATAACATTGATTGGTTTCTTTTTATTCGATATTTGGGAGGCAGAATGAACAAACAGTTGAACACCACACACTACTGGCTCATCCAACAAGGTTTTCTATTAGACTGTGAACTGTCATTGTCTTGGTAAATAATGAAAATTTTTACATAGCTTGCCATTTTTATGGACAGTTTAAGTAAAAATGTTCAAAAATATAAAACTCAACGATATTTTATTAAAATAATTTTTTTTTGGTCTTAGCAGATGACTGTACCAGGAGATCAGAGGGACAGCTGACAGCTTCAACTTTTAAATCTGATGATCTTAAGATCCTACAAGATACAACTGAAGTGAATGCCATTACTCCAGATATATCATCATCCATTCACAGCAAAGATCTGTCATCTGATCCTATGAAACAGGTCCCATCTTCTGATTCATTACCGACTACTAAGGAAAATCAAAGTCACAAAAGAGGCAATAAAAAACAAACTGCTCCTAAAGCAAAGAAGTCATTTTCATGTTCAGAATGTGGGAAATGTTTTACATGGAAATCAAATTTTATTACTCACCAGAGAATTCACACAGGAGCGAAACCTTTTTACTGTTCAGAATGTGGGAAAAATTTTGCACATAAATCAAATTTTGTTAACCACCAGAGAACTCACACAGATTAGAAGCCTTTTTCCTGTTCAGAATGTGGGAAGTATTTTACATGGAAATTGCGTTTTGTTACTCACCAGAGAACTCACACAGGGGAGAAGCCTTTTTCATGTTCAGAATGTGGGAAATGTTTTGCACAGAAATCACATTTTGTTATCCACCAAAGAACTCACACAGGGGAGAAGCCTTTTTCCTGTTCAGAATGTGGGATATGTTTTAACAATAAATCAGATTGTGTTAAGCACCAGAGAATCCACACAGGGGAGAAGCCTTTTTCATGTTTAGAATGTGGGAAATGTTTTAACAATAAATCAGATTGCGTTAAGCACCAGAGAACTCACACAGGGGAGAAGCCTTTTTCATGTTCAGAATGTGGGAAATGTTTTAACAATAAATCAGATTGCGTTAAGCACCAGAGAACTCACACAGGGGAGAAGCCTTTTTCATGTTCAGAATGTGGGAAATGTTTTAGCAAGAAATCAAATTGTGTTAGGCACCAGAGAACTCACTCAGGGAAGAAGCCTTTTACATGTTAATGTGGGAAATGTTTTAACCAGAAAGCGCTTCTTGATCGTCATCAGAGCAGTCACACAGAGGAGAAACCTTTTTCATTTTCTTAATGTGGGAAATATTATACTTGGAAATCAAGTGTTAATAAACATCAGAGATGTCACATAGGAGAGAAGCCTTTTTATGTTCTTAATGTTGGAATAGTTTTCACTAAAATTAAATCTTCTTAAATGGGTTGTCTCTTGTCATTCCTCATGTTTGCTGACAAAAGGATAAAACTAAACCTTATTAATTCCAAGTGTAAAACTATACCCATAATTCACCCCCTGAAGGTTAGATAATAGGTGACTAATAGAAAAAACATGTACCCCACAGTTCAGTATATAGGGTGAGGTGACGTATACACGCTCACTCTCCAAGCCTCTCATTTCTACAGGTTTCATCGTCCTCACCAAAGACGACTCATCAAGAGACTATTTAATATTGACCTATATTCAAACGAGACTAAAGGAAAAAAAAACCCTAAATTCATGTATCATGTTATCCGAAACAGTCAGAAAACTAGCCACATATTGGCAGATCGCAGACCTTAAACTATATACTTCGTAAGTTTATAAGCCACTCCAGTGTCAGGAATAGATAGTATGAATTTGAATTTACCAAATGGCTGCAATGAAATAAAGAGTGAAAAATTTAAAGGAGTCTGAAATCTTCCCATACCCACTGTATCAGTAAAAATAACTTTGGGTGAAAGCTTATTTTTTGTGTGCCGAGCTGACATTTTTAATGGATGCCATCTTGGTGCAGATACGATTTTTTTTGTCATCCTTTATTGCATTTTAATGAAATGTTGCGGTGGTCAAAAGTAGTAATTCTGGCGTTTTGACATTTTTTCTCATTACAATATTTAGAGATCGGGTTAATTATTTTTTATATTGATAGATCGGGCGATTCTGAACGCCGCTATAATAAATGTGTATGTTTGATTTTTTTATTGTTTTATTTTGAAAGAGGGGTGATTTGAACTTTATTTTTTTTAATATTTTTAAAAACTTTTTTTTACTTTTGGCATTGTGAAGACATACAGCATTGTATCTTAATTAACCAGACGACTATTTTTTAATCAAACGAAGAATAATAGAATGTTATCTGTATGTCGGCTTTAAATTTAAGTGTTGATTTCTGGTTGGTCAAGAAAACAGACTTTTGTTTGTCAGCCGGTAATATTGACTTTTATTGTGCGCTTATCCTTAAACAGGGCTGGACTGGGACTAAAATTCAGCCCTGGCATTTGAAGTTACACAGGCCCACTAGTCACATGGTGACTATATAATATCTTTGTACACTTGTAGGTTACAAGAAGTGAGAGGAGAGTAACACAACTATATAACATGTAGTCACAGCTGTGCCCAGTATTTAAGCTCAGTCCTATTTATTGCTTTTAGGTATAGTACTCCTCCCAAAGCTCTGTTCCATTTTGTACACACGGTGACAGAATTCCTGACAGAACCGCTATCCATTGGGCAACCAGACCCCCTGGTCATAGCCGCCCCTATCATACCTCCCAACTTTTGAAGAAGGGAAAGAGGGACAAAAACTGTAAATTTTAGGTGACGCCCCGGCCACATCCATTTCGCAACTAGTCACACCCATGTCAACGCCCAACCGCACCCATTTAGCACTGCTGATCACACTGACTGGTACTGAGGGCACAGTGGCTGGCATTATGAGCACACTGACTGGCACTAAGGAAGAGAGAAAACAGAAAAAAGAAAACAGAGAAAGAAAGGAGAGCAAGAGAGGTAGAAAGAGCAGAGAGAAAGAAGAAAGAACAGAGAGAAAGAAAGAAGCAAAGAAAAGAAAGAAAGAACAGAGAAAGAAAGAGAAAAGAAAAAGAAAGAAAGAGGGGAAAGAAAGAACAGTGAGAGAGAAAGAAAAAAGAAAGATTAGAGAGAAAGAACAGAGAGCGAGAAAGAAAATGAGGGAAAGACAGAACAGAGAATAAGAAAGAAAGAATAGAGAAAGAAAGAAAAAGAGAGAAATAAAGAAAAATTCTATAAAGATGCTATAGCAGCCTGGCTCCCATTGTAGTGCCCACCTGAGCCTCCCGATGCAGGACATATCATGATCCACTTACATGGCCGGCATCCCCGATTCCAAGGTGATCCTGCTGTCTGCGCTGTTGGAGGAGGGCATGGTGATGGATCTGAAGAATTCCTAGTGCCATCACAATTTCCTCATGAAATTATCTAATTTCCGGTCAGCTTCCAGCACATCACTTCCGATGGAACGTCATGTGTGAGTTTTAAAATGCTGCTCGGGGCTCTTGGCACTTGGCTCCTCTCCGTACAGTTGTGGCCAAAAGTATTGACACCCCTGCAATTCTGTCAGATAATACTCAGTTTCTTCCTGAAAATGATTGCAAACACAAATTCTTTGGTATTATTATCTTCATTTAATTTGTCTTAAATGAAAAAACACAAAAGAGAATGAAGCAAAAAGCAAAACATTGATCATTTCACACAAAACTCCAAAAATGGGCCAGACAAAAGTATTGGCACCCTCAGCCTAATACTTGGTTGCACAACCTTTAGACAAAATAACTGCGACCAAACGCTTCCGGTAACCATCAATGAGTTTCTTACAATGCTCTGCTGGAATTTTAGACCATTCTTCTGTGGCAAACTGCTCCAGGTCCCTGATATTAGAAGGGTGCCTTCTCCAAACTGCCATGTTTAGATCTCTCCACAGGTGTGCTATGGGATTCAGGTCTGGACTCATTGCTGGCTACCTTAGAAGTCTCCAGTGATTTCTCTCAAACCATTTTCTAGTGCTTTTTGAAGTGTGTTTTGGGTCATTGTTCTGCTGGAAGACCCATGACCTCTGAGGGAGACCCAGCTTTCTCACACTGGGCCCTACATTATGCTGCAAAATTTGTTGGTAGTCTTTAGACTTCATAATGTCATGCACACGGTCAAGCAGTCCAGTGCCAGAGGCAATAAAGCAACCCCAAAACATCAGGGAACCGCCGCCATGTTTGACTGTAGGCACCGTGGTTTTTTCTTTGAATGCCTCTTTTTTTTCCTGTAAACTCTATGTTGATGCCTTTGCCCAAAAAACTCTACTTTTGTCTCATCTGACCAGAGAACATTCTTCCAAAATGTTTTAGTCTTTTTCAGGTAAGTTTTGGCAAACTCCAGCCTGGCCTTTTTATGTCTCGGGGTAAGAAGTGGGGTCTTCCTGGGTCTCCTACCATACAGCCCCTTTTCATTCAGATGCTGACGGATAGTACGGGTTGACACTGTTGTACCCTCGGACTGCAGGGCAGCTTGAACTTGTTTGGATGTTAGTCGAGGTTCTTTATCCAACATCCGTACAATCTTGCGTTGAAATCTCTTGTCAATTTTTCTTTTCCGTCCACATCTAGGGAGGTTAGCCACAGTGCCATGGGCTTTAAACTTCTTGATGGCACTGCACACGGTAGACACAGGAACATTCAGGTCTTTGGAGATGGACTTGTAGCCTTGAGATTGCTCATGCTTCCTCACAGTTTGGTTTCTCAAGTCCTCAGACAGTTCTTTGGTCTTCTTTGTTTTCTCCATGCTCAATGTGGTGCACACAAGGACACAGGACAGAGGTTGAGTCAACTTTAATCCATGTCAACTGGCTGCAAGTGTGATTTAGTTATTGCCAACGCCTGTTAGGTGCCACAGGTAAGTTACAGGTGCTGTTAATTACACAAATTAGAGAAGCATCACATGATTTTTCGAACAGTGCCAATACTTTTGTCACCCTCTTTTTTATGTTTGGTGTGGAATTATATCCAATTTGGCTTTAGGACAATTCTTTTTGTGTTTTTTCATTTAAGGCAAATTAAATGAAGATAATAATACCAAAGAATTTGTGTTTGCAATCATTTTCAGGAAGAAACTGAGTATTATCTGACAGAATTGCAGGGGTGTCAATACTTTTGGCCACAACTATATATGCCATGCTTAGTAACTCTTTTCAGCTGATGTAATACATGGGTGTAATGCTTAGGTTGCTATCCTTATCGTACGTACAAAATAAAAAGTCATACCTTTACTTCTCTGGTAACGCAGATAAGGATAGCTAACAGCTAAGCATATTGTAAGTACTATTTTTGCAAACGTAGTAGTCTTGAACCCCCTTTTCGGCTCTTCTATTTACTCTTAAGAATCTGTATGGAGTCAGATGACTGCCCACAGCTGGTGTGGTTGTCAATCTTTCTCCATGCCGGCATGACAAATAAAGGATCTTACTTATTCAGGTCTGGACGATTTCTAATTGGAAGACTAAAACTCCACTGGCATTTGGTGCGTTGGCCGGGAAATCCAACACCTTTCCCTCACCGTTGAGCACTGTAAACCGTGCACGGGGGAGTCTGGAACTCCTTAAGTAAGTCCTCCACCTTGACATTAGGCGTCAACAGGGGCATTATCAGTTATACCGGACAAGGGAAGTGACGGATTTCGTATAGTCTAAGGATCTCTGGGAATCGTTTGTATCTGAATACAGGTAAGAACATTTAATAATTTTCATTATATTCGGTAACCTTGTTAATCCAGTATGAATGTTATTCTAGGAATTGAATGGGGACTGTGATTGTGGACTTTTCCAATTGGGGTTTGTGAGAGGCTCCTGTAAGTTGGAAGTTGTTTACATGCAATTGGGGTTATAAAACTCCTGTAAGTTGCGAAGCTCCATAGTGATTGGGGTTTGTTAATTCTTGTAAGATATTCTGTAGAATGGGTATAAAGCCAGTGTCCAGTGTGAGGCTACTGTGGAATAAAAAACTCTGTGTGCACGTTAAATTGATCTAGATGGGAGAATCGAGGGAGATTCTCGTCAGATTAAGGAATCCGCTGGATTAACCTATAATAGAACCCAGTATAAGATGAATTTTTTTCGGTATTGTTTTGTCTTCTGTACTTTGTTGAATGTTGTTTTCTGTTAAGTGTGCTGTTTTGTCTGTCATTTAAAATTATAGAACTAAAACGCCATAACTATATGTTTTATGTTACACATGAGACTCCTTGAATGTTCTCTTGAGTGAATGTATGAGGATTGGAATATAAAATCCTGACTGTATAAGGGAGTCCAGTAGGTGTGGTTAACAGTCATCTGTGGACTGGAGACAAATCATAGGTTGTTATAGTGGTATACATCACCTAGGTACACGCCACCTGATCCCCATAGAGAATATTCTATGTTGTTATGTTATATGTTTTTCTTTTAATAACATAAAAGAAAAGGAGAGTCTGCGCCGGTGGTGCTCTGAATACCTGATATTAAGAACGGGAATGTCTCTGGATATAAAGAGGCCGTGTCATTGGACTTTATCTCAGCACCTCAGGTCTAGGAGTATGAGGGAACTTTACTCTCTTGTCTTTTATGTCTCTGTGTATGTGTGTATGTCCAGTTCCTAACTGAAAATCGTGTTTGTACTGTTCAGAAGTCCTTGTGAGTATATGTATCTGTCATATCAGTGACCATAGCCCTTGGGGACTTTCATGTTTGTTACACTGTGTTGTCACACTCGCCCCTTACAGGCCTTCCTTGAATGGAGGTGGCACGATATAGAGGTACAAGCTGGTAAATACCTAGGACATAGTGTAATCAGTGAGGATTATTTAGATCCTGGATATTACTAGCAGTAATTGTATTGTTGCTATTGGTTTATCTTCTTGTTGACTTATGAATTCCACTGATATCTGTCAGATTTCTTATAAGTGGGTAGAAATCCATTGTGCTCCAGGGTTTATATTGTGTATAGTCCTCATCTTGTTTGTCTTTTGTGTTTAAGAATTTTATGTAACATCCTTATGGGACTTTGTCCCATATAGATATATATATATTTTAAGGTCTTGTCCTCATTATAAGGCAGGATTGTTATTGACCATTTCATCTGATGGCTGGAAAGTTATTAAGATTGTACCAAGAAGGTATCCCTGGAATGAAACCGGATATGGTCCTTTTTCATCAGGTATCCAGAGAGAACAGTCTTCAGATCAAATGTGCAATGTGTCCTTATTGGTAACTTATAGGCCTAACTCTTATATATTATAACAAATAGAGAGTAAAAATTCTATATCCCTGACATTGTCTTTTCAATCTTTAAAAACTAGGAGAAGGCACCACCCAGAGCACACAGTCCTGAGGTGGGGAGATAAGCTATGAACATGAGGATTGTTGTGGAATGTGGTTGTGGTTTTGAGATAAGAAAGGACCACTAGGACACCCTGAATGTGTCCCTGACAGATGGGTTGTATTTTATGATAAACTTAGTTTCATAAAATGTGAACATTTGGTACAAGAAATGGAAAAGTGTAATGAGAGGAAACATTTAATTTGGCTAAAGTAGAAATACATTTAAAACACTGTATTTCCAGAAGTAACTCTCCTTGTGGGAAGCCATGAGGTCACTTTTCTTGTTGATTCAGGAGCCACTAGAACCTTAGAACATCCAGAAGAGATACCTACTATTGGACTGTCTGCTGCCTGCATAATAGTAAAAGGAGCGCATGGTAAGACACACAGAACTATTGTCTACGCCTGTGGAGACACCGGGCCCTCAGCACAGGTAAGAGTGCAATTACACAAATTATATCAATTGTGTGGGAGGGATATGATGCAAGCCCTGAGCCCAGGAATACTTCCTACTGCTGCAGGACTATAGGTAACATCCATGGCTGAGACAATGGTGCTCCAGGGGTATGGAGAATTCAGATACTATTACAGTCTAGATCTAATAACTGCAGGACCATCCTTTATTACTGAGTCCTTCATCAAGGAAGCAATAAAGGTACACAAATGTAGATCTTCACACACCTGAAGAACGACACTGCTCCATGTACTACAGGTATTTTAGGGGTCCTGATGTAAAATATGAGAATTTTCATGCTCTAGATTGTTCTTTGCACACCATATACTGGAATTATAAAGGGAACTGTGCCGTCAGTTGTAAACTGTCAGAACAAATTAAATTGTTGTTTTTGCTTTTTAGAGGCACCGAGCCACATGTTTCCCTCTCCAGATGTGAAGGTAGACCATGGAATTCCTTGGTGATTTTGTTGGAGAGTGTAAGGAAAGTAACAATGGGAGGATTTGGGTGATGGCTCATTTTACAATACCAGACTGCAGGCATGTTCACAAGTTCTAAAGTGGGACACCATTTGTAAACCCAGTGTCCACCTGCAGCGAGGCAGGGGAACGAGTGAGAAATGCTGATCCTTTCCTAGAATTAGAGGAAGAATTGACCACATACCCAGAATCTTTGTGGTCCTCAGGACCTGCAGATGTGGGATTGATAATAAGGGTGATTATATCCTGTCCAGCTCACCTTGTAACACAACCTTGTTTCCAGTAGGGAGGGCGCCCCCATCTGTAAACGAGGCAGTGATAACAAGAGCCCCCACAGTGCCAGACCCCCATACTCTGCTGAATGACTGGAGGCCGGAACATAAGGTCTTTACAGTGATGTCAGTAATGTCTTCTTCAGCATCCTGGTACATCCAGAGAGCCAGGTTTGGTTTGTATTCACATATAGGGGGAGCAGGTATACAGTCACCAGGATCCCACAAGGGTACTGTGAACTACCTACTATTGTTTTCCAGGTAAAATCGGCTAACCTAGCTCAATGTGAGTCACCAGAAGGGAGCCAGATGCTCTTATATGTGGATGACATGCTATTGGCATTAAAAAAAGAAAAAAAAAATTGGTAACCAAAGGGGTTATTTTTAAAGATGACCTATATGTATAAACTGCCCAGTGACCTCCTAAGATATGTCACAGTATTGAGCCATGGCATAAGCTATGTCTCAACAGGAGGGATGGTAGAGGTCATATCTTACGTATTTATGATTTACTAACTATTACATTTTTTGTTTAATCTGCATTACTTGTGCAAAAATAATTCCTAAGGGAACCTGAGACCAGAGAGAGGACAATGTCCTCACCCTGAATACTTATTCCAACACATTTGTATGGATTTTATTGAACAAGTGTGAGGGAAAAAGTCCGGCCTTGTTATTATGGATGCTTTCAGCAGGTGGATTGAAGCTGTCCACCCTGATGCATTAATTTTACCGAAGGCCCTTCTAAAGGAAATCATACCCAGATTTGGGGTTCCAGAAAATATATAGTAAACTAAGTAATGTTATTATTACCTAAAACATTGTCAATTGAGTTGGGAAACCGCTGTGCCTGTCATCCTCATTCAGCCGGACTGGTTGAAGGACACAGTGGGATCTTGAAAAATAGGTTGACAAAGACCATGCAGGAAGCAGGAAAGATTGGTTGTACTGTTTCCTATTGGTTGTACTAAATATGCATGTCACACGGACATCTGTAGTGCTGACAGCCTTTTGAAGTCATATACGGGAGATCTTTTCTGTCACCTCAGCTAAAATCCTTTAAAAGGATAGATGAGGAAGGTGATTGCACATTAGCAGAATATATGGCTAAGATATTAACTCACAAAGAAGTTTCTACTCGTAGTTTTTTTCCAGGAAACTCACTAACAAAACCTGAGATTGTGAAACTTGCAGACTGGGTCCTTGTGAAGGTGATAAAGAAGAAACACCAGCACCATCCTAAGTGGGAAGGTCCTTACCAAGTCCTGTGGACTACTACTGCGGTCAAGATTGCTGAGTGCAGCTCCTGGATCCATCTCTCATACTGTAAACTTGTCAGACAGGTAGGGACAGAGTAGGATCTGACTTGCTTGTCAAAGTCCAGCTACAAAGGGAGGTTTTCCACAAGGGAAAGCTTGTCTCAAACTGGTGAAGTCTCCCATTCATCCCCTTACCCGGACAAGACGGTCAGATCTAGGATGTGTACATCAGGGTTAGTCACAGGTATATTCTTTGTGACCATAGTGATGGGAGATTGGAGGGTAATAGACCCAGCAGGAGAGGAAAGTCCAGGGTGGTAGAATGGTTTCAGATTTAAGACTTTAAATCCTACTTTTGAAATTGGGCAGGAGGCCGCCATGTTAGTGGATTTCTGTCTGTTGTATATATGATGTAGAGACAGGGAACAAGCTGTGAAACTAGCAGTCTGATAAGTATGTTTGTGTTATGAGCTCTAATAGCAGAGGTAATGGATGTGTGACTGGAGTAAAGCAGCATGGACAATTGTAGCCCGAGACTATAGGTATAAGCCTTATGGCTACATAGATTTAAAGCCTGATTCTCCATTAGGAAAGAGGAGGTCCCCTTACACAAATAAGAATAATTGTAATCAGCTACTGAGAACTTTTAAAAACCCTAAGATGAGGGATCAAAGGTTTAGGAGCTGATATGTCAGGAACAGACCCAATAGGACATTTCTACATAGAAGTTCAGAATAATAGCATACATAGACCCAAGGAAGGTATGCCAGAGAGAACCATAACAGAGTACATAGGGTTCATAGTTAGATTGTCTAACCTAACTTATGAAGATAAACTAGCTCTAGAGAGAGGCTGTGAGAAGAATGAATGGTTAGAATGGCTTAAATATATTGCAAAAACCTTAAAAAAAATTTAAGTTGTATGGTAAAACTTATAACTGCTCAGAAAGGGAAGGAAAATGTAAAATGTTATCATTTTTATATCCTCCACTAGAGAAACCGGATGTCCCACCACAGGTGATTGCTAATCCTGGTAACTATACTTGTTTTAGTCTTCCAGGGCATGGGCACGACTTCGGAGAGCTCCAAGGCGATTCTTGTAGAGAATGGATCATTGTCTCCCACAGGGCCAAGTACTCAGCCATATGGTCAGACCACACTACCCTGAGAGCGGATATATGGTGGTTATGCGGTGATAAAGGATAAGAGCCAGACTACCACATGGTTCCCGAGGGGACTGTGTGGTGGTCCAGCTAATCATTCCGTTCCACCTGTTGTCAACAGGGATATGGCCAAAGGTACATAGTGGGAGAGACAGAAGCGTGAAACTCTGCAAGGATCCTTCCATTCTAGTATCTACAGAGATGACATTGGAGTTCCTAGGGGAGTGACCAACGAGTACAAGGCTAGGAACCAGGTAGCAGCCGGGTGGGAATCCATAATTTGGTGGGTGATTATAAATAAAAATGTAGATTGGATAAACTACTTATACTATAACCAGCAGAGATTTGCTAATTATACCCGAGATGCAGTTAAAGGGATAGCTGAGCAATTAGGACCAACTTCTCTCATGGCTTGGTAGAATAGGACGGCATTAGACAAGTTCTTAGCAGAAAAGGGTGGTGTATATAAAATGTTTGGAGGATTTTGTTGCACGTTTATCCCTAATACAGATCCTGATGGGAGTATCTCCAAAGCTCTTGATGGACTGACTGCCTAATGAATTAGCAGAGAACTCTGGATATGACGACATATTCCTGGACTGAAGGATGGTTTGGGAAATGGTCCGGAGTATTCACTTCTGTGTTGACATCTCTTACCATCGTGGCCGGAGTGCTGATTGTTTGTGGATGCTGTGCTATTCTATGTATTAGAGGACTTGTTCAAAGACTGATTGACTCTGCCATAACAAAAACTATGCATCAAGGAATGGAGACCTTGGAAGAATGAAAATGTTGGGACTTAATGATAAATTTACTGAACATATTACTCTCCATCTATATTATATGAAGATGTTCTGTGAAATCTGACAAAAAGAAATCTGTCCCCAATGTGTACAGATAGATGATTTTATTACAAGATGAGGGAATGTTATAATAATTGTAATAAAGTTCTTTCTTTTATGTGCATGTGTATGTATGTATGTGTGTATATATATATATATATATATATATATATATATATATATATATATATATATATGTGCATCCACAGTATATATGCACACATGATTGCATAAGCCATTTATTTTGCCTAGACTTTGAAACTCTTTTTAGCTTACGTATTGTGAACATATGGGTGTTACCTTTGGGAGTTACTTTTTGTGAACGTTAGCTGGTTTTCCTTATCTTGCATGACTTCTCTGGTAACGTAGATAAGGATTAACAGCTACGCTTATTCTAATTGCATGTACTATTTTTCTTGCAAATGTAGTGTTTTCAACGCCTTCTTTTCCTATTTAAACTCTTAAGAATATGTATTGAGTTAGACAGAGGACGGCCCACACCTAGTGTGGCTGTCATTCTCTCTCTCCGTGCCGGCATGACCAATAAAGAAACATCTTACTTATTCAGGTCTGGACGATTTCTAATTGGAACATAAAAAATCCCTGACAAAGGGTCTTGTGGCTCTGGGGGTCTCTGCCACTCTTTGCACTGGCCTGCAGTGTTCTTGTGACTCCAGGCTTCTCTGCCAGTCTCAGCACTAAGCTGCAGGGGTCTTGTGGCTCCGGGAGGTCTCTGCCTGTCTCAGCACTGGGCTGCAGTGGTCTTGTGGCTCCAGGGGTCTCCGTCAGTCTCAGCACTGGGCTGCAGTTGTCTTGTGGCTCCAGGGGTCTCCGTCAGTCTCAGCACTGGGCTGCAGTGGTCTTGTGGCTCCAGGGGTCTCCGTCAGTCTCAGCACTGGGCTGCAGTGGTCTTGTGGCTCTGGGGGTCTCTATCAGTCTCAGCACTGGGCTGCAGTGGTCTTGTGGCTCCGGAGGTCTCTGTCAGTCTCAGCACTGGGCTGCAGTGGTCTTGTGGCTCCGGGGTTCTCCGTCAGTCTCAGCACTGGGCTGCAGTGGTCTTGTGGCTCTGGGGGTTTCAGTCAGTCTCAGCACTGGGCTGCAGTGGTCTTGTGGCTCTGGGGGTTTCAGTCAGTCTCAGCACTGGGCTGAAGGTGTCTGGTGGCTCTGGGGGTCTCCGTCAGTCTCAGCACTGGGCTGCAGAGGTCTTGTGGCTCCGGGGTTCTCCGTCAGTCTCAGCACTGGGCTGCAGTTGTCTTGTGGCTCCAGGGGTCTCCGTCAGTCTCAGCACTGGGCTGCAGTCATCTTGTGGCTCCAGGGGTCTCCGTCAGTCTCAGCACTGGGCTGCAGTTGTCTTGTGGCTCCAGGGTTCTCCGTCAGTCTCAGCACTGGGCTGCAGTCATCTTGTGGCTCCAGGGGTCTCCGTCAGTCTCAGCACTGGGCTGCAGTGGTCTTGTGGCTCCGGGGTTCTCCATCAGTCTCAGAACTGGGCTGTAGTGGTCTTGTGGCTCTGGGGGTTTCAGTCAGTCTCAGCACTGGGCTGCAGGTGTCTGGTGGCTCTGGGGGTCTCCGTCAGTCTCAGCACTGGGCTGCAGAGGTCTTGTGGCTTCACCTTATATTATAGCTGCAAAGTGAATAATAACCATCAGGGAGCCTGAACCATCGGCAACGGAGCCAGAGGGAATTTAGCAGAGTAGTTTGGGGGACATGTAGGACTTGTTTTTATTCTGCTGTTTGCGAGGTGGGATGTAGAAAAAGATGGCAATTCTGCAGTTTTCTATTATGTGACTGTACGGCCCCTTCACATGACTTATCATGTTTTTCACAGATGCCACGTGTCCCCTATTTGACCTACGGTGCTCCTCTCATGTCCGTGTTTCCCCATCAGCACAGATAGGGGGTGTATACAGCGTACACTGAGGGGTCTGCAACCAAACCTGGGGGTATACAGGTGTATACAGTGTACACAGGGGGTTGTTACCGAAGCTGGGGGTATACGGGTGTATAAAGTGCACACTGAGGGGTCTGCGACCAAAGCTGGGGGTATACAGGTGTATACAGCGTACACAGGGGGTTGTTACTGAAGCTGGGGGTATACGGGTGTATACAGAGTACACAGAGGTGTCTGTAACCGAAGCTGGGGGTGTACTGGTGTATACAGTGTACACAGAGGAGTCTGTGACCGAAACTGGGGGTATACAGCGTACACAGGGGGCTGTTACCGAAGCTGGGGGTATATGGGTGTAAACAGCATACACGGGGGGCTGCGACCGAAGCTGGGGGGGTATACGGGTGTATACAGCTTACACAGGAGTCTGCGATCAAAGCTGGGGATATACGAGTGTGTACAGCCTACACACAGGGGTCTGTGACCAAAGCTGGTGTGATTACAGGTGTATACAGCGTACAGCGAGGTGTCTGACTGACTGGGGGTATACTGGTTCATACAGTGCACACTGAGGGGCCTGCGACTGAAGCTGGGGGCATACGGGTGTATACAGCGTACACAGAGGGGTCTGTGACCGAAGCTGGGGGTATACGGGTGTATACAGCGTACACAGAGGGGTCTGTGACCGAAGCTGGGGGTATACGGGTGTATACAGCGTACACAGGGGTCTGCGAACGAAGCTGGGGGTAAACATGTGTATACATTGTACACAGGGGTCTGTGACTGAAGCTGGGGGTATACGGGTGTATACAGCGTACACAGAGGGGTCTGTGACCGAAGCTGGGGGTATACGGGTGTATACAGCGTACACAGGGGTCTGCGAACGAAGCTGGGGGTAAACATGTGTATACATTGTACACAGGAGTCTGCGACTGAAGCTGGGGGAATACAGGTGTATATAATGTATACAGGTTTCCGCTCCGTACACCTCGTACACACACGGCTCCGCTCCGTACACCTAGCCAGGGCTGTGGAGTCGGTAAGCCAAACCTGCAACTCCGACTCCTCAATTTCCCTTACACCGGCTCCGACTCCATGACTCCGACATATATTGCTTATATTTAAGTGAAAAATTTATTGTATTACAATGTGAACATCAGACATTTAATCATTTCTATGATCCAATAATCAAGATATTTAGATAGAACATATCTATTTATAGGAATACAACTTTAGAACACAAAAAACTGTAATAAATTGTAAATATGTAATACGCTGTATAATATCGATTACATGTATACAGTACAGTCATGGCCAAAAGTTTTGAGAATGACACAAATATTATATTTTCACATGATCTGCTGCCCTCTGGTTTTTATGTGTGTTTGTCAGATGTTTTTATCACATACAGAAATATAATTGCAATCATATTATGAGTAACAAAAGGTTATATTGACAGTTAGAATGAGTTAATGCAGCAAGTCAATATTTGCAGTGTTGACCCTTCTTCTTCAGGACCTCAGCAATTCTCCCTGGCATGCTCTCAATCAACTTCTGGATCAAATCCTGACTGATAGCAGTCCATTCTTGCAAAATCAATGCTTTTATTTTGACTGAATTTGAAGGTTTTTGTTTGTCCACCCGTCTCTTGATGATTGACCACAAGTTCTCAATGGGATTAAGATCAGGGGAGTTTCCAGGCCATGGTCCCAAAATCTCTATGTTTTGTTCCCTGAGCCATTTAGTTATCACCTTTGCTTTATGGCAAGGTGCTCCATCATGTTGAAAAAGGCAAAGGCATTGTTGATCGCCAAACTGCTCTTGGACGGTTGGGAGAAGTTGCTCTCGGAGGACATTCTGGTACCATTCTTTATTCATGGCTGTGTTTTTAGGCAAGACTGAGAGAGAGCCCATTCCCTTGGCCGAGAAGCAACCCCACACATGAATGGTTTCAGGATGCTTGACAGTTGGCATGAGACAAGACTGGTGGTAGCGCTCACCTGGTCTTCTCCGAATAAGCCATTTTCCAGATGTCCCAAACAATCGAAAAGGGGATTCATCAGAGAAAATGACTTTACCCCAGTCCTCAGCAGTCCACTCCCTGTACCTCTTGCAGAATATCAGTCTGTCCATGATGTTTTTTCTGGAGAGAAGTGGCTTCTTTGCTGCCCTCGAGACCAGGCCTTGCTCCAAGAGTCTCCGCCTCACAGTGCGTGCAGATGCACTCACACCTGCCTGCTGCCATTCCTGAGCAAGCTCTGCACTGCTGGTAGCCCGATCCGCAGCTGAAACACTTTTAAGAGACGGTCCTGGTGCTTGCTGGTCTTTCTTGGGCGCCCTGGAGCCTTTTTGGCAACAAGGGAACCTCTCTCCTTGAAGTTCTTGATGATGCGATAGATTGTTGACTGAGGTGCAATCTTTCTAGCTGCGATACTCTTCCCTGTTAGGCCATTTTTGTGCAGTGCAATGATGACTGCACGTGTTTCTTTAGAGATAACCATGGTTAACAGAAGAGAAACAATGAAGCCAAGCACCAGCCTCTTTTTAAAGTGTCCAGTGGTGTCATTCTTACTTAATCATGACAGATTGATCTCCAGCCCTTTCCTCATCAACACCCACACCTGTGTTAATGGAGCAATCACTGAAACGATGTTAGCTGGTCCTTTTAAGGCAGGGCTGCAATGATGTTGAAATGTGTTTTGGGGGATAAAGTTAATTTTCTAGGCAAATATTGACTTTGCAAGTAATTGCTGTTAAGCTGATCACTCTTTATAACATTCTGGAGTATATGCAAATTGCCATTAGAAAAAATGAAGCAGTAGACTTTGTAAAAATTAATATTTGTGTCATTCTCAAAATTTTTAGCCATGGCTGTACAGACCAAAGTTTGGACACACCTTCTCATTCAAAGAGTTTGCTTTATTTTCATGACTATGAAAATTGTAGATTCACTCTGAAGGCATCAAAGCTATGAATTAACACATGTGGAATTATATAATTAACAAAAAAGTGTGAAACAACTGAAAATGTGTCTTATATTCTTGGTTCTTCAAAGTAGCCACCTTTTGCTTTGATTACTGCTTTGCACACTCTTGGCTTTCTATTGATGAGCTTCTAGAGGTAGTCACTGGAAATGGTCTTCCAACCGTCTTGAAGGAGTTCCCAGAGATGCTTAGCACTTGTTGGCCCTTTGGCCTTCACTCTGCGGTCCAGCTCACCCCAAACCATCTCGATTGGGTTCAGGTCTGGTGACTGTGGAGGCCAGGTCATCTGGCGTAGCACCCCATCACTCTCCTTCTTGGTCAAATAGCCCTTACACAGCCTGGAGGTGTGTTTGAGGTCATTGTCCTGTTGAAAAATAAATGATGGTCCAGCTAAACACAAACCGGATGGAATAGCATGCCACTGCAAGATGCTGTGGTGGCCATGCTGGTTCAGTATGCCTTCAATTTTGAATAAATCCCCAACAGTGTCACCAGCAAAGCACCCCCACACCTCCTCATCCATGCTTCACGGTGGGAACCAGGCATGTAGAGTCCTTCCGTTCACCTTTTCTGCGTCGCACAAAGACACGGTGGTTGGAACCAAAGATCTCAAATTTGGACTCATCAGACCAAAGCACAGATTTCCACTGGTCTAATGTCCATTCCTTGAGTTCTTTAGCCCAAACAAGTCTCTTTTGCTTGTTGCCTGTCCTTAGCAGTGGTTTCCTAGCAGCTATTTTACCATGAAGGCCTGCTGCACAAAGTCTCCTCTTAACAGTTGTTGTAGAGATGTGTCTGCTGCTAGAACTCTGTGTGGCATTGACCTGGTCTCTAATCTAAGCTGCTGTTAACCTGCGATTTATTTCTGAGGCTGGTGACTCGGATGAACTTATCCTCCGCAGCAGAGGTGACTCTTGGTGTTCCTTTCCTGGGGCGGTCCTCATGTGAGCCAGTTTCTTTGTAGCACTTGATGGTTTTTGCCACTGCACGTGGGGACACTTTCAAAGTTTTCCCAATTTTTCGGACTGACTGACCTTCATTTCTTAAAGTAATGATGGCCACTCGTTTTTCTTTACTCAGCTGCTTTTTTCTTGCCATAATACAAATTCTAACAGTCTATTCAGTAGGACTATCAGCTGTGTATCCACCAGACTTATGCACAACTGATGGTCCCAACCCCATTTATAAGGCAAGAAATC